>NC_135880.1:223176970-223864470 GCF_964194155.1 Cetorhinus maximus | reverse complement strand
AAAAACACCTACAAATTCTAGACACCCCCATTCCAGACACTCACATTACAGCCACTCACATTCCAGACCCTCACACCCCAGCCACTCACATCCCAGACACTCACATCCCAGACCCTCACATTCCAGACACTTAAAATCCAAACACTGACATTCCAAACACTCACACTCCAGATACACTTACAGATTCTAGACACCCCCATTCTAGACATTCACATTCTAGACACTCACATTCCAGACACTCAAAATCCAAACACTCACGTTCCAGACACTCACAATCCCGACACTCACATTCCAGACACTCACATTCCAGACCCTCACATTTCAGACCCTCACCTTTCAGACCATCACATTCCAGACACTCACAATCCAGACACTCAATCCAGACATTCATATTCCAGACACTCACTCCAGACACTCACATTCCAGGCACTCACAATCTAGACAGCCATAATCCAGACACCCACAATCCAGACACTCACACATTCCAAACACTCACAACCCAGACACTCACATTCCAGACATTCACATTCCAGACATTCACATTCCAGAAACACACATTCCAGACACTCACAACCCAGACACTCACATTCCAAACACTCACAACCCAGACACTCACACATTCCAAACACTCACAACCCAGACACTCACACATTCCAAACACTCACAACCCAGACACTCACACATTCCAAACACTCACAACCCAGACACTCACATTCCAGACACTCACATTCCAGACACTCAAAATCCAAACACTCACATTCCAGACACTCACATAATCCAGACACTCACATATTCCAGACACTCACATTCCAGACCCTCACATTCCAGACCCTCACATTCCAGACCTTCACATTCCAGACCCTCACATTCCAGACCCTCACATTCCAGACCTTCACATTCCAGACCCTCACATTCCAGACCTTCACAATCCAGACACTCAAAATCCAAACACTCAAAACCCAAACACTGACATTCCAAACACTCACACTCCAGACACTCACATCCCAGACACTCACAATCCAAACACACTTACAAATTCTAGACACCCCCATTCCAGACACTCACAATCCAGACACTCACATTCCAGACACTCACATTCCAGGAACTCACAATCCAGACACTCACAATTCAGACACTCACATTCCAGACACTCACAATCCAGACACTCACGTTCCAGACACTCACATTCCAGACACTCACATTCCAGACATTCACATTCCGGACAGACACACTCCAAACACACCCACACATTCCAGATGCTCACATAGGATTATATACATAGGATATACTATACAGAAACAGACTATTCAGCCCCACCAGTTTATGCCCCACTCAAGCCTCCTCCCATATTTTCCCATGTAAATCTATCATCCTAACTCTCTATTCCCTGCTCCCTTATATCTTTATCTAGTTTCCCAATGAATGCATCTACACTATTTGCTTCAACCACTCCCTGAGGTAGTGATTTCCACATTCTCGCCACTCTTTGGTTAAAGAATTTGCTTCTAAATTCCCTATTGGGTTTCCAGGTGACTATCTCATATCAATGGCTCCTGGTTATGCTATAAGGAGAACCATTCTCTCTGAATCCACTCTATCAAAAGCTTTCATCATTTCCAAGGCCTTTATTAGATCACCAGCCAGTCTCCTTCTTTCAAAAGAAACCCCCCAGGCTGTCAATCCTTTCCTGATCTGTAAACCCACACATTTCTGATATCATCCTTGTAAATCTCCTCTGCACCCTCTCCAGAGCCTCTATATCCTTTTTATAATATGGTGACCAGACTGTACAAGTACTGCAAGTGTGGTCTAACCAAGGTTCAATACGGGTTCTGCATAAATTCCCTTCTTTTCAATCCTACCCTCTGGACATGAAACCTCATGCTTAGTTTGCTTTTTTTTATGGCCTTGCTAACCTGCGGCACAGCGTTTAGTGATTGACGTATTTGTATTCCGAGATCCCTCTATTCCTCAACCCCACCTAAACTTGCACCTTCTAAGCATTAAGTGAACTTCCATGTACTACCTCACATTTATCTGTGTTGAACTTCATTTGTCAATTATTTGCCCATTCTGTACTCAGTGTTGCTCTGCGAGTGTTGGCCTGGATTTTATGCTTGAACCCATGGCCTTGTGGTGAAGCGGGAAGAATGTTGCCCACTGAAGCTTGGCTGCCACCAGTTTAGAGGCTAGATGGAGCACGCACAATCTAATATAAAAACAGCTTAAATACTGTCCGCAGCACACAGACTGCTGCATAATGTAACCAAATTTGCTGATGATACAAAGAAAAGTAGGAAAGCAAGTTGTGAGGAAGATACAAAGAGTCTGCAAAGGGATAAGTTATGTCAATGGGCTGCTGGAGTATAATGTGGGAAAATGTGTATTTGTCCACTTTGGCAGGAAGAATAGAAAAGCAGCAAATTATTAAACTGGAGAGAGAGACTGCAGAATGCTACAGTACAGAGGGATCTGGGTGTCCGAGTACATAAATCACAAAAAGTTAGAATCCACGTAGCAAGTAATCAGGAAGCCAAATGGAATGTTGGGGCAAAACTTTTAGCTTGGCGGGAGGGCGAATGTGGACATCATCGCGCAGTCACGCGATATTTCATTCAGCCTGGTAAGGCCATTAAAGGATCAATTAAGTAGAATTTCTTACCTTACAGTTGGCGGACAGGCGAAAAGGCCAAGCAGCCTTTGCACTTTTTAGGAAACTTCATCCACGGGTGGGATGAGGTTCCCTAAAGCAAATAAAAATAAAACAAAAAATTTAAAATTGAATGAATAACAAGCCCCTTCTCATGTGACAGAGTCACGTGAGGGGACATGTTTTATAACATTTTTAATTTCGTTATTAGTTTTTTTAAAACTCTTCATCTCCCTGAGGCAGCTCTGTGCCTCAGGGAGATTTACAAGTTCTCACTCGTGCGCATGCGTGAAGTTCACCCTTGGCCCCGCTCGCACTAACTCCACCCCCACCCCCCCTCCGCCTGCACAGGCAGCGCTGAACACTGCCCCTTGCGTTTCACGCTGGGTGGGCCTTAATTGACCGGCCAGCATGAAATCACCTTCCGGCCTCAATCGTGGGCGGCAGTCAGTTTCCCAACCACCCCCACCCGCCCACGCCAAGCCCGCCCGACAAGGGTGAAATTCTGCCCTTGGCCTTTATTTCAAGGGGGATGGAGTATAAAAGTACAGAAGCAGAACTGTAGAGTGCATTGGTGAGATCGCACCTGAAGTACTGTGTACAGTTTTGGTCTCCTTACTTAAGGAAGGATACACATTGGAAGCAGTTCAGAGAAGGTTCACTAGACTGATTCCTGGGATGAAGGGGTCATCTAATGAGGAAAGGTTTCGGAAGTTGGGCCTACATTCATTGGAATTCAGAAGAATGAGAGGTGATCTTATTGAAACATATAAGATTCTGAGAGGCTTTGACAGGCTGGATGCTGAGAGGATGTTCCCTTTCATGGAGGAATCTAGAACGAGGGGACAAATTTTAAAAATAAGGTGTCTCCTATTTAAGATGGAGGTGAAGAGGAACTTCTTCTCAGAGGGTCATTAGTCTTTGGAATTCTCTTCCACAGAGAGCGGTGGAGGCTGGGTCATTGAATATATTCAAGGCCAAGTTAGACAGATGTTGAATGACAAGGTAATCGAGGTTTAAGGGGAGCAGGCAGGAAAGTGGTTTTCAGGCCACATTCAGATCAGCCATGATCTTATCGAATGGTGCAGCAGGCTCGATAGGCCAAATGGCCACTTCCTGCCCCTATTCCTCATGATTTTATGATCTTAGAAGAAGGTTCTACCATTTTCTCAAGGGCAATTAAGAATGGACAGGGATGTTGGCATCCCCAGAATGAATTAAAGAAAAGGATTTTCCAGGTGATTGAAGCTTTAACCAATCCTCATGAAACGCCTGTTGTTTCCCTACAGAAATGCCAGACAATGACCAGCTCCAGCAAGGGAGAATCTAACCATCTCCCCTTGACATACAAGAACAGTAACTTCGCTGAATCTCCCACTATCAGCATCATGGGGATTACAATTAACCAGAAACTGAACTGGACCAGGCATTTTTTTTAAAATTCGTTCATGGGATGTGGGTATCGCTGGTTAGGCCAGCATTTATTGCCCACCCTTAATTGTCCTTGTTCAAAGGGCATTTTAAAAGTCAACCACCGTGCTATTGATATGGAATTACGTTGAGGTCAGACCGGGTAAGGACGGCAGATTTCCTTCCCTAAAGGACATTAGTGAACCAGATGGGTTTTTATGACAATCGGCAATAGTTTTATGGTCATCATCAGACTTTTAATTCCAGATTTTTATTGAATTCAAATTTCACCGTCTGCCACAGTGGGATTTGAACCCGAATCCCTGGAAGATTACCCTGGGTCTCTGGAATACTAGTCCAGTGACAAAACCGCTATGCCACCACTTCCCCAATACTGTGGCTACAAAAGCAGGTCAGAGGCGGTGAGTAACTCACCTCCAGATTCACCAAAGCCTGTCCACCATCTACAAGGCACAAGTCAGGAGTGTGATGGAATACTCCCCACTTGCCTGGATGACTGCAGCTCTAACAACACTGAAGGAGCTGGATACCATCCAGGACAAAACAATCCTCTTGATCAGCAGTTCAACCACCATCTTAAACTTTCACTCCCTCCACCACCAATGCACAGTGGCAACAGTATGTACGACACACCAGATACACTGCAGCAAATGTCAAGTCTCCTTTGACAGCACCTTCCAAACACGTGACCACTACCATCTAGAAGGACAAGGGCAGCAGGCGCATGGGAACACCACCACCTGGAAGTTCCCCTCCAAGTCACTCACTATCCTGACTTGGAAATATATCGCCGTTCCTTCACTGTCGCTGGGTCAAAATCCTGGAACGCATTTCCTAACAGCACTGAGGATGTACCTACAACAGATAGACTGCAGGAACTCACCACCACCTCCTCAAAGGCAGCTAGGGATGGGCAACAAATAGAGGAGGATCTTTCCCTCGGCGGGCGGGCTCGGCGGGCAGGGGGTGGTTGGGAAGCCGATCGCCGCCTGTGATTGGGACCGAACAAGTGCCCCGCCAGTGTGAAACCCAGGCGGCAGCTCCTCAGCACTGCTTGTGGGGTGGAGGGGGGGGGTAGGCGGTGGTGGAGGGCAAGCATGAACTTCATGCACGCTGCCTCGGGGGAGATGAACAGTTTAAAACATAAAAAATAAATATTTCAAAGATTTTATAAAACATGTCCCCTCGTGTGACTGTCACATGAGCAGGGACACGTAATTAATTCAATTTAAAAATGATCTTATTTTATTCGCTGTTGGAAACCTCATCCCGCCCGTGGATGAGGTTTCCTAAAAGTTGCTAAGGCCGCTTGGCCGTTTTGCCTTCCCGCCAACTGCAAGGTTGGACGGGCAGCGAAAAATTTCATTGAATTAGCCTTTTAATTGTGGGCGGGCATGCTGCCGATTCCAGCGTGTGCCCGCTGACCGAAATATCACACAAGTGCGCGATGACGTTGGGACGCTCGCCCCGACATCATCGGCCGCCATTTTACATTTGGTGGGGTTCGGCCGCGCGCCCCACCCGACAAGCGGAAAACTCCCCCCATTGCATCCTGGCCGGCAACACTCACACCCCATAAAATTCAAGTAAGGCGACAGATTGAAAGGCTGGATTCTGATGAATCATCGCTTGTCACTGACATCATGTCTCCTGAACCATATATTCAGCAGAGAAGGTGCAAAAAAAAAGGTTGATACCAGAACTGAGATGTTAAACCCTATCAGGAAAGGCTGAACAGGCCCGGGATCTTTTCTCTCGGAGAGAGGGAAGTCTGTAGGGAGACTTGATCGAGGTCTTTAAGATAATGTTTCTTCTTGTGGGTGAGTCCAGAACTAGGGGCCATAAGTCTAAGATAGTCACTAATAAACCCAATAGAAATTTAGGGAAAAACTTCTTTAGGAAGGGAGAGACAGAGTAGGATAAAAGATTTTTGCAAATGGATATACATTAAGAGCTGGTGGAGAGGGCGATAAGGCAGAGTGTATATTCAGTGGGGTTGATTTGCCATTTGGGACATTTCCTTTTGGAAAGTTTGACTTTTACGAGCTCTCTCTGAAATGTGCTGTTTGTTTAACTTTTATTCTGTGAAAATCTGAGTAAGATGCCCTGTTATCTCAGAAAACACATTGCAGCATTTTTCTAACCTCTGTCCCAGCCTATTGTATGGATGAGTAGGTTCTCGTTACTGCAGTAACTTCCCACTGCTGTCCAGATTTCTGTCTGTAGATATGGCCTCTACAGATAATTTCAACATTTATGCATTTTCATAATTTAATTACCTACAGTTTTTTTTTTCAAAGGATTTAATATTTTTTTTTTCAGATTATGGTCTGCTGTGCTCAGTCTGCATCACCCTCACAGCCAAGGCTCATTTTAAGATACAGACACAGGGTGAAGTTTAAGTTGGTTCACGCACCCCACCGGTGCCTGGAATGTAGCGTGTGGGTACCTGCCCGGGTCTGCTGCTAATAAAAACAAAGAAAGAACTTGCATTTATATAGCACCTTTCTCAACTTCAGAATGTCCCAATTACGTTATAGTCAATAAAATGCTTTGTCTTGAAGCGCAGTCACTGTTGAAATGTAGGAAACACTGTGGCCAGTTTGCGCACAGCAAGCTCCCACAAACAGCAATGTGATAAAGATCAGATTATCTTTTTTAGAGATATTGGTTGAGGGATGAATATTAACCAGGATATGTAGGAAAATTCCCCTCCTCTTCTTCAAATACAGATTTATTTTGCATTCACCTGAGAGGGCAGACTGGGCCTTGGTTTAACATCTCTTAATGTTTAACAAACACCTCCAAAAGTGCAGCATTTCCGCAGGAATGGGAACCCATAACCTACTGACTTCAAGGCAAGAGTGCTACACCCTGACCCACGGCTGACACTTTAAGCCAAGGACCCAGCTTTCATTTCTGCTATGGTAGCTGTTGCGATGCTGCAATTGGCAAATTTGTTTTCTCTTCCATTGCTCAGGACACACAAATTTCTTGCTGCTTTACATCTGGTCAGCTGAAATTCTGGCTCGTTTCTATAAGGAAATTTAGACTTACTTGGATAGACCAGTAGCCCAACTCACAATTCCCTCAACAACAATAGCTTGCATATATACATATATATCTGTAGCAAAATGTTCCAAGGTGCTTTACAGGCACAATAATCAAACTAGATTTGACTCCAAGTCGTATAAGAAGATATTAGGACAGGTGACCAAAAGATTGGTCAAAGAGGTACGTTCTAAAGAGGATCTTCAAGTAGGAAAGCGAGGGAGGGTGGTGAAGAGATTTCAGGAGGGGATCCCAGAGCTTAAGGCCTTGGCAGCTGAAGGCATGGGGGTGAGCGATTAAAATCAGGGGTGCTAAAGAGTCAGAGGAGTGCAGAGATCGCGAAGGGTTGTGGGGCTGATGGAGGTTACAGAGATAGGAAAGGGTGAGGCTATAGAGGGATTTGAAGCCAAGGATGAGAATTTGAAAATTGAACCATTCCTCATCTGGGAGCCAATGTAGGTCAGCGAGCGCAGGCGTGGTAGGTGAATGGGGCTTGTTGCAAGTTAGGACATGGGCAGCAGAGATTTGGATGACCTTAAGTTAATATAGGGCGGAAGATGGGAAACCAGCCATGAGTGCACTTGAATAGTCAAGACCAGAGGCAACAAAGGCACCAATGAAAGTTTGAACAGGAGAAGTGACTAGATAAGATGGGGAGACCCCAGTCCATTCCTGTCATACACGAGTATCCCGCTGGATATCAACCCATCATTCAGAGGCCAGATGACCCAGTCTCCATTGCCAGGTTTGCCTACTTGGTCCTGGAACCCACCGACAACCAGGGAGGAATGTTATCGCTGTCCGAGGCTCACACTGTCTCTGGACTAGGAATGGAAAACAAAGAAAAAAAATCAGCCCTTGTCACCCAGCAGCCACCCATCCAGTCGGGCTAGAGCCATGAACAGCCTCAGCAACTGTGAGAGTTGGAGGATATAAGGGTCATGGTTGCTGCCAGGCACCTTGCGCAGATTTGCAGAATCTGCATTCTGTGGTCACAAACTATCTGGATGTTCATCGAGTGGAATCCCTTCCTGTTGATGAAGGCACCCGGCTGACCCGCTAATGCCTTGATGGCTACATGTGTGCAGTCGATAGCACCCTGGATATGGGGGAACCCAGCAATCGCTGCAAAGCCTCTGGCTCATTCAGCCTGGCTGGCCTCGTCCATACGGAAATGAATAAATGTCATTACCTGCCTGAACAGAGCTTCTGTCACCAGCTTGATGCAACTGTGGACAGCTGACTGGGAGACTCCACATGAATCCCCCACTGAGCCCTGGAAAGAGCCGGAGGTATTGAAGTTGAGGGCCACTGTGACCTTCAGAGCCACTGGCGTGGGGTGTCCACCCATACAGTCAGAGCTGATCTCAGGCCCAATCATCTGACAAATGGAGGGCATGGTCTCCCTGGAGAGGCGGAGCCTCCTTCAGCATTGCACCTCGGCTATATTGAGGTAGCTGCATCACCGCCTGTAAACCCTGGCAGCAGGAGAGTGGCATCTTCTGCGGCCCCTTCCACCTTGGACTTCCTGTGCCCCTTGTGCCTGCGCCTCTCCTCCCCACAGGTCCTTTCCCTGGAAGCTGCATTGGTACATGTGGCCTCCTCTCCCTTCTGCTCCTTTCTTCCTCCTCATTGGGGGTGCCTCCAGCGGAGACCACAGTCCCCATTACCAGGGTAAGGGAAGGCTGTCTGATACCTGGAAGGGTCCACACGGTCTGAATTCTCCGGGGGCCTTGGAGATACCATTAAGTCCTGAGATGAAGCCTGGAAATGCTAACAATGAAGCCCCGAACAGAGATGAAGCTGCCAAGTACCAATAAGCAACCAGCACCAAACTATCTCCAAGACTCCTCACTCCTCACACGGGCAATGCTGCTGACCCTTTTTATGCCACCTTTAGATGGAGTTTAGCAAATTGTCAGCTGCCCACCTGCCCGTTTTGCCCATGCGATGAAGGCGAAATCGCACGGACAATGTAAAATCCAGCTTAATTGCACTTTTAATAGTCTTAACTGGCCTCGTAATTGATGGCAGGCGTGGCTACACATCCCATGCGCGCCCACTGACCGAAATATTGCGCGAGTGCGTGACGACGTTGGGACGCTCATCCGATGTCATCATGTGCTATTTTATGCTCAAAGGAGACCAAAACTGTGCCCAGTACTCCAGATGTGGTCTCACCAATGCCCTGTATAACTAATATAAAACATTCCTACTTTTATATTCCATTCTATTTGCAATGAATGACAACATTCCAGTTGCCTTCCTGATCACTTCCTGCAGCTGCACACTAACCTTTTGTGATTCATGTACCAGGACACCCAGATCCCTCTGTACCTCAGAGTTCAGCAATCTCTCCCCATTGAAATATTGATGAGTTCACTGACCTCAGTCCAACACCGGTGTTGATGCAATGGAGAATAGAATAAAGTCGGGAATTTAGGAGAAACATCTTTACCCAGAGAGTGGTGAGAATGTGGAACTCACTACCACAGGGAGTGGTTAAATAGCATAGATACATTTAAAAGGAAACTAAATAAGATGAGGGAGAAAGAAATGGAATAATATACTGATAGTATGAGATTGAGAAAGTTGGGAGGAGGCTCATGTGGAGCGTAAACACTTTTTTTATTATTCGTTCATAGGATGTGGGCATCACTGGCTGGGCCAGCATTTATTGCCCATCCCTAATTGCCTAGTATGGACCTGTTGGGCTGAATGGTATGAAAAATTCTACGTAAGTTACCTCAGTATCTCTAAGGTAAAGGAGTGTAAAATTAGGGTAACACACCTGATGTCGATCCAGTGAATGTGGCTGTACAGGTGTGGAGGTCGAATGAAGATAGCGTCAGTCAAACACTCACTCGCATATCCCACAGAGAGAAACAGCCACATCGATGAGGCCAGCAGCCAGGCACAAGTCAGGAGTCGGGGAAACCAGTTTTCATCATGTAGAGGGACTTAGAACAACACAGAGCACTGATCAGGGGAGGGATATGTAAAAGCATTGAACTTGTTAAATGGTATAAAAAGAGAAAATGGTGGAAACACTCAGCAGGTCAGGCAGTGTCTGTAGAGAGAGAACAGAGGGCGGAATTGTCCCAGATTTGCACTAAGTGTGGTAGTGGGTGAGAAAAAGGACATTTTACCCACTGGCCGCAATGGTGGGTTTTCGCACTGGATTATCCCAATCCCACGTCATTAAGCATTCCTGAGAAACACGCCATTTCGCTGGCGGGTGGTCTCTGATTTGCCCACCACCCCGTCACCTCACTGCTTCCTCACGCCAGGCGCCATATTTAAAGTGCAGTTGTGTGCACACCTCTCAGTGCTTCCAGCCCAGGACTGCTGCACAGAGGACATGGCCCCGAAAAGCAAGAAGACTACAGCCCCCGGATTCAGTGACGCATCCCTGGGAGGCCTTCTGGGTACCATTGGAGCTCACCGTGATGTCCTCTACCCCCACTCTGGCTGCAGGAAGTACAGCAATCTCACCACTCCGGCTTGGGAAGGGGTGGTAGTGGTGGTCAGTGCCAATGCTGCACTGAAGAGGTTGACTATCCAGTGCAGAAAGAGGATGAATGATCTCATCTGTGCCACCAGGGTAAGGCAACCATCTCATCACTCTAAACTCACAGACTCATCACACATTCACTGGCATCTCACTCACTGCCAGCTCAAGGGACATCACCACTCTCTCTCTCAAAAACTCTCACATCTCCATCTGGCCTTATCTCCTCTGGAGACTGCCTCCTCAGCCCTCACCATCTTGAGGCCACTTGCACAGATCAACATGTGTCCCCACATACACCCTGGGATACCCCCTTCCCCAGTAATGCCCTCGCCCTGCAGCCATTGAAAAGCCACCTCCACCTTATAGCTGGTCTCATAAATTGAGGACTGCCCTTGAGGCCCCTAAATGTGATGTGGTGCTGCCTGTGAATCCTGGTGCTGATGACCGTGAGTGCTTCCTGAAGCAAGGTAGGCAAACAAACCTCGAAATCCCAAGTGAAGTGCAGCTGACCAGGCACACGTCACTTATGTACAGTTGTGAAACACGTCGGTGTGCAATGATGCCAACGTGCCCAGATGATATAAACATAGAAACTAGGAGCAGGGGTAGGCCATTCGGCCCTTCGAGCCTGCTCTGCCATCCATCATGATCATGGCTGATCATCCAACTCAATAGCCTGTTCCTGCTTTCTCCCCATATCTTTTGATCTCTTTTGCCCCAAGAGCTATATCTAACTCCTTCTTGAAAGCATACAATGTTTTGGCCTCAACTACTTTTTGTGGTAACAAATTCCACAGGCTCACCACTCTCTGGGTGAAGAAATTTCTCTCATCTCAGTCCTAAATGGTCTACCCCATCTCCTCAGACTGTGACCCCTGGTTCTGGACTCCCCCACCATCGGGAACATCCTTCCTGCATCTACCCTGTCTAGTCCTGTTGGAGTTTTATAGGTTTCTATGAGATCCCCCTCATTCTTCTGAACTCCAGCGAATACAATCCTAACCGACTCAATCTCTCCTCATATGTCAGTCCCTCCATCCCAGGAATCAGTCGGGTAAACCTTCGCTGCACTCCCTCTATAGCAAAAACATCCTTCCTCAGATAAGGAGACCAAACTGTACACAATATTCCAGGTGTGGTCTCACCAAGGCCCTGCACAATTGCAGCAAGACATCCTTGTTCCTGTACTCGAATCCTCTGTCTATGAAGGCCAACATACCATTTGCCTTCTTTACCGCCTGCTGCACCTGCATGCTTACCTTCAGTGACTGGTGTACGAGGACACCCAGGTCTCGTTGCACATTCCCCTCTCTCAATTTATAGCCATTCAGATAATAATCTGCCTTCCTGTTTTTGCTACCAAAATGGTTAGCCTCACATTTATCCACATTATACTGCATCTGCCATGCATTTGCCCACTCACTCAACTTGTCCAAACCACACTGAAGCATCTCTGCATCCTCCTCACAGCTCACCCTCCCACCCAGCTTTGCGTCATCTGCAAATTTGGAGATATTACATTTAGTTCCCTCATCTAAATCATTAATATATATTGTGAATAGCTGGGGTTCTAGCACCGATCCCTGCGGTACCCCACTAGTCACTGCCTGCCATTCGGAAAAAGACCTGTTTATTCCTACTCTTTGTTTCCTGTCTGCCAATCAGTTTTCTATCCATCTCAATACACTACTCCCAATCCCATGTGCTTTAATTTTACATGCTAATCTCTTATGTGGGACTTTGTCGAAAGCCTTCTGAAAGTCCAAATAAACCGCATCCACTGGCTCCCCCTCATCAACTCTACTAGTTATATCCTCGAAAAATTCGAGTAGACTTATCAAGCATGATTCCCCTTTCGTAAATCCATGCTGACTCTGTCTGATTCTGCCACTGTTTTCCACGTGCTCAGCTATTAAATCTTTTATAATGGACTCTAGAATTTTCCCCACTACCGATGATCCAGCGTTGTGGGGGATGATTCTGGTGAGCTGGACTTATAATAATTTGCAGATGTATTACAACGAAGCTCCCAGTGTGCCACCATATTGTCCGCTCACGCCCGCCATGGGGCATAGAAAACTCTGCCCAGAGTTTCAGGACTGATGAAAGACCATCAGCCTGAAACATTAGCTCTGTTCTTTGTTTCAATTTCAGATTGAACACCACTTGGAGGAAGCACTAAGGGCTCAGAACGTACTCTGGGTGGGGGACTTCAATGTCCATCACCAAGAATGGCTCGGTAGCACCATTACTGACTGAGCTGGCCGAGTCCTAAAGGACATAGCTGCTAGACTGGGTCTGCGGCAAGTGGTGAGGGAAGCAACGAGAAGGAAAAACACACTTGACCTCGTCCTCACCAACCTGCCTGCCGCAGATGCATCTGTCCTTGACAGTATCGGTAGGAGTGACCACCACACAGTCATTGTGGAGACGAAGTCCCGACTTCACATTGAGGATACTCTCCATCGTGTTGGGTGGCACTACCACCGTGCTAAATGGGATGGATTTCAAACAGATCTAGCAACTCAAGATTGGGCATCCATGAGGTGCTGTGGACCATCAGCAGCAGCAGAATTGTACTCGAGCACAATCTGTAACCTCATGGCCTGGCATATCCCCCACTCTACCTTTACCATCAAGCCAGGGGATCAACCCTGGTTCAATGAAGAGTGCAGGACGGCATGCCAGGAGCAGCACCAGGCATACCTAAAGATGAGGTGTCAACCTGGTGAAGCTATAACACAGGACTACTTGCGTGCCTAACGGCATAAGCAGCAAGTGATAGACAGAGCTAAGCAATTCCACAATCAACGGATCAGATCTAAGCTCTGCAGTCCTGCCACATCCAGTTGTGAATGGTGGAGGACAATTAAACAACTCACTGGAGGAGGAGGCTCCACAAATATTCCCATCCTCAATGATGGAGGAGCCCAGCACATCAGTGCAAAAGATAAGGCTGAAGCATTTGCTACAATCTTCAGACAGAGGTGCCAAGTGGATGATCCATCTCGGCCTCCTCCGGAGGTCCCCAGCATCACAGATGTCAGTCTTCAGCCAATTCGATTCACTCCACGTGATATCAAGAAAAAGCTGAAGGCACTGGATACTGCAAAGGCTATGGGCCCTGACAATATTCTGGCAATAGTACTAAAGATTTGTGCTCCAGAACTTGCTGCGCCCTTAGCCTAGCTGTTCAGTACAGCTACAACACTGGCATCTACCCGGCTATGTAGAAAATTGCCCAGGTATGACCTGTACACAAAAAACAGGATAAATCTAACCCAGTCAATTACCGCCCCATTAGTCTACTCTCGACCATCAATAAAGTAATGGAAGGGAATCAACACTGCTATCAAGCAGCACTTGCTTAGCAATAACTTGCTCAATGACACCCAGTTTGGGTTCCGCCAGGGCCACTAAACTTTTGACCTTACCTCATTGACCTTGGTTTAAACACAGACAAAAGAGCTGAACTCCAGAGGTGAGGTGAGAGTGACTGCCCTTGACATCAAGACAGCATTTGACCGAGTGTGGCATCAAGGAGCCCTAGCAAAACTGGAGTCAATGGGAATCAAGGGGAAAAGTCTCCATTGGCTGGAGTCATACCTAGCATAAAGGAAGATGGCTGTGGTTGTTGGAGGTCAATCATCTCAGCTCCAGGACATCACTGCAGGAGTTCCTCAGGGTAGTGTCCTCAGCCCAACCATCTTCAGCTGCTTCATCAATGACCTTCCTTCCATCACAAGGTTAGAATTGGGGATGTTCGCTGATGATTGCACAATGTTCAGCACCATTTGCGACTCCTCAGATACTGAAGCTGTCCAGGTCCAAATGCAGCAAGACCTGGACAATATCCAGGCTTGGGCTGACAAGTGGCAAGTAACATTCACGCTAAACAAGTGCCAGGCAATGACCATCTCCAACAAGAGAGAATCCAACCATCGCCCCTAGACATTCAATGGCATTACCATCACTGAATCCCCCACTCTCACCATCCTGGGGGGTTACTATTGACCAGAAACTGACTGGAATAGCCATATAAATACTGTGGCTACAAGAGCAGGTCAGAGGCTTGGAATCGTGTGACGAGTAACTCACCTCCTGACTCCCCAAAGCCTGTCCACCATCTACAAGGCACAAGTCAGGCGTGTGATGAAATACTTGCCTGGATGAGTGCAGCTCCCACAACACTCAAGAAGCTTGACACCGTCCTGGACAAAGCAGCCCCGCTTGATTGGCACGTCCACAAACATTCACTCCCTCCACCACCGTCACACAGTAGCAGCAGTGTGTACTATCTACAAGATGCACTGTAGGAACTCACTAAGGCTCCTTTGACAGCACCTTCCAAATCCATGACCACTGCCATCTAGAAGGACAAGGGCAGCAGACACATGGGAACACCACCACCTGGAAGTTCCCCTCCAAGTCACTCACCATCCTGACTTGGAAATATATCACCATTCCTTCACTGTTACTGGGTCAAAATCCTGGAACTCTCTTACTTAGAGCACAGTGGGTGTACCTACACCATATGGACTGCAGCGGTTCAAGAAGGCAGCTCACCACCACCTTCTCAAGGGCAGTTAGGGATGGGCAATAAATGCTGGTCCAGCCAGTGACGCCCACATCCCGTGAATGAATTTTTAAAAAAATTCAGCATCCCTAGTTGAATTGTAAGGGAATTGGATAAATAGTTGGAGGAAAGATTTGCCAAGGACTGGAAGATGGAACTAATTGGATTGAATCTTTGAAGGTGTGGCCTGACAGGCTGAATGGACATCTTCTGCACCGTATGACTCTATGATATGAGGAATATCAAACAATGCTGAGCCCTAATGGGGAGTGAACTCCCACTAAATTCTTTAGGTGCCTTTACTTCAGATTGAATAACATAGAGGGTTTTTTTTTCCTATTTATTCTTTCAAGGAATTTGAGCATCGCTGTTAAGACCAGTATTTGTTACCCATCCACTAATTGTCCTTGAACTGAGTGACTTGCTAGGCTATTTCAGAGGGCAATACAGAGCCCAAACCAGATTTCTTTCTCTAAAGGTACATTAGTGAAGATGGATTTTTACCACAATTGATTTGTTATTACTGATACTATCTTTTTAATTCCAGATTATCAATTGAATTTAAACTCCACCAGCTGCCATGGTGGGATTGTGAACTTGTCTCCTCAGGTCATTAGCCTGGGTCTCCTTAGTACTATAATCCAGTAACATTACCACTATGCCACCATCTCCCCTATTTGTAGGGAAGCTAGATAAGCATTTAAGGGAGAAGGGAAGACGCTGATAGATTTAAATGAGGTATGACGGGACGGGACGGGAGGGGAGGGGAGGGGAGGGGAGGGGGAGGGGGAGGGGCAGGGTGGGGGTGGGGAAGCTCAAGTGGAGTGTAGACACCAGCATGAACTAACTGGACCGAATAGCCTGTTTCTGTTCCGGATGTTCTGTGTAATTCTATGTACTAACCACTCCATGCTGTGAGCTTATCTCTAAGTGTAGCTATTCTCCCTGATTTATTTTAAGTCCCTTTTTATGATACATACAAACTGAGATATTGCCCTAATCTTGCACTTGAATAAATCCTGATAACACAGCACATCAAAGCATGTGCTGTGATATGCACTGCCTGTCAAATCCCACAGCAAGCAAGCTGCAGCCGGCCGACACTGCTGTAAAGATTATTGGGAACAGAAGAAGCCAAGAAATCCTTAAAGAGAAAGAAATGTGTGTAATATTTCCCCATATAAACGCCTCTCTCTGAAATCCCTGGGATAGGGGCTCCAGCAGGAAATCAGTCAAATTCCTAGGAATTTCTCCACTGCCTTAGGAAAGAACGATTTGCATTTCTATAGCGCATTTCATGACTTCAGGGTGTCTCAAAGCATATATCGCAGCGAATGAATTACTTTTGAAGTGTAGTCACGACGGCCAATTTCCACACAGCGAGCTCCCACAAACAGCACCGAGATAAATGAACAGATAACCTGTTTGGCGATGTGGGTTGAGGGATAAATATTGGCCAGGACAATAATCCCACGTGTAAGGCGTAGATTTTCCATCCTACCTTCCAAGGCAGGTGGTGAAGACTCGTGTAGAGCGTAAACAGCCAGCACAGAGCAGTCGGGCTGAATGGCCTGTTTCTGAGCTGCACATTCTGTGGAATTGTATGTAATTAGTGATTGATCCTGACCAACCTGCTCCGCTTACACATGTTAAGGGAACTGCCTGAACCATGAGTGTGGTGCAGTGTGTAGCACTCTGTGGAGCAACAACATGAAGAAGCCACTTGAAAGAGAAAGGATTGCAAAAAAAAACCTGTACAGGGTAATCTGGAAATCCCTCAGATCGGACGGCAGAAATGTCATGCCATTAATGATTTGCAATCGAGGCGTGGGAACACAAATAACGTCTGAGAAGAATTCTCTCCGGAGGCCAGCAAAGGGTGGGAATGAAAGGAAAAATTCCTGTGTGAGGATTCGGCCCCGATGCAATTGGATTTACAGATTGGTCTATAGGAGATCAAATTGATTCTGGGAGGAAATTGCTTTTAAGTAACCCTCTTTTAAGCTGAGATTTTGCATCCCTCCAAGAATAATTATTGGGATGTAGGATATTTTCTCATTTGAAAGCCATTTCCAGTCCCCCATGCCAAACTGTTTCCTGATGTCTCACTTGTACGGTAGACCAGGTACGCAGGGTCATGATGTATGGGCTCCTTAATGAGCAGAGTTGATGTGTTTAATAACTGTGAGAACAATTACTGGATACCAGCTTCATCTGTTTACCCATTAACTTGCTCGAATGTGAATATTTTTTATATTTCTTTGCAGGGATTGTTATCTTTTTTTTATGTTAAGGGAAAGGGAAGAGGCAGGAAGACAATTAACATCCTCATGCTTCTCCTTTCCCTCCCCTGAGGCTAATTTCAATTCTGGAATAAAATTTTGTGTTCAGAGTCAGGGTTGACAGCCTGTCAATCAGATGTTTAACGTTGAACTCAGTCTCAAGCTGAGGTCTGCAGCCAGGAGCAAGGGTTTGTCTACACTCTGCCCATTTGCAATGTCACAAATAATTCAATTATTGGTCAGGGGAGCTCCTGCAGCATTGCTCACAGTGAGTTGGATCATATATTGAAAGACAGAGCAAGCAAACGCTCTGCACAGGGCACTAGAGAGAAATATAAAGGCTGGAAGCAGACGGAAAGAGGGGCAAACTCTGACAGGAGAGGATTAGTGGAGAAAGAATGGGAGTGGGGAGTGAATGGGGAGGGAGTGGAAGGTGTGGGTAGTTGAGAGGGGTGAGGAGAGAAAGGGGATGGAGAGTGGAGGGGACTGGAGGGCAGAGGGTGGAAGAGGTGGGGAATGGAGTGGGAAGGGGTGGAGGAAAAGGCGAGGCATGGAGGAATGTGGAGCGGAGGGGAGTGGAGAAGATGGTGGGGAATGGTGGGAAGTGGAGGAGAGTGGGAACTGAGGGAGAAAAAGGGGGAAGGGACTGGGGGGTTAGTGGGGAGGGGAGGAGTAAGGGGGTGGAAAATAGAGGGGAGACAGAAGGAGAGAAGGGAATTGAGAGGGTGGGGAATGGAGGAGAGGGTTGAAAGGGGTGGGGAGTGAAGGGATGGGGAGCAGAGGGGAGAGGGAGAATAGCTACCTGGGAAAATAGCTACTGAATTTTCTTGGGGTCAACTATCAGGAAAGCAGGGAATTAAACAGCACAGGACAGGAGATGGAGGGAAATATTACAAATGGAGAAACTAATTCAGGAAAGGTGAGGTGAGAGTGACTGCCCTTGACATCAAGGCAGGTTTGACTAAGGCATCAAGGAGCCCTCGCAAAACTGAAGTCAAGGGGAAAGAGTGGAAGAATACTCCGCTGGTTGGAGTCGTACCTAGCACAAAGGAAGATGGTTGTGGTTTTGGAGGCCAATTATCTCAGTCCCTGTCATCACTGCAAGAGTTCCTCAGGGTAGTGTCCTTGGCCCAACCACCTTCAGCTGCTTCATCAATGACCCTCCCTCCATCATAAGGTCAGAATTGGGGATGTTGCTGATAATTGCACAATATTCGGCACCATTCGTGATTCCTAAGATGCTGAAGCAATCCGTGTCCATATGCAGCAAGACCTGGACAACAGGCTTGGGATGACGTGTGGAAAGTAACATTTGTGCCACACAAGTGCCAGGCAATGACCATCTCTAACAAGAGAGAATCTAACCATCTCCCTTGACATTCAATGGTATTACCATCACTGAATCCCCCACTATCAACATCCTGGGGGTTATCATTGACCAGAAACTGAACTGGACCAGCCATATAAATACTGTGGCTACAAGAGCAGGTCAGAGGCTAGGAATCGTGCGACGAGTAACTCACCTCCTGACTCCCCAAAGCCTGTCCACCATCTACAAGGCACAAGTCAGGAGTGTGATGGAATATTCTCCACTTTCCTGGATGAATGCAGCTCCCACAACACTCAAGAAACTTGATACCGTCCAGGACAAAGCAGCCCACTTGATTGGCACCACATCCACCACCTTAAACTTCATTGCCTCCACCACCAACACTGAGGTAGCAGCAGTGTATACCATCTACAAGATGCACTGCAGCAACTCACCTTCGACAGCACCTTCCAAATCTGCAACCTCTACCACTTAGAACAGCAGGAGTAGCAAATACATGGGAACATCACCAACAGCAAGTTCCCCTTCAAGTCACTCACCATCCTGACTTGGAACTATATCATTTGGTCAAAATCCTGGAACTCTCTCCCTAACGGCACTGTGGATGTACTTAATCCACAGGGACTGCAGCGGTTCAAGAAGGCAGCTCACCACCACCTTCTCAAGGGCAATCAAGGATGGGGAATAAATTTTGGCCCAGACAGTGATACACACATCTCATGAACGAATAAATTAAAAAAGGGAAAGTATTGAACACAGGGAAGATGTCTTTGGCGGGGGGGAGGGTGTGAGATGGAGTTTAAGATGGAGAAATGATACAGATTAGCCATTTTCATCGAATGGTGGAACAGTCTTAAGTGGCTTAATAGTTTCATCTTGTTCCTATGTGATGGAGTGACAGACACACTAAAGGATGGGAGATCGGAGTATTGACCTATGAAGCATTGGAGGTGGAGAGATAGCTATACTGAAGGATTGGAGATGGAGGGATAGGCACACAAAGGGATTGAAGATAAAGGAACAGGACAGAAGGACTGGCGATGGATAGTCACACTAAAGCACATATTTCCAAAGTGGCATTTTCTAGCAAGGGTGTTCCTTTGCAGTTGTATTTGGAAAAGTCGTTCTCTAACCGCTGCTGAGGTACTGTTCCACTGGCACCTGTTTCCCTCAATTACCTCACTCAAATATCCATTCTCCTTGTGCGAACCCCCAACAATTATTGTTAGCTGTCTATTATTTTGTATTGAAACCATTCCTGGCACAGCCTCTTGTCCACATACAGACCAGCTTCCAACAGGAATCACTCAGTGATGATCAGGAATAGCAACCTTGGCTCAGCTTTTCTCCATCCCGAGCCTCAGACACTGTGGGAAGCTGCGACCCTCGAATTCCGCTATGCTTGGGCTGTACGGTAGGGTTGCCAATCTACCACGATTGCTGTGGAGTCTCCAGGAATTAAAGATTAATCTCATGGACACCATTAGGAGCAAAACCCGGGATAAAAATCATTAGCTGTTAAAAAAAAGTTTTTTTCCATATTCTTTGTCTGCTTTCATCCATGATGACTTAAAAATACTGATGTTGGGCAAAGAAGACTCACTGAGAGTCAAGATCCATCCAATTGGATAATGAAGAGTCAGTTCACTTTCTGATTGGTTTGGAGCTATGACATAGGTTGTGAAGTGCAACCAATGGTAAGAATGTGAGGGTGGAGGGGCTAGAGATGGGAGGGTAACATTGACAACACTTCCAGGAGTGTGTCCAACAGCCAGATTATAAAAAATATATAGATGCACTGGAGAGGGTGTGAAAAAGACTAACAAGGATGATACCAGGAAGGCAGATGTATATCTATCAGGTGGTGGGTTGCATCCTAGGATATTAAAGGAAGTAGCTACAGAGATAGTGGATGCACTGGTAGTAATCTTCCAAGAATCCTTAGATTCTAGAAAAGTCCCAGAGGATTGGAGAATGGCCAATGTAACACCCTTATTCAAAAAAGGAAGGAGCAAAAAAACAGGTAACTATAGGCCAGTTAGCTTAACATCTGTCATTGGGAAAATGTTAGTGTCAATTATAAAGGATGTGATAGCAGAGCATTTAGAAATACATAATCTAATCAAGCAGAGTCAGCATGGCTCCATGAAGGGGAAATCATGCCTGACAAATTTATTAGAATTCTTTGAGGAGGTAACAAGCAGGATAGATAAAGGGGAACCTGTAGATGTAATATATTTGGATTTCCAAAAGGTGTTCGATAAGAAACTACATATAAGGCTACTTAATAAGATAAGAGCTCATGGTGTTGGAGTAGTATATTAGCATAGATAGAAGATTGGCTAACTAATAGAGGACAGAGAGTTGAGATAAGGGGAGCATTTTCGGGATGGCAACCTGTGACTAGTGGAGTACCACAGGGATCAGTGCTGGGGCCACAATTATTTACAATATATATTAATGCCTTAGATGAGGGAAGTGAATGTACTATCACCAAGTTTGTGGATGACACAAAAATAGGTGGGAAGGCAAGTGGTAAGGATGACACAAGGAGTCTACAGAGGGATATAGACAGGTTAAGTGAATGGGCAAAAACAGTGGCAGATGGAATATAATGTGGGAAAATGTGAGGTTATGCACTTTGGCAGGAAGAATAGAGGAGCTGAATATTATTTAAATGGAGAAAGACTGCAGAAGGCTGCAGCACAGAGGGATTTGGGACTCCTTGACAATGAATCTCAAAAACCTAACACAAAACCTAATACAAGTTCAACAGGTAATAGGTAAGGCAAATGGAATGTTGGCCTTTATTTCAAAGGGAAAGGTGTATAAAGATACGGAAGTCTTGCTAAAACTATACAAGACCCTAGTTAGACCACACCTAGAATACTGTGAACAATTTTGGCCCCCTTATCTAAGGAAGATATATCGGTATTGGAGGCAGTCCAGAGGAGGTTCACTAGGTTGATTCCGGGTATAGGGGGATTTTCTTATGAGGAGAGGTTAAGTAGGTTGGGCCTGTACTCATTGGAATTTAGAAGAATGAGAGGCGACCTTATTGAAACATATAAGATTCTTAGGGGGTTTGACAGGGTAGATGCTGAGAGGCTGTTTCCCCTTGTGGGAGAATCTAAGACCAGAGGGCATAATCTCAGAGTAAGGGGGCACCCATTTAAAAAAGAGACGAGGAGGAATTTCTCCTCTCAGAGGGTAGTCAATCTGTGGAATTCTTTACCGCAGAGGGCTGTAGATGTTGGGTCGTTAAGTATATTCAAGGCTGAGATAGACATTTTTAATCAGTAAGAGAATCAAGGATTATGGGGAAAAGGCAGGAAAGTGGAGTTGAGGATTATCAGGTCAGCCATGATCTCATTAAATGGCAGAGTAGACTTGATGGGTCAAATTGCCTACTTCTGCTCCTACATCTTATGGTCTTGTGGTCTTATAGGAGAAGATGAACTGGATGGATCCCTTTTCTCTTAGAAAGCGAAGGCTGAGAGGTGAATTGATGTATTTACAATAATGAAAGATAAAGTAGGTACAGAGAGAATTGTGGGCAAAAGCATAACTAGAGGCCATCAATATAAGATAATCACCAACAAATGAAATAAGGAGTTCAAGAGAAACTCCTTTACCCAGAGATTGGCAAGGATGTGGAACTCGCTACCACAGTGGGTGGTTGAGAGTAAACAGTATTGATGGAGTTAAGAATAAGCTAGATAAACACATGAGGGAGAGAAATAGACGGTTATGCTGATAAAATGAGAAGAAGAAAGATGGAAGGAGATTTGAGTGGGCCATAAATATTGCAATGGGTTCGTTGGCCTCTATGGCCTTTTTCTGTGCCTTATATCCAGTGTAATCCAATGTATGTAGTTGATAAACCCACTGAGATTGTGGATTAAGAGTTGGAGAAGGAGGGGGGATCTAAGTGCTCTGCATAGGAACACCATAAATCCATTCAAAATGTCTGCTTATAATGTTGCTACTAATATTGACCGTCCCTCTCTCTCTCTGACTCACTGCTACACCCATCAATACATTTACCAAATAGAGAATCTCTGCTTATTTGTAAAGTTAAACATAACTGTACACATCGGTCTTGATGCAATGCAAAATAAAGTCATTCCCATAGCTTCTCCCACCAAGAAAGTGACTTACATAAAGCTTAAACCACTAAACAAAGTCATCTGTTTCAATTACAAAGGCAGGATTACAGAGTCTATTTCCAACTAATCTCTCTCGATTTACCATATTACAGCTCTTTGAGCAGGCAGGTTTTGAACTATTTAATTATAAAGTGATTCTCTGAAGTGAATTGTTTGTCAGTAATTTTTCCCAGCAACACCCCCTGCAGTTGAGTGTCTGCATCAGGAGAACAAGGTTCTTTCAGACTAGAAATTCCAGCTGCGTTGTCCATAATCTGGTGACCTGTCCAATTCTTGCAGCTACGAGCAGGGAGGTGCATTGCACCAACTGCAGCATAAAGAACACAGAGACACACACACTCATGTTCACCTACACACAGGTATATAAACATATACACACTCACACACATTCACCTACACACAGACATATAAATGTACACTCACACGTGTTCACTCACATAAAGACATACGCATACACACACACACAGGGCATAGTCACACAGAGACAACCTCACAGTCACGCACAAATACACACAGGCATACGCCCATGCACTCATACAAACACACACTCACATAGAAATACACACAGGCACGCGTTCATACAGAGTAAGACCCACACAAATCCACGCACGATCACAAAAGCTCAGACTCAAAGGTGGCATAGTGGTATTGTCACTGGGTGAGTAATCCCGAGATAATGCCAGGGTAATGCTCTGGGGACCTGGCTTTGAATCCCACCATGGCAGATGATGGAATTTAAATTCAATAAAAAATTCTGGAATTAAAAGTCTAATGATGACCGTGAAGCCATTGCCGATTGTCATAAAAACCCATCTGGTTCGCAAATCTGCCATCCTTACCTGGTCTGGCCTATATGTGACTCCAGACCCACAGCAATGTGGTTGACTCTTAAATGCCCTCTGAACCAGGGCATTAGGGATGGGTAATAAATGCTGGCCTAGCCAGCGATGCCCACATCCCAAGAGCGAATGAAAAAAGAACCCACACACCCTCACACATGCAATCACCATCCCCCTCAATACACATAAAAACATGGTCACAGAGAGACACCCACTCACAACCATACCCGTACAAAAATATGTGCACATATTCACACATTATAAACATGGACAAAGCCAATTACACAGGCATGTTCTGTCTCAGCAAATGACAGCTAGGCTACTCATGGAGCTAGAGAGAAGAAAAGGAAAGACTTGCATTTATACAGTGCCTTTCACAACCTCATAATGTTCCAAAACTCGTTACAGCCAATGAATTATTAGAAAAATTCCAGAAGGCGTGTGTGCTCTTTCTACAGTCCCTCCTCCCACCTTGAAAATGCAAGTAACTGTTCCTAACAAAGGAGACTCAGACATAGACCATAAAGAATTAAGTCCAGCTCATCAAGAGCGTGATCACAGATAAAGATCAAGAAATATTAGAAATTGAAATATATGGAATTCCAAGTCTTCAGATTAACAGTCAGGTGGTCAGGAGAGGCCCCGAATCAGGGGCAGGATCTTACAGCCACCTGTGCTCAGAATTTTAGGATGGTTCACAAGAATTTTTTGTTTAGAAATCAGTCAATCTCCAATGCCATTGCTCATGGGAAGTTTGAGCTTGGAGTGAATAAGCACATTATACATGGCACCCACTGCTTGGCATTTACAGTGGAATTATGTGTAACCTGGCTGCTACCCACATGGTCTGACTTCTGTAAAACAAAAAACACACCCTGGGGACAATTAAAGGCTATCTGAGGTCAGTAAGAGGTTAATTGCTTTTTTTTTTTGACAACTGGCTGTGAAACTCTGGCAGCCTCCCCAAGTTCAGAATAACCATCAGGAGATGATGGACAGACTTTCTTTTTAACTTTTAACATTCTAAAATGTGAGGTCTAAACTGTGACAGACACATGTTCGTTACAGTGGTTTTACATTGACAAACACACACACAAAAGCAAACCTTTCTTTGCATTGCTCACAATAAATCAGAGGTTTATATGCAGAGGAATATTATGCCAGTTCACGGCAATCTCATAATTGGGTGATATAAAAACAATGAAAAAGGTGTAGCCTAGATGCGCGCCAGCCATGGCTTAGTGAGTAGCAGTCGCAGTTCTGAGTTAGGTCCAGGGGGCTGTGAGTTTAAGTCCCACTCCAGAGACTTGAGCACAAAATATTAGCTGACTCTCCCAGTGCAGTCTGAGGGATTTTTATTTATTTATCCATTCAATGAACACGGTCATCACTAGCAAGGTCAGCATTTGTTGCCCATCCCTCATTGACCTTAAGCAGGTGGTGGTGAGCCACCTTCTTGAACCGCTGCAGTCCGTGTGGTGTAGGTACACCTACAGTGCTGTTAGAAAGGGATAGTGAGCCAGTGACAGCGAACGGTGATATCATTCCAAGTCAGGGTGGTGTGACTTGGTGGGGAACTTGGTGGTGGTGGTGTTCCACTACAGTGCATTTTGGAGGTGCTATCTTTTAGATGAGGAAATGTCTGCCCCACTCAGATGGATGTAAAAGATCCCATGGCATGATTTCAAAGAAGAACAGGGGAGTTCCTTGTTCTCCTTCTGCCCAATACTTACCCCTCAATTGACATCACAAAAAAATAGATTATCTGATCATTATATTGCTGTTTGTGGGAGCTTGCTGTGCATAAATTGGCTGCCGCATTTCCTACATTGCAACAGAGACTACATTTTGAAGTACTCCTTTGTCTATTATGCGTTTTGAGACGACCTGCAAAAAAAACCATAAATATGCGCGTTTTTTTTTTCCCTTTTAGATTCACTAAAGGTGTTCTCAAGAACGAAGAGTTAAAGGCAGACTTGAAAAGTATGCACGTTATGCACTGCAGCTGGTGGAGATCTTCAAGGCTTCTGATGAAATAATTCATGACTGATTGTTTTCTCTGATTAGGGTAGAAATTAAAGAATCTCCATAAAAAGGGAGGAAATTTCACTGTACAGAGGGTGGTTAGAATGTTAGAATTCTCTGCCACAAAAGTGTTGCTGAAGCAAGCCCAATAAATTCTTTGAAAAGAGAATTAGCTAGCTGTTGGATACGAGGAATGTGAAAGTGTAATGGGGTGCGAGCAGGGGTCTGGCATTAGACTCAGTAGCTCATGACCAAAATAGGGTGGGCCGGTTTCTACACTAACATTCTAGAATGTGGGCCTGCATCACTTTAAGATTGAAAAGTGTAACTGCTCTACTTTCATAAAATAAACAGTGGGGTCATTTAAGGTCAGGTTACAGATGAGAAACCCAGTTTTGTCTGACTGATAGGTCTATTCAAAAAAAAAGAGGCAGTATGGAACCCGTCTGATTTTGGACAGAGTATCTTACAACTGCTTTGCACAGATTGGAAAATGATCTGAGTGATTGTGAGAATCGTTGTTTAATTCTTTTGAAAAGATTTTCCAGACCTACACCTAACTCGGAGCTGTTCAAATGTTTTTAGCTTGTTTTATTTTACTTGCCGGTGGTCTGGCGTATTGCTTGAGAAAGTTGAGAGAGAGCTGAGAGGATCAAAGTTACTGGAGCAAGGTAATCACAGGGAAAAATGACCCAATCAAGAGTGGCAAAATAAATTTGCCTATGTTAGAATAAATTTGCCATTGACTAATTATTACAGGAAGTGTGTATTGGCAAGTACTACACCCAAGAGTTTTAATATATTCGTTAAGTAGATTCGTAGGTAGGAGAAATGTGCTAAATGATGGATAGGGGGAGGATAGATGATGATAGAGGGATAAATGGAGGGAGGAGAATGATAGAAATAGATGGATAGACAGAGATAGATAGATAACTGTGTGGGTGGGTAGGTAGGTAGATAGATGTAACAATCCATGGTATAGTGCTTTCTGATAAAAAGGGGTTAAAGGCCATTTCACTGTTACTAACTTTCTGCTGAAGACCAGAGTGCCTACTCTCAACCAATATTTGGTTCCAGTGCCAACCTCAGGGACCTTCAAACAAAGAAGTGAAGAAGGTGGTATCTGTGATTGCCCTGCAGAGAGAGTTCTTGACTTCAATCATGCCAAGGTTAGCATTGCCCAGTGGAAGCTAATCACTTTCTCACAGAGGAAAAAAAGTGGATAGAGGAATTGTTCCTGCCTTAATAATGCCCTTGAACTTGTTGTATTGGAAATGGGGGGTAGCCTGATCTCCTCCTAGTCTGTCTCCACAACCCTGCAGCCTTTTATTCATGTTTAAAGATCTCACTTGTTTTTGTCTCCTGCTCCCCTCTGTCAAATTCCCTCATACCTTCCTTGAAGGCTTTCCTCCTCCCCTCAGCATTCTCAATCATTCCTTTGTTTCATATTTTCAGTAGTATCCACTTCCCCAGACCTTCCATCTATCTGAGACTAAATGCCAAAAGCGTATGTGTCACAGTTGTTTAAAAGCTGTTCATCTCTATCATCTTCCACTTATGACAAAAAATAATTGATCTAAAACGTTAACTCTGTTTCTCTCTCCACAGATGCTGCCTGACCTGCTGAGTATTTTCAGAGTTTTCTGATCAAATAAGGTGATTGGTGCCGACGACAGGTGGTTAACCTGTATTGGGTTTAGCTGGGGAGTGGATAGTGAGGCATCAATATGAAGTAGGACAAGGTTTAATCCAGCAAAAGATCCTGCAGCCGGGATCAACTAGGATCTTTTTGTGGGAGTGTTGCAAAATTATTTTACTCCCCATGTTGTTGAACTGTACTGCCTCTTATCTCCATGGCACCCTATCAGTTCCCATAGAAGTATCTCTCAGTTGTGTCCCTAAAGGGGTGAATTTCCTCAGGGTTCTCCTGTTTTGCCACCAGAGTTTTGACTGAAACCCCATAAGCTGTGGCAGCAGAGCAGAAAAAACCCCAGGGAAATGCACCCAGATACATTGCATTACTTTATGAGGCAGCGATTTGTTGCGCAGGGAACTGCAAGTGTATTTTTGTACATAGCAAGGCTCTTCAAACATAGCAATGAGGTGAATGACCAGTTGATCTTTTTTGGTGGTTTCAGTTGAGGAAGGATGCTGCGGGAGTTTCCTACTCTTCTGTGAATAGCACAATGGCATCATGAAAGTCCATTTGATATTCGCCGAGCAATTAACAGATACTGCAGTATCCATTATTCAAGTGAAAGTTGAAATTGTCTTTAAGGGATTTGCCATCTATAAGGCACATGTCAGGAGTGTGATGAAACACCCACTTGCCTGGATGCGTCTGGCTCCAAAGGTACTCAAGAAACATCAACAGCCATCCAAGACAGAACAGCCCGCTTGATTGGCACCCCATTCACCACCTTAAACATTCACTCCCTCCATCACCGACGCACAGTGGCAGCAGTGTGTGTACCATTTACAAGATGCACTGCAGCAACTCACCAAACCTCCTTCGACAGCACCTTCCAAACCTCCACCACCTAGAAGAACAAGGGTAGTGGAGGCATGGGAACACCGTCACCCTCAAGTTCCCCTCCATCCTGACTTGGAAATATGTCACCGTTCCTTCACTGTCACTGGATCAAAATCCTGGAGCTCCCTTCCAAACAGCACTTCATGATTCAAGAAGACGGCTCACCACTGCCTTCTGAAGGGCAATATGGATGGGAAACAAATGCTGGTCCAGCCAACCATGCTCACACCCCATGAAAGAATTTTTAAAAATGGGCTCTCCTACTTATAACTGCCTCTGGAGGACACGACCAGATCAGTATGGGGTCAGTACGGGCATTGGAGTGGCAATGTAGTGAACTGCAGTATCTGTCGCTCAAGTGAAAGTTGAAATTGCATTTAAGAGATTAGCCAGTCTCCTGCTGGTTTATGGTGATATTTAAGCAGTGGCTGGGCTGCTGACAACTCATTGTATTTATCATTCAATGTGGCTATTTGTAGGTTTGATAGTGCGTCACTCTGCATTGCTAAGTTGATGATATCTCTCCCTTTGAATTGGTTTTCAGTGATGGTCCCACAGTAGAATTCAAACAATATAAGAATTGGGAAAGGGTTTCAGTTTGACCATCCCTGATTTCTTTCTATGGATCTCACACTTCACTTAATACCACTCACATATTGATTTATTACAAACATGGTTAATCACCATCTGTAACCGAGTCAAGGACAATGTCCTAGTCTGTATGTATACCTCTACGAACACAGACATGTTTAGACAGACACATAAACAGGTGTAGTTTAATAGGTAGTTCAGCTAAGGCCCACTATTATAGAGTCAGGGCAACAGATTGTCCTTTCAGATTTAATTAAGGATTAAGAAGGAAAGTTTAATTTGGTACTTAGGAAGGAAACATTAAAGCAAGAACCCATTAGCCCTCTGAGATGGACTTTAAAAGAATTATCTCGAAGAAGAGCAGGGAAGTTCTCCCAGTATCCTGGCCAATAATTATCTCAAGAACCATCACTAAAAAAACAGGTAATGTGGTCATTTAGCACATTGCTGTTTGTGGGATCATGCTGTGCACAAATTGGCTGCCACGTTTCCTACCTCACAATAGTGTCTAAACTTCAAAAATACTTCATTGGCTGTAAAGTACTTTGAGAAGTCCTGGAGTTTGTGAAAGGCGCTATAGAAATGCAAGCTCTTCCTTTACTCAAAATTGGGTATTTCAAGCCATTCCCAGTTCTGATGCTATTATGGTGTCACTCTCCTTTGCCATGGTTCAAGTTTAGTCTTCAGCCCTGTTGTTCCAAGTTTATAGAGCAGAAGGCCCACTCTACACGCACAGTTAGATGGTAAGAGTTTGTCCATGTCGATGTTTATACTTGTATGGAATACAAAGTGTCATAAGAAATCTTTCATGCACCTTGTTGACAAATTATTCCTAATGAATAATAATTTCCTGCTTAAGCATTGGAAAAGGAAATGGGAAGACTCCAAATTAAATTGTCATCTTCATTCAGAGAAACTGAGGGATGGTGATTTTAAAAAAGGAAAATATCAAATAATCCTTAAGAACTCAATCCTCTGAGGTAAAGGGTGAGACAGTTTTGGGACAGTGGAGAAAGAACTTTACTTTTTATCTAACCCCGTGCTGTACCTGTCCTGGGAGTGTTTGATGGGGACAGTGTAGAGGGAGCTTTACTCTGTATCTAACCCCGTGCTGTACCTGTCCTGGGAGTGTTTGATGGGGACAGTGTAGAGGGAGCTTTACTCTGTATCTAACCCCGTGCTGTACCTGTCCTGGGAGTGTTTGATGGGGACAGTGTAGAGGGAGCTTTACTCTGTATCTAACCCCGTGCTGTACCTGTCCTGGGAGTGTTTGATGGGGACATTGTAGAGGGAGCTTTACCCTGTATCTAACCCCGTGCTGTACCTGTCCTGGGAGTGTTTAATGGGGACAGTGTAGAGGGAGCTTTACTCTGTATCTAACCCCGTGCTGTACCTGTCCTGGGAGTGTTTAATGGGGACATTGTAGAGGGAGCTTTACTCTGTATCTAACTCCGTGCTGTACCTGTCCTGGGAGTGTTTGATGGGGACAGTGTAGAGGGAGCTTTACTCTGTATCTAACCCCGTGCTGTACCTGCCCTGGGAGTGTTTAATGGGGACATTGTAGAGGGAGCTTTACTCTGTATCTAACCCCGTGCTGTACCTGTCCTGGGAGTGTTTAATGGGGACATTGTAGAGGGAGCTTTACTCTGTATCTAACCCCGTGCTGTACCTGTCCTGGGAGTGTTTGATGGGGACAGTGCAGAGGGTGCTTTACTCTGTATCTAACCCTGTGCTGTACCTGCCCTGGGAGTGTTTGATGGGGACAGTGTAGAGGTAACTTTACTCTGTATCTAACCCCGTGCTGTACCTGTCCTGGGAGTGTTTGATGGGGACAGTGTAGAGGGAGCTTTACTCTGTATCTAACCCCGTGCTGTACCTGTCCTGGGAGTGTTTGATGGGGACATTGTAGAGGGAGCTTTACTCTGTATCTAACCCCGTGCTGTACCTGTCCTGGGAGTGTTTAATGGGGACATTGTAGAGGGAGCTTTACCCTGTATCTAACCCCGTGCTGTACCTGTCCTGGGAGTGTTTAATGGGGACATTGTAGAGGGAGCTTTACTCTGTATCTAACCCATGCTGTACCTGTCCTGGGAGTGTTTGATGGGGACAGTGTAGAGGGAGCTTTACTCTGTATCTAACCCATGCTGTACCTGTCCTGGGAGTGTTTGATGGGGACAGTGTAGAGGGAGCTTTACTCTGTATCTAACCCTGTGCTGTACCTGTCCTGGGAGTGTTTGATGGGGACAGTGTAGAGGGAGCTTTACTCTGTATCTAACCCCGTGCTGTACCTGTCCTGGGAGTGTTTGATGGGGACAGTGCAGAGGGTGCTTTACTCTGTATCTAACCCTGTGCTGTACCTGCCCTGGGAGTGTTTGATGGGGACAGTGTAGAGGGAGCTTTACTCTGTATCTAACCCATGCTGTACCTGTCCTGGGAGTGTTTGATGGGGACAGTGTAGAGGGAGCTTTACTCTGTATCTAACCCATGCTGTACCTGTCCTGGGAGTGTTTGATGGGGACAGTGTAGAGGGAGCTTTACTCTGTATCTAACCCTGTGCTGTACCTGCCCTGGGAGTGTTTGATGGGGACAGTGTAGAGGGAGCTTTACTCTGTATCTAACCCCGTGCTGTACCTGTCCTGGGAGTGTTTGATGGGGACAGTATAGAGGGAGCTTTACTCTGTATCTAACCCCGTGCTGTACCTGTCCTGGGAGTGTTTGATGGGGACAGTGTAGAGGGAGCTTTACTCTGTATCTAACCCTGTGCTGTACCTGTCCTGGGAGTGTTTGATGGGGACAGTGTAGAGGGAGCTTTACTCTGTATCTAACCCTGTGCTGTACCTGTCCTGGGAGTGTTTGATGGGGACAGTGTAGAGGGAGCTTTACTCTGTATCTAACCCCGTGCTGTACCTGTCCTGGGAGTGTTTGATGGGGACAGTGTAGAGGGAGCTTTACTCTGTATCTAACCCCGTGCTGTACCTGTCCTGGGAGTGTTTGATGGGGACAGTGTAGAGGGAGCTTTACTCTGTATCTAACCCCGTGCTGTACCTGTCCTGGGAGTGTTTGATGGGGACAGTGTAGAGGGAGCTTTACTCTGTATCTAACCCTGTGCTGTACGTGTCCTGGGAGTGTTTGATGGGGACGGTGTAGAGGAGTTTTATTCTGTTGTTAATCTATGTTGCACCTGCCCTCGCAGTGCTTAATGCTGACACCAGTCTCTATTCCCCACACTGCCTGAAAACACAAAATAAAATTCACTTTTTGACTCAATTCAATAACAACCTGATAAGTGGAAATGAGAATTTATTCGACTTCTGTTAAAGGAAATGCCCTTTTGGCAGGGAAATTGAGGTGCTGATAGTGAACTTTTATCTGAAGTGCACACCACGAGACAGGTGAGATATAATCCTGTTTCATTGTAACATTTTTACAGAAAACTATGTATAATTCAATCCCTTAAAAATTAAGCTTTGGATGTGAACTTTGCCCCTCTATCATTCATGATGTCCTCGGTTGTATCCATAAGGGATACACACCAACCCACAGCTGGTGCAGAGACAGATGTGTGTGCAGTGGATCGCTGTCGACACCCCAGAGCACAAATACACCAGCTTAGGGATCATAGCTGGGAGAGGTTTGAGCAAACAAATGCAATCATTGCCCTGCATTGAATACAAGCCTTCAAGCTGAGCTAGAGCCAAGCCAGACACCCCTAACTGTGCTCCTTCTTGCAAAGAGAGATCTCCTAAAAGCAGAAAGCTTTATCTCTCTATCTCTCTCTCTCTCTCTCTCTCTCTCAGGATTGCAGATGCACACAGCGCGCTGGCTCGAGTCCACACAGCACAAAGAGCTGGAATTTCTAACTCTCTGCTTGTAATCTCCTGTGTCAGTTCTTGTTAATGTTTCAGCGTGAAAGCTGAAGGGGCAAAGGAGGCAGTGGAACAGCAGAGCCATGATCAGAATTCTTATGCAACTGCGGGGCTGTGTGAATGGGATCAGAATCGACACACAGACCACTGTCGCCACGAGAAAAAACAAAATCAAATGTATAATAAGTCAGGATCTCCATCACTGTGCTGGAGAATTCAAAGTAAATAAACGACGTTAGCATTTTTTTGCTTGTAGTTGTGCTCACTGATCCGAATAGTTTGGATTTATGAAAAAGATTAAGGGACAGGAAAATGGGTTGGAGCAGGGCAGGGATTCACAAAATGGCTACTTGAATTGCTCAAATTATATATTTTTATGCTTGTGGTTCAAAGATGCCTCTTAAAAATGTGCAAATCACCTCAAGTGCAGTTTGGCCTTGGACTTTGTACCGATATTGTTATGAAATTTAGAGAAGGGGGTTTAAGAAAATAGAAGCACAGGTTTAGAATTTTCTCCATTTTTATGCCATTCATGTTGTTCCATTTTAACTGTTTTCCCACGACCCCGCCTCCTCTCCCCTGCCCCCTCCTTTGTGCTGTCCATCATTCCCTCATGGAAAAGAGAAAACAGTCTATTGCTCGGCCATCGGTTATTAGGAAACACATGAGAGCCACATGGCTTTGCTTTCCTCCCTCTGGTCAAGGATCCCTCGTTCATTCAGCACCTATTCCGGGCATTCCAGTGAAGTTCAGGAGGAGATATTGAGATGACATTTTCAGCGTTACAAATGATAAAGTCACTGTTGATCCGCAAAAATTGTACCTCCTCCTCCTTCAGGCACCAGGCCATAAGAGGGCATTGGCAACCATGGACTTCCATTGGATTAGTCCATGAATATGCTTGGCAAAGTACTGCAGTGGTTTGCCATTGCCTTTTGCAGTATGGCTGACCAGGAAACTCTCCCACACTTACTGTCTACCACACTGGAAGGATTTACAGGCTGATAATCAACCTGTTTGACCACATTATGAATGCACCTTCCTTGGCCATCAAGTTCTGAAGTGGGTCTTGAACCCAGAGCTTCTGGCTCAGAGGTAGGGATGCTACCATCAAATTATTCACCCTGGTTAAATATTGAAACCCCCACGTTAAAGATTAGGGAAATTAAGAGCAAAGAGAGAACTCTTTCAACAAACTGGCACAAACATGATGGTCCAAATGGCCTCTGCCTTTGCTGTTTCATTCTATGATGATTTCAGATTAGCTGAGTAATGGAAGAAGTTACTCGGGAAGTCAGTAAGTTATATCGATGTGTTCAAGTAATGATTAGATGTGGTTGCCAAGGTTCCCAACTCTGGTTGAATATGCTGCAGAAGGTTTCATCAAATATCCAACCACCTTTAGTCTCCATGACATTGGTTGCCTGATGCATCAAGCCACGTGGCAATTGGTCAATAATGGTGGCTATCATACCCACAATCCTCTGCAATCCAGAAGCCTCTCTATCTATTGTGTACCTTGACCAGTTGGAATGTTCACATGCAGCAAGGCCACATTGCATCCTGGGTGCATTGCAGGATTGCTGTTGTGCTCTGAGTGCAGCAAGAGCTTTCCTGGGTAGCTTGCAAACGTCTCTGAGAGATTAATCTAACTCCAGCTTTCCTGAGAGACACCAGAGTGGGTTGGCAGTTTCTGTGTAGAAATGGGCCACCATTTTACTCAACTAACCACATGTGCAGCTCGGCTATCCAGATCTGTAGATAATTTGGATCACAGCCAGTCCTTTTGTTTTTTCCCTTATTGTTTACACCATGCACCATTGAATCTGATAGACTGATGTGAAGTATTATGACTGGGGCTGCTTCACATTGCAATGCACAAAATCATTTTCTATTGTGTTCAAAGCCTTTGTGACTCAAAGGCTGGTGGGAGTTTATAGCTGGTACCAACAGCTCGAGGGAGGCAAAGCCTTTTGTACAGTTGAGTTTGTTTCATTCTCCATTGTTACTTTTCCAAATTTTCTCCCCTCCTCTCCTGAAGGCACCGACTTGCCCTGAGCTACAAGTGCCATCCCAGTACCCTCAGCCAAGTGTCTGTGCTTCATGTGTGGGTCTCAGGAGGTTGTTGGGGTGGTCACAGCAGAATCAGCCCTCAGCATCCATGTGTGCACATTCCACAGGGATCAGGAGGGAGCACCGTGCCTGGTTTGGTTTCTCCCTCCACCAGAAAGGCTAAGGATGTGCCATTCAGTCCTGCCTGAACAGGAGGAGCTAGTGCAGACCCATGGATTGTAACTTAGACACATATAGAATTTTTAAAAATTCATATATAATATGTAGGCATCACTGGCTAGGCCACCACTGGTGGTGAGCTGCAACAGAAACAGTGATTTGCAACAGCAATTGGTCTATTCACATGAGCCTCCTCTCACCCCTGCTTCATCCACCCCCGGTCCCCATGATCCAGTGACACTCCATAGAATGCAAAATAGGAAATCTGATTTCAAAGTGACTGCTTTGTCATTAAAGGTGGCACACAGAGGGAAATATAGCTCATTGCGAGGCACTTACCCAAATTCTGTCCCTCTTCCACTGTGGATACTGCAGTTAATTGGCGGTGGAGGGGGTGGGGGAGTTTATGTGGCCAAATCACTTCCAATCTAAGGGAGTATTGAGATAAACTAACCTAAGGTGGGGGTTGGGGTGGGTGGGGGCGGGGCTGTGGTAATGGGGATATGGCAGTCTAAGGGAATGAAGTCTACAGTGCAGACTCGATTGACTGTAAGGCCAACCCCTACCATTTCTTATTATACCCTTGCTAGATTCAGATTACGTGGGCTATAGATAATGCATCTTTGTCATTGCTAAAATAAAAGGACTGGAATTTCCTGGAGATGTGCATTGAAACGATGACGTGATTCTTGATTAACAAGGGGGTGAAAGGTTATCGGGGGGAGGGCGGGAATGTGGGGTTGAGGTTCCATTCAGATCAGCCATGATCTTATTGAATGGCGGAGCAGGCTCGAGGAGCCGAGTGGCCTACTCCTGCTCCTACTTCATATGTTCGTACATTCATATGTTTCCTCGTTCTCCAACCAAGGAGAGCTCAACCATGGGCCTCTTGCTGCTCAGTGACACTGCAAATAGTAAGAGAACTCATGCACATCAGTCCTGAAAAGGTTGCAAATTTACACCAGAAATTTTAGGAGCACCTAGGCCCAAAGTTATATTTCTTGTGTATTATGGCGACTATTAAGTGTTTTTTTTTAATCACTCGGGCCTGCAGGGTTTCTGTAAATTTGAATGTTTTTTTTGGCATGAGAATGAATGAGAAATTGAGTTAGTTTACAGGATTGCATGTTTTTAACCATGCTGTGCCTAATGTGCATTAATAATGGTTAGATGGCTTCAAACTTTAATAAAGAGAGACCTAACGAAGGAATATGGCATAAGTTTGGCACTTTCATTGGGTCCCAACTGATTTTCGTTTGTTTACTTTGGTTTTTAAAATCCCGTCACAGTGTAACGAGATTGGCAGGAGATTTCAGCGCTCAAGCGCTGGTTGGCAACAATGCCTTGGAACTGGTGTCACTAGTCAGCTGTGTTGTTCCAGGAAACAGATTGTTATAGAGTGAGGATGTCACATCCAGGTCCCTCGCTGTCTCATGACACAAATACATATCAGACCTTTGACAGTCTACTTGCTGGAGAAGGTGGGTGAGTAAACATCTAAATGTCAGACTGTGACAAGTCATGACAGGAGAAAGTGCTTTTATTTCATGGTTTCTGATAGTCTCTCAGAATTTGCATTCACTGAAGCTTGTTACAATGATTCCCATCAAGCAATCACTGATCAATCAATCTTCACTGAACTTCACCACCTCTCTTACCTCTCTCCTCCTTTAAGGTGCTCCTTAAATCATTCCCCTTAAACCTAACTTTTGACCATCTGCCCTAATATTTCCTTGTCATTTAATCTCCCCCGCCTTTTATCCTATCAAAGATCTTTGCTTTTTGTTCTTTTTCCTGCCCTTCTCCCTTTCACCTCTTAACATTTCCCAGTTCTGGTGAAAGTTTATTGACATAGGACATAGGAACGTAAGGCTTAGGATCAGGAGTAAGCTGTTCAGCCCTGGGAGCCTGCTCCAGCATTTAATAAGATCACGGCTGATCTGGTTGTGATCTCAATTCCACTCTCCTGTCTGCTCCCCCATAACCCTTGCCTTGCCCGTCTATCAAAAATCTATCCAACTCAGCCTTGAATAAATTCAATGACCCAGCCTCCACTTCTTTCCGGGAAGAGAATTGTACATACTAACCCTCCCTCTGAGAGAAAAAATTCTCCTCATCCCCATCTTAAAAGGGAGAGCCCTTATTCTTAAACTGTGTCTCCTAGTTCTAGTCTCCCCAACAAGTGCAAACATCCTCCCAGCACCCACCTTATCAATCTCCCTCAGGATCTTATATGTTTCAATAAGATCACTCCTCATTCTTCGAAACTCCAACGGCTATAGGATATTATATTATATTTTATTTTATATTATAGTATAGTATATTATGTTATATTATATTGTATATTATAACATAAATGTTAACTCTGTTTCTCTCTCCACAGATGCTGCCAGACCTGCTGAGCATTTCTATAATTTTCTGTGTTGATTTTAGATTTCCCGCATCTGCAGTATTTTGCTTTTTTCTCTAATATCTCCTTGGCTGGCTCGGTGCCGAATTTTGCTTCATAGCTCTCCTGTGAAGCAACTTGGGGCATTTGGAACTCTGGGAGAGAGAGCCCTATTACAAGGAAGAACATAGGAGCTCTCCCTGATGTCCTGGCCAATAATTTTCCCTTAACCATCATCACTAAAAGATTATTTTATTGCTGTTTGTGGGATCTTGCTGTGCACAAATTGGCTGCCACATTTCCTACATTATAACAGTGACTACAATAATACTTAGTTGTCTGTAAATCATTTTGGGAAGTACTGAGGTCATAAAAGGCGCTATTTAATGTTCTTTCTTTCTCGTAACATCCTTGGAATTGCATAAGTTACTAATTTCAGAGGAGGGGAGAAAGATGGGGGAAGCAATTCACTCATATTAATGGGGGTTCGCACGCCAGGTAATGAGATATAGACAAATATCAAAATCTGCCAACTCAAAACTCTTCATGTCCATTACTCCAGCCCTACAACCCTCCTAGATCTCCGCACTCCTCCAATTCTGGCCCTCCTGCACATCCCTGATTTTTATTGCTCCACCATTGTTGGCTATGCCTTCAGCTGCCTGGATCCTAAACTCTGAAATTTCCTCCTTAAACCTCTCCAACTCTCCACCTTTCTCCCCCTCTTTAAGATACTCCTTGAAGCCTATTGAGCAGTGTTAATCAGCGCAAGGGCAGAGACCTGGATTTGAACATGCCAAGAGGCTTTTGCTAGATCAGGGATTCTGCAGACTGCAGATATAGACAGCCAATTTGCAAAGCTGCATTTCTCAGCCTACTTAATCACTTAGCCAGCAGTTCAATCCAATTATAAAATAAATACAAAGCACTTAACAACAGACATTAGACAACATTGATTATGTTCCTAACCTGCGCATGCTACCTCTGAGTTGTCAAGGGATCTATTGTGGTGTTATTTCCACAGCTTTCTCTACTCTTTTCCTGAAAGTGAGGAGTGGAGGAGGCAGTGGTGGTGTGCCAGCATATATCAACAACAACTTACATTGAGATAGCACCTTTGACAAAGCAAAATGTCCAAAGGTGCGTCACAGGAGCATCGTCAAATAAAATTTGTCTCTAAGCCACATAAGGAGATACTAGGACAGGTGACCAAAAGATGGGTCAAAGAGGTAGGTTTTAAGGAGCATCTTAAGTGAAGAGGGAGAGATAGAGAAGTAGAGAGGTTTAGGGAGAAAATTCCAGAGCTTAGGGCCCAGGCAACTGAAGGCACAGCCACCAATGTTGGAGCAATTAAAATCAGGGGCAGTGCAAGAGGCCAGAATAAGAGGAGCTTAGATACATTCTACATCTTACCCAAGGACCCACATCAGCCTTGGCAGTGAGACTCAGCCGATAATGAGACTATAAGAAGCATCACAGCTGAGCTCAAATCTGTTCTCATCCAATGTTTATGCACATGAATTTTCAAAGAGCAAGTCACCCTATCATGATCAGGAGAAACTCTACTTGCATTTTCACTTCCCTAACAGAGCAGCGCTATCCTCTCAATCTCTAATGGACAACAGAAATTATGCTCAGTACCACATTGGATAGAGCACCTACCCACAAAATCCCTGTTTCTCTGGGTGAGATATGGCAATGTGATGACCATAAACTCATTACTGCCACAGTCCCATCAAGAAGCCAAGTTCAAGGGGAATGTGGGCTGGAGGAAAATGAGTTTGGGGCAGGAGGTGGGGGAGGGGTGGTTAGGATTTGAAGGAGAATGGGGGCCAGAGGGAACTTAGTTGGAGGGTAATAGTGGGGTTAGAAGAGAATAGGCAGTTGTAGAAGAATGGGGTTGGAGGGAATGGGGTCAGAAGTGAATGCAGTCAGAGGGTAATGGAGTTTGGAGGGGGATAGGGGCATTGGAGGGTAAAGGTTGAGGGGAATGCATGTCAGAGGGTTACATCATTGCAGCTCCAATTCATCAAGCTGTATTCCCTCTGAACACAATGGTGAATTTTCGGATATATTGCTAGAGCACTGAACAGTGACTGGGAAACATTTGCTGCCTGAAACAGGATCTTGTATTTCAATGTTATGTTTGGACCAAGAACTCTGCGCAAAAGGTAAAAAAACAGCAAGTGGTTGGGTATACTGGAATGTGGTGCTTGGATTTGCTCGACTCTGACATGGGGAGTTTGGTCATCCCATCAAACACACTATAAAAGAGGAAATATTGGATGTTACTGCTCTTGGCAAAGACCGTAGCTGCCTCACAGTGAACCCTGATGTTCTACAGGCTGTAGGGGGTCTGTGTTTGTGATATTCTGTTGCAGGTGCCTGTACAAGCCATCGTGCAGTCTGGTGTAAACCCCAGTTACAAAAATTGCCACTTGCTGTCTTCAGACTGAAGAAGCTCCTGTCAGAGTCACCAAGCAAGGGTCACTTTTGCACCAGCCAGCTCACAACTCAGCCCATCCTTTCACCCAACTGAAAGAGTAGGTCACTTACTCCATTCATACATACTGGTTATTTACACTCCTACTCAAGTATAAGTCAATTCCTAACACTATGGATAGGGAGGGTCACATCTTTATCCCATGTGTAGGGCAAACCATTCACCAAGTCTACATATTTTTTTGAAAACAAAGGTTTACTAAAGAGGGATTTTCATCTGGTTCTCATCCAACGTAGCCAATGCTTTACATTTATTCCTACTGCACAGACTCTGTAATTGTAGCACAACACAAATCCTGCTTCAAGTGGCAAGTATTCCATTACCGATAACTTTTGAACAGCCACAATTCTGACTCCCTTTCATTTGCGTGCTCCGGTTTAAGAAGGTGTCTCACCATCACTGTCCCTTTCAAACAGGGAGAGGTGGATTTGGAGCCCTCCCACCCAGTTGGAAATAGGCCAAAAACAGCCTTAAAAGTGCTGGGGAATGGAATAAACGAGGAAGGGGCTAGAAACAGACTTCAGAACAACGGACAGACCAGTGAAATGGACTAACTCATAGTGGCTGAAATTTAACAGAGAAATTATACAATTTGGTAGGAAGAATGAGGAGAGGCAATGTAAACTAAAAATGTCAAAGTGGGGGGTGGGTACAGGAACAGAGTAACCGGGGTGGGTGTATTTATAAGAATCTTTAAAGGAGGAAGGACAAATTGAGAAGGCTGTTAGAAAACGTATATGGGATTGTTAGCTTTCTGAGGGTAAAGGCAAGGAGATTATGCTAAAGGTGATAAATCACTGGCTAGGCCTCAGTTAGGGTATTGTGTTCAATTCTGGACACCTGATTTCAGGATGGGCTATCAAGACCTTAGAGAGGATGCAGAAGAGTTTTACCAGGTTGGTACCAGAAATGAGGGGACTTCCATTATGCAGAGACTAGAAACATTGGGATTGTTCTCCTTAGAACAGAGCAAGTCAAGGGGAGGTTTTCAAATTTATGATGGACTTTAGTAAAGTAAATAAGGAGAAACTGTTCCCAGTGGTGGCAGGGTCAGTAACCAAAGGGCATAGTTTAAAAGGTAATTGGCAAAAGAGCCAGAGGCGGGGGATGAGGAGAAAATTATTTATGCTATGATCTGGAATGCACTGCCTGAAAGAGCAATGGAAGCAGTTTCAACAGTAACTTTCAAAAGAGAATTGGATAAATACTTGAAAAGGAAAAAAATTGCAGAGCTAAGGGAGGGTGTGGGATTAATTGGATCCCTCTTTTCAAGTGCCTTAACAGGCATGATGGGTCAAAAAGCCTCTTTGCTGTTTGATTCTATGGTAACACCCCCAAAATGATAGCAAAGTGACTAACTGCCCTGTTCCCCTGTTCCTGCTGTCAGTACGGTATGCTCATTGTTTGCCTGGGTCCGCTGCTGGCCAATCAGATTGACCTCTGAGTCAGGTGATAGGGGCCCTATTACATACACAGGGCCTCGATCGCCATTTTAGGACAGCACTAGGTAGAGCTGATCATCCCGTCACATGCACAGGCAAACTTGTGTCAATGTTTGAGTGGCCAGGAGCAGAAATGCTCCTCCATCACAACAGTGACTACACTTTAAAATCACAAATAGCTCCTTAACGCTTATGACAAGTGCCATATATACAAAAGCAGGGACACATTCTCTGCAAACAAAAGGAATATGTTCAAACCTTGCACCTTTTATGAATTACACAGGAACTTGAGGAGCCACAAATTCCCTGTTGCTCCATGGCAACAGTTCGGCCAATCAGAGTCAACTTGCCAACCAATCAGCACCCTTTCCTCTGGTAGTAAAAATTGTTGTGATCGTTTGAAATTTGGGATTCTTGTATTTGTCCTAATGAGTGCAACATAAAAAGCTTCAACACGTCTCTCTTTTCAGCAATATACACTTTAAAATAGTACTTCATTGGCTGAACGGCGCTTTTAGACGTTCTCTCGTCGTGAAAGGTTCTATATAAATGCAAATATTTCTTTCTTTTTACAAAACTAGTCACGGATCAGTGGTACTCCAGGTCTCCTCCTTCATTCTGAATTTGGAGACACCTAGCCCACCCCACTCCCCGCCAATGGCCCAACGTCTTCCTTCTCCCGAGGTGGAGTCAGGTGAGTACAACCTGTACAATTGCATGGGGTCCTGAGCCAGTCAGAGGGCCCAAAGGGATCTATTGAAAAGTCACCTGCACTTTGGCAATAGTTAATCCCTAATCATTTTTATGTTACCTTTTAGAAACATGCTTCCCACAAACATATGTATGCAGATTTAACAACAGATTAGATTGCTAGTGTCCCGCATCATTGTCCAGTAAAGCATAAGGGATAGGGTTGCCAACCCTCCCGGATTGTCCCTGGAATCTCTGGGAATTCTGTACAACACTGGCCTGAGCAAACCTGGAAGAAAAATCACCAGGGTGTTAAAAAAAACATATACTTTTTCATTTTCCTTAAACACTTAAGGTTATTAATTCTGAAAATACTGTGGTTGGGGAATGTCAGCTGTTTGACTGACAGCGAAGAAACATCCAATCAGATAGCCAAGTGTTCCAATTGGCTATGGGAAGGTGGACCAAAGCGAGGATGGACGTGTTGAGTGACCAATAGCAGGAATGTAGAGGAGGGGCAGTTGGAGGCAGGATGTCATGTGATGAAACCTCCAGGAATACATCCAAACAGAGCTGGCAACCCTAATAAGTGCCCCAAAATGAACTTTTGGATGGGGTTCTTGCTCACTGCCTAAATGTATAATCTCTGGAATTGTATTTCAGTGAAGGACAATCCAGAGGATAAATAAAATCAAGGGTCAAAGAAAAAGCGGGAACATTATGGTTGGAACATTAAAGAACTCAAAGGAGGCTGGATAATCAATGGTTAAAGCACGGGTTGTGGCCCACTTTCTCTAAGTGGGTCCTTCATTCTCAGAATGCCACACAGATGGGAATTGTACAGTGCATAAAGGTGAAATAAGATAGCACAAGTTAAAACAAAGCGTATTGCTCTCCAGGAAGCACTTCCTTCGAGTCTAACTGTAGGTTCTGAATGATGAAAGGATCACATGCTGGTGATATTAAATCCACAGGTCACCAGGGAACCTTGTCCTCCTGCAGGTTTGTTCATGTCAGAAATAATCACCACCCATAATAAATCGTGTGGAAAATAGGCCTATTCTGTAGAATAGAATTATGAATGTGGGGGAAGGGAGGTGGGATTCCCAAAACCATCAATCATTCACAATTTCATTCTTAAGGAAAACATATACTTATCTGAATTACCCTGTAATCCAAGCAGTTTTACTCACCCCACTGCCTCCTCTCTGTTTCTCGCTCTCTGGTATCCCTTTCTTAACCTTGCCCTGCTCTCTGCTCTCGCAGACTCTCTCTCTCCCATATCCCTTTCCCACCAACAGACACAAACAGATAGGTAGTAGACTCCAGGGAGCAAAAGCAAGAATAACAAAAGCAAACAGTCAAATCATTCTAAGCGAAACTTTGTGTGACTATAGTTTTAGCATGTTTAACATCAAAATCTTTTCAACCCAATGTCATTGAACACAGCAAGGAGAAAACTAATCATTCAGGAAAGGACAAAAATAGGTTTAGATCTTAGGAGTGAAGAATGGGCTATGATTAAGTCTAAGGAGAAAGTTCGAGATAAGACTAAGGGCAAACTCAAGGGCGAGCCTGAGATTGTCAAAGACAGTGGAAGATGCTAAGACCAGAGCCAGCAATGATGTCAAAGTCAAGCGTAGGGCTGTGGACAAGCTCAATTCTAAAACTAGAATCAAACCTAAAACTGGGGCCAAGGATAAGATTAAGGCCAATGGTAAGACCAGGAACATGGATGACTAGGATCAAGGCAATGGGTAAGTTTACATCCAGGGCTCAGGTGGAGTTTACAGCTGAGGACACCAGCCAGGCTAAGGCCACAGTTAAAGCTAAAGTTAAGGCTAGGGCTGATTTTCCACACGACACACAAGGATACAGAATCTTTGGAGAGAAAAAAAACTGTCATTGAACTTGTATCCACTCCATGACTTCCCTTTGGTGAAAGTTTTGCTGTGCATCTCTGACAGCTGCTGTGTTTTCGCTTTATTTGGGTTGTTTGTTCAAAAACTAATCAAAAATGATGCTAACTATTTTTCTCTTTTTGCTAATAAAAGGCTGTCAATAATGATGATTAGCTTTTTACAAATTAATTAAGCTCATTTTTTGTACAAATGTAAAACTGGCTAAAGCCTTCCCCGTCAATGCTCCAATGTCTGCAGCTGAGGTTTTGCTGGGATTTTGTGTTTTTGTCATCATTATTTCTTTTTACCAGATTCCTGTGATTCATTTATAATTGAATAATGTCTATAATTATATCAAATTGCACTAATGGATATTGTCTATTATACTTAAGGCTGTAAGTTTGTGTTGAAGATTTAAGGAGGAGGGAGAGGGAGAGTCAGGGTGGGAGAGGGAGGAAGAGGAGAAAGGAAGTAGAGAAGCAGAGGGAGAGGGGGAAGGGAAAGCGTAGGGAAAAGGTGGGAGAAAGGGGGATTTGGGGTGGGAGAATGGAGGGAAAGGAGAAAATGGGGGCTTAATAGGGAGGAGAAGATGAAGGAGCAGAAGGGAGAAGGCAGGTGGTGAGCAGGAAGATAGCGAAAAGAGAACATTGTTTTGAAGATGAAGGGGAGTTCTTTCCTGGTCAACATTTATCCCTCAACTGACATCACTAAAGCAGACTTTCTGGTTATTATGACACTGCTGTTTGTGGGATATTGCTGTGTGCAAATCGGTTGCTGCATTTCCTAAATTACAACAGTGACTATATTTCAAAAGTGCTTTATTGGCTGTAAAACATTTTGGGGCTTCTGAGGATGTGAAAGCTGCTATATAAATGCAAGTCTTACTTTTTTCGTTCTTTCACCCTGCAATTAATAAATTAGTCTATTTTACAATATACCCGATTGAAAGGGAAACTGGGATCGAGCGATATGTAATGGGCAGCTGATTGGATTACATAGGATATATGACACAGAAACAGGACATTGAGCCCAAATAGTCCTTGTCAGTGTTTATGCTCCACTCGAGCCTCCTCCCATCTTTCCTTATCAATCCATCTGAACCAGGGGCTTTATCCTCTGAGAGTTATTTAATGTATCCCTTTTTTTATTGTAAATGTACTTATCTCATTACTCATCTCACCATTCGATGTCATGTCTACCTGTTCTATCTCCCTGATATATCAAAGAAAAATAATTATTTAATATTCCTGCCATTTCTCATTACCTGTGGTATTATCCTATTCATCCATTAATGATCCGATTCCCATCAGTCTTTCTTTTTTACTAATGTGCCTATAGAATATTTTACTTTTTTATGTTCTTAATAATTTAATGAAATAATTTAACTTCACCGTTCCTCTTTGCCTTTCCTGTTGTTCTTTTGACTTTTCTCATAATCTTTGTGTTCCCTCTAATCCTGCACTTCTCTGCTGTCTGTGTATTTAATGTTTGTCTCTTTCCTAACTCTCAATTGTTCCCTTATGCCTTTATTCATCCACAGAGTATCACTAGTGTTTAGTTAGCTCTTTCCTTTTAGCAGAATATATTTTTTCTGCTCTCTGTTGAACACCATTTTAAATGTTTCCCATTGCTGTTCTACACGTTGTTTGCCAATATTGATGCCCATTTTGTTTTTCCTAAGTTCTATTCTCAGCCCCTCAAAATCATCTTTTCTACAATCTATTGACCTGTTTTTTTTTGTCATGCTTCATGCCCTTTGTGAGGGGATCTTGTGGTACAGCGGGTAGCAACCCTGTCCCTCAGCCAGAAGCCTGGGTTTGAGTCCCACTCTAGGACTTGATGGCCATGGAAGGTATGTTCATAACATGGCCAAACAAGTTGATTATCAAGCTGCAAATCCTTCCGGTATGCCTTTGGCAGACAGTAAGAGTGGGAGAGTCTCCTGGTGGGCCATGATGTGGAGTAGCACCCCTCAATCTACAGCTGCTGGTGACCAGCTCAGGAAAAACAGACATAAGCATGTACTTTGTCTGCCTCATGTGCCACTCGTCATGGGAAAATTCTAAGTCTAATGTTCTTTCCTATCATCGTCTCAAAGCATATTGTATTATCCTGTTATCATCTGTATTTTCTCTTTGCAGATTCTGATTAGCCACCATCCTGATTTATCCCATTTCTTTCCAATCCTGACAATCTTCAATCCATGGAATTCAGCCTCGGTTTCTCAATTTAAAAATATGTGCGGATTCAACAGGAGGTCTTGTGGCGCAATCATAGTGCCCCTACCTCTAGGTTCAAATCCCACTTCAGGACTTGAAGACCACTTGAAGGTGCATTCATAATGTGACCAAACAAGCTGATTAACAGCCTGTAAATCCTTCCGATACGCCTGATGGCAGGCAGTAAGAGTGGGTGAGTTTCCTGATCAGCCATGCTGCAGAAGACAGCAGCAAACCACTAAAGTACTCTGCCAAGCCAGTCCAGAGCGGAAGTCCATGGTCAGCAACACCCTTTTAGAGGATGTTACCTGGAGGAGGAGCATTTTAAATATCGAAATCTCAGCAAGTCAGCAACAAACTCAGTTGGGTCTAAGTGAAGTCATTTGCAAATAAATCAATTGCACAATATATTCACTAGCTCATAAATTTGTAATTTGATTCAGATAGCAGCTTATTAATGTGTGAATTAACCTTGAATAAATTCATTAGTAGTAGGTAGTTTTTAAGGAGGAAAGAATAGCAGGGAGAGGATGTCCAGAGAGGTAATGATCAGGGTGAGACAATATACTGAAAGCTGCATGGAGAAAGAGTTTTGAGTTGAGAAAGAACCACTCAACAATCAGATAACAATTTCCCTTTTGTAAGAGAAGTGCTTTTGAAGGTACTTCAGCTGCAAGGGGCAGTGTTCAGGGTTTGGACAGATTCAGGCTGTATAAAATTTTAGAAATGTTGAGGGAAGAACTGTTGGTGTGAGCATGTGTCACTGGAAGTTCTTTAAAGTTAATTATCAGAACCTTTATGGATTTTTAATATTGTTCTTTGAATCCAGGCTGTTAAAAAGAAAAACAAACTTAATACATCAGTTGGAAGCATATCTGCTTCCATGTTGCAAGTATTAATGGGCCTGAAGTGGAGTATTTTCCAACTGGAGAACCCCTTAAAATATTGACACATACCAGAAACACCTTGCAAATACTGACAAATTCCCAGGATTCACAACAAATATTGTCAAGCACCGAGGAGTCTAATATGTCAGAAGTTCCACAAGTCAATGAAAACAATTAGTCAATTGCAGAAATGTGAAGAAATAACAGCAGGAAATTAGGAAGGCAAAAGGTATGTTAACTTTTATTACAAAACGATTGGAGTACAAGAACAAAAAGGTTTTCTGACAATTATATGGGGCATTGGTGAGGCTGCACCAGGAGTATTGTGTGCAGCTTTGGCCCCCTTATCTAAGGAAGGACAAAGTTGTCTTTGAAGGAGAGCAGCAAAGGGTTACCAGACTGGCTCCTGGCATGAGGGGATTGTCCTTTCAGGAGACATTGAGTAGATTAGGCCTATGTTCCCTGGAGTTTGGAAGAATGGGAAGTGATCTAATTGAAAAACATAAAATTCCTAAGGGGCATGAAAAGGTAAATGCTGATAATGGCCCAGAACTTCTGATCTCCGGATGGTTGTACCCCAGGAGTAACCCCCCCCACCCCCCCACCCCCACCCCCAACAAAGATGCACTGGGGGAGACCCCTGAGGAGTCCTGACGTACTGACTATGCGGGAATTTCCTGGGAGGTTTGGACTTCCGATGGACAATTCCCCTGCATCTGGAACCCTCCAAAACTCTGAGTCAAAGCCAGAGACTTCAGGTGGTTCTGATTCACTTACCAGAATAGTTACCCAAGAAAGGTTAGAAGGATTAAAACCAGTTCTAACTCTTGGGTAACTATACTACTGATCTCCATCAACCTCCCCTCGATCACTGGGCCCCTGATGACGCACTCCCCTGACTACCAACCCTAACTCAACTACTCCCCAACTCCCCAACTACCCCCAACTACCCCCCGACTATCCTCCTAATCCCTCAACTATGCCTCCAACCTAACTACCGCACCAACCACCCAGCTTCCCATGAACCCTAACCCACTCTACCCCCTCACCCATTTACCTGCCACCCTACCCCTTCACCCACCCACCTACCATCCTGCCCCCTCACCCACCTACCTTACACACTTACTTCCTCTCCGTATCTTCTCAAAGTGGCATTGGGGCCATTAAACTCTCTACTTACTGGAATACAGCAGCTAGTGCCTTAAAAAGAGGGTGTGGCTTGGCTTCGCCCTGATGATCCCGCACTATGAAGGGGGACTCCCAGAAAAGGTGCATTCCGCATTTCTGAAGAGGCCCAGTTTGGAAGTCCAGGCCAGATATGCGGAGCTCTATCTTAGGGTAAAAATGTAGGATTGGAGAGGCAATCCCCAATGGTGATCACCACTTCTTGGAAGATTCAGCCCAATGTTTCCTTGACTGTGTCACCTAGAACAATGGGTCACAGATTCAAGATAAGGAGTTGGCCATTTGGCACTCAGATGAGGAGAAATTTGTTCACTCAAAGGTTTGTGAAATTTTGGAATTCTGTAACCTCAAGGACTGTTGATGCTCAGTTGTTGAGTATCTTTGAGACAGAGGCTGATAAATTTTTGAACACGAAAAGAATTAAAGGAAATGTGGATAGCGGAGGAAGGTGGGATTGAGATAGAGGAAAATCAAGATGATCTTATTGAATGTTGGAGCAGTCTCGAAGGGCCAAATGGCCTACTCAGCTCCTATTACTTATATTCTTATGTTAAGAACCTACATGATAGTAATTCAATAACTGCAGCAAAATAATAGAATATAGAAATATTGAGGCACTACTGCAGTTGTAGGTTGAATATTGGGTGCAAATGTGCAAAACTCTGATGACCTTTGGGACCCTGTTACAGATCTCGACACTACTTGGTGACATTGCCTTTTGTTTTCCCACAGAGTTGAGGCTGGATTTAATTCAAATATTGATCGACTTGAACTTACTGCTCTTTGTTTCTTTGACGCCTTTCCCAATGTCTCCCTAAGGTGAATTGATGTTAATGTCTGACAAGGAAAGTCAGAGAGGAGAAAAGCCCATTCAGTTCAGCGGAATGGACGCTGCTCATAACATGATACAGAAACTTTTGGATCAGTGGAAAGCAGCTTGATGTGCAATGATGCAAACGTGACGACGGTACCTCAGAAATAAGCTTAGCCAGCGGAAAAAAGTTGTTGTTGTTTTGAGACGAGAGATAATCTTTATCAAGTGGTTGCACATTGATTGTGCTTTGCATCATTGGTGGGGCAAAGTGTGAATCTCCCGGGATGGGATGGAATAAGTGACCCTCCCTGCTTCTAGCATCTGTTCAAACACACATGCACAGAGAAAAAAGAAAGACCTGCATTCATGCGGCGCCTTTCATAACCATAGGGTGCCCCCAGATGCTTTACAGCCAGCAAAGTACTTTTGAAGTCACTGTTGTAATGTAGGAAATGTGGCAACCAATTTGCACACAGAAAGCTCCCACAACAGCAATGAAATAATGACCAGATAATAAGTTTTAGTGATGTTGGTTGGTTGAGGGACAAACATTACCAGGACGCTGGGGAGAATGCCTCTGCTTTTCTTTGACGTTATGCCGTGAGATCTTTTTCATCCATCTGCCAGCCTTGGTTTAATGCCTCATCTGAAAATGGCACCCCTGACAGTGCAGCACTCTCTCAGTACTGCCAACCTGATTTCTGTGCTCAGGTTTCTGGAGTGGGGCATGTTCTGGTTGGGGAAAGGATGATGTGCAATTTGATTCCTCCAGCAGTATAACTCAAGTCTGCCAGCAAAGCCTTGTTGATGCATAAACATTGGTCACAGTCCAGTAAAAGTGTAGATTTCCTCTCCCACTTGTATTTTGAATAAACCCAGTGTTTTCCCTGCATTACCTTGTTTAAGTTACTCCAAATATTTCTCATACTTTCAGTAAAAGCTTTTCTTGATACTTGCTCCAAACCTGCTTTTCAACACTTTATTTCCAGTGACTTACTTTGAGGTAGTAATCTGTACCTTTTAATATTTCCTAGATTATAAATAAAGCTTTAGCTTTTCTGAACTTTCCTTTCAGGTCTGTCTTGGCTGAAAGGTAGCACTAAAATCTGAGAAGTGTATAGCACCAGGGAAGGCCATTCGGTCCATCATGTCTGTGCTGGCCTCTTTCAAAGAGCTATCTAAATTAATCCCGCACCCCAACATTTTCCCCAAAATCCTACAAATGAGTCCACTTCAAGCACACATCCAGAACACTCGCCTCTGAGTCAGGAGTTTGTGGGTTCAAGCTGCACTTCAGAGACTTGAACACAAAATCTAGGGTGGCCCTCCAGTGCAGTACTGAGAGGGGTGCTGCACTGTCAAATGTACTGTCTGAATGCAGGGTCTCAATAGCTATTGAAGGGCTCCAGCAGGCCTCAGAGGGGCACAGGTGGTGAGGATAAGATGAATCCATATTGAGAAGCACCAGTGTTTTGAAGGGGGCAGCCCTTGTAATGAGGAGAGGGGGGCGGGGGTAGCCCCTGCATTGAGGAGAGGCAGCCCCATATGTTAAGGAGGGAGACAGTCTCATATTTAGAAAAGGGCCACCCAGGAGCAAGTTTTCTCCAATGGATTCTCTGCTTCAGCCTGAGCTGTTAATGCAGTGACATTAACCAGTTGCCTTGTGATGAAGACCCCAAACTTAACAATAATTTCTAGGCTTTCTTGCCCATTAAGATTGGATGTACTGAGGTCCCCAAATCGCAGAGTAGCCCCTTTACCCCCCTCCCCACTGAGAACACTCTGGGTTACTGCAGGGCATCACATCATCAGCTGTTAGAGCCCAACACCCACTGCACTGCATAAATTCCACATCAGACAATATGTAATCCAGAGAAAACAGAGAACAATGGATCAAAAACCTTTTAGAAAGAGAAAAAAAAACGTTTCTTTCAAATTGTGCTACAGTCACAGCATTAAAAGCGGTGTAGCACGGACAATTAATCCGACAGGAAGTGCTTAGCTCTGCTGAAGAGGTTTGCCTGCAGGAGACTCGGGGAGAGGAGGTTACTGCACAGCCAGTAATGACAGCCATGGGAATGTTTGATGTGTGTGGTGAGGTCTGCAAGCGTTGCCATTGGAAACCTCGTCTTCCTCTGCTGCCCGCCTATTAACATTTTAATTAATCCCTTTCCAGTTATGAAATGTAACACTGCATTAAAATAAAACAAAAAATAACACCAAGCCTCATAATCTGCTAATCCTTTTTTCAGACAAACTGGTTCTATCTAAATCAACTCAGATTCAAGTCCGGTATTATCAAACTGGCTGACTGGAGGTTCGGACTCCGGGTCTATTCAGCGACAAAATTCCTTTCATGAGTGACGAGTTACATTAATACAGACACCATAAAAGCCTGTGGAATTTGCAACAATTGAGCATTTTAATTAAAAAGCAAAAAAAAAAAAAATCCCAATGCACTTATTGTCGATGGAAAAGGCTGCAAATGAGGGAATGAAATCAGGGAAACGGCCAAAGACTGATCCGTATTTTAAAGCTCTTAAAATAGCTAATGTTTTTAACTCTTTCGGCTCCATAAATATTTACACAGGTCTGTAGACATGCTGCCTCTTCTGAGGCTATATTTAGTCCTGAATAGCATATCACAGCTGAGAGCAGGATTCACAACACTGACTGTGGGTCTGAGCAGATTCCAGTCGGTAAATAATTTAACCGAATCTGGCAATAGGACCCAAAGGTAAGATGAGGAAAATTCCTTTTTTTAACACAGTGAGTTGTTGTGATCTGGAATATGCTGCCTGAAAGGGTGGTGGAAGCGGATTCAATAGCAACTTTCAAAAGGGAATTGGATAAATACTTAAAAAAGGAAACAGGGCTGTTGGGGGGGGAAAAGAATCAGAACGGGACTAATTGGACAATTCTTTCCTTGATCAAGTATTGAGTCAATTCTGACTGAAAGTTATTATTGAACCTGCTTTCACCTTCCTTTTGTTATTTTATATATTGTGTATCTATCAGGTCACATCCAAGCCCGCTCTGCTCCAAAGCAAATGGTCCCAAATCTTTAAGATTATCTCAGTACTTAAAGCACTTTAATCATTCTTGGGAATCCTTCTCCTCAGAGCCTTTTCCAAGGCCACAGTAATCACTCAGCTGTACAGACCAGTAAGCCCCAACTTTGATCATGGGTTTCACTGGAAGAGGATGCTCTCAGGCACAGCCAGATCAATGGCTCAGAAACTATCATCGGAATCAGGACTCCTGCATGAGCGAGAGGTTGGCGACTTAATCAGCTGAGACTCTTGCCAGTTATCCAGTAACCCTCGCTGGGATGTGAGTCTGTGCGGGCATGGGTAAGGACAGGATGGGTTTCGGTTCTGATAGGGTTGCCAACTGTAATTAAATGTATTCCTGGAGGTTTCATCGCATGACTTGCACCTCCCCCTCACCCACTCCAGCCATTCATCGACCAACACATCCATCCTTGCGACGTACTTGCCTTCCTACACCAATTGGAAAGCAAAAAGACTCATAAACAGACTCAGAAACAGGACATTTGGCCCACTTGGACACTGTTTACAGTCTCCTCCCACTCCCTACTTCACATAGTCCTCTCGACATGTGTGTGGTTCAGTGGGTAACACTCTCACCTCAAGGGTAGATGATTGTAGGTTCAAGTCCCACTTCAAGAGACTTGACCACAAAACTCTAGGCTGACAATTCATGCTATACTGAGGGAGTGCTCCACTGTTTGAGTTTCTGGCTTTCAGGTGAGATGTTAAACTAAGGCCCTGTCTGCTTTGCAGATGGACAGAAAGGATCTTGGAGCACTATTTTGAAAAAGAGCAGCGGGGATCTCCTTAGCGGCCTGGCTGATATCTATCCTTCAACTAACATGATTATAAAACAGATTACCTGGCCATTATCACCTTGCTGTTTGTGGGAGCTTGCTGTGCACAAATTGGCTGCTATGCTGCTCACATTACAACAGTGACCACAGTTCAGAAAGTATTTCCTTGGCTTCAAAGTGCTTTGGGTCAGTCTGAAGTTGTAAATTCAAGTCTTTCTTTCTTCCTATCCCTGGAATTCTATGCTGATGTTTATTCCCAACACAAGCTTCCCCTCACCCTACTTCACCTCAACCTAATAGCGTATCCTTCTATTCCTTTCTCCCTCAGTTTATAGAGCCTCCCATTAAATACCTCTAAAACTGCAGCCCAACTCCACACAAAAAACATCACTTCCAGGTATGCATCATGTTGAATGTACAATGCCTTCCTCAATTCACCAGTTAAATCATACCACTGAGATCCCAGTGCTTGATATCCTCAATAATCCTTGTTGAAACGTAAAAACAAAAAGTACCGGAAAAACTCAGCAGGTCTGGCCGCATCGGTGGAGAGAGAAACAGTGTTAATGTTTCGCGCCCAATGTGACTTCTTCAAGGAGCTCTGAAGAAGGCTCATACGGACTCGAAACCTTAAGTATGTTTCTCTCCTCGCAGAAGCTGTTAGACCTGCTGAGTTTTTCCAGCATTTTCTGTTTTTGTTTCAGATTTCCAGCATCCGGAGTATTTTGCTTTTATGTTGACTTCTTCAGAACTGAATTTTTCCAGCATTTTCTGTTTTTATTCCAGGTCTCCAGCATCCACAGTATTTTGCTTTTACTTTGTTGAAACAAGTTGTTAATTGTATATTAATTGGGTGTTTAATTATATTCAGGTAGTGGGCATTAACTGAGGATTCACTTGTGCTCCGATATATGGGAGCAGAGTGGACTGAAACCATGGTTGTTGGTTTTGGAGGTCCATGTTGAAGGTGAGACATTAAACCCTTACAAATGGACGTACAAGATCTCATAGCACCATTTTGAGGAAGAGCAGAGTAATGTTTGTAATATGAGTCTCATCTGTAAATAAAAGCTTATAACTGTGTAAAGACGAAATTCCAGTTCTATCCTTCACCTTTAGCCTTTCCTACCACATTACACACCAGATAGCCAGGAGGTGAAGAATAGAATTGGAGACTCGTTTTTACATGTTACTTTACATCAATCATTCCAGCAAATATTTAAGCATTTGCCTAAAAAGATATTTTCTCCCAACCACTGCATTTTCAGTCTAGACAACTTGCACCTCATCCTCATCAGGATGCTCTGAAAAGCCAATTGAGAATTGCCATGTAATTTAAGGAGATTGTTGTTAATTAAAGGCATTTTGCCGCTCTGTGGGATTTATGAATGGGTCCCTTGTTTCCCTTGCCATTAGCACTCTAATACATTTTCACTCACCTGCTGGATTCTGATTGAACCAGTGAAGCATGATATAAATTTGTAACAGGGTCTAACATCAAGAAGGAAAGTTTAAAATTGTTTAAGGACTGAGACAAGAGTCTTAACTACTGGTGAACTTCAAGGTCACACAAAGTTTCTGCAGAATTTTAACTCTGCCACTGCTGTCATGATACCAGCCCTTAACCCCTTTTACGCTATCTTTGGGCTATTATATAGCCCATAAGATTCCTTTGAACTCCTAAGACCTGCTTTAACCCTTCATTTGTAGGATTAACTTAAACCAACTAAGCTGAGGATCTATTCTTAATCTTGAAGCTTTGTGTTAATTTATAGGATGTACTTTAAAGCTTTAACATAAGAGCATGAGAAATAGGAACAGGAGGAGGCTATTCAGCCCCTCAAGCCTGCTCCACCATTCAATAAGATCTTGGCTGATCTTCTACTTCAGCTACACCTCCCCATGGTGTCCAAAAATCTGTCATCTCTGAGCTGAATATGTTTAACAACTGAGCATCACAGTCCTCCAGGGTGGAGAATCCCAGAGATTCACATCTCTCTGGTGAAGAAATTTCTCCCCATCCTAGTCCTAAATGGCTGATCACTTATCCTAAAATTATGCCCTATTTTCCGATTCCTCAGCCAGGGGGAAACAACCTCCCAGTATTCAAGCTCCTTTAGAATTTCATAGGTTTCAATGAGGTCACCTCATTCTTGTAAACTCCAGGGCATATAGACCTGTGGTCTACTCAGTCCCATACCTTTCACTAAGTCTATTGAATTAGGGTTGCTCTCTTTTCCTAAATTTCCTCAAATTGAACAGAAAGTCATTAGTGGCCAGATTCGTAATAGTTATGTTCTCCTTCTTAGACATAAACGTACCAATCAGGCACAAGGATCAGTGAAACAATAATGTGGGTTCTTTATTTGAAGATAAGACTAGATAGGGATAACTGAGGCTCTGAGGCACATGTCTGACCTCGATCACTGCTGCTTGCAGACTGCCTACAAGTCATGGGACTAATACGTCACATCCTGCCAATGTGGGATTGATTGACATTAGTTTAAGATATGTCTCTTTAAAGGTATAGGCACACCATATCACAACATCCCCCTTTTCTTTTAAGCTAAAGGTTTACCTTTAAAGAATCAAGCTATATACATGACAGCAAAAGAAAATAACATTGCGTCTGCATGAACTCGAACACAGAGCAATACATTTACAAGTCTCTGACATGTATCAGCGGTTTGCTTATCCATCCAGCTATTGTTATGGTGATCTTTGTTGGAGGCAGCTGTGCCTTTTCAGAATGCAGGTTAGGGATGTTTCGTTTGTGCTGCGTCTTACACCATGTTCTAGTTGCAACAGGACTGCTTGGTGTTTCTGGTTGTGGTATTGTTCTGATTTGGCATCTGTTTCGTTGCGCTGTTGGTGTTCAAATTTGCTGCAATTATGGTCCTGGGCAAATGCTGCCAATTTCTGCTGGATTCCAGGTGCTATCATTTGGGTGTTGAACTGGAACTTTCTGTCCGATGTTCAGGCTGGGTATTTCAGTGACCACATGTTGGCCATGGCATCTTTCAACTCCCCCTGTTGTTTTTTGAGCAATGCATCATGTACTCCGGGGACTCTCAACAAGTGATGACTGAGGAGGTTTGTCCGCACTTGTCTGCCAAATACTAATTCCGTATTGGTTCCTCGGTGCGATGTTTGTAAGTTCAGAATGGGGATACATATTCAGTTCAAACAGAGTCGTATAGCCTATTGGCTGAGGATCTGTGTTGCAGAATTAGGTGATCTTCTCCCAGTGTAAGCACAGGGTTTCCAATGTTGCTCCCTGTGGTCTCTGATCTTCATCACTGTCTTAACGATATCATGAATGGTGACCAAGGACAGGTCCTTGCACACCTGTAGGTTAAAGATCACTGGAACCATGGTATCCACAACATAAAACATCTGGAGTGACCAGGGTGAGTTTTTGCAACAACACTTGAGTGTAGTGGATCCCAGGGACAGCAGCCTCCAGCAAAGATCACCAAAGATCTCTAAGCCACTGTATGCGGTGAGTTTGGCATTAATTGGTCAAATCATCACTGCTACCTCTGTGGGTACATGCATTTCTGTGTACAAAGTGGAAAGACATTTGCACCTACTCTGGTATCCAGTTTTGCATAGAGATTATGCGAACCCTTCATCTGTGGGCACATAATCTGGACAGTGGCAAAGGCTTCTGTTGGTATCAATGTGCCAATACATCCTTTGATGTTCACCGTGCTGAATGTCAACTCACTTTGTGTGTCAATGGTCTGGTCATCCTCATCATCTGACTGGCTAGACATTTTATGGATCTTGTCTTGATACTGCTGGTTGTTTGGAATGCTGTACCTGCCTGGCCTCTGGTTGTTGCTTCTCGTGATGTTGAACCACTTGTTTTGGCCATTGCTTTCTTCAATGGTGCTTCCAATGTCCTCTGGTGCCACATGCCTTGCACATAATGTTAAAAGTTGAGCATTTTCTGGATGCATGTATGAGGTCGCACCATCTGCATTGCTTATTCGGCCTGCCTGAATTAGCTATCATGCCAACTGTGCATAAATTACACATAGCCTGTAGACCCTGTCTATCCATTAGTATGGATTAGTACTTGCATCCGCTTTGTAATGAGGCTTATACAGTTTAATCTTTGGGTTGGTCCAAGATGTCTTTTTGGAATGCTTTCATTGGGGTAGATGATATCATGAGCTCGATTTATTCTACCAGCTAGCTTGGATGTTGTGCAGTCATAATCAAGCTCTTTGTCTCTGCATCTACTTATAAATTGGTCAATGTCTCTGTTGGTTGTTGTCTAAAGGACATGAATTCTAGGCGATGTATTCTGAAGTTCAGCTTCCCTCGTAATGATCTTCGAGCGTTGACTCTACTTTTTCTGGATTTTTAAGATGGTCGTTGGCCAAACCAGATGTATTCAGTCTGTGAAGGCCTTCAATGCTTATGACAACTTTAATTTTAATGGCTTGTTTATTTGGTTTGAAAATATCAAGGTCCACACATCTTGACGTGTTATCAGAACAAAGTAAATTCAGATATCAGATCCGTTGCCTTCCAATTGAGTGTTGGAAATGTTGTGGTCATTTTTTTAGCTTTTTTCAGGGTTTTTAATGCCATCTGGAGCTTTGGACAGCTATACAAGTTTCCTCTAGCTTCTTTAAAAGTTAAATTAGCTCTGAGTTGCAGTACCTTTAATGGCCACTGCCTTAGCTAGTCATAGGTTACTGCTTGACAGTAATGGTGGCACTGTTGAGCCATTTCAGACTTTTCCCAGTTTAACTTTAAGCTCTGCCCACAAAGTTGTGATTTAGGCAGCGAAATGACTGCAAACTTAAAAAATGAAAGCAAACAGTGAAAAAAAGTATTCCCTTACAGTCTTTTTCTAGCTGTTAGGAGCTGTTACTGGAGTAACCTTCTTCCCAGCCCAGTCTGCAGTATTTAGCTTCAGCAGTAATGAAATCTCCTGTCTGTGGAGCTCTACCTAAAGTGAGACCACTTTAGTCTGCTGTTTAATTTCTGATCCTGCTTAAACTTCATAGCAGTTAGGCTTTTACTAATTAAGCTCTCCCAGATTTGAGTGATCTTACCAGGGCCAAGTGCATGCTGGCTGGAGGGAGATGTGATCACAGAATGGAGGCATGGTGCGTAGAATCTCTACAAAGCTACAGAATTCTTATGCACAGTGAATTTTGATAGCTGCTTCACTTTCCCACCGGCTCTTTTCTTCTACTGGATGTAAATGGGTTGAGGCTTGTAATCTGCTTGGTCAAGTCTTCAAAAAAACGTGCTGCCTCCCTGCCACCATGTTACATTCTTCTCCTAACAATCATACACAAGGATTGGTGAAACAATAATGCGGGCTCTTTATTTGAAGATAAGACTATATACATTTAATGTTCACTGGGAGGCTGTGAGACATATATCTGATCTCAGTTACTGCTGCTTGCGGACTGCCTACAAGCCAAGGGACTAATAGATCACATCCTGTTGGTGTGGTATTGTTTAGCAATAGTTTAAGACACACCCCCTTAAAGGTATATGCAGATCATATCACCGGTTATAACAGTAACCTAGGCCCCATATTTTTCTCGGGAATTCTACCAGACTCCCATTGTACCTTAGATGGAATCTGGCAGAGCATTCTTGAAACAGCCGGTACCCAGATGGAGAGGATCTCTAACTGACTCTGAGAGCTTACAGTCAATATCTTAAGGAGGCATTGCCCTCTCAGAGGTCAATAACATCAAAAGTGGGGGGGAGGGTGTTGTAAATGGGTTGGGGGGGAAGATATTCCAGTTCTGGAAGTCTCTGCTTCCCCAGCTCAGAAGCAAATTGCTGTATTACTGGAAGCTGGTGTTGTCCAACAATATGGGAACAGGTGGAAGGCCATTCAGCCCTTTGTGCCTGTTCCTCTGTTCAATTAGATCATCGCTGACCTGTATCGTAACACCATCTGGCCATCTTGGTTCTGTAACCCTTAATATAAGCCTAACAAAAATCCATCAGTCTCAGTTTTGAAATTTTTAATTGACCCCCAGTCCACAGCTTTTGAGGAGAGAGTTCCAGATTCTCACCACCCTTTGTGTGAAACTCTTTCGAGTTATCAACAGTCACAGATTGCAACTCTTTTGAGTACAATCACAGTTCTTGGTTTCCGGGAGTGGGACATGAACCCACAGATTCAAAGGTGAGGGTGCTATGAACTGAGCCACAGCTGACACCTCACCCTTTGTGTGAAGATGTGCTCCCTGACATCACCCCTGAATAGCCTAGCTCTAATTTTAATGTTATTCCCCATTGGTTCTGGACTCTCCCCAATCAAGGAAATAGTTTCTCTCTATCTACCTCATCAAACCCTTTAAATCATCTTAAACAGCTCAATTAGATCACCCCTTAATCTACTATACTTGGAATAATACAAGTTCCTCTATGCAACCTGTCCTCCTAAAAAGGTGTGGTGGATGGTGGGAGGTGAGGGGGTGGGAGGTGAGGTAGAGAGGGGGCGTGTGGGTGCGGGGGTTGGTGTGAGGGTGAGTGTTTCCCAAACAGAATTAGATGTATTAAGTCTCCATAAATCAGTAGTCCTGATCATAGGTTGTATCATAAGCACAAGGTTCTGGTGACTGTCGAATTGTTTGTCAAAAGTTAGGGTTAATACTAACAGGACTGACAAAGACCTCCTCATTATGATCCAATCGTTTTCTCACTGTGTAATGTTTGTTGTGCACAAACCTTCTTGATCATGTTACAGCCTTGTAAAGATAAAAACAATTGAATAGCCTGGGACAAGATTATATAAACAAGGTCCCCTTGTATTTCTTACAATGATATCTTTATAAATTGTCCTTTCTTATATCAAAGTATGGACATTTTTCTTCTGAACCTGCAATATCGAACACTCTTTATGCTACTGAACTTGTAACCTTCACATCAGCATTGATTTTTTTTCAAACTATCAGTCACCAATGTGATGTTTTGTGTGATTCTTCGTTACATATTTTTTATTTAACTATATTTTTCTGGGAAAGATATTTTAGAAAGAACTGGAATAATTATTATAACCGAGTTTCAATATGGACATTTTGCAGCCTTTATTTAGCTGGAACGTAGACGTTGTGCCCTCGGCACCTAATCGAATTATTAGTCCTGAAGGACAATGGGCATTTTCATTTGTAGATTTCAACTCACATCTCTCAGACATAAGCAACGGGTTAAGATTGCTGGCTAGCATCAAAGAATGCAAGCTTACAGATGAGTGCATTGTGTCCTAAATGGTTGAGCTATCAAAGGATGTATGCTCTGTGAAAAGTTCAAAAGGATAAAACAGACAATGCAATGCCCAATTACTCATTAAAATGGGATGCATCTTCTGCCATCCTGACTTTGAACTTGATCTGATCGATAGGTATTAATTCAGAAGCCTTCGAATATAAAAGCAGAGGGATATACTCATGCCTTTCACAACCTCAGGACATCCCAAGGTGCTTTAAAGCCAATGCAGTACTTTTTGAAGTAGTCACTGTTGTAAACACAGCAGTCAATTTGTGCACAGCAAGCTCCCACAAACAACAAGCGATAATAGACAGGCAATCTGATTTTTAGTGATATGGGTTGAGGGATAAATATTGGCCTGGCGTCTGGGGATAGCTCCTCTGTTCTTCTTCAAGATAATGCTGTGGGACCTTTTACATCCATCCAAGGGGGACAGACAGGGCCTCAGTTCAATATCTCATCCAGAAGACAGCACCACCAACAATCTTAAAGTCTGAAAGATGAACTTTAAGAAAGCTTTTCAAAGTGGAAAAAGAAGCAGAGGTGAAGGACACAATGAGTTTCCAAGATTAGGACCAAATCAGCTGAGGGTTTTTCTAGCATTGGTAGGGCTAATGCTGAGGCAAATGGGCTGGAGAAGAATGGTGAGAACCAATGAACGTAGGAAGAGAGTAGAAAGGCAAGGTTGGGTAAGGCCATTGAAGATAGTAGAGCTGTTGAAATTCTATGTACTGGGGGAAGGGAGAATGGAGAGGGGGAATGGGCATAAGGAATTTTGACCAAGAAAGGACACAGGTGATGGAGATGTGGTCAAGTCAATGTTAATGGAAGGGTGTGAAGTGGAAAAGAAGAGGGTGACATTGTGCAGGTGGGCAGTAAGCAGTCCTGGTGATGGATAAAATGTGGGTGTGAAACTCAGCTGAGGGTTGAACGTGATGCTATCATTTTGCGTGTCCTGTTTCAGCCTTGGTACTGGAGGTTACAGGTTTGGAATGCACTACCGAAGAAGGTTGGGGGGTTGCTGTTGACAGTGTACACCACAGCCACGGTGTGTTACTGGTGGATGCTTAGGCAACGCCACAGTTCTGACACAAGGGGCAGCACTTTACCAGGCTTCAGAGATGCTAGCCCCCTGATTGGCCGTCCTTAGTTGGACGGTGGTCCTGCAGGGAGCTGATTAGAGGCCACATGCAGTAAGATGGCTGAGCAGGTCCTGATGTCATAAGTACAGACTCGGGACTTGCCTTTCATCCCAAAACCCACATCAAGTTCAGCCCAATAGATCACCCGATGCTTAACTGTGATCTTCCTTGTAACAAAACAATAGTAAACTCTTCATTCACCTTAAGCTGAAAAATGGTTCCTGCAAAATTCTTCCTCGAGGTAGCACCTGCTTAAATCAGCAAAGCGATCCTGTTGTGACAAACGTAGCCTGTCAAATATGGCTGACTGGCAGCAAAGTCTGCAGAACAGGCTATTCTTGGATTCAGAACTGGTCAAGGCCAGTTTATAAAAAGCAGCTCAAGAACTGAAGGAGTAAAAGACTTTGGATTCCAACCAAAAGATTAGGGCCTTGAGTCCCAGAGAACCCTGTCATTGAAACTCACTGGCCTCATCATCAGAGTAATTGGACAGTGATGCAACAAATATGGGTGGACTGAATAGTCTTTTTTTTGTGGTTCCATGCATTTTCACATAGTTATCAAGAGTTCTTCTATCATGCTGTATTAACGGAGAAGTCCCGGCACTGTGCTGACAGGTCAATTTTACAAAAGCGGCTACGGTTGCCAGTTGAGGTCCTGGGTCACTCCCCATTCTGGTGATTCCCTGTACCCAGTTAGTGCCAGCAGGCTGATGCTATCCAATTTGTACCCCATTTAGGGCATTAGATGATTATTCGAATAGAAACAATGTGCAGGGGTGCGGGGGAAAGGTAGAGCAATGGCACTAGGTCATGATGCTCATTTGGAGAGCTGGTGCAGACACGATGGGCCAAATGGCCTCCTCCTGTGCGGTTAAAATTCTGTGATTCTGTGATAGTAGGCACCAGGATCCAGAACTTATGACCAAGGCTGACTGTATGAGAGAACCAAATGCAGTGCCAGATTTCGCTGTATTAAACTTGGGGGCAAGGGAAATGCTGGAATGGAAACAAAAGCAAACTTTCAAGATTTATTATTCAGAGGCATAAGCTTAGGATCATTATCATCAAAAGAATGAAGGGGTGAGCTGGAAAGACAGAGGGTTATTAAAACAATACTTTACCACATGTGGCTATTGAGACACAGGCTGAAATCAGAAGAGATGCAGAACAGACAGAATGGCATCAAATGCCCACTGTACAGTCCCCAGCTGATAATCCCACTGACCTCAATAACACCAAAGGTTACTCAGAAAGAAAAACCAATCAAACTTTGGAAGTGTCTGGTCCTGGTCCAAGCTGGCCTTGTATACCTTACAATGGAGTTCCAGTTTGGACCAGTACCGGTCCTTTCCAAATTAAAAGCAAAATACCGCAGATGCTGGAAATCTGAAATAAAAGCAGAAAATGCTGGAAAAACTCAGCCGGTCTGGCAGCATCTGTGGAGAGAGAAACAGAGTTAACGTTTCAAGTCCAATTTGACTCTTCTTTAGAACTTGTCATTTCCAAGTTTTACTGTTTTTTCCTTTTGGGAAACCGGGATTTAAAATTATTCTCCTTTTGTTCCTCCACCCAAGTCCAATTTCACACCTATAATCTTGTAAAGGGGAATTGGATGCATATCTGAAAAAGGAAGACTATTAAAGGATATCGAGGGTAGAGGGAAATGAGATTACAGCAGTTCCAGTTGAACAGCTACCACTAGCATAGCCTTCTGAACTTGCCGGACTCTGTTCTCTTAGGTCCAACCCTGACTTTGTTATCAAACCCGCTGACAAGGGTGGTGCTGTTGTTGTCTGACTTACTGACCTCTAACTCGCAGAGGCTGAGCGCCCAACTCGCAGACACTTCCTCCTACCTCCCCCTGGACCATGACCCCACCACCGAACATCAAGCCATTGTTTCCACTGGAGATGTTCCCTGCTTCCAACCTCATAGTCTCCCAATCTCGGACAGCCCGCTTCTATCTCCTCCCCAAAATCCACAAACAGGACTATCCCGGGAGACCGATCATGTCAGCCTGTTCCTGCCACATGGAACTCATTTCTTCCTATCTTGACTCCGTTCTCTCTCCCCTTGTCCAGTCTTTTCCCACCTACATCCTCGATTCCTCTGATGCCCTATGTCATATCAACAATTTCCACTTCCCTGTCCCTAACCACCTCCTCTTCACTATTGATGTTCAATCCCTCTACACCTCCATCCCCCCCGGGATGGTCTGATAGCTCTCCGCTTCTTCCTCGAACAGAGGCCCAAACAATCCCCATCCACCACTACTCTCCTCCGTCTGGCTGAACTTGTTCTCTCACTGAACAATTTCTCATTAAACTCCTCTCACTTCCTCCAAATAAAAGGTGTGGCTATGGGTACCCGCATGGGCCCTAGCTATGCCTGTCTCTTTATGGGGTATGTGAAACATTCTTTGTTCTAGTCCTACTCCGGCCCCCTCCCACAACTCTTTCTCCGGTACATCGATGATTGCTTCGGTGCTGCTTCATGCTCTCGTCGGGACCTGGAAACATTTACTAATTTTGCTTCCAATTTCCACTCCTCCATCATTTTCACATGGTCCATCTCTGACACTTCCCTTCCCTTCCTTGACCTCTCTGTCTCAATTTCTGGTGATAGACTGTCCACTAATATTCATTACAAGTCTCCCACAGCTACCTCGACTACAACTCCTCACACCCCTCTTCCTGTAAAGACTCCATCCCATTCTCTCAGTTCCTTCGCCTCCATTGCATCTGTTCCAATGATGCCACTTTCCAAAACAATGCTTCTGACATGTCTTCCTTCTTCCTTAACTGAGGTTTCCCACCCACTGTGGTTGACAGGACCCTCAACTGTCCGGCCCATCTGCCCTCACACCTTCCTCTCCCGCCCAGAACCATGATAGGGTTCCCCTTGTCCTCACTTATCACCCCACCAGCCTCCGCATTCAAAGGATCATCCTCTGCCATTTATGCCAACTCCAGCATGATGCCACCATCAAAAACACCTTCCCTTCCCCCCCCCGGCGGCATTCCGCAGGGATCGTTCCCTCCGGGACACCCTGGTCCACTCCTCCATCACCCCCAACACCTCAACCCCCTCCCACGGCACCTTCCCATTCAACCGCAGAAGGTGCAACACCTGCCCCTTTACTTCCCCCCTCCTCACCGTCCAAGGGCCTAAACACTCATTTCAAGTGAAGCAGCATTTCACTTGCACTTCCCTCAATTTGGCATACTACATTCGCTGCTCCCAATGCGGTTTCCTCTACATTGGAGAGACCAAATGCAGACTGGGTGACCGCTTTGTGGAACACCTTCGGTCTGTCCGCAAGCATGACCCAGACCTCCCTGTCGCTTGCCATTTCAACATTCCACCCTGCTCTCATGCCCACATGTCCGTCCTTGGCCTGCTGCAATGTTCCAGTGAAGCTCAACGCAAACTGGAGGAACAGCCCCTCATCTTCCGACTAGGCACTTTACAGCCTTCCGGACTGAATATTGAGTTCAACAACTTCAGATCATGAGCTCCCTCCTCCATCCTCATCCCTTTTTGATCCACTTTTTCAAATATTTATTTTCAAATTTTTATATATATATATATTTTCCCACCTATTTTTATTATTATTATTTTATAAATTTATTTCCATTTTTATCCATCCCTACCTTTTAGCCTATTTCGAACTTTTTTCCCACACCGTCCCCTCCCCCCACCCCACCCCCACTAGGGCCATCTGTCACTTGCTCATCCTGCTTTCTACTCAATGTCACCATTAGCACCTCCTTTAGCCGGTATCACCACCGTCAACAACCCTTCGACCTTTTGTTTAGACATCTTTTGCAATCTCTCCTTTGCCTCCGCCTATCACTGACCTTCTATCCAGCTTCACCTGTCCCACCCCCCCTTTAAACAGTATATAATTCACCACATTTCTACTTCTCTTTAGTTCTGAAGAGTCATACGGACTCGAAATGTTAACTCTGTCTTTCTCTCCACAGATGCTGTCAGACCTGCTGAGTTTTTCCATCACTTTTTGTTTTAGTTTCAGATTTCCAGCGTCTGCAGTATTTTGCCTTTAACTAGCATAGCAGAACTTACCTCCCTCTCTGCTGTGATTTCCATAATTCTATGAATAAGGCTTGGCAATGATAAGTGTCTGAATGGGAGGATGAGGGGTGGCAAGAGACATGATCAGGCTCAGCTTTGGTACCTCAACAGTACACCCTCTGGAGAAGTGTAGGATCACTGATTCTGGGGCTGGATTTTATTGGGGAGAGGGGGGAGCGGCGGCGGTATTGCTCACTCCTCCTGAAGGAATGTCGGACGCCAGCTGACCCACATTAAACAAGGCTGCCCGGCAGCAATCGCCCGCTGTGGGTGGCACGATCGAGGTGAGAGTGGGGCTTCCACTCCTCAGTGGGAGGAAAATCCACCCTCGGGAGCTGCCAGCCAATCTCTAGCACTGCCGGCAGCACCAAAACTGAGCAGCGGGTCCCACGGAGGAAGAGGATACGACCACCGGAGAGAGGCGAGTCTGAGGCTTTGGATGGGAAGAGATTGGGGAACCAGGGGAGGAGGGCTGAGAGGGGTGGGGGTTGGGTTTTGGGGGCCAGGCTTGGAGGAATAAAGTTGGGGGTATCTTCTTGGTTGGGGGAGGGGGGAGGGCACCCCTCACAAAGGTCATGCCCTCCACGTCCTTCCCAACTCTAAAGCAGTTTGCTTTAAAAAAGGCCTGCCCACGCCAACCATGTTATAGTGCGGGCAGTGTATCACCCAGTTTAATGGCTTTGATAACAAGCTCAATGGACCCTTAATTATTTATTTTAAAATGGTGGGTGGGCTCCCCACCACCAACCATAGTATAGGGGACCGTTCATGGTGGGCGGGTTGATGGTGGACTTGGCACCCTTCGTATTCGATGCGCTCCCACCTTATTGAAAACTCGCCTGGGCTGGGGGGAGGGGAGCCATAAAACCCAGCTCCTGGATTTCGGCACCATTCCGTGCGGACTCCTGGAGTTGCTGTCAGTTTCAGTGGAGCAACGGTGGTGAAAGTGGACAGTTTAGCTGCCAGTATCGCTGCAAATTCCAGGCCATTATTTTCATTAAAGCTATTGGGTTCCTCATTTATAAATATTTTTGCTACAAGTAATTTTCCAACAGGGAATCTGATGGCAGCTGTAAATTAGACAAAAGCTTTATTTCTCAATAACTCTTCAGACTTACATAATCCTTTCAAGAGGATTTTTATATCAAATTAATTTACCCTAATGTTACTCTGTCTGCCGTCTCCTTCCCTGAAAATGACTGTGAAGTTTGTCAGAGCAACTCTGTGAGATGGTTATCCCAATTATCCCAATGGAAACATATTATAGCACTCAACCTTTACCCCCAGCTGAGATCAGCTAACTTGGCACAGACCAAGCATAAAACCTGGGACCTTCTCTGGATGAATCAGTACCAGACAGCTTGATGTATTTACTACTGGTTTTATTTCAAGAAAGAGCAGGAGAATTTTTTGATTCATCCCTAAACCAACATTACTTAAAAAAGGAATTACCTGGTCACAATAACATTGCTGTTTGTGGGAGCTTGCTGTGTGCAAATTGGCTGCTGTGTTTCCTACATTACAACAGTGACTACACTTCAAAAGTACTTCATTGGTTAAAAAGTGCTTTAGGACATTCTGAGGTCATGAAAGGTGCTGTAGAAATGTGAGTCTTTCTTTATTTTCACGGAGCTCCTTCCTGGAATTACTTTCTTTTAAGTTGATGACTGTTGTCATATTCTGGGGCAGTCTGATTAACCCCAGATGCCATCCTCAGGGCCAATCAGTGTCGACCGGTTCAGTTTGATAGACTGGGACCCTGCTTGTCCCATCCAAACCTTCCAGGAAAAATGGACGGCAGATGTTGAAGGAGCTTTTGTTCTGTCTGTAACTAAACATAGTGGAAATTCTTTCACAGTCCATTGAGAAGGATTGGAATGGTGGGAGTAAGTCTGGGTTGAGGCTCGAGAACTATCCAAGTGTGGTCATGCCAGAAGATTTGAAAAATTGATTCAGAAATTTCTAAGGGGGTAGATATTTGTATCGATCAGGTGATAGCACCTTCAAATTAATTGGGGATAAAATCAGGAGAGATATAATATGGACAGTCAACCCACTATCGCTCATGATCACTACCTACCCCCTAGTCTTTTTGGGTTCATTGATCAGTAGCCTATAGGTCGCATCCAAGAAGAAACTAACCTAGTATTTTAAAGTATTATAATGACTCAGTTACTCATTTACAGTCTACTCCTGCCATTTTTGCACAATGAATGTGAGTTATCTAGTAGTTTGAATTAATACAATTGTAATTGATGAGGTAATTGGAAGTAATTGGCAAAAGGACTCAAGGAGAGATGAGCAGACTGTTTTCCATGCAGTGGGTTGTCGGGATCTGGAATATATTGTCTGGAAGGGTATAGGAAGCAAATTCAATCATAACTTACAAACATGGGTCTTTACTTAAAAAGGATGATTGGTAGTGCTTTAGAGAAAGAGACGAGGTGAGTGAGACTAACTGGACAACTTCATCAAAGAACAGTCACTGACACAATAGGCTGAATAACCCCCTCCTACACTGCAAGATTCAATTATTTGGACAATTTAAATTCAAATTAAGCAACTTTGAATTTAGAGTGAATTATATTTCTATATTATAGCTGTTCATGGTAACGGAGAGAATTTGGCCAGCTGTGCTATTTTGATTGCAATGGCAATACTATTTTTTTAATCCTAACACTCTACCTTATCTCCATATCTATTTCTTTCCAATTATGTATCTCTCTTCCTTTTAAACACTTCAATTTATTCACAGCAATGGCTGCCTGAGGGAGTGGATTCCACATTCTCGCAAGCCTGCATCAGGTGTTAGCTCAGTTGGCAATACCTCTGAGTCAGATGATTGTGGGTTTGAGACCTACTCCAGAGATGAACACAAAATTTGGCACGAGGGAGTGCTACATTGTCAGAGACGCTATCTTACAGCTAATGTGTTAAAACCGAGGCCCCTCTTGGTAGATGTAAAAGATATCACATGGCATAATCTCAAAGGAGAGCAGGGGAGTTATCCCTAGTGCCCTGACCAATATTTATCCCTCAATCAACATCATTAAAAAGCAGATTATTGGGTCTTTATCACGTTGCTGTTTGGGGGAGCTTGCTGTGCGCAAATTGGCCACTGTGTGTCCTACATTTCAGCAGTGACTACACATCAAAAATACTTCATTTGATGCGAAGCAATTTGAATAGTCGTTTGGTGGTACAAAACTTGAGCATTGCTGAAAAAAGAGACTTTTTTTGTCAAAGCTTTTTGTCTTGAACTCATCAGGAAAACGCCAATGTCAGGGGGAACAACAACTTTATAGTGTATGAGAAGAGAGTCCTCATTGTTTAGAAAGTGGACTCTGATTAGTAGAGGCGTTGCCATGGAGAATGCGCCAGTTGATGGTAACTGACAGTTAACCGCCAAGCATTGTTTGAAATTTAAACCAGGCAGCTTAACTCTGATTAGTCAAGGCATTGCCCCGGGGAATGAAACAGCAAATGACTGTCACTTATTTTGTTTAGCTGAAACAGGCGCATGTGTACATGTTCTTACTGTCTGCAAAGAACAGGGCCCTGTGTATTAATGTATGTAGCTTCCAGTACATGTAAATGCACCACACTGCGAGCCCAACCGACAATCTTAGATTGGTTGTCAGTGTAATTCTTACCACACTGAGGATTATTTAGCAAATGTTGTCCAATCGCGGAATCACATCTAATGTTGGACACTGTGTTTTGAGTTTTGCAAGCACGGACTGGTTGGGTACAGTCTGTCGCTATGTCTCTTTTTTTCAGCAATACTCAAGTAAAGCAATTTAGGAAATGTTGTGGTTGTGAAAGGTGCTATAGAAATTTAAATCTTTCAATCTTTCTCTTTCTCCTTGAATACGGTTATATCACCAATTCACCTCCTTGCCTAAGAGGCCACACCTGCTTTAAGAACCCCAATTAGGGTGGCCCTCGGGGACAATGTCTACACATTTAACAACTTTGCTGAAGCACTGGGGGTTTTTGGCAGGAGTTTTGAGAAAGAGCCAAAAAGTTAATGAAGAGCTAGAAATCCCAATAGGTCATTGGTATCCTCCAGATTCCAAGAAGGAGGAAACATCAAAAAAGGTTAATGCCCCTGGGAACTGGACAGTACTGTGACTGAGAATATTGGTTCACAGCGGCAGAGCGAAAACAAAGAGGTTATGGAAAGGTTTAACGTAAAAACACAGGCAACAGTGTTATCCACCACAGGAATGCTGGAAAGTGCCCAGTACTGTAAAGTTATCCCACTCCACCCTTTAATGTAACCTGCTCTCTGCTCAAAGCTGCCTTTGTCAGGTCACATTTGGATGCGATTAGGACACCAGAGTACCGACACCTGTCATTTAGTTTCAATTTACTAGGCTTTGCTGGCCAGGGAGACTTCGAACCTCAACTGCTAAAGGACGCTTTGCAACAGGATCCACAAGGCAGAAAGGTTTCGATATTATTTCAGTACAGTGGAGAGGCATTGATGGGGGAAAGCTTTGAAACTGGACTCGTATTATCCAGCAGGATAATCTGCAATCTGTTCTTTTTATAAAAGTACCTGTGTTAAAGAATGTTGCCTTATTCATTGTTCGTAGTAGTTGTAACCTCTTCCAGTGCAGCCCAATTACACTGGGCTTGTCTTTGTATTCTGCTTATGAATAGAATGTTTCAGGTCTACGTGTTTTACGACAATTCCAAATTACAAACCATTTCAAAATTGAGGGTTCACGTCCAATTTGAAGCCTCTTTGCCTCAGTAAGTTATTCAAACTTATTTCACTCTGGCTAATTTTACAGCCCCTGGCTAGAGTCGTATAATTAACGCAGATCGTAGTTCGTTCCTGGGACATTCTGCTCTGTATGGCTCAATATGGACAGCAGTTGGAGATAACTGCTTTGAGTCTTGTATTCTGTTCAGTGAATAGAAGTATACGCCGGTAGGGTGAGATGGGGAAGGGTGGGTAGAGGTTTGTGTGGAATATATACACACGAGGATGGATCAGTTGGGCGGAATGGCCTATTTCTGGGCTTTTAGTTCTATGCAAGTCAATGACTGTGAGATGGGCAGTCTCAACACAACGAAACTTGAAGATGTGAGAGACCTGCTTGTATGGTGAATGGCGATAGGTAGGTGGAAAGCCAATTCGCAATAAAAGCCTCCCTTCTGAGGCTAGGGGCTGTGCAGGGGGAGCTTTCCTCTGCATCCGGCTGTGCTGCTTGAAGCTGACGCTGAGTTCCTATCACTTGGACGAGCAGGCCCTCGCCGTGTGATGCTCAGGCCCCAGAAGGTCCAACGTCCCATCTCTTCTCTGCACGGTTGCCACGTCGGCATTGGATTGGTAAAGAAGGTGCTGCAATTCTCTCGGGACCTCTGGCCACCACCCAATACCCTGTTGTATAAAGTGTACAGGAAACCGGTTTACTGGTGAATGAGATTAGTGCGCAGGCAGTGGGTCGGGATTTCTGGGGGGTGCACAAGATGGGGTGGGTGCAATGGGTAGGGAAGGGAGTTGGTGTCGGAACAGGCAGCAAAGCTTCATATATAATAAAAACAGCAAGTGCTGGAAAAGCTCAGCAGATCTGGCAGCACCTGTGGAGAGAGGAAAACAGAGTTAAAGTTTCGAGTCCAACATGACTCTTCTTTGGAGCTGAGGGATTGGACGTCCATAGTGAAGAGGAGGTGGTTAGGAGCAGGAAACTGGAAATTGTTGAAGTGATACAGTGTGTGACAGAAGAATCATGAATGTTGGTGGGAAGAGACTGAACAAGGTGGGAAAGCAAAGAGTTAAGATTGAAAGAAATAAGTTCAATGGGGCAGGGACAGGCTGAAATGATGGGTCTAGGAGGTAGAGGCGGCCTACAAGGGAATATGAGGTTGGAAGCTGTGGCAAGCTTCATGTTGACATTGGTGAGACAAGAGGGATTTTAGCTCCAAGAATCAGCAGGTTAACGAGAAAGAGAGAGAGGAAAACAGGACAAGTTTATCTGAATCATAAAGGGAGCTAAATGCTAATCAAGGAACGTTGAGAGAGCAGTTTTAAGATAACCACAAATACAGAAACAACTTATGAAGAGGTGCTGAGCATTTCTAAATGAGAACATGATGATGCTAGTGATGGTTGCTATAAGCAACGCTGAGCTTAAGATGATCCAAAACCCCAGAACAGATGAATAATTAAACTTCTATTTAAGACTTCCAGCAAGTCACAAAATGACTGAAGTACACTGTTTGCAAAAAGAGGTCAGGGCATTTTAGTAGCACTTATTATGGATAAACTATATGTGAGGCACATCAGCAAGGAGTGTCTACACCAGATTTCTGCTGCCTCTTTTCTTTGGCATGTTTGATCAATGCTCCCTGTGTTAATGTGCCATTCTTTGTGAAGAGCTAATAACAACCAGATGACACATTGGCATTTCCATGGGTTAAATCGAATATACGGCATAGAAACAGGCCATTCAGCCTAACCAATTCATGCCGACTTTCATGGGATGTGGGCATTGCCAGCAAAAGCAGTATTTGTTGTATTGCCGCACACTCAGTGTCTTGCTGGGCCATTTCAGAGGCTAGTTAAAAGTCAACCACATTTTGCTGTGGGTCCGGGGTCACCTGTAGGCCAGACGGCAGATTTCCTTACTGAGCCAGATGGGTTTTTACAATAATTGATGGTAGTTTCATCGTCACCATTACTGAGACTAGCTTCCAATTCCAGGTTTTATTAATTGAATTTAAATTCCACCAGCTGCCACGATGGGATTTGAACCCAGTCCCCAGGGCATTCGCCGAGGCCTCTGGGTTGAGTATAGATCCAATAGAGGTCTTTAAAATTATGAAAGGTTTTTCTAGAATAGACAGCGGGGGAAGATGATGGCATAGGGGTAATGTCACTGGACTAGTAACCCAGTATGTTCATCTTTTCCTGACAGATATAACGTCAGAGTTCTGATATCTTTCTTGTAAGTCTTTTCTGCAGCCTCTCCAGTGCCTCCATATCATTTTTGCAATATAGCGACCAGAACTACTTACAGTATTTCAAGTGTGGTTTAACCAAGCTTCAATACAGGTTTAAACAGAATGTCCCTACTTTTCAATTCTACCCAACTAAAAATAAAACCTTAGTGCTTGGTTCGTTTTTTTTTAATGGTCTTGGGAACCAGGAATAAAACCAGCAAAACGAACTCAACAGACAGCAATGCTCAAGTCTGCCTCCTAGAGGGCTGATGAAGTAGTGACATTTACTGCTCATAGGGAGAAGTGGTGCAGCCCTTGTCTGCAACACTCTCTCAACTAAGGGAAATAAGATAGGGTGAGGAGGAAAAATGGTTTTTTTTTTTTGTTATTTGCAGGTGATGTGTACAATTCATAGAATCATACAGGACATCAGCAAACCATTTGGCCCATTGTGCCTGTGTTGGGTCCTTGAAAGATGTGTTTCTCCTTTTAAAAAGTTGCTTTGAATCTGCTACCACTGCCCCTTCAGGGAGTGCACTCCAGATCACACCGATTCAATCCATAAAAATTAATTCTCCTCCTCTCCCCTCTGGTTCTTTGGCCAATTAAATTAAATCTGTCCCCCCTGGGTTACCAATTCTCTTAAAGGAGGAGAGAGGGGTGGAGAGAGGTGGAGAGGTAGAGAAGTGGAGAGGTGTAGGGAGGGAATTCCAGAGCTTAGGCAGCTGAAGGCATGTCCACCAATGGTGGCGCAGCAGAAACAGAGGATGCAAAGGAAACCTGGACTGGAGGAGCACAGAGATCTCTAAGGGCTGTTGGGTTTATGTGTCTGAGCGTCAGGTTTGACAACACTCCTGTGAAGTATCGTGGGACAATGTACATTAAAGGCGCTATACTGCATGTATGGAATTAATGTTAAACACCAATAAATCCAGTCACAGCTAATATGAAGACTTCCGCTCATGCAACCCTTGCCTCATTTCCTGCCTGAATCAACAGATTTAAAATACTTCTGTATTTACACCTGTCAACTGTATGACAAGTTATTAAAATTCTGCTGTTTACAGGATTTTAACTGAGGCAGTCCTGTGGAGAGAATGAAGTATGAAATTAGTTCCTAATATACCTGAATGAATTATGCAAATGAGACAAATGATAAAAAAAACATTTTACAAAACTGTTCCCCATCATCAGAGGTATAATGATATTTATATAACAAGAATACATTTAAATAAATTAATGTTTGTTTTTCTAAATGATAACATCAAATCGTATTCCTGCACTGTTCAGACTTCCTCCAAAACTAGGCTGCAATGTCTATATCACCGGAGCTTAGAGTCTGAAACCCAACTCCCATTCAGTTACTGGGAGGGGTACTGAGGCTGATGAGATGCTTAGCTGATAGTGGCAGGCGTACCACAGCATCTGTTGCCCCTGCTCCAATGATTTCCCCCCTACCATCTTTACCACTAGCCTTCTGGTATCTTACCTTGTTTGTCACTCTTCGTGAATGAGTGTAAGTGGTGAGCATCAGTGAGCTATTTGACCAGGAAAGATTTCTCTACAAGAAAGGATGAAATCACAGCAGAGACAAATTTATTGAACTGAGAACGTTACTAGCAGAGTGACCCGTAGCCTTGAATTTTAAGGAATTGTCTCTTATTTTGACTGTTTATCCTGCGACCCTTATCCTGGGATGCCTTTTATCCCATGTTTCTGGGACAGCCTGTGGGAGACTGAGACCGGGAGTCTCAGCTGAGTGATTTGAGTGGGACTGCTAGTCTGTGAGTTGGCCAGCAGAGAGGTGATAATGTTGTGACCCTACAAGAGAATTTGTAAGTTTTAGTTGCTTTCAACTTGCACCCACCAACCCCCCAACTCCTCCCCAGGCTCTTATGATCACCCACCCCCGCCACCTCCCGTTCAATTGGTCACCAGCAATTGCCCACCCGGCCACATCATATCCCCCCTAGTCCCACAATCAAAGTATCCCTTATTTATTTCATAAGAGCTGGTCTCCCTGGTTACCAGGGTTGAGGGCCTTTTGTTTGAAAAGAGGTTGGAAAGATTTAGAATGTTCTCTTTAAAACAAGGGCGACCTCGTATAGGTTTGCAAGATGATGAGAGGTTTTGATAGAGTAGAGAGAAAAAATCAATTCTGTCTGGAAAATGGATCAATAGGTAGAGGTCATAGATTGAAAATCATTGGCAAAAGATCTAGAGGGGAGATGATGAGAATTTTTTTCACTCAGTGTGCTGAGAGGGTCTGGAATGCTCCTACCTGAAAGACTATTCCATCGATAATTTTAAAGTGAATTTGAAGATAAGAAACTTAAAGGGTAACAGACGGAACATGTGGGTGTGTGGGACTAAGCACAACTACTCTTTCAAAGACCCAGCACAGGAAAAATGGGCTGAATGGCCTCCTTTGCTATAAATTTCTATTATTCCATTTTCAGCCAACATCCACAAAATGTGTATTTTACAATCATCCCAGGACCGGAAATCCCAGGTCACTGTTTCCCCTTCCCATCCTGAGGAACCTAGGGACCAACTGTAGCAACTCCATTCCCAGCCACATGAACACCAACCGAGAATCAAAAAGTAATAACTCTGTGCTTTAAATAGCTCATCACCATGACAGGAAATGCCAGCACTGAACTGCTGCCCCAGTCAAATATGGGGTGGAATTTTACAGCCCCTCCGGCCGGCGGGATTTTCCGGTGTTGCCGAAGTCAATAGACATTGAACTACATTGGCCCCATTTACCAGCCCTGCCCCCGCCACAATGGGGCCATAAGGTTCCGCCCTTGGAATCTGCTGTACAGCTGGGATAATAGACAATGGAGGTTCCACAGTGCCCCCACGGGTGGGAGGGCAAAATTACAGAGTGACTAGTTTATATACTGGGCTGAATTTAATGCCCTCCCCCCCCACTCCCAGCTAGTTTGGTGGGGGCATTTAATCAGGTGAAAGAGTGACAGGTAGGGACCCCATCACCTTCCCATCTCCACCTTGATTAAGTCTATGGACAGCCTTCCTGCCCCGCTGCCAATTGACGCTTAAGTGGGAAACTGATACCCGCGGTGGGAGACATTAAACTGAATCCCATCTGCCCTTTTAGATGCAAATTGGCTGCTGTTCCCTACATTACAACAGTGACTACACTTCAACAATAGTTCATTAGCTGCAAAGGGTTTTGAGATATCCTGAGGTTGTTAAAATGGGGCTAAGTAATATTGCAAACCTTTCCCCAGGTGATTTCAATGATGGGAGCAGTGAGGCTGCCACATTCAGTCTCAATGCATTTGCTGTAGGGAGGGGGAGAATCAGGGGGGATTCCTTCTCCTGATCCCCATCCAGTCTGAAAAGTGCTCGTTGGGTGATAATAAGGTTAAGTTCGGTTTATGAGGATATTGAATAAAGGCAGGAAGTTCCATAACTCTGTCCAGAAAAAATACCCTTCCAGTCCAAGAGCAAATCAAAGTGTAATCTGGAAAAAAACAGTTCTACAAAAACATGACGTTCAGAGTAAACAGAAAGCCATGACTCGCTAATGCCTCAGTTGGTAAATACACTGCCCAGTTCTGAAGTGAACTACCCAGGCCATTGGGTTAGGATGGGGGTCGATGATCAGTTGGCTAATCTCAGCCCCAGGAATGGGAGGATGGCCCAAGATAGCCTACTGGGTGGAGGGAAAAACCAAGAACATGGGGGCAGAGTGAGACCATTCAGCCCCTCAAGCCTATTCTGCCATTCAACTAGATCATGGCTGATCTGCATATTAACTGCATTAACACGCTTTGGTTCCATATCCTTGGCTGGTAACAATCTATAGATCTCAGATTTATATTATTGAGTTCACATCTATAGCTTTTTTTGTGATAGTGAGTTTCACACTTCTACCATCCTTTGCATAAAGAAGTGTTTCCAAACTGCCCTGCTGGCTTTGGGGTTAGCTAGGTTAAATTCTTTTTACCCTGATAAATATCCAGTGACTGGGAACTGCAGGGCTGGTGGCCACCTGAGAACAGGATTTGGACTAGGTTGTGAACGCGCTGCCTGGGAGGGTGGTGGAGGCAGGTTGCCTCACATCCTTTAAAAAGTACCTGGATGAGCACTTGGCACGTCATAACATTCAAGGCTATGGGCCAAGTGCTGGTAAATGGGATTGGGTAGGTAGGTCAGGTGTTTCTCACGTGTCGGCGCAGACTCGATGGGCCAAAGGGCCTCTTCTGCACTGTGATTCCTTACCTAGATGAATAGCTTATTGCTTTGGCTTACGCAGAAGACAAAAAGGGTTTACACGCATATACTGCCTTTCACAATCCCAGGATGTCTTAAAGAACTTTACAGCCAATGAAGTATATTTGAAGTGTAGTTACTGTCACTGTGTAGGATACACAGTGGGCAACCAATTTTTGTTCAACAAGATCCCACAAACAGTAATTTGATAAATGACCAGATAATCTAAATTTTAGTAATGCTAGTTGAGGGATAAACATTGGCCAGGACAGTGCTCCCCTTCAATATAGTGCCATGGCTTCAGAGGCAAGAGGTCTACTCACTGAGCCAAGGCTGAGACAAGGGACAGTGGCATAGGCAAGATTTACGAGGGCAGTCAGTGCCCATAGCAATACATGTCAGAATGAGTCAGCGACTACATGGTGAAATAAAATTCAAACCAAAAATAATTCAATGCACTCACGGAGATTAAGCCAGCATTAGATACATGGAGCCAGCAAGGAGCTATATCGATCATCATGCCACAGATCAATCAACCACATTGATTTCCAACTGCAGGAAGTATTGCCTGGAACTTAGTAGCCTAGGTACCAATTACTAAATCTGCAGCCAGTAACAGTAACATTTCGCCCATCTATTATTTTAACACGGGCATCAACTCTTGAGAGCTTTCGACATTGGTTGAGGATTGACGTTGGCCAGGATGCAGGGAAGAACCCCTTTGCTCTTCTTCAAAATAGTGCCAAAGGACCTCGTACATCCAACCGACTTGGTTTGATATCTCGCCTGGAAAATGACACTTCTGACAGTGCAGCACTCCCTCAAAACTGCACTGGAGGGTCACCCTAGATTTTCTGACCTATATGTGAGGAAGAATTGAGACTTTGTTGGCGGGGGTGTGGGGGTGGGGGAGTGATTATAAATTCACCTTGTGTGCTAGTGCAGAGTGGGCATTATCACATCTGCTGCCAGAGTCTCCATACCTAAGGAGGATACACTTACCTTAGAATAACTGCAACAAAGGTCTCTTGATAGACTCCTGTGCTGACAGGGTTGTCCCATGAGGAGAGATTGAGTAAAATGGGCCTTTAGGCTCTGGGATTTAGAAGGATGAGAGCTAATCTCACTGAAATGTATAACATTCTTAGAGGGCTTGACTGAGTAGGTTGGGAGCAGCTGTTTACACTGGCTGGAGAGTCTAGATTCTAGGGGTCATAGTCTCAGGATAAGGGGTTGGGCATCTGGGACTGAGATGAAGAGAAGTTTCTTCACGCAGGAGGTTGGGAATCTTTGGAATTCTCTACCCCAGAGGGTTGAGGATGCTCAGATGTTGAGTATATTCAAGGTTGTGATCGATAGATTTTTGGACACTAAAGGAATCAACGGTTATGGGGATGGGCGGGAAAGTGGAGTCGAGGTTGAAGATCAGCCATGATCGTATTGAATAGTGGAGCAGGCTAGAGGGGTTGTACAGTCTATCCCTGCTCCTATCTCTTATGTTCTTTCTGATGTTATACTACACTCAACTCAATATTCAGTTCTTCAATAGAACAGATATATGAAGCAAAAAATGGAAAATACTGGGAGAACTCAGCAGGACTAACTGCATCTGTGGAGAGAGAAACAGAGTTAACGTTTTGAGTCTGTATGACTCTCCTTCAGAGAATCCATGGCTTTTATCTTATGTATATGTGAAGCCAATGTTTTACTGCCCGTTCACTGAGACACCCCAGGAAGAATTTATTGCCTTTGAGATATTTATTTACCATTTTATGCCGGAAGCTCCCAGAATGACAGGTTAGGCCACCAATGACCCAGGCTCTGCTCAGCTGACAACGAATTTTGATCCTGGCCCTAAAACGTGGCATTATAGGACCCCAATTCACATCTTCAGGTGCCGAACGCCCATTTTAGACATCCTGGGCACTGAGAAATTGCCCTATTGGAAGATTAGGTGCATGAAACCACAATCTAAAATTCATTCCCCTCCCCCAGTGCTCTTTTCACACCCAAAACACAGGCAGGGGGAGGTCCAATTTCTCCCCACTCTGTTCTTGTGTAAGCTTTGAACTGCTGTCAATATCAGCTGTGTGTCAAGTTTCACTTTATTCAGCAGGAATAGGGGAAGACTCAATTTGCCTTTTTCACTGATGCCTTGTTACATCCTCAAGCCTCGAATTCCCAGAAGTTAGTCGAATTTGATTTGTTTTGACTTTCTTTTTCCTCCTCATTGGAATGGCTACAAATGGATCAAAGTGAGTGACACGTTCCTAGATCTCCAGACAGGGTGGAATGTCTGCTTGGCACAAAGCTTGCTGGGAGAGGCATGCACTTAGCCTCCTATCTGTTTCCAACTAAGCTGGGACTAAGACTAGGATAACAGTTATACTGTGCCCTTGCCTTCTCACAATCCACCACTTCAACTGCCCTACGTGCTCCCAGTGAGGCTCTTAAGTGGAGAATGAGGTCCTGGCCACTGTGGACGTGGTTTTCAAAGTTCAGTTTTGTACATTACTGTATTACTTGGGTTTTTCTGTGTCTCCTCTTTGCTGAATTACATCTCTTTCATGTGTTTTCGTTCACATAAAGCCCTGTTTCTTTGCCATTTCGGGACTTACCCCCCCATCCTGAACACACCATATTGAAAACCTATCCATCTGCCATCACCTATAAATCTACCACCGTTAACTCTGCCTTTTCCTGTAGGTGCACTCACTAACTTTAGTGCTGGAATGACACTCCCAAGCAGTGATACTCCCCCAGGTTTTGCTCACAGGTCTATTGTATGGGAAACTCTGTGTAGCTATTAATAATAAGTTCCTAGAAACACCCTTAAAGTACCAGCAGAAATTTGTAAACATCAATCTAATAGCATAAACTGTTTTATTTATCATTAAATACTAATTCTGCCCAACAATTTTACTGAACTAGATTATTGACATTTGTTTCATACAGATTAGTTATCTAAAGTTTGTTTGTTGCCTGTTTATTAGCTTAGAATCATGTATCTTTTCCAAGATGCAAGGGTGATGGCCTGCGTCATATCTAGCTACGGCCTTGCAACAAGTTCCAGACTTTTCCGTGTTGTTTGTCATCATTTTCAGTCCTTGCTTTCAGTCAGAAGTATCTGTTGTTCAGAAAGAATGTTGCAATGAATTTTTCAGTATTGGATATTTCCTGATTGGGATGAAACAGAAGATCTTAAAAAATGTTTCAGCTTGGGCTGAAGGGCCACATACCATGGTCAGAAAGAAAGACTTGCGTTTAATGAGCACCTTTCATGACCACCAGATGTCCCAAAGCTCCTTATAGCCAATGAAGTGTAGTCATTGTTGTGAGGTAGAACATGCATCAGCCAATTTGCACACAGCAAGTTCCCATAAACAGCAATGAAATAATGACGGGGTAATCTGTTTTTGTAATGTTGATTGAGGGACAAATATTGGCTAGGTCACTGGGTAGAACTCTCCTGCCCTTCTTCGAAATAGTGTTGTGCGATCACAATGGCACCTCCAGCAGTGCAGCACTTGCTCGGTACTGCACCGGACAATTAACCTTGATTTTTGTGTTCAAGTCTATGGGATGGACATGAACCCACAACCTTCTGCCTCAGAGATGAGTGCGTTACCAACTGGGGAGGGTTGTGGGGCTGGTTGAGGGTGCAGAGATAAGGAGGGGCAAGACCATGGAGAGGCTTGAAAACAATGATGGGAATTTTAAATCGGAGGCTGACCACGAGCCAACATAGGTCGGTGAGCCCAGTGGTTGATATGGGACTCGGTACGAGACTAGTATCTTCAGGAAAGATTTTTTTTTTAAATGATAAGTAGGGTTTTGGACTTTGATCTGGTCCAGGTTAAAATTTGAATAAGTTTGTCTCATTAGGTTTCTGAGCATGGTCAGTGAGATCATGTGAATAACTCTTGTATGGAGCCTAAATGAAGTAAGGAAGTGATGTCCCGTGGTGCTCTACAGTCTGCCAATCACTTGCATTGGAGAAAGGGGAAGGCTTAATAATATATCCACAAAAAGCAGAACAGTCCACAGTAATTCCGAAAGACAAAGACGTTTTTTTCCCTGGAGCAGATATATTTAGAGAGAGAGAGTGAAAGAGAGAGAGAGAGAGAGAGAGAGAAGTCCTATTGGTTCTTGAGTGCTATGGGACTTTGCAGGCACACAGCACTGCCTCTGTCCCAGATTCTGACTTTGTACAATCTCATTAAATTTGATATGTCACAGAGGGTTCACCCAAATGAAGGGGCCACAGGAACAGGTTTGATGTTTGCCAGATTTACCAAAGAAAATGATTCATTATGCTTTCAAAACGTACACCCTTCAGACTTGCTTCCTCAGTTAATTTTTACCAACAGTAAGCCAGCTGTCAAGAGGTTTCTCCTTTCTTTAGTTCTCCTCTCTGATTTTAACTCTCTCGATACTATCACATTATTACATTTCAGCTTTGTTTTATTTTTTTAAAAATGCATAACTAAAGGCTCACTTTATTTGAAGTGCTGATTAGGATCACATTACCTTCTCTTCTTGTCCTTTACTGAAGGCACTGGGGTAAAGTCCTACATTAGTCAGTCATCCTTTGTACTTTGATGGTTAATGACTTGAACAATGTCCGTTTTCAAAATTCTCATCTGTATTTTCAAATCCCTCCATGGCTTCACCTCCTCCTCATCTCTGTAACATCCTCCAGCCCTACAACTCTCCAAGACCTCTGTGCTTCTTCAACTCTGGCCTCTTGTGGATCCCCAATTTCCATTGTTCCATCATTGGAGGCCATGCCTTCAGCTGCCTAGTGTTATATTCTAGTAAGCTAATTGGGGAAGGATAGAACTGGAACCAATCTTTACATATTTCTATATTTATTTACAGAATTACGTATTATAAGCATACATCTCCTAACCCAACCACCACAGTTTCAGTCTGTGTTTATTTATACGGATACAAGTGAATGCCCAGGTAATGCACACTGCCTACTTTCAATTAAATACAATTAATATACAATTAACACTAAAATCTGGAACTTCCTCCCTAAACTTTCTGCCCCTCTCTCCTCCTTTAGAGTCTCACCTTGTAGACCAAGTTTTTTATTAGGTAATGTTCCTGGGAAACGCCTTGGGACATTTTACTACATTAAAGGTGTTATATAAATACAAATTGCTGCACTTACCCAAAGGGATGATTTGTTTATATCACAATGGAGGTCCATCAACCCCCCCACATGATATCTGCATGTGGACTTTGCGATTCCCATTGGTAGCTGAGAGTAATTGTTGCTGATCCAACGCCACATCAACTGACATTAGCTAACTCATGGTAGAGGTAATCTGGTCATTGTCATGTTTCTGGGGTCTTGCTATGTGCAGATTGGCTCCTGCATTACAACAACTACATTTCAAGAGTGCATTATTGGTTGTGAAGAAAGTTGGGATGTCCTGAGGTTGTGAAAGGTGCTATATAAATACAAGTTGTTTCAGTTCTTTAACCAGAGGAAAGCATTAAGATAGAAGTAAAAGCAAGAAGCTTGGAATTTTGAACCATGTTTTCAGCTCCCGGTATCCCTTGCACTTTGTTAACAGCTCATTCTCTCTTAGCTAATGGGAGAATCGCATCACAAGTTTCCTCCCTCGCCCCTACTGAAGCTCACTGGGGAGTTGCAAGGGTGCCCCTACCCAAGTGGAAATGGGATTGGAAGAGAGTGAGAATAGTTAGACACACCCCACACAGCAACGTCCCTGTCTCTCCCGTTTCTCCAGCACACACTCTGTAAACCTGGATACAAAACATTCCGATGTCCAAAATCTCACATGCGGTTGCCAATCCCGTCACAAAGTGCAAAGTAGTTTAAATAAACTTGGCCTTGGAATGTGGCAGAAAGCCAATCACATTTTATTACCTTTATTTAAAAAGAATGCTGTAGTCTTTCAACTAAATCTCTTCAGGAAGTTGAGCAGTGTTTTGTGGTGGTGAGATGCTATCTCCTTTCACATCAATAACTCAGGAAACATTCCCAATTTTCTTTTCTCTGCAAGAAAACATGCGGGGAGTTTAATCCTGGGGGGATCCTGCTGGCATTCCACGGGCTGCTACACCAAATTAGAGGAGCATCGGTCGGAATGTTAGCTGCCCGGAGGGTGTGAAAAAAATATTGGAAGAATTCAGAGTCAGCCAAGGTTTGAAGATTGTTCTGATCGAAACCATATCCCTGGAACCGAGGGGGACGGAAAATGAACTGCAGCTTGCATGAGGAACAAAGAAAGACTCTTAATAACATCCAGCGAATGATGACTGGAGTTAAACGGTGGCCCCTTCACCCTGCAGAACGGTGGGGAAATTTTGTTGCTGGTAGGGCTCAAATTGAGGGGGATGGTGGTGTAGTGGTAATGTACTTACGGACTAGTGACCCAAAGGCCCAAGCCAACGCTTTGGAGGCACGGGTTCAAATGACAGCTGATGGAATTTAAAACCAATTAATAAAATCTGGAATACAAGGCCGGTCTCGGTAACAATAGCCATTGGGTGGGATTTTCTGGCCCCGCCCACCACCAGGATCATCCGGCCCCACCGAAAGTCGATGAGCTTTTGGCTGGGCCGCCGAATCAGATGCTGCCACAACGAAGCCAGAAAATCCTGGCCCGTGAGACTATCATTGACTATTGTAAAATCCCCTTTAGGGAAGGAAATCTGCCGTCCTTTCCTGGTCTGGCCTACATGTGACTCCAGTCCCACAGCAACGTGGATGACTCTTAACTGCCCTCTGAAATGGCCCCGCAGCATACTCAGTTTGAGGAAATACAAAAAAATGCCTGTCTTGTTGGCAACGTCCACATCGCATGAATGAATAAATAAATAAAAAATTCCAGTTCAACCGACGTTTCAGTTGATGAATCACACTTCCCAGTAAATGAGTAGGGTTGCAGTTTTGATCCATTTGACCCATGCTGAGTTGGCTGACCTCAATATAGAGGTGCCTACTTTGACAGCACCTTCCAAACCTGCAGCCTCTACCATCTGGAAGGGCAAGGACAGCAGATGCATGGAAACATTACCATCTGCAAGTTCCCTTTCAAGCCACTCACTATCCTGACTTGGAAATCTATCGCCGTTCCTTCACTGTCGCTGGTCAAAATCCTGGAACTCCCTCCCTAACAACACAGTGGGTGTCCTATGCCACATGGAATGTAGAAGTTCAAAGCGGCTCACCACCACCTTCTCAAGAGCAATTAGGGATGGGCAATAAATTCTGGCTTTGCCAGTAGCTTTCACATCCCTTAGAAAGAATTTTAAAATCCACATGGGAAGAGAATGAAATGGCAGGTGCCTAGCAAGCAGTGTCTTACTACTACTTCAACCCAACTAACAGATGTTGTCCTATCGTTTTCAGACAAAAGGTGTAAGATTGTATTGAATAGAAAGTTCTCTTTCCTTCTTGCTAAAAAAAATATTTGTATAAAACAGACTATCATTGACTACAGTGAATGGGAGCTCAAAACAGAAAAAGAAATGGACAGAATTCGAATTCTATGGGAAGTGGAGGGACATGGGCTTGGTTGCAAAGCAGGAAGGAGATGAATTGGTTGTTATAAAGGAACGGATGATGCTAAGGTTTAACGCTTACTCCAGGTCGTGAACGAAAGCCTCCTCAATTGCTCTTTTAGTTGTCACCTCCCCCAGCCCAACAACACTCCAGGACCGCTGCACTCCTCCAATTTCAGCCTTTTGTGCATCGCCAGTTTTCATTCGTGGCTATGCCTTCAGCTCCCTCCCTAACAGCACTGTGGATGTACCTACACCACATGGATTGCAGCGGTTCAAGAAGGCAGCTCACCACCACCTTCTCAAGGGCAATTAGGGATGGGCATTAAATTAAAGGCATAGCCAGTGAAGCCCACATCTTATGAATGAATAAAAAAAGGTCCCCTCCCTGTCTCTCTCCCTCTCTCTTTCCTCCATAAAGGCACTCCTTAAAATCTACCATTTTATCCAAGCTTTTATTCACCTTTCCTAATATCTCCTTTTCTGCCTTGTTGTCAATATTTTTTGATTGGTAACACTTCTATGAAGCACATTGGATCATTTTGCTATGTTAAAGGTGATATATAAATACAAATTGGGTCAGACAATCTCAATCCAATTCCAATTTCTTTTGAAACCTGATCATTCGAAATATTTTTGGACAAATGGACATGATTATAACTGAGCGTAATCATTATCAAGGAAATGCGCACATCTGCAAAATAGGTTCTTAATGAGCATGTTGCACAGAAAGATGCCACTCTGTTCTACTGTTCCCTGGCCAGCCTGAGATGGAAGGAGTTTTGGAGGTGCGCGCACCTTAGAAAGATTGGAATTACTAGATAGAAAAAGGCCGAGGTCGATTTAGCTCAGCTTCCACAATCCTTCTGGTTACATGATAAAACGATAATGGAGCTGTTGACAAAGTGATCAATCTCCACCAATTAGTCTACAACGGACCCAGACACGAGATGAGAAAAACCAGTTTGGTGGTGGAGAGCTTTGGAATTCGTGGGTCCAGAGCCACCTACGATCTTTAAGTCATCAGATAATTGGCATAAGGAACCAGAATGGAGATGAGGAGAATGTTTTTTTACACAGCGAGATACCATGCTCTGGAACACACCGCCTGACAGGAGGTGGAAGCAGGTCCAATAATAACTATCAAGAGGAACTTGGATAAATACTGGAAAAGGAAAAAAAATCGTAAGGCTGTTGGGAAAGTGTAGAGGAGTGGGACCAATTGGAAAGCTCTTTTAAAAGAACCGGCACAGGTACGATGGGCTGAATGGCCTAGTCCGCACAGTTTGATTTTATGATTCTATCAGATCTGGACTGGGTTCCAGGAGAAACAAATTTATACAAAAGAAGAATTTAATTGTTGGTCCTCAAGAGTGGAAATGCCAGTGAACATTACATGAATAGAATCTGGTAAACATGAGTATACATAAATAATGCAATGTGCTATTGAACCCTGCATTGCAAAATGTCCCAGCTTCAATCCATGATCCATGTGGCATTACCTGATTTCACTGGGGGCAAATTTCAAAGTGTGATGATTGGCCTTGTCCATTCCTGAGCTAAAGATGGGCGGGGGCAACAAAACATAGAACACAGGCAGGGCTTCTGCTCCTGATCACCCAGCAGCTCGAGGGTCTCAGCTTATTGGATAGGACAGCAGTGGTCCTGCTGCGATTCCTTCCACGCTTAAATATCTGTCCACATTCACTCACACTGTCAACGCCCACTCGAACCACTGCCCATTAAGAGTCAGAAAGGGAAGAAAATTGAAAAACAAAGAACTGATAGGGAAAGGAAGAAGAGGCTAGGACAGACCCCAGTGCAGTGGAAGGAAATAAAGAGTGACTGTTGGTATAGCCCCGGTGTGTGTACGGTTAATTCAGGTACACGTAAGGACAGGGAGTAGGTAGAGCCCAGGCACCGAGAAAACAATTAACTCCAGCTGTACACAGGAGACTATTCGTCCATTAAAGTGACTTCCAGCAGTTCTCATTCAGCCAAGTAGATGTGCCAATTATCTCAGATTGTAAACTAACGTGATGTCATCGTGGCGCCAGGGAGATGTCCATCTGACCTGGCCCAGCTTCAGCCGCTCAGCTCCCGCATCACATCAGATAAAGTCGCTGAGAGCTTCTTTCCTTTTATTTCTGAAACTTTCAATAAGAGAGGAAAGATAAAGCGGAATTAGTGACTTAAAAACAAAACAAATCAAGACTTTCTCCTGGCAATGTGGAAATAACATTGCTGAATTCCAAATAAGCCCTGGCTCTCGATGTAGCAAACACCAATAAATTACCTCATTTAAATTAATCAATTTCAATAAACTAATTAGGTTGTGAGTTCAAATGCCACTCCATAGACCTGAGTCCATAATAAAAGCTGACACCCTAAGTGCAGTGGTGAGGGAGTGCTGCACTGTCAGAGGGTCAGTACTGAGGGAGTGCTGCACTGTCAGAGGGTCAGTACTGAGGGAGTGCTGCACTGTCAGAGGGTCAGTACTGAGGGAGTGCTGCACTGTCAGAGGGTCAGTACTGAGGGAGTGCTGCACTGTCAGAGGGTCAGTACTGAGGGAGCGCTGCACTGTCAGAGGGTCAGTACTGAGGGAGCGCTGCACTGTCAGAGGGTCAGTACTGAGGGAGCGCTGCACTGTCAGAGGGTCAGTACTGAGGGAGCGCTGCACTGTCAGAGGGTCAGTACTGAGGGAGCGCTGCACTGTCAGAGGGTCAGTACTGAGGGAGCGCTGCACTGTCAGAGGGTCAGTACTGAGGGAGCGCTGCACTGTCAGAGGGTCAGTACTGAGGGAGTGCTGCACTGTCAGAGGGTCAGTACTGAGGGAGTGCTGCACTGTCAGAGGGTCAGTACTGAGGGAGTGCTGCACTGCCAGAGGGTCAGTACTGAGGGAATGCTGCACTGTCAGAGGGTCAGTACTGAGGGAGCGCTGCACTTTCGGAAGGTCAGTACTGATGGAGCGCTGACCTGTTGGAGGAGCAGTGCTGAGGGAGTGCTGCACTGTCAGAGAGGTAATAGTGAGGGATTTTCTGCACTATCAGAGAGGCAGTACAACAGGAGTGCTGTACTGTTGGAAGGGCTCTGCTGACAGAGCGCTGTATTGCGGAATGTGCCATCTTTTAGAAAAGGTGTTAAACCGAGGCCCCGCCTGCCCTCTAGGGTGGATGTAAAATATCCTATGACACTATTTTGAAGAAGAGGTGGTGAGTTTTCTCTGGTGTCCTGGTCAATATTTATCCCTCAACCAATAATTCTCCAGAAAACAGATTATCTGGTCATTTATCACATTGCTATTTGTGGGAGCTTGCTGTGAGGAAATTGGCTGCTGCATTTCCCACATTACGATAGTGGCTACACCCCAAAAGTATTTCATTGGCTGTAAAGTTATTTGGGATATCCTGAGGTAGTCAGAGGCAATATATAAACATAAGCCTTTTCGCTACATAATTCCTCTGTTCACTGATCTGGCAGGGGACCCGATCTAATGGATGACCTGCCTGCTGGGAGGCACGCAAGGTTGACACTCCCACTTGTCCCCTCAATCAGCTCTCCTTCCCTCAGCCTCCCCACTTTTCCAGTCACCCAGGCCTAGATCAAGAAATTTAATTGCAAGTTCGCCTGGCCTTGACACTGCTGTATGAAACTGGATTTCATCACCGACTTGCAAAAAAACCCTGGGAAACTGTCAGGTTTGAACAAGCAGTAAAATTCCTTTGTAAATCTAAGACGCACATGGAGGCGCTAAACCAAAAGCATTCTGTTCAAGCCTCGACAAACTGACTCTACTGAGGGCAACTGTAACAGTTTGTAGAGGCCAGAAAGATCCCTGGCCTTTGAGAGTTAGCTGGCTTCAACAAGAAGATCGAAAGGTTTGCTAAAACTTCCCTCAGACCAACTGGGCAGTGCTGAAGAAGTTCAGAGTTTAAGCTGAAGTTCCTTCTTCTGATTAATCTCACTACCTCACCAACCCAGCCAGAAGACCTGCCTGTGTGAACATCACAAGGGCAGGATAGGCCTCGGCTGTGATACATCCCATGATGGACTGGGCTGGCAATTCTTCTTAGAAAAACTCACACATGCAGCGTGATGCCTTCGGTAAGATCCCAGATGGTTACCTTAGCCTCTGGAACCAGCCTGAGAGCAGTAGAGAATTATTTTCTTGTTAAAACACAAACCCTTGAGCTAGGAAGGGTTAAAAGAGAGAACTAGTGTTCAAGCCATACTGAACCAAAAAATTGAGTGATATTAATGAGCACTGGCCTTTTATTCCAAGGTCCAGGTTTAGCACAAGGCTTAACCACTCAGACAGAGGGGAGACCGGGCTATTGAGCCAGTTGTTGTGTTTTTAATATTTTAATCCTTTTCCAGCATCACTCTCATTGCCCGACATTGACCCTTTGAGTACCAAATATACTTTGCCAAATTAGAAACATGTTTCTTCTATCAGTGACTTTAGCTTGAAGATAACATCTTGCCATCAATAATCTTAAACCCTCCCGATATGTCAGCCCTTAAAGAGATAACAACTTACATTTAAATAGCTCCTTTTGCACGGTAAAACATCCCAAATTAAATCACCATTAAGTGAAGAATATTTTAGTCTTTATCAACACACAATATAATGAGGTAAGCTGTGATACAGGTGACATCAGCAACATTACATCAGCAAAAGGGGGAATCTGAGATAAATCCTTTGTTATTCTTCTGTTTGATTGTCATGAAGATACCAATTCTAATGTTAATCTAGTAAGAAATAGCTGGATTTTTTCAGATAGAAATAACTTTATATTTATCAGCTCACTATTTCTATCTTGCAGGCTGCCTTACCTACAACTACATTTAACCAGTTTCCTAATTGCAAAATTGATTTTGGTTGGTATTAAGATGACTTAGTGGCATTAAGGGGATGACTCCAAATCCTCAAACTGAAGGGCAGAATCAATGCGGGAGATCCCAGACAGGACAGGGTCAGGCAAGAGGCACCTTGTGCAAAGCCACATAGAACCATACAGCACAGGGGTTGGCCATTTGGCCCATCAGGTCTGTCAGCTTTTTGAAAGAGCCCCAGTAAGTCCCGCTCCCCCATAATCCTGCAATTCTTTTCTCAATCAAGTTTTCATACACTTGCCTTTTGAAAGTTACTATTTGACCTGCTACCACTGCCCTCTCAGGCAGTGCACTCCAGATCACAACAGCTCGCTGCATAATGACATAAAATATTTTCATCCCAAACTCTGGTTCTTTTGCCAATATCTTTAAACTTGTGCCCTCTCTGTACCAGCCTTCCTCCCACTGGAAATAGTTTCTCCTCATTTATTCTGCCAAAGTCCCTCAATATCAATGTCCAGTTTGGTGGTGGGTAGTGTGTGGTAAACTTCCCACTGGGGTAGTGGATCAGGAGTTAATGTTATTGAATGTAAAGCGTGATAACAGGAACATGGGGACAGGAGGAAGCCATTCAACCCATTCCACCATTCAATTATGTCATTGCTGATCTGTATCTTAACTCTATCCACCTGACTTGGTTCCCTTAATAACCTTCGATTGGGTGGATCTAGAGAAAATGCACCAACTTGTCGAGACGTCCAAAACTAGAGCCATAATTGTAAGATAGTCACTGATGAACCCAATAGAGAAATCACCCAGAGAGTGGTGAGAATGCGGAAGTAGTTGAGGCAAATATACATTTAAGGGAAAGCTATGTAAACAGGTGAGGGAGAAAGGAATACTGCAGAAGGGTATGGTGATAGGATGAGTTGAAGTAGGGTGCTGGGAGGAGGCTCATGTGGAGCAGAAACACTGGCACAGACCTGCTGGGCTGAATGGCCTGTTTCTGTGCTGCAAATTCTATCTAATTATATGAATTAGAGTCAGCCATTCAGCTCAAAAAAGATTTGGTCAAAATGGAAGTTCACAACTGCACTGGTGCTGAATAAACTGTGATGTACACCGGCCATGCTTCACCCAGGAAACACTTATATTAATGCCGGCTGCCAACCGTTGAATTTTCAGATCACTTTGACAAAAGTCAAAAATAAATATAACCCCTCTCCCCCACCCCACCAACGCCCACCTCCACAAACTCAATGTAACTTAGCAGCTAGTTTGTCAAAGTATTTGCTATGCAAACTCTTACCAGTACTGTTTCCCTCAGCTCCCCTCCGAGGCCCCAATAAGCCACATGGAACGCGCTGATTTGTAATCTCATCTGTGAGCATGATTAAGTGAAAAGTCTTGGCAAAAGCTAATGGGCTTAAAAGGAATGAGTGCACCAGGTAGTGTAAATAAACAAAACTGAATTCATTGTTTGTAGAAAGAACTGATTTCCATCAACCTTTCTGTAAGTCCAATTTCCCAAGCGATATGGAAATTAAATTGAACTCATGCAACAAATTTTTAATCACAGAAAACAGAAGCAAGCTTCTATTGTGAATAAAACCACAAAAATGCCCATTTATATAAAGCAAATCCTTGTTTCCACCCCTTCCAACCCCCTGCTCCCAAACTCATTCTCCAGAAGCTGATCTTGCTGGGATACAGTCCCCAGTTTTCCTTTACTCGCAGTTCCTCACTCAACTGGTCGGCCTTTGTCTGATCATGAAAAGTATCGGGACCTGCCCGATTTAAAGTAAGTCACAGCTGAACCCGGTCTGAGCCTCACATAGGTAACCTTTCCAGTGGGAGTCACAGTACAATGGTCAGGACTGTTTGATTCTGGAAAGCCAGTTGGTGAAGGATGATACTGGAGCCAATCTTCATTTAATCTTACATTTATTTACAGAGCGAAGCATTACAAGCATACACTTCCTAACTCAAACACACCCCAGTTTCATTAAGTGTCCCTAGTATGTGCTCAAGTAAAACCCCAACTAATGCCCTCTACCTGCATTTAATTAAATACAATTGGTATAAAATTAACAAGGACCAGGAACCCTGATCGACTTTTATTAACATACAAATTAGGAGAGGAAGTAGGGAATTTGGCCCCTGAAACCTGCTTCGCCATTCAATAAGATCAAGGCTGATCTGACTGTGGCCTCAACTCTGCTTTCCTTCCTACGCCCTATACCCTTTGATCCCCTTGTCAATCAAGAATCTATCTAATCCAGCCTTAAAAATATTCAATGACCCAGCCTCCACAGCTCACTGGAGAAGAGAGTTCCACAGACTCACGACCCTCTGAGAGAAAAAAAGTCTCCTCATCTCCATCTTAAATGGGAGACCCCTTATTTTTAAACTGTGTTCCCTAGTTGTAGTCTCTCCCACAAGGGGGAAAACATCCTTTCAGCATCCACCCTGTCAAGCCCCCTCAGGATCTTATATGTTTCAATAAGATCACCTTTCACTCTTCGAAACTCCAATGGCTACAGGCCCAATCTTTCCTTGTAGGATAACCTTCTCATTCCAGAAATCAGTCAAGTGAACCTTCCCTGAACTTCTTCTAATGCAATTGTGTCCTTTCTTAAATAAGGAGACCAAAACTATACAAAGTATGCTAAATGTGGTCTTACTATTTAATACCCTATACAACTGGAGCAACACATCCCTACTTTTATATTCCATTCCCCTTGCAATAAATGACAACATTCCATTTGCCTCCCTAAACACTTGCTGCCCCTGTATACTAACTTTTGGTGATTCATGTACCAGGACACCCAGATCCCTCTGTACCTCAGAGTTCTGCAATCTCTCCCTGTTTAAATAGTATGCTTTTTTCTATTCTCCCTGCCAAAGGTGACAAAATCACATTTTCCCACGTTATACTCCACCTGCCAAGTTTTTGGCCACTCATTTAACCTATCTATATTCCTTTTCAGACTCCTTACTTCCTCTCCACAATTTACTTTCCTACCTATCTTTGTGTCAGCAGCAAATTTAGCAACCATACATTCAGTCCCATTTTCCAAGTCATTGATGTAAATTGTAAATAGTTGAGGCCCAATTCTGATGCCTGTAGCAATCCACTTGTTACATCTTGCCAACTCAAAAATGACCCATTTATACCTACTCCCTGTTTCCCATTAGCTAACCAATCCTCTAACCATGCTAATATGTTAGGTCCCTACACCAAGAGCTCTTACTTTGTGTAGTAACCTTTGATGTGGCACCTTCTCAAATCCCTTTATTTGTACAGTGTTTTTACTCATGAAGCAACTGGTGAATTGGAAATGTCTTTTTCTTAGATGTGAAGCATATGGCTTGGTCCCTAGTGATACAACAACAACCATGCATATATATAGCACTTTAAACATAACAAAACATCCCAAGATGCTTCACAGGAGCAATTAACAATCAAACTTTGACACAGAGTTACATAAGGAAATATTGGGACAAGTGGCCAAAACAGGTAGGTTTTAAGGAGCATCTTAAAGGAAGAGAGGGTGGCAGCAAGATTTTGGGAGGAAAATTTAGACCTTTGGGCCCTTATGGCTGAAGGCATGGCTGACAATGGTGGAGCGATTAAAACCAGGGACATGCAAGAGGCCAGGATTGGAGGGGTGCAGAGATCTTGGAGGGTGGTATTGCTGGAGGAGGAGCCAGAGACGGAGAAGGAATGAGGCCATGGAAGAATTTGAAAAGAGTGATGTGATAAATCCCTGCTCAGGTGTGTGGCTGATGCCAAATATCGTTACTGCTGCACCATCAAGCAGTAGGGTTTAGTAGCCAAAACCTCACAGCTTCACAGACTAATTGTTCACATCTCAGTGTAGCTTCAGGGAGGTTGGGTAAAGTGATATGAGACAGAGGTTGTGTCACAGGGAAGGGAGGGGGTGTGAGGGCCTATCACCTCAAGGCTAGCAACGATGCAGTGTCAACTACCTGTCGTCTCACCCGAGACAGGAGAAAGCAATAGAAAGATTATCATCTCCTCCCTGCCCTATTCTGGCGACTTCAATCTTGTTAATTGGAGAGACTCATCAACTTTGCAGCTGTTTCCTGCAGTCGCCAAGACTTCCACCTGTGGCGGTCTCATAATTTGATACTTTATCCAAGGTAGGTCTGTAGGAGGAGGGGAAGGTACACAAGAGGTGGAGGAATGCAGAGATCTCAGGGGCTACCTTCTTCTCACATCCCCGATACCTTCCTCTCTTCAGAAAAGCAAGTCATTGTCTTGTGAACCTATCCACATCTGCACACTTATTTTTTATTCGTTCATGGGATTTGGACGCCGCTGGCTAGGCCAGAATTCAGTGCCCATCCCTAATTGCCCTTGTTCAGAGGACATTTAAGGGTCAACCACATTGCTGTGGGTCTGGAGTCACATGTAGACCAGACCGGGTAAGGACGGCAGATTTCCCTAGTGATCCTCCCTGAGAACACCGAGACGGGAGGAATTCAAACGTTTAACTTGTCTACCGTTATGGTTATGGTAACCTAATGATTACGTTACTGGACCAGCAATCCAGAGGCTTCGACTAATGATTCAGAGACATGAGTTCAAATCCCACCCCAGCAGCTGGGGGAATTTAAATTCAGTTAAATTAAATAAATCTGCAATAAAAAGTGAGTCTTAATCATGGTGGCCATGAAACTACTGGCTTACCGCTAAAAGCCATCTGGCTCACCAAGATCCTTTAGGAAAGGAAACCTTCTGCTCTCACCCAGGTTATCAAACTGTTAATCAGTGGTTCAGAAAAGCAGCTCACCACCGCCTTCTCAAGGGCAGTTAGCGATGGGCAATAAATGCTGGCCTTGCCCTGTGAATGAATGAAAAAAAATATATAAGCAAAGAGCAAACCAGGCACAGATCTAAGGGCCTGTTGGAGTCAACTCTTCATGACATCATGACTTCAACACTGCTCCTTATTCAGTTGCTCAGGAATTATTGCTGCTATCATTGTAACGGATTTAAAATAATATTTTTAAAATACTGATTACAGGGCTCTTAACAACCAAAGAAAGCAGCATTGTAACAACACTTTGAAGCACATCAAATAAAAGATATTAGCAGGTAGCTTCTCCAGTGACCCAACAGTTAAAGATGCAGATACTGGACCACAGAGGCAAGGAAATTACCTGGATTGTTTCATAATCACAGAATCACAGAATCACACAGTGCAAAAGAGGCCCTTTGGCCCATCAAGTCTGCACCGACACATGAGAAACACCTGACCTACCTACCTAATCCCATTTACCAGCACTTGGTCCGTAGCCTTGAATGTTATGACGTGCCCAATGCTCATCCAGGTACTTTTTAAAGGATGTGAGGCAACCCGCCTCTACCACCCTCCCAGGCAGTGCATTCCAGACCGTCACCACCCTCTGTGTAAAAAAGCTTTTCCTCACATCCCCCCTAAACCTCCTGCCCCTCACCTTGAACTTATGTCCCCTTGTGACTGACCCTTCAACTAAGGGGAACAGCTGCTCCCTATCCACCCTGTCCATGCCCCTTCATAATCTTGTACACCTCGATCAGATCGCCCCTCAGTCTTCTCTGCTCCAACGAAAACAACCCAAGTCTTTCCAACCTCTCTTCATAACTTAAATGTTTCATCCCAGGCAACATCCTGGTGAATCTCCTCTGCACCCCCTCCAGTGCAATCACATCCTTCCTATAATGTGGCGACCGGAACTGCACACAGTACTCCAGCTGTGGCCTCACCAAGATTCTCACCTTGAACTTATGTCCCCTTAGCTGATTGTGGGTAGGGGGACAGTTGGAAAGCCATCAATTGGCCACACGTTTCCTAGGGAGGGAGGTAATTACCCAGAGTTTCTGCTCCTACACACTATCCAATGTGAACTGCCAGAAACTGGGTGTGTATGAATATTAGATTAAAAAGCAAACGTGTAATGTTCTGCTGTGCGACACTTACAATGAGAGTTTCTACTTTGAGCACAGTCAATGATCCAAACACAAATTGCACCCAAAACTGCATCTGTTTTGTGACGTGTCTTTTTCTTGAGCTTCTGGTGAAACTCAGCTACGAACAACTGAGTACAAAATCTGCCATAAGCCAGTTCAATCAGGTCAGCATTTTAAAATGCGGTTTTAAATTTTTTTTAATTTAAATTGCTTTTAAAGGTTTCCTGATATTTTTAAGGAGCGGTAACTCGGTGCAGTTTGATTAACACAAACAAAAATGTTGGAGCGTTTTGAATCAAATTGTCAAATCACCTGATGTAAGAAATCTGAATCGAAATGACCAAAAAAATGACTTTTAAAAGCACTCAGGGTTGTTTCCTCATTACGTTAGGGCACTGTAGTCAAATTCTTTGTAAATTTTAAAAAGAAAATTACATTCTAAAGCTTTAAAAATCTTCCTATTAGTTTCCTTGTGTCCGGAAGAACCAGCTTAATTTTTACAGCTTCTGCAAAGGCTCACAAACAAATGTAATTAACAGAAACTCGCTGTGGTAATTAATTCAATCTGGGGGTGTGGCCAGTTTTGTGGAGAGCGATGCTTTTTTAACTTGTGCAAAAGCTCAATGAAACTGGATCTGTGCTGAATGTAATTTGCATTTAAAATTCCATAATCTTTTGCGTTGCTTAATGCCAATTTCGGGCAAATTGAGTAGAAAAAAAAACAAGCGCCGCTGAGAGGGAATCCTACCCTGTGGTGTTTAAACCATTCCCTTTATAGTGACACTGTCTCCATGAGCCATCCACAAACCTTAGTGATAATTAAACACAGACTTAATAGTTTCCATTTTACAGTCATTCATTCCACCCTTATTATTTTGTAATGTTTTGATCTTAAGTGCAGTTAAAAAGCAACACTTACAGCATTTTGAGAAGCAGACTGAGCAAATGGGAGATGCAACAATGAGGAGCTGCAGTGCCACCACTGACAGGAAGGTGTAATGACTGTGTGTGACATGTTTACATACACTTACTAGAATGGGAGAAAGTTGATACAAAAGAGTGAGAAAAATACAAAAGCAGCAAGTAAGATTTTGAAGACAAGAAGAGCGTTCTGATGTAAATTTTTTATATAGATCTTTTGTACATCACTAGAGAACAATGTGGTGAACACTATTTGTGAGTGCCTTCAAGCAAGAACTGGACCTGTTTTTGGTTGGGGTGGAGATCACCCAACAGGAGGGGAGACACCTGGTAATGTTCATCAGGGCTGGAGGATCTCTCCCAGGAATATACTGGGTGGGGCAGGGTGAGGAGTCTATATATTGTGATGCATGAGGCATTGAAGTTTGTCTTGTCACGGGTTGGATGGAGCAGAGAGTGTTTCTCTGACTGTCATTATTGGCACCTAACCCTCCAAAGTTGTCATTTTGGATGTGTCAGCCCAGGCAGTGGGGGTTGGAAGACAAAGGCCACTTGATCCTGGCTCCTAATAGACCAAGAGTTTTCCTGCACAGGTCACTGAATAGCCCAGGTAGACATCAGGCAACTCCAAAAATTAGAGGCCAGAGTAGGACTTTGTTGGTTAGTTTGACACTAGTTAGTTCCTTTACAGGTTAAACCAGCAGCAGATCTTAAGACCTCATTTCAAAAGAAAAACAACTTTTTCGAGAACTAGGATCAACTTTTAAGGTCTTCAGCTTTTTTGCCTTTTGGTTGAAGACATGAAAGGGTCTGGACGAGTTACTCAGCCCAACTACACAACTGAGAGGGCTGCAACATCTTGACCACTGCAACAATAACAACAGTTGAAGAGTGATGAGCAGCAGCTAAATGAATTTAATTTTAAACAGAGTAAACTTCGGTGTTAAATGAAAACAGAAGAATGCTATTATGTGGTATTGAGCGCTTGACTGCTCTGCCAAACTTTGCAAGATCTGGTTAGGACTGGTCTTGCTATGTTTTCAGGATAGCTTAAAATAAATATTCTGGAATATTCTCTATACTTCTAATAAATTCTTTCTGCCCTTTGCTGGCAACATGGGACCCTGATTATGCAGCCGGGTATTCTGTGATTCCAAGCATGGCTTCGGTTGAGCACTGTGTTTTTGAAGTTCTGCACTGAATATGTTTATCTGGAGATACAATGATTGTCACCCGGTTCCCTGATGTTCCCATGTCTAAGCTGCCAGGCCCCAATGAATGCTGGCTTTATGCGTCCTTGTTGCAGGTGCTGGGGGCATGTAATCACTAATGAATAGAGAACAGATCGAAACTCTCTCTCGGCCTGGCAGAGAGCAGGTCACTCTTTAATCCTGTGAGAAATTTTAGCATGTCCTGCTGCCCAGCTTCCAAATAGAATTCGTCGGAGAGACAAGAAATGAAAATAAGTTGGCATGGACACTGGTTTACATTATTTTTTTAATATATATATATATAATTATTATATCTATAATATATTCCCAACCGAGTTACAATTGGTCTTTGAAGATATCATAAATAACCAATCCGACGCTTTGTCATTGTCCCCCAGCAACCTCTTTTTCCAAGATCTCTGTATTTAATGATCATCCAACAAAGTACAGCACGTATAATTATAGATAAATGTGTTTGTAATAATACTGTATCTGTATATACTTTATATATAAATATTAATGCATTTGTATATACATACAGAAATATTAAATATACATAAAGATAGATATTGTATATATTAAATATACACATTTATCTATACATTTATACATTTTGTACTTTGCCAGATTGTGATTGGTAACAGGGTCATTGGAATAAGAGGTTGTTACTAGGGAGATAATGACAATAAAGCATCAGAATGGCTATTTATGACATCTTCAAGGACCAATCATAACTTTGCTCAGTACATGGGCTGTCTGAGAGTTCAGAGCTCATTTAAGTTTAGTAGCTGTTTAAACCTATTGAGCTTCACACAGTTAACATGCAGGACTAAACGTGAATTCAGCTTTCAAACACTGGCTAAGAACTCCTGGGTACTGTAGCAGATCCCATGTGTCATCTGCAGAATAAGCAAAATATTCCTGACCGGGCTGTGACCGTACTTGAAAATTAATATGAAATTTACAAAACATAAACTTACTCGCTACCCAAAATTGTGAAAAACGCACATTCTTACAAGTGTTCACACCAGCAGCCAGTTTACCAAGGTCAAGGACAGCACAAAAACATAGAGTTAGGCTCAGTCCACATTCCTACCACCCCCCCACCTAAACCCCAACCTAGGACCTTGCCCTGTACTGAGGTGGTGTCCAGTCTGTAAACAAAATGCACTCCAGAGCCCTGTGCAATCCAACTCTTGAAGCCCAGTTCTTTTTACGCTCATCTTTCCTATTCTCTGGCTCAGTGAGTAGCTCACTCGTCAGGATGTTGTGGACTCAAGTCCCACTCCGGAGACGTGAACACAAAATCCAGGCTGACGCTCCCAGTGAGGTGCTGAGTGAGTGCTGCACCACCAATGGTGCCATCTTTTGGATGAGACGTTAAGCTAGGCCCTTTCAGCTTGGTATATAAAGTCCCGCTACATCATCTGAAGAGCAAAGGAGTTCCCACCAGCATCCTGGCCAATAGTTAACTCTCAACCACCATCATTAAAGTAGGTATCTGGGCACTTATCTCATTGCCTTTTGTGGGAGCTTGCCAGACACACATTGGCTGCTGCATTTCCTACATTACAACAGTGGGTATACTAAAGTTGCGCTTAAGTTACTTTGACCCACTTTGGGATGCCTTGAGATTGGAGAAGATGCTATATGAATGCAAAGTCTTTACGCTTTGTCCTGTTGGTTTGAAGAGAGAGTTTTAAAATCAAGTATTGCTGGACCGGGTGCCAGTGTACACCCGCGAGCACAGGTATATATAGATGTAATAGATGAACCAAACATCTTGTGAGTTATGATATGGGCAGCAGAGTTTTCGATAAGCTCAAGTTTCTGGAGCATGGAAGGCGAGAACCTGAGGAGATTCTGCTTCTAGAACATGCTCTAAGTAGCGAAAGGGTGGAAGGTTGAATCATGGAGCAATGTAAATGATAAAAGAGCGAGAGAAATGCCATTCTGTTCATCATGAACGCTTGTGTTTACTTTATCGCCTGCTGATTACCAATATAGCAGCTAAGATTGTATTTAAGATTTCATCAGTGGTGTAATCAGTCAGATCATCTCCCACTTGCTTATCTCCCAGAGAAAGTTACGTTTTTGCATATAGAAACATCCTTCCCTTTAAACCTCTCACTTGTTTATTTGGGTTTTGTGTTCAAAAGCATATCACCTTCTGACAATATACCCACTCGTACTTAACTTACATTTGATCTAAACTCTCCTTTTAAAAGGCTGATCCAATTTAGACACACGTGTTGATTTACATAAACATGACAGACAAAAACGAAGGAAGAACAGCAAGAAACAAGGAGCCGTTCTGTCTTTAGTGAGTCAGGAAATGGCAGCTCAGCTCCCTCATTTCCCAAGCGGATTCTTGCAGCTCAGAATCAAACTGGATAATTAGTGAGGAGGAACCAAACCGCCCGCGACGCACGCACTCACGCCCCCCGCGACGCACGCACTCACGCCCCCGCAACACGCGCACTCACACCCCCGCGACACGCGCACTCACGCCCCCGCGACGCACACACTCACGCCCCCGCAACACACACACTCACGCCCCCGCAACACACACACTCACGCCCCCGCAACACACACACTCACGCCCCCGCAACACACACACTCACGCCCCCGCAACACACACACTCACGCCCCCGCAACACACACACTCACGCCCCCGCAACACACACACTCACGCCCCCGCAACACACACACTCACGCCCCCGCAACACACACACTCACGCCCCCGCAACACACACACTCACGCCCCCGCAACACACACACTCACGCCCCCCGCAACACACACACTCACACCCCCGCAACACGCGCACTCACACCCCCGCGACGCACACACTCACGCCCCCGCAACACACACACTCACGCCCCCGCAACACACACACTCACGCCCCCGCAACACACACACTCACGCCCCCGCAACACACACACTCACGCCCCCGCAACACACACACTCACGCCCCCGCAACACACACACTCACGCCCCCGCAACACACACACTCACGCCCCCGCAACACACACACTCACGCCCCCGCGACGCACACACTCACGCCCCCCGCGACGCACACACTCACGCCCCCGCAACGCACACACTCACGCCCCCGCAACGCACACACTCACGCCCCCGCAACGCACACACTCACGCCCCCGCAACACACACACTCACGCCCCCGCAACACACACACTCACGCCCCCGCAACACACACACTCACGCCCCCGCAACACACACACTCACGCCCCCGCAACACACACACTCACGCCCCCGCAACACACACACTCACGCCCCCGCAACACACACACTCACGCCCCCGCAACACACACACTCACGCCCCCGCAACACACACACTCACGCCCCCGCAACACACACACTCACGCCCCCGCAACACACACACTCACGCCCCCGCAACACACACACTCACGCCCCCGCAACACACACACTCACGCCCCCGCAACACACACACTCACGCCCCCGCAACACACACACTCACGCCCCCGCAACACACACACTCACGCCCCCGCAACACACACACTCACGCCCCCGCAACACACACACTCACGCCCCCGCAACACACACACTCACGCCCCCGCAACACACACACACATACTCACACCTCCAAACAGACACTCACACCCCCAAGCACACACTCACACCCCATAGAAACACTCACAGCCCCACTCCCCCACACCAAAAACATACCCATTACCCCCCACACACACACGTCACCCCCACCCCACACACACACACCCCCCTCCAAACACACACCCATCCCCCACACACGCCACTCACACCCCCTCCACACACACACACCTTAACACCCACCCGCATAGTCCCCATACACACTCCCACACACTCCCCACACACTCACCCAAAACACATATACCCACCCATACCCCCCACACATTTACCCCCACCCACAAACACCCCCACTCACCCACACCACCCCCCACATACACACACACAGATACACACACACACACACACACCCATACCATCACCCGCACACTCACACACACAACCCGCACCCACAACCCCACCCAGTTCCTTGAAGTAGGTTTTTGGTTCCAACCAGCAGATAATGTCCACAGAAGACAAAGACCAGCATTCTATATAGCCTGTTATGACCTTAGAATTCACCAAAGCACTTTACAGCTAATAAACATTTTTGAAGTGTGGATAGTATTGAAAGTAGAATATGCAGCAGAACAAGCAGCAATGTGACAACAACCAGGTAATCTGGTTTCTAGGGAGTGGCTGAGGGTTAAATATTGGTTGGGACACCAGAGTGAACCCCTCCCCTGCTCTTTAATGTAGCAGTTTGGGATCTTCTATGTCCTGGGAGGGCGGACAGTGTCTTAGTTTAACACCTCTCCTGAGACACAACCCCTCCAACACTGCAGCACCCCTTCAGTACAGAGCTGGGAGTGCCAGCCTCGATTTTACACTGATGTTCCTGGAGTGGGATTGAACCCATGCGAGGTGAGAGGGCTACCCACTGAACAACGCTGACATTAACTGCTATCCTGGGATGATCTACGTTGTCCCTTCACACACACTCCCATGAAACACTGTCCCCTTGGACTGGTTGTTTCCCCACTTCACCCAGTACCAGAATTACACATGGGGGTTGATTGTCCACAGAGCCACTCACGAGATTAGCATTCAGCAGACTTTACCGCTCGGGAATTCTGAAATCTGAGATCTGGAATCCGGCTGAGACTGATTTTCTATGAATTTAAATGGATGAAACAATGGGCATTTGAGGCCTGTGATTTCCCAATAGTGTCAATTCAATAGGCAGGGTTTTGGGTAAAGGGCAGCAGGACTAATCATCATATGAAATAGAAATTAATTTGAAGAATGAAGCTGATCCAGGCCCCACTTTCCACAGACCGTGGGAAATTTGTCCTTTTATGGGCTCTACTGAGCGCATTCAGTGCCCTGAGGGATAAGTCTATCCAAACACCCCCTGATCTCAGCAGCAAAACATCTCCAAACAAAAATGGAAGCTCAAGCAGCCACAAGAACCTGTTGTGATGTATTTGCACTGACCACACGTTTGTGGGGTCTCTCTCCTTGGGGATCTCTCTCCTTGGGGGTCTCTCTCCTTGGGGGTCTCTCTCCTTGGGGGTCTCTCTCCTTGGGGGTCTCTCGAGTGCAACTTCCTGTTCTTGTGCTGAGTTTTAGTTGACGTGACACTGGTCGAACCTCCTACTACTCTGAGGCTTCCTACACAGAAAGACAAAGACATAAGATTGTGCCCGGGCACTCCACACAAAGATGAGGGGTGACTTTGAAAAGAAAGTGCTGTAACCATCACTCCAATACCTCAGAGCACGTGATACAAGCATCCAACTGAACCTAATGTGCATCAAAATTGTTCTTGAGACTCATGTAGGAAACGTTCCAAAGTGAATCCGAATCAATGTGCCCCCTTTCCTTTTTTTCCTTTAATCATGAAAGCCCCTTTTACAAAATATTACAAAGGCAGCTTGTACAGTTTATCCAAAATTCCAGTAAATACTTAGTTATCTCCATGGATAATTATATTTGTGTAGTCAAGCAGCTCTTTTAGCTTAACTTATGAAAATAAAATCACTAACCAACACTAAAATTTAATAATTGTGTCGCCCACAGAATGTGTGGATTATATTACAACTGGGATCCTGGGATCAGGCAAGGGGTTGATCAGAGCACCGATGTCCAATAACGAATTTTCTCTCTGTAATTAAATAGCTGTATTCTGAATAGAGAACTTGGGGTGGCTAAAAAGCAATAAGGATTCATCAAGGACAGAAAAACAATTCTCCAATATTATAAAAGTACCCACAACAGGTGTCTGAAATGAGAATGTCTTTCCCCCTTGCATTCTAAGCCTGTTCACTGGATATTTTAGATTAATTCATTACCAGCCCTCGTCCGCACATGCACTTCAGATCTATCCCAATAGTTCCACAAAGATCTTCCATATTAACTACCCAAGAGTGTCTACAGGGTCACTGGTAATCTATAAGTTGAATCTTACATCTTTTTGTTTAACATTCCAGTTTTCTTAACAGGTCCAACACCAATAATTAACTTTTGTTATGGCAGATGTATTTTTATTTTTAAAAACTGGAAAGCCCAAGTGAAGAGTCAAGGCCCATTGTGCAGGTTAAGGTCAGGATAAGTAGGAGAGAAGACAAATCACAGTAACAGGAGCCCATTCAGTTCTTGGAGCCTGCCCACCATCCTATTAGGTCATGACTGCTCTGTTTCTTAATTCCATCTTCCCATCTTGATTCTGTAACCCTTAACACCATTAACCAACAAAAATCTGGCAATCTCAGTTTTTAAACGTTCAATTGGCCCTTGGCCTCAATGGCTTTTTGGGAGAGAAGGTTCCAGATTTTGACTATCCATAGTGTGAAGAAGTGCTTCCTTATATCTCTCGGAATAGCCTGTCTCTAATTTAAGGTTATGCTCCCTTGTTCCGGACTGTCCCACCAGAGGAAACAATTTCTCCCCATATCCTTTGATCACTTTAAACACCTCAATTCAACCACCCTTTGATCTTCTATACTCAAGGAAATACAAGTATGGTCTACTTAACCCTTTTAGCCCTAGTATCATTCTGGTGAATCTGCATTGCACCCCTGCCAAGGTCAGTCTGTCCTGGGGTGGAATGTCCAGCACACAGTACTGTACATCAGGTCTAACCAGAGCTTTATTTAACTGGAACAGGATTTCCGCCCCTTCATATTTCAGCCCCTGTGAGTCAAAAGCCAACATTAGGAAGGAGCCAGTGCAATAATCGTCATTTCAAAAGAACGAGGATGGAGGCTAAAGGAACAAGCCCAGGAGATGAAGTACTTAGAGTTTAAAAAACAAAGGAATGTTCAGAGAACAGTGAGTCAAGTGCTATTGATAAAACAAAGAGAATAATGCCTGTTGTGTTTACAGAGAGAAAAAAAAGGGGGAGAGCAAGAGTGAGGGGAGCAAGAGGGGCAAAAGAGAGAAAGGTTAAGGGTGAAGAAGAGGGAGAGGCTCAAGATGAAGATTTTGAGAAGTTAAAGAATGATGAAATAACAGCTGGCCTTTTCTCTCTTGCATACAAACCAATGAAAAGTGACGGATTTAGTTTCCTTTCAATACCAAGCTTATGTGCAATTTCAGGCAAATTTCATAAATTTGGATTAGGCAGGCATTGCCTCGTGTTGATGGGTTTATGGAACATCTCACAGGTCACAATGGCATATTGATCTCAACTGGCATTTAGCTTCAGCTTTGCAGAACTCCATAGTTCTCAAGAGTTCTCTTGGTCTCTCGTTGGGTTTAATTTTTTGGGTGGTTCAGCGTTAGCTCATCCAGTGAAGCATTATGACTGTGTTTTCAATTTCCTTTCTTAGGATTCTTTTTACTTATGACTAATCCTGGTAATGAATGAGGAAGCTAAGTATTTCTGGCTTGTTCGTCAGTTATGGAATTTAGGTTTTATGGAAGGTTGGCATCGCCTCAATGGTAGCTGGAGATTGGCTGAGCTTCATTGAATAGATGGGTAAATGCCGAGAAATATTAAAATATGTTCACAGCTGTGAGAGTGGTCATGGTTAGCTTGTTCATTTTTCCTCTTTCCTTGTTCCACTCAGAAACCAATTGGTCTCAGTTTGATAAATATGATCCCCACAACAAACCACCACCCCCACAAACCCCTGGCAGCAATGACTAGAGCAAAAACTAGAGACTCCCAAGCAATTCACACCAGAAACACACTGAAGATCCTACATCTCCAAGTGGATGTAGGGCTAGGATGATGATAGAATCTGCTAATGTAGTTGGCAAGCTAATAGAAGAAAGATATGTCTATTTGGTAATTCTTTTGATGGTATGAGACTGGCTAACACCTCCCCAATTCCTCCCCCTGAACCCCTTCTTGCAGCCAACATTGTTGGTGATCTTCGCTAATGTTCTGGCCGATGACTCTCTAAGGTGGTAATCAAGGGCAAGTCAGGAGGGACTTCCTTAGCTTATCTCATCTCTTTTTGACCTTGGCAGTGCCCTGCGCTATCGGCCTTGACCTGGGTTTCTTAATTTAAAAGCTCACATGACACAGCTAATGGAATAATCTTCTATTTCTGGTTTATCTCTTTTAAATGTGCACTGGAACATGCTGTGTGCCCAGGTCCATTAAGTGTTAATTAATAGCATTGGCCTTCACTGCAGTTAATTATCATGTTCTTGCACTGTGGATTCATCACCAACACCTTGAGAATAAATAACAGATTTAAATTTTAAATGCACAGCACTCTTAGAATCGTGACTTTGCTCTGCATAAACATTATGCTTTGAATTTTTTTTTAAACAAAAACAAGTTTTTATAAACACAATGTTATTCGTAATAAATCGAATATGGAGGTATTTATTGGGTGCTGGGGTGATTTGAATTCATGACTCTTCAACCTGTGAGAGTTGGGTGCAGAGGACTATTGTCTTTGCTAAAGTCCAACATGAAATGGGGTGAAGTCTCAGCCCATTCACTGCACAATTTGCCCTTTAATTCAACCAACTAATTGGAACTAAAGTTTCCATTCTAGCCGAAAAAAAGATTTATGTTTCTATAGCACATTTCACAACCTCAGGATGCTCCAAAAAGCTTCATGGGCAATGAAGCACTATTGAAAGTGTTGCAATGTGGAAGTTCAACAGCCAAATTCTGCACAGCAACCTCCCACAAACAGCAACAAATAAAATGACCAGATTTTATTTCAATATATTGGTTGAGGGATAAATATTAGCCAGGGCACCATGGAGAACTCATGTGCTTTTCTTCAAGATGGTGCCTTGGGATCTTTTATGTTCACCTGAGAGTGAAGTTGGGACACCAGTTTAATGCACCACCCAAATGGTGGCACCTCTGACAGTGCAGCGTTCCCTCAGTATTGCTGTAGCAGTGTCGATCTAGATTTTGCACTTAAGCTTCTGGACTGGGATTTGAACCTACAATCCTTTAACTCAGAGGCAATCGTGGTCCCACTGAGCTACAACTGGCACCCTACTTCAATCCATCTAGTTAAATTGCACATCTGATAATCTTCTACCTTCAGTTTTTGTTAGGTTTTACAATAAGGCACACAATCTAAGGTTCTGGCAAAATGAGAAATTAATAAAGGTTTATTTTTCCAGCATGCCTAAGGGATGATGTTACAACTAATAATAACAAATTACTGGAAACATTAGATTGTGCAACTGAGAGCAAGGGCCAGGCATGTTACATTAACCTTTATTAACTACTAAACCTTTTGATATAGCAGTTTGCATCCAAGCCTTCTGGCATTCTCGAACTGTTGATCAGGAAAGAGTTCTGGAACCAAGAGCAAGCCAGACATGTCTGTGTCTCATTTTTCTCCCTGTGACCAGGTGATTTGTTGTTGGGGGTGGGGTGGGGTGGATCATGGGGAGATGGGGGGTCGATGCTTTGTTGTTGCTGGGTGCTGGAGAGGCTGCATGTCAGAGATTTATTCACTAGTTGCTAGGAGCCCAAAAGTGCTTATCACAGCCATGGAGTTCTGTGCCAGTTGCATTTCCAGTCCTCTTGCCAATCAAGTCAACGTGAACTTACTAAAGAAGCTGCAAAGGCTATTTCAATTAGGAATTTCCCTTATAAGTAATGTAATGACTTTTCTTTGACGCATTTTCTCTGCGTAACCATCTTTTGTTAGTTATTTGGTAATGGGGGGAATTCTGATTTAGGTGCATTGTTCTGTGTACTATATTCAAAATATGGAATTAAAGGGGAAAGTACTCTTAAACACCACAGCCTGAATTTTATCTTTGGGGGCCGCGCACAATCGGCAGGTCCAGGAGCGGCCGGGAAACAGACAACCAACCACGGTCAGCCCCAACCTCGACCTCACATTGGCTGACCAATTAACGGCCAGCCAACGTGAAACCCATGCCGAGTAGCTCAGCGCTGCCGGGATGAGGGGGGGGTGGGGGAAGAGGGCAGCTGCTGACATCACAGCGGCCGCGTGGGGCGAGCGCTGTGAGGGAGCTGCCTGGAGGCAGACAGATGCCTCAGGGAGCTGCAGGCCTTCACACGATTAAATAAAGGTTTAAAAAGCTGCAAAAAAAAAAATTTAAAAATGCCCATGGATCACAATCAAACACCTGAAAATACACCTCATAAAAATGCCGCCCACAGATATTTATTTTTATTTCATTTCGTAACGGAGATTTCCATCCCACCCTCGGATGAGGTTGGATGAAAAATGTAAAGGCCGCCCGGCCGATTCGCCCGTCCGCCGACCGTAAGGCTGGACGGGCCACGAAAAATCAGAGACAATTGTGCCGTTAATGGGCTCAATTGCCCGCTTAATCGTCAGCGGGACACGCTACCGAATTCTGCGCGCGCCCGCTGAGCAAAATATCGCGCGAGTGCAGTGATGACGTCGGGACGTTCGCCGCTGTCATCTCGTGCGATTTTACAGCCAATCACCCGCACACCGGATGTAAAATTCTGCACCATAAGGTTACAAAGCTGCATCGTTCCGACAGACTGAGACTGTGTCTATTCCGGCTACCAGATTTTAAAAAAAAAATCAGCATTCATTGCCCCCTAGAAAGCTCCGTTGACAGAATTAGTAAGACAAGAACCTGGCAAATCGATTCTTCTCAATGTTTGTTTTTGAAATGTGGCCAACTCTGGCAAAGCAGAATTTATATGTAATCCCCAGTTATCCAAAGAATGTTGAGGGTCATCCATCGAGTGAGAAGCTGGAGTCACGTGCAGGTCAGGGGTGGCAGTACCCTCAGTGTCAGCTAGTGAACGCAATGGTTGCTCAACAGGTTTCTGGTTTGTGCTAAGCTTTCTGTGATAAGCTGGTGGAGCGGACAGAGGTTCCTAGAACTGGCTCACCTCAACATGCTGGATGGAGAAGTAAATTCAGCCCGGGTTCCTGCTCCTGTTCATTAACGGAGGAGTTCTACTGGGAAAAGAATGTGCAGACATCAGGTGAATGGGGCTTGATTCAGATGCCTCAAACAATTGATTTTAAAAAAATTTATTCACGGGATGCAAACATTTAGGCCAGCATTCATTGGCCATCCTTAATTGTCTTTGAGTGGGTGGTGGTGAGCTGTCTCTTTGAATACAACTGGGTGACCCGCTTGGCCATTTCAGGGGGCAGTTAAGAGCCAGCCACATGGCTGTGGGTCTGGAATCACATGTAGGCCAGACCAGGTAAGGACGGCAGATTTCCTTCCCTAAAGGGGCATTAGTGAACCAGATGGGTTTTTAATGACAAGCTTGTAGTTTCGTGTAGTTGCCACGCTAGCTTTTTGATTCCAGATTTATTTAATTAATTAAATTCCCCAACTGCCAAAGTGGGATTGGAATGTATGGCCCCAGATCATTAGCCCAGGCCTCTTAAACACTGGGCCAGTAACATAACCACAATGCTATTTTACCCCACTGGTCACAGCATTGTCCTATTGGGGTAATGGGTGCCAAAAGCAGTGTCGTTGGCTTGAAATGGGAAGAAAGTGTATCTGTTATGTAGGGTGTTCTTTAAGTAGGTTGCACTCCAAGTGTAAAGCCCTACATCTGGATAATTGGACAAAGAAAAACCATGAAAATATCTTAAAAGGACCCTGTCTTTAACATAAGAACTTGGGGGTATAAATCTGTCATAGGCAGTGCTGCAAAAGGGGTTAGCAGCTCATTTTGCAACCCATCCAATATTACTTTAAGATAAACTGTATGATTTTTCTCAATTGTCCATACTTAAGGTTTTCCATGTAGAGAAACTTGAAATATTGCTAAATTTTAGACCTTCAGTTACACAATACCCTTCATATCACAAAGCTCGAAACCCTATTAACAAGAGTTAATATTTGTACTAAGTTTGAAAAATCCCTTATGCAAACTACCCAATTGCATGGTTACCATCACCATGCCCAGAGCAATGAAGGAAACTCAGAAGTTGGACTAAAATTCAACCCCGTCAGATGGAGGACGATGTAGCTACTCCTCACATTCCCCTATTCCTGTCAATGAAGCACTTAAATGAAGGAATCTATGCAGACACAAAGAAAGAGGAGGTTGGGGATTTCTCCCAGTGTCCTAGACAACACTCATCCTTCCACCAATACTTATCCCTGAGCCAAACCCACCATAACTCAGAGAGTTCCGCACAGAATATGTCCCCAGGAACTTGACTAATCTGTAACTGACAGGTACAATCTTCAACAACCTGGAATCAAATAGGGTCTGTCACTTAATGGCACACCAAAGCTTTACAAGAGCCTTATGGTTACCGAGGAGTGAGGAAAACTATTAGAGGAGAAAACTGACAGTGTGATCAAAGAAGCTTCTGAAGGTTGGGAGAGAGGTACTTAGGAATAATAATAAGGCCATTCAGCTCCTCAGATCTGATCAATAGCCTATTCTTGGCTCTTCCCTTTTTCTTATCTACATGCTAGCCCTCAGCATCATCCGAAACCTCAATAGTTTCTACATGTACACGGATAACACCCAGTTCTACCTCTTCCAGCCCCACCACACTCCGAGATCTCTGCACTTCTCAAATGTTGGCCTCTTGAGCATCCCCAAGTTTAATCACTCCAGCATTGGTGTTCGTACCTCCAGCTGCCAAAGCCCTTAGCTTCTGGGATTCCTTCCCTAAGCCTCTCCACACTTCTCTCCTCCTTTAAGATTCTCCTTAAAACCGACCTCTTTGACCAAGTTAGTTGTCCCACTAGCTCCTTATGTGGCTGGGTATCAGATGTTGTCCAAAAATGCTTCTGTGAAGTGCCTTGGGATGTTTTACTGTCATTAAGGTGCTATATAAACAAATTATTTTTCTTGCCCACAATTCTATTATATCAAGGCAGATCTGCTTGATCTACTCACCCAACAAATAAAGTCTATGGATCCCAGTCTTGAAAATTTCAATGATCCGGAATCCACAAGCTTTAGGGCAAGAGACAGCGTGATTCTCATTACTCATTGTATGAAAAAACACTTCCTGATTTCATTCTTAAATAGCCTAGTTCTAATTTTAAGATTAGGTTGGGCCTCTTGTTCTAGATTCCCCCACTAGAGGAAATAGCTTCTCTGTATCTACACAACCAAATCTCTTAATTATTTTCATTACTTCAGTTAAATCACCCCCCCAATCTTCTAAATTCAAGGGAATACAAGCCACATTCGTACAACCCATCTTTTTAACTTAACCCTTTAAGCCCGAGGGTCATCCTGGTGAATCTGTGTGGTTCTCCTGTCAAAAGCAGCAGATTGTTACTGGAAAAACTCAGCAGGTCTGGCAGCATCCGTGGAGAGAGAAACAGAGTAAACGTTTTGAGTCTGTATGACTCTCCTTCAGAGCTCTGAGGAGTCATATGGACTTGAAACGTTAGTTCTGTTTCTCTCTCTACAGATGCTGTCAGACCTGCTGAGTTTTCCCAGCATTTTGTGTTTTTATTTCAGATTTCCAGCATCTGCAGTATTTTGCTTTCATAAGATTGTTACTGGCGTTTGATGCCAAATCTGAAGGCATTAATTCAGATAGGGTCCGACCACAGCTACATATAACCGAAACATCATATTCTTGCTTTTGTAATGTAATTCCATGAGATAAAGGCCAACATTCCATCAGCCTTTTAAATTACATTTTGTACCAGCTTTTAATGATCGTCACCTGAATCTCATTGCTTCTCCATGGCCTGCAGTCTTTCACAGTTAAAGAAATCTTCTGATTTGTCTTTCTCAGTTGCAGAGTGGATGAGCTGACACTTTCCCATATTGACATCCATCTGATATAGTTTTGTCCACTCACTTGGTCTGTCTATGTCCCCTTGTAAGTTCCACTTTCAGTCCACTCCTTTTAACACCGACAAACATGAATACATGTAGTGAAAAGTGGAAGGGTTGGATAACATCATTTGTCACAACCTGCCATTCAGAGAACAATTTCTATATCCCTACACTCTGTCTCCTACCTACCAATTATCACAACCCTCATCTCCAATTCCTGTTTGCTCCTTCTCTAATAATCTCTCGTGTAAAAGCTTCGAGTCAACTCCATCGATACTCCCCCATCCATCACACCAGGGACCGCCTCAAAAATGTTAAACTAGATAAGTCAGACATGACCTACTCATCATGAATCCAAGCTGGCTCTCTTTGATCAGCTCATACCTGTCCAAATGCTCATCAGTCTGTCCCCGAGGACAAACTGCATTACTTGCCTCACAGTTGATGTTAAACTTCCAGGTCTTTAGTTAACCTGGTTTCCCCCTCCCTTTTTAAATAATAATAGTGACATTTACAATTCCAGGGTGTTATGTTTATAATTAATGCAATTGCAATTTCTCCACCCGTTACTTTTAATATCCTCGGATTAAGACAGTCTGGTCCTGGAGGTTTATCTCCCTTAATTCTAAAAAAAGACATGCGAAGCTTTTCGTCTTATACTCATTAAGATAGACGCAAGAATTCCAAATTTCAAAAAGAACAACAATTCATCTTGCATGAGAAGAAGGTGTTGATTGGTTGGCAAGAGGGGTCTGATTGGTCAAGGCAATGCCATGGAGAATGCATCAGGGATGGTTACCATCCACCCCCCCACCCCCCCCCAAGCTTTTGTTTAAATTCAAATCAGGTAAGTAGACTCTGATTGGTTGAGGCAATGCCATGGTGAGTGCATGTTGGGGAACAGTTGTTCCCCAAGCTTTTGTTTGGTTGAAAAAGACATAATGCCTGGACTGATAATCCTACCTGACTGTACATCCCAACACCCGGTGGATCATATCAAACAGCTCGTCCCTCCGGCTGTTCGCAACAGGCAAGATACTGACCATATCTAACCAGCCACACTTGCAAAACTCAGGGCATAGTGGTGTCAAACATTAGATGTGATTCCGTGATTGGATAACACTCGATAAACGACCCTGATTAAGCTAAGAATTACACCAACAGCCAGTTTAAGATTATCAGTCAGGTTTGCAATGTGGCTCACTTATGTGTGCTAGAAGCTACATATATTCATAGGAGGGGCCCTGTCCTTTGCAAACAGAAAGAATATGTCCAGGCATTGTGCTTTTTTCAACTAAACAACAGCTTGGATGACATCTGTTCCCTGGTGCATTCCCCATGGTAATGCCTTGACTAGAGCCAACTTGCCCAGTTTGAATTTAAACAAAAGCTTGGGTGGATAACTGATTTTTGGGGCATTCTTCATGGCAATGCCTCTAGCAGTGTCCACTTGCCAACCAATCAACACCTTTTCCTCATGCAATATAAATTGTTGCTCTTTTTGAAATTTGGTATTCTTGTGTCTGTCCTGATGAGTGCAAGATGAAAAGCTTTGACAGCATGTCTCTTTTTCAGCAATACTCAAGTTCTGTACTACCAAGTGACTATCTCTCATAATTTTCACTATTTTCTTCACTGTCATTTAAGAATAAACTTATATTAAATCCACTAAGCTCTACCCCTTGATTTATTTTTTAGGTCCCTTTAACTGCTGGCACTTTTTCATCTTCTTTTACTGTGAGAGTAAGTTCATAGAAAATAGGAACAGGAGTGGGCCATTTGGCCCTTGGAGCTTTCTCCGCTATTGGATAAGATCATGGCTGATCTTCTACCTCAAACCTACTTTTGTGCCCTATCCCCACATCCCTTGATTCGCTTAGTGTCCAAAACATTATCGATCTTTGTCTTGAACAGGCTCAATGGAGTACAGAATTATAAAGAATGGATGCAAGAGCATTCATTTAATAAATCTGCCACCCCCTTATTGTTCATTATTGTCTCACCTGCATCTGTCTTCAGTGGGCCTACATTCCTTTGCTATTCTTTCTCAATATGTTTAGAGAAAATTGCTGCCAACTTTTATATCTCTCACAAGTTATTTTATATTCCCATTTTGCACCTCATTGGTTCCTTTGCTTCTTTTTAATGGCTTCACCAGTCTGCGAGTTGCCACTTTTCTTTGTATCTGTGCCAGTTTCTTCTTTTAGTCTGACACCATCTGTGATCTTTGTTGACCACAACTGCTTGACTACACAAGGAAGCAGTTTACAAGAGCAATTCCAAGGTATGGAATTGTGGGCAAAAGCTCTGGGATCATCTTTGTATCAGCCCTGACTCTCCAGCAGCTCTGAATTTCCCCCAACACTTGCCCATTCCCCACTCTCTTCACCCCACCACTGGCAGTCATGCCTTCAGCTGTCTCTGCCCCCAAGCTCTGGAATTCCTTCACTTAACCTCTCTGTCCTCCTCTAACTAACCCCTGGGACTGTAGGTTTTGGTCACCTGTCCTGCGGTTTCCTTCTTTGGTTCAGTGTCAACGTCTGCCTGATGACCCTCCCGTGAGGCGCCTCGGGACTTTTTCCTGTGTTGAAAGAAATTTCATAAAATGCAAGTTGTTGCTGCTGCTTTTAAACCATGGAGAGGACTGAGTGAACAATAAAAAAAACAAAACAGCATCTGGACCAGAATCAGAAAAGTGGAGGCACTAGAATGTGGGGCTGGAGAAGGGTACAGGAATAGAGTGTACTGAAGTGGTACAGGAATTTTCAGGAGTACGGGGTGATTCAGTAGAACAGGTTCCCCCTTCAAGACTCTAGTGAATGAACTCACCTTTTCAACAAAGGGGAGTTGGTTGCCATAATACTACAATGCTGTTATTGGATACGTTAAAAAACAAATCTTCTCCTCATCACTCGACCTTTAAATGCTGTCCCACAGACTGACACACAAGGATCGGTAGAACAAATTTGAAAAGAATGTTTGTTCTGTCAGAAAGAAGGATGGATCTAAGAGCATAAAATCAAAATGGTTCTCAGACATTAATGCCCGAGGTAGAGTGTGCTATAATTGTCCCTACAAAAATTGGCGTTGTAGGTCTAATGGGCAGTCATTATCTTTACAATTATATTTATCACCACGTGGGTCCTTTGTTCTGATTTCGGGAGGATGTCAAAGTAGGTGCCTGAAGGGGGAAAAAAAAACAATCATATTTTCTCTCTCGTTTTATGTGGTTTAATGGCCGGCATGCACCATCTTAACTTGGTGATCTGAAAAAATTCTAACAGGTCAAAAACCACAGCCCTTTCTTATTTTAGCACACTGCATTTTCAAAACCCTGGGAGGAGGTGGTGGGGGGGAAGGGATTGTAGTTATTTCCAGGTAGGAAGAATAAGGAAGCATTTTTTAAAAAATCTACATCAAAACCTATCGCACAATGAATTGGGAAAAGGGATAGAAAGAAGGGTTTCTGATTCGAGATGTATTTAATGTAATGGGAATGTCAGAAGGCCACGAAAAATTAATTTTAAAACCCCTCCGTCGTCTTTATAAAAGGTGTCAGGTTGAATTGAGGTGATAAATTTGAATTAAAGCAGTGTTGAGTTTGCAGTTTAATGTTACAGAAGCAGTGCAGATACTGCCACCTGCAGGATTTTCAATGAGCAACCCTTGGAAGAATTAATCTGACCTTCGGCCTTTCAACCCTTCACTGGGGGTCTCGGAGTTTGTTTCGGGGGATGTTACTTTCGGGCAGTTACGAGGACAAGTCTTGCACTCTGCCCTTGCTCCATAGAGCTTCATGCATTTTGCACATCTGCTCAATATTTGGAATTCCAAAAGCAAGACACTAGGGCAACAAACTGCTTGCAATATGCAGCAATGCACACACGCAGACCGAGGGGAAGGGGCAAGAGAATAGAGGAAGAGTCAATTTATCTCCAAATTGCAGCTGCATTCACAACTAGATGCTTCATCAATGACCTTCCCTCTATCATCAGGTCAGAAGTGGGCATGTTTGCTGATGATTGCACAATGTTCAGCACCATTCGCAACTCCTCAGATACTGAAGCAGTCCATGTCCAAATGCAGCAAAACTTGGGCAACATTCAGACTTGGGCTGACAAGTGGCAAGTAACATTCACACCACACAAGTGCCAGGCAATTACCTTCGCCAAAGACCATCTCCCTTTGACATTCAATGGCATTACCATCACTGAATACCCCACTATCAACATCCTAGGGGTTACCATTGACCAGAAACCGGACTAGCCATATAAGTATTGTGACTACAAGCGCAGGTCAGAGACTGGGAATTCTTTGGAGAGTAGCTCACCTCAAGACTCCCCAAAGCCTGTCCACCATCTGCAAGGCACAAGTCAGGAGTGTGATGGAATACTCCCCACCTGCCTGGATGAGTGCAGCTCCCACAACATTCAAGCAGCTTGACACTGTCCAGGACAAAGCAGCCAGTTTGACTGGCACCCCATCTGCCACCTTAAACACTAATTCCCTCCACCAGTGGCACACAGTTGCAGCAGTGTGCACCCAACTAACAAGATGCACTGCAGGAGATCACCAAGGTTCCTTCGACAGCACCTTCCAAATCTGAGACCTCTATCACCTAGAAGGACCAAGGGCAGATGCATGGGAGCACCACCAAATGGACTGCAGTGGTTCATGAATGGGGTTCACCATCACCTTCGCAAGGGTAATTAGGGATGGGCAATAAACATTGGCCTTGCCAGCAAAGCCCACTTACCATGAACAATTTTTAAAAAAATAGTGCAACAATAAAATGAACAATTATGGCAATTACTGATGTGTGGGTGCCTGACAAAAGATGTTGTGCATACCTAAATGCTGATATGGTGGCAGTTTTTTTTAAATTGCTGTATGTGGTGTTTTAGTTATCATTCTGCTGAGGAACCCTCACCAGATAAGTTTGGAGAGTGACACAATATTACCCCCTGATGGTGAGACAGCACATTGCATGCTGTGGTGGCAGAACATGTGCTTCCTGTGGCTTCACTGCATCATTCCTAATTCTGGGCCTGGATGAGCCAGTGTGAGGTTTCAGCCTCTTTGTTCATTTATTTAAGGGTGACTGATTCTGAAAATTGGGTTCCACTTTACCCCATGATGCTTCTGATCTTTAATTATCCAATGCAGAGAGGGTCAGGCAAGTCGGAGGACCCCTCCCTGGGCACCTACTCCTGGGCCTGGCAAAGTTCGCCACCTACAGGTCTTGGATGGAGGCAGCCTGTAGTGGGAGTCTGTCTGCCTGTCCCTTCCGCATTGTTCTGGCCTTGGAGTGACAGCATGAGGCATTGTGTGTCTGTTGGGTGCTGCAAGGAAAACATATACCAACAATAATACAATCCCCAACTCTTAGATCAGGCATGGTGTCGGTGCAATTTGTCTAGCGTGTGCAATATTTTGGTGCAAAGGAGGGTTTGCTGTATTGAAGCTCATACGAAAGCACAGGGGCCAGGTACCTGACAATGGAGGTCCTGGAGCTGGTGGGTAAGGAAGGCTGGGGCAAGAAGATGTCACACAACATACCTCGCAGGGAGGAAGAGCTCAACAATCCGCCAAGACCGATTCAAGGGAATTCTAGAGGGTGTGATGGTGCAGGTCGAGGGAAGAAGTGGAACTGTAGACATGGAGGATACTGTTACATATCTGAATGAACACAAGCAGCACCAGTAACAGTTAATGCTGCAGATACTCAGGTGGTCAGGCAGCCTCTGTGGACAGAGAGACAGAATTAATCTTTCAGGTTGATGAAAGGTCGTTGGGTTGAAATGTCAACTGTTTCTCTCTCCACAGATGCTGCCTGACCTGCTGAGTATTTCCAGTGTTTTTTGTTTGCATTTCAGAGTTCCAGCATCCGCAGTATTTTGCTTTTACCCAATTAGGCATTTTCAACTAGGAACATCAGAACAGCAGATTTAACCCCTTCAGCCTGTTCCGCCATTCAATTAAATCATGGCCAATCCATATGTTAATGCTTCTTTCCCACCTACTTCCATTATTTTTAAATGTATTTCCATCCATTGTTTTATCTCTACCTTTTAGCCTTTTTTAATTCCTTCCCCCCACCCCACCCCCACGAGGGCTATCTGTACCTTGCTTGTCCTGCTTTCTACCCTTAATTAGCACATTCCTTAGATAATATCACCACCTCTTTGTCCTTTTGCCTGTGACATCTTTTGGTTATCTCCACCTATCACTGGCCCACTATCCAGCTCTATTTGTCCCACCCCACCCCCTTAAACCAGCTTATATTTCACCTCTCTTCTATTTTTACTTAGTTCTGTTGAAGGCTCATTCGGACTCGAAATGTTAACTGCGCTCCTCTCCGCAGATGCTGCCAGACCTGCTGAGTTTTTCCAGGTATTTGTGTTTTTGTTTTGGATTTCCAGCATCCACAGTTTTTTGCTTTTATCTTAGTGTTAATGCCATCCACCTGCCTCCGTTCCAAAACCTTTAATACCTGCGCCGAACAAAGGTCTGGAATGATCAGTTCAACCCCCAACCTCAGCCTCTTTTTGCAGGAGTTCTCAATTTCCAGTTCGCTGTGTTTGAAGAAGTGCTTCTGGACATCCCTGAACTGCCTGGCTCTAATTTTAAGGTTACACACAATGTTCCCTCAGAGACGTGTGATCACACAACAACCTGAAGGCTTTCACACAGGCTATGCACAAGTTGGCCCCTTTATGTTGCTGTACAAAAAAAATTTTAAGGGTCCAAGCACTCAAGTCACCCACACGCTCCAAAAAAATAAATTAGAGTAGGTTGGTTAATGGTTGTTGTTTTGGATTCCCCCCAATTCCCTGCAACAGATGAAGTAGCCCCTTTGGTATCTTAAACACCTAAATGAGGAAGACAAGCTTAGTCTGTGATACTCACCCTCATAACATAACCTTTTTTGCCCCAGTAATATTTTGTCTTTCACAAACGTCATAGTGAAAGTTCACCAAGAATCATGAACTGACTTTATGTTTGCACTTTTGACAAGGTTCAGGCAGTTGAGGAAAGAAATTATTCTGAACTGTCCAAACTAGTCAAATGCTTACTAAACTGTAAATGGCACCTTCATGATTAATGCCTATGGTGATGGTGAGTGGTTAGTAGCCAATTTGCTTGATATTGGTGGCTGTCTGGGGCAAGTGTGGAAGGTACAAGTAGTGGGGGCTGTATTGTGATTAGTTTCAAACATTTCCTTCTGTTTTGTTGTAAGTACATTTTATGCTTGAGTTCCTTTATTAATTATGTCCCTTTAAGAGCAAGGGGGGCGGTGGGGGGAGGGGGATAGACAGGGACACACAAGCACAGACAAGTTGATGACATCGAGAGATCCTAGTGTCACCCTTACGGATAATTCAAAAAAGGCATTCCAAATTTTGGAGGTACCATTATTGCAATAGTAGAGAGTGAAGAGTAGCCCCCTTTTCTTTTGCAATGAGAGGGGAGGAGTGAAGATTGTTGAAAGAGAGGAAACGGAAACCAAAGGTTGCAGGAGGAAATGCATTGGCAAGCAGGGAGAAACTTTTTTGAATAAAAATAAGTTGAGGTGAAAATGAAGGAATCCCTAACTGCCAGACCCCACTCAAAGGAGTCGTCGCTTCTTCATACCAAGAAAGCTTTTGGTTGCCTACACACGAGAGATTTTGAACGGTAGCACAAGGCAATAATATTGAGACCAAAGAGTCGATGGGCTTGATGGACTAATGTTGTTCACTGTGGCTCCCCTCATCTACCAACAGTTTGGAGTTGAATCTCACCACGTGATATGCTGCAGTATTACACTAACATACAGACTATGCTCCCAAATCCACTTCTTCCATTTCAAATTAACTTTTCAATTTTTAAAATTGCTCGCTGTTGTAACATGAAAGTCAAATGTCTCAGAATCCACTTTAAAAATGTTGTGACCCATGCACCACGCTGAACACATCGGTGTTCTCAGAAGCTAACAACATTGTGATGGTCACATTCCATTTTGGGTAGCTAGAAATTCATTGTTCAGAGTTATAAAAGCTACCTGCGGGGAGCCACAGTGAACGACATTAGTCCAACAAGCCCATCGACTCTTTCATTGGTCTCAATATTATTGCCTTGTGCTACCGTTCAAAATCTCTCCTGTGTAGGCAACCAAAAGCTTACTTTGTATTAAGAAGCGACTCTTCCTTTGAGTGGGGTCTGGTAGTTAGGGATTCCTTCATTTTCACCACTTATTTTTATTCAGAAAAAAAAAGGTTTCCTCCCTGCTTGCCAATACACATCCTGCAAGGTTTTGGTTTCCTCTCTTTCAACAATCTTCACTCCTCCCCTCTGATTGTAAACTGTTCATCACAGCAATGTATTTACAGCCCAAACCCTAGTGTGCTATCACTCAAAATAACAATGCAGGTCCAAAAAGAATAGAATTGTTCTTTTATTCATTTGCTCAATGTGGGTATCACTGGCAATACCAACATGCATTGCCCATCCCTAATTGCCCTCTAGAAAGTGGTGGTGAACCAACTTTGCAAACCACTGCACTCAAAAATGCCGTTAGGTAGGGATTTCCAGGGTTCTGACCCATGACGAAGGAAGAACAGCATTGTGGTTCCTAGTCAGGATGGTTTGTGATTTAGAGGGGATTGTAGGTGGTGGTGTTCCCATCTGTTTGCTGCCCTTGTTCTTCTAGGTAGTAGAGATCAGGGGTTCGGCAGGTGCTCTCGAAGGAACCTTGGCGAGCTACTGCAGTACAGCTAGTAGATAGTACACACTGCTAACAATAAGCGTCAGTGGTGGAAGGAGTGAACGTGGCACACACGAAGTTTTTAGCCCATCGTACCTGTGCTAGCTCTTCTAAAGAACTATCCAATTAGTTCCATTCCCATGCTCTTGGCCTACAGCCTTGCAATGTTTTCCTTGATATCAACACATTCCCTTGCTGGTTTTGGGAGCTGGTATGTGCATCTCATGTACATTTTTTAAAAAAAGAATCACTTCCTTCTTTTGCATTTAACATCCTGCAATCATTGAACCCCTGAATTTTTGAACCCAAGATTTAGTCTCCAGTGCATCCTCACCCCTTGAAACCAGCTCAGTGAGGTGGAGGGGGTGTGGTGGGGAAGAAGGGTACAGGAACACACACAACACAAGAATTAGGAGGTGTAGGCCATTGAGCCCCTTGAGCCTGCTCCACCGTTCAATAAGATCATGGCTGATTCGATTGTAGCCTCAACCCCATTTTCCAATCCACGCCCCCCCCCATAATGCTTGGCTCCCTTATTGATAAAAAAAAAATCTAACTCAGCCTTAAACACATTCAATAATTCAGCCACCACTGCTCTCACAGACGACATCACCCTCAGGAAAAATTGCTCATCTCTGTCCCAAATGGAAGACCTCTAATTTTTAAACGGTGTCCCCTAGTTCTAAACTTCCACACAAGGGGAAACATCCTCTCAGCGTCAACCCTTCAGGATCTATGTGCTTTAATACGATCGTCTCGCATTCTTCTAAATTCCAATGGATATAGGCCCAGCCTGCTCAACCTTTCCTCACAAGATAACCCTTCATCGCAGGAATCACTCGAGTGAACTTCTCTTAACTGCTTCTAATAGAATTATACCCTTAAGTAAGGCCACTATAAATAATGCACCCACTCTCGATGTCATAACATGATACAATACATAAAGGAGACCATTCAGACCATCATTCCCCTCAATCTCTGTTCTCAAAACACCTTGGATTGCTGCAGTGCATACACTGTGCAGTCACAGTACACTGATGGTGGAGATGGACACTTTAGGTGGCGGACATTGGTGAATGGGATACCAATCAACTGGATTCCATTGCTTTGAATGACGTTGTCCTGCTCGAATGCTGTTGCAGCCGTACCATTAACTAAACATCACAGTAGCACAACGTAATCCCCAATGAAATGCTGTTGATATGTAAACAGATTTTGTCTGGACCTTTGAGATTGGGAAGGGGAGGTGGGAAAGAGGGAAAGCAATGTCCCATCAAAAGTTGCAAGTAAATAGGAAAAACATGTTTCCAACTGTGTGGGTTTAATTGGCAGATAAACCAGTGGAGGGTGAATTAGGAGGTTGTTCACCAGTTGCATAAAACAACTGGGCAGCCAGAGTTCGGACTCACTTCAGTGACCTCTGAAGCTCCCAGCAAACCACATTCAAATGTTTACAACAAAACCTACCAGAGAAAATCTCAAAATCTTATTTTTGTAACAAAGGTGCATTTATATTCTGAAATGAAGAAACGCTGAAGAGGAGAGAGGAATGTCACACAAACATTGTGTACCCTGTATAATAAGGAACAATGTTCATTAGTCAGGCTTGGCTCTTTATGCTTCAGTTCCTCAAATACAGATGTTTTTTTTTGCCCACCCCCCCCTCCAATCTTATATTAAGAAGTCAGGCAGCTGCCACACTGGCTACTGACTTGTGCTGTATCCAGTGTTTCGTCTTCCTGAGAACTTGTTGATGCGCAGCCTCCATCTTAAAAGCTAAAGGTCATTGAAATTTCAGCTCAAGAGCTCATCATTCAGCCCATCATGCCCGTGTTAGCTGAACAGTGGACTTCTCTACTTCCACTTCGCTGAACCTTATTCATATATTCTTAAATACTTTTCTTCCCGTGTTCATCTAAACTCTCAACTATCATGATTATTGAAGGCAAATCACTCTACACTACACTGGCAATCACATTCTAATAACTCTTTGCTTGAAAGAACCCCTCAATCATCTCCTCAATCCTTTTCATCTTAAATTTACACCCAAAAGACAGACATTCAGGAACTTTTCCTTTAGAAGCTTGTGCACAGATTTTAAAATGCAATTTCTTAAGGAAAAGATGTACCAAAACTTCTCAGTTCGCTTCTTAAACTAAAGTTGTTAGACTGAGTACCTGCGTTTAGGTGAAGCAAGAATTAAAGAAAATTAATTCTTAGGACTCTAATAATTTATTTAAGGAAAGTCTCTCAATAAAATAGGTATAATCCCACCTATTTCAGAACACAGACACAGAGCACACCCTATAGTAAGGGCTCAACAACCAAAACAAAGACCAAGGGCGGAACTGTCCGTGCCCGCTGGCGTCGGGCATGTTCAGTGGTGCGAATGGCCAATATGGCAAGACGACCAAAAATTGGTTTCACGACGTCATGAAACCAGTTTGCGATCGTCCACTCAGCCCGTCGATGGTGGGCTGTATTTCCCACCACTGGACGTTGGGAACCTCATTGTAATACATCAGCGTATCGTTAATGAGGCTAGCCCGCCAGACTCATCTCCCCCTCGCTGGATTGTACGCCATGTTTCACAACAGCTTTGGCGGGCTGCACTTTGAGGGGAACTTGGAGGTAAGTGCACAGTAATGTTGTGGAGTGCTCGTGAAGGACACCAGTTGGACTTCAATGTTAAGGTGCAGTTTCGGGGGGGGTAAGGCTGTGCAAAGGCTGCCCTACGGTTGAGGTGACTTTGTTGAGGGTGAGGTGGGTAATGGCTGCCCTGTGGTTGAAGGTAGCGTACAAGCAAACGTTCGGGGGTGGGCGAGGGAAGCGGCCACACATTAGGGACACCTGTATAAAAGTGACCATTTCCCTGCAGCTGAGTCAGTTCAGGCGCAGCCATTGATCTGATTGGAGTTGGGCCTCTAGCTTATCTGTCCACTCAGGCAAACACAGAGGCATCAAAGTGACACCAAATGCTCCAGAGCTTTTCACCCCTCAGGCATAGACTGCAAACTAATGAGCATTTTAGTGGTCGGCAGAACAACTGGATGACTGGGTACGTTGTACAATCTCCTTGCTAAAGGTGGCCATGGAGCAGTCACTGGTGGAGGTGCTCACAGCCCCTTGCAATGTTATCATCCTGGTTTGGACCAGTCTCCCCCATGGTTCAAGCTAACAGTGCAGCCCGGGTTAGGAGAATGCCTGCGCCTGAGCCTGAGCCGAGAGCACAGCATGCAGTCCAAAAGCCTGCTGCCAATCGGCCAAGTGGAGCGGGATGGAGGAAGGTGGGGTTTCAGACCGTCATGCAGCGCACCATCCAAGTGGTGGCCAGCACTCTCTGGGGTCTGTTAAGCGGCCCTCAGACTTAACCAAGAGATGTTCTGAGTATACCCAAGCTAACCCACTCTCGTCTCTTTCGTCCTGCAGGAGTACAACATCAGGACCACGGAGCCTGGTGAACTAGCTGTATACCTCATGGCATATAGAACTCGAAGATGCCTCAGGCGCCTGCATAGAGGGAGGAGCTGCCCCTCAGGAAGGAGGAGCGGCTGGGGCTCCCGCACACACAGAAGAATTGTTGCTGGTCGGCGCCTAGCTAGACCCAGAGTCTATAGACGCCGCCTTTCATTCCAGCAGATGACCGAGAACCAGTGTTGCAAAAGACTGGACATGTCTAGGGAACTGGTCGGGTCACATCTGCCAGCTACTGCAGGATTTGGCAGGACCTGGACATGGTAGGCATCCACTGCCAGTGGCCATGAAATTGAAAGCAGCACTCAATTTTTACACCAGTGGCTCCTTTCAGGGCTCCTCTTAGGGATATTAGAGGCCTCCGCCCACGGAAGCCATCTTTGCAATGGCACACAACTTTATGCATTTTGCTTGGACCAGGACAGCCAGGGTGCAAGAGTGATTGGATTTGCCCAGATCTCAGGTTTTCCATAGGTGCAGGGTGCCATCGACTGCACTCACGTGGCGCCCAGATCTCCATCGCAACACATGGTCAACAATGTCAATCTCAAGGGATTCCATTCGCTGAATGTGGTGGTTGCACACTACATTCTGCACAAACGCATCCTGCACGGTTTCCAGGGACTGTGCATGACTCCTACATTCTCAGTCGGTCACAGAGCCCTGATGTCTTCCAGGGTCCACAGAGGCTGCAGGGTTGGTTCGGCTCCTCGGGGATAAGGACTACCGGCAGAAGACGTGGCTGTTGACACCCGTGCGGCAGCCTCAGACTGCAGCAGAGTGAAGGTAAACTGAGGCTCATGCTGCTACTCACAACTTGGTGGAGCAAACCATCGGGATGCTGAAAATGAGATCCCGGTGCCTGGACCGGTCAGGCGGAGCCCTGCAATACAGTCCACAGAGGGAGTCACGCATCGTCATCATCTGCTGCACCCTTTACAAACTGGCACCGCAACTGGAGAGGAGCTGGCTGAGGAGGCGATGGAGATCTCCTCCTCCTCCGAGGACGACGATGTTTAACGGTGATGAGGGCGAGGTGGGCCTCGAAGGAGACGATGACAGCCATGAGGCCCTCGCACTGGCCAGGCGTGCTCAGGGAAGGCCCTCATAGCTGCTAGATTTGTGGAGGATAACGACAACAACATGCAGTGAGGGGACCCCATAGATCCTCACATTGCATCTGTGAACATTTGACTCCAGTTTGGCTTATGGCAGCACACATTCCCTCTGAGAATGCTCCTATCATGCAGATGCAGTGGAGGCCCTAATAGTTGCTCGATTGCAGGTGAATGATAAGGACATGCAGTGAGGACACTCCATAGATCTTCACATAGCCCCAGAATATTCGACTCCTGTCTGTCCGAGGGCAGCTCGCTTGTACTCCGAGATCAGGGTCATATCATGGAGACGCAGCTGTGAAACTTCAAAAGCACCTGATCCTTTATCTGCCTTCATCACTTGAGCCCTTCAGGAGCACAGCGTCACTGGTCACAGATGATGAAGAGTTGGGAGGCCAGTCCCACCTTAAAAGGTGCTGAGAGCACACACACAGAATGACGGAACTCTGACGCCTGCCCACGACATTCTGGCAGCAATGACAAGCACCATCGAGGTGCAGGCATCAGTAACGTGTCCAGGGAGTGAGGCCGGACAATCACTTTGGTCTGAAGGCTGCACAGGGCACAGAGAAGAGGCTCTAGACTGAGACACCTGTCTCTTTCTTGTGCAGAAAGGTTTCACATCTGAGTGACAAGAACCCTGCTCATCAGAACAAGGAGCTCCTGGCAGAGAGGCATTTGTGGGAGTTTATTGACAATAGTGAATTGTATGTGCAAGTGATTAACACCCATACCTAGGCTGTGCAACTATCACCTTTTTAAACTTTCCTAACCCTGTTATGATGTCTTAGCGCTTCCCCAACACCCACACAGTGGAGGTGGAGGCAGCCTGCTGATTGTTATGACCTTGGTGGGCATCCTCTAGAGGGCCAAGATCTAGATGGCCCCGGCCTGCTTTCAGGGTCCTGCTGTGTGGCAGTGGCACCCTCTTCGGCCTCCTCCTCGGCCTGTGGAGCTGGAATTGCTGGGGTCACAGGAAGAGGGGATTTGGATGGGCTGGACACTCCCGGAGACACCTGGGTGGATGGCCCCGGAGTGTGCACCAGCTGATCCTCCTCTCTATGGGTGCCCAGGGGCCCTTGGCTGACTCCTTGGAGGAGGAGGGGTAGCTGGAGTGAGATTGAACTGCCCCACACCCCTCTCACGTACACACCGTTGGAGGTTAGCTATGGCATCAGTGATGGAGTTGAGCCCGTGCAGCAGTGCAGGAGCAATGTCCTGGGCCAAGGTCTCCATGGCGTCCGCCATCCTACCAGTGTTGACCTCGGTGCATTGACATGCCGGCGATATCACCACAGCCTGAAAGCAGACCAATTCCTCCATCGTGCCTTGCGTTCCAAGGAGTGCAGCGGACATCCCTTGCTGATGTCCCCAAGCTTGCCTTTGCAGCTCCAGCAACTGTGACATGATTGAGTCCAGAGGCAGGTCATCTCGGACTCAGCACATTTCAGGCCTCCTGCAGTCCTCCAAATGCTGGAAACCTGGGGAGTCCCTGCTGCTGCCTGCTGTGGATTAGAAACTGCGGTGGCCCTCACCAGATTGTGATCCCAGAGCTAGAATAAGTTAGGTCCCACCGAGGTGTGCATCTCTGCACTGGTGGAGAGTATGGGTGAGCGCTGTGACAGAACTTCAAAGAGGGTGCCTCCAGATTCCTCTTTAGAGGTTTGTTCAGAGCTTGATTGGAGGCCCTGGGTCATGGACTGTGTTAGCTGTTTGGCATACGTGCCTGCGAAAGCAAGGGGGGATAATTAGCACATGGCAGTGGCGGTGAAAGAGGACACATCACTCACAGCAAGGTTGTCTGATGGATGCTGCACTGCTGGGTCCTAACTAGGTAGAGCAGAGCCTACCTCACCATCAAAACAGGAATGGTTCAGATCTTTGCCGGCCAGCCAGATGACTGTTTTCAAAGTCCATGAGACCTCGATTTCAGGCACTACCCCATCAGTCTGCGACCTCTCCCTCTTGTTGTGTGCCAGCTTGTCCTGCATAAAGAGAGATGGAGGGAGTGTAAGCAGGATGCCTGCCGGGTCAGATGACAAGTATGCCTGGCAGGCATGGATGGCGAGTAGTCTTATGGACAGGACGAGGGCAATGAAGATGTGCGAGAGTGAAAGGTGATGCCCCTTACTGGCAGTGCACGAGGGCTCTGTGGATGTGTGATGGGCTTGAGTGAGAGTTGAGCGGTGAGAAGAGTGACTTAACCTGGAGAAATGGAGATCATCATTCATCCTCTTTTGCAGGGCGTTGGCACTGACCACTGCTGCCCCAGCCTCCCAAAGTGGATTAGTGAGATTAACCCCACTCTGGCCACAGGATGGGCAGCAGAGGACATCATGACGAACCTCCACTGCATCCAAAAGGTGCTCGAGAGACGCATCATTGAACTTGGGGGCCGGGAACTGCAGTCCTTTTGCCTTTAAGGGCCATGTCTTCGTTGCAGCAGCCGTGGGCTGGAAGCAGATGTGACGCCCGATGTGATGAAGCGGCAAGGTGATGGCGTGGCGGGGCAAATGAGAGCCCGCCCACCATGGAAACAGCATGTTTCCCAGGAATGCATAATTAATGCAGCGGGTTTGGGATGACATGGCATGAAAAGCCACCATTGTGGCCAGCAGGTAAAACGCCACCACTTGGGATGGAATCGTCCCAGATTCGCACTAAGGATTTCTTTGCTAAATCCAAAAGCTTCAGAATTGTTGAAATCCATCTCGTGTTTAGGGGCATGGTCCTATTTTATTATAACCAAAACACTCCTGTACTCATCGACCTCCTCTATAGGTGCCCTGTCCCCAAGACAGACATCAACGTTTTCAAAAAGTTTACACATTCCTCTCTGCAACACTCCCTAACATTATGATCCAGCTCACATCCTCCATTCCCTTACAATGCTAGTGTATTATTCAACGCTTCCTCCCCACAACCATCCCTCCACTCAATAACTGAGCCTTCAATCATCACCCTCCACACAATGGAATTCTCCGCCTAATTTTTTTTTTTTAAGTCTACTACATCGCTTACAACCTTAAAAATTTCTTTAGCCTTCTCCACCTACATTTTGTAATCTTCCCCAACACTCTTTCCATGTTCATTACCACTGTACTGTCTTGCTCTCAGGAAGTACTTTGGACATATTATACAAGTGCCAGTTGTTCATAAGCGAGTCTGCATTTGTGTCACTAGACTGGTAGTTTACCAACTTTGTACATGAAGAGAAAAAAACTCAACCAGCTTAAGCCAAAATCTAAAACATCTCTTAACCTTGAATTGATTAGCAGCTGTTGGGAAAAACACAATGACCTGGCAGGAAGAGTTAAACAAGAAATATCAAAATGTAATGCAGATGCCCGTGGCGTAAAGCTCATATGGATCATGTGCTCGTTTGCACTACCTCCAGATGCAGTGCAAAGCACTTACAGGCCAAAGTTCATGAAGCATTGAATCAGCATTGTGTACCCATTATGGCCAAGAGCCAGTATTATAGGTGGAGATGTGTTTCAACAAATTAAAGAATGCTTTTTGGCACTTCATTAAAAAAAGATTCTTTTGAATTTCAATAGTTTCTGGTCATTTTAAAATCTGGGTATAAGGTTTATGGAATCTGTCTGAACAGCAAATCTGAAAAGTTAATTCCAGGAAATATCAAGTTCAGCCCGTTCATTCAAAACACAAGTCACAGCAAAACTAAGATTGGAGCATGCTCTCCCTCCACAGAAGCAATCTCATGCTCCTGGGGATAAATATGCACATTGGTCTCTGGTGTGTGCAGAGGTTATATTATAGCAAACAAAGAAATGCCAGACAGGTAAAGACAAGCTAGTTCATCAAGCCTGTCTCATTCAATTGCAACGCTTCATGCCTTAAACCAAAAGTCTTCTTAACCGCCCTCACCCCCACAGTGCCATGTTGACTCCTGAGAGGTGAAAACCAGATCAAAGGGCCAAGGACAAAGAGGAAAAATAAAAATCTGCAAGATTTCTCTATAATCCCTCTGGATGATCAAAACTACCCCAGACTACATAGACCATGACTTCATTTGGTTGCTACTCCCTTCCATGATATGACCTCTGCTTCAGATAAGAACTTGGCCAGCTTTCTCCCTGGAAGATGTACGGTAAATCATTATCACCAATAATTTCTCTTTGTTCTCCCAAGCCCATTTAATTTAAATAATTTTTCAGCCTGTGCATAATCTCATCCTTTCATTTTTTTTTTAATATATAGACCCTAAACAAATCAATGAGTCTATACTTTTCTAAAGTAGATAGACACAGTTCTTTAAGTCTATCTGAGCAGCTAAATTTGGGATCATTTTGTCATCCTCTGAACCTTCTCTAAAGCCTCACTATGACGGGATCAATATTCCAAATGATGTCTGATCAGGACAAAATGGTATGTTTTCCTTTGTAACTAATATTCTGGTGAATGCAGCCCAATGTCCTACTTGCTTAAGCTGTAACTTCATGACAGTGCTTCTAAACCTTCAGGAGAGTTATGAATCAAGATACTAAAATTTTCTTTCACCACAGACCTAATTTCTGTTCCTAGTAAGGTGAAAGTTTGCTTTGTCTTACATCTGCCCACTTGCACAACACTGCACTCTAAGTTAAATGCCATTTGCCAAACGAGGGCTAATTTTCCTAACAGATCTGCTTGCAGTTGTTTTGTTTGTTCCGATGTTCTGACACCTGCACAAACCTTTGTAAGGTTGGTGAACTTGAACATTACCCCAAAAACCTTCCGTTATTAACAGTTTGTAAAGAACGAAAGCCCTAACGCTGATCCCTGTGGAACAGCACTACTAATAACAGGTTATTCCCCAATGCAGAGGCCAATTATGAGGTATCTTCTGAAATACTTTCTGAAAATCTAGATAGACAATAGCAGAATGGTTACAGCACCAAATGAGGCTATTCAGTCTTGTGGAGACAAAGTCCAGTCTTAACTTTGAGGACACCCTGCATTGTGTTGTGTGGCACTACTGCTATGTTAAATGGAATAGATTTTGAACAGATCTAGGAACTCAAAACTGGGTATCAATGTGGCACTGTGGGTCATTAGCAGAACTGTATATAACCACAATCTGTAGCCTCATGGCTCAGCATATCCCCCACTCTACCATGACCATCATGCCAGGGGATCAACCCTGCCTCAAATAAGAGCGCAGGAGGGCATTGGCCAGGCCTGCCTAAAAATATGGTGTCAACCTGGTGAAGCTACAACATAGGAGTACTTGTGTGCTGAAAAGTGGAAGCAACATGTTATAGACAGAGCTAAGCTTTCCCACAACCAATCGTGAATGGTGGAGGACAATTCAACAACTCACTGGAGGAGACGGCTCCACAAATATCCCCATCCTCAATCATGGGGGAGCCCAGCACATAAATGGAAAAGGTGAGGCTGAAGCATTTGCAGCCATCTTCAGCCAGAAGGCAGAGATGGATCACCAACTTGGCACTTATCCAGAGGTCCCCCAGCATCACAGATGCTAGGTCTTCAGCCAATTTGATTCATTCCACATAATATCAAGAAACAGCTGAAGGCACTGGATACTGCAAAGGCTATGGGCCCTGACAATATTCCGGTAATAATACTGAAGACTTGACCTCTAGAACTAGCTGTGTCCCTAGCCAAATTGTTCCAGTACAACTACAAAGCTGGCATCTACCCAGCAATGTGGAAAATTGCCCACATATGTCCTGCCCACAAAAAAGGACAAATCCAACCCAGCCAGAGCACTAGCAAACTGGAGTCAATTAGAATCAGGGGGAAAAAAACTCTCCATTGGTTTGAGTCATTCCTAGCACAAAGGAAGATTGTTATAGTTGTTAGTCAATCATCTTGGCCTTGGGACATCGCTGCAGGAGTTCCTCAGGGTAGTGATCTAGGCCCAATCATCAGCTGCATCAATGACCTTCCTTTCATAAGGTCAGGAGTGGGATGCTTGCCGATGATAGCATAATGTTCGGCACCATTCGCAACTCCTCAGGTACTGAAGCAGTCCATGTCCATATGCAGCAAGACCTGGACAATATTCAGGCTCGGGCTGATAAGTGGCAAGTAACATTCATGCCACGCAAATGCCGGGCAATGACCACCTGCAACAAGAGTCTAACCATCTCTCCCCTGACAGTCAATGGCATTACCATTGCTGAATCCCTTGCTATCAACATCCTGGGAGTTAACCATTGACTAGAAACTGAACTAGCCATATAAATGCTGTGGCTACAAGGGCAGGTCAGAGGCTAAGAGTTCTTTGGAGAGTAACTCACCTCCTGACTCCCCAAAGCTCGTCAATCATCAAGGCACAAATCTTGTCTGGATGAGTGTAGCCCCAGCAACACAAGAAGCTCAACACCATCCAAGACAAAGTAGCTGTCTTGATTGGCACCCCAGCACCACCTTCAACATTCACTCCCTCCACCGATAAATAGTGGCAGCAGTGTGTACCATCCAAAAGACGCACTGCAGCAACTCAACAGCACCTTCCAAACCCATGACCTCTACCACCTAGAAGGGCAAGGGCAGCCAATACATGGGAACACCACCACCTTCAAGTTCCCCTCCAAGCCACTCACCATCCTGACTGGAAGCTATATTGCCATTCCTTCGCTTTCACTGGGTCAAAATCTTGGAGCTGCCTAACAGCACTGTGGGAGTACCTATACCACATGGGCGGCAGTGGTTTAAAAATGCAGCTCACCACCACCTTTCTCAATTAGGGACTGGCAATAAATGCTGACCCAGCCAGCGACACCCACATCCCATGAACAAATTTTTTTAAAGCCTGTTGAGTCCATGCCAGCTCTCTGTAAAAGCAGCTTCACTCACCTATCTTTCCCTGTAGCTCTGCTATATTTTTCTTTTCAGTTCCCTTTTGAAATCCACAATTTAATCTGCCCCCATCACACTCAGGTAGCGCACAGAACCTAATTATTCACTGTGTAAAAATGCTTTTCATATTGCGGTTGTTTCTTTTGCGAAGCACCTTAAATCGGTGTCCTCTAGTTTTCTGCTCTTTTGCCAACAGGAACAGTTTTTCCCATCTACTCTGTCCAGGCACATGATTTTGAATACTCTATCAAATCTCCTCTTAAATCTTCTCCAAGGAGAAAAGCCCAAAATCTATTCTCCAATCTATTCACATAGGTGAAGTTCCTCATCCTTGGGTCCCTTAGTGAATCTTCTCTGCACCCTCTCCAATATTTTCACATTTTTGCTAAAGTGTGGTATGCAGAATTGGACAAAATACTCCAGTTTAGGCCAAACCGGTGTTTCATAGAGGTTTAGCATAACCACTTTGCTTTTGCACTCTACACGCCTATGTATAAAGCCCAGGATCCCATATGCTTTTTCATCGTTTTCTCAGCCTGCCTTGCCACCCTCAATGGTTTGTGCACTTATAACCCCAGATCTGTTTCTTTAGAATTGTACCCCTTTATATTGCCTCTCCGCTTCTGAAAATTGGAACTACACAAACATCCTTCCAGTCATGGGGAACAGTTGCCGACGCGGAGGCTTTTAAAGCTGCTGGCAAAAGACTCACAAAGCACATGCTCCACCTCTTTAAAAATACCCATGGCTGAATGTCATAAGATGGCATATTAAGGCAATTTAAATACAGAACATAATTGTCTCCAACAGCCCAATCAAACATTCACAGAAGACATAGCAAAGATAATCAAGACTTTTTGAATTAAAGTTACAGGAAGGACATTAAAGCAAACAGCATAAATGGATTCAAATGGCAATTGGAAACATTCCCAGAGAAAGAGGGGATTAAGGGGTATGAAACAGGAAGATGGTAGAATTGAAATTCTTGTATTGGTTACATGCAGTATCAGAATGGCTATGGGACTACTTTGATACTGTCAAGACCTGGTTAATTTTGGATTGGTGGATGAGGGGGAAGGGTTCCAACTGCTAATTGCTAGCCAGGGGTCTCTTGTTGGAAATTGCCCCCAGATGGACGACGAATGAATACAAATTGCACTACCATGATAAATGTTTGAATAGCCTATCGATGCTTATTGTCCAAGGCCAAAAATGACACATGGTTCCTGTGCAGTAGGCAATAATTGAATTTGAGTTTATTCTTTTAGCTGAGTAGGGAAGAAAATATAGGGTGGGGGCCAGAAAAAGAGCAGGGGGAAGAATTAGGGAGAGACAGTGGAAGAAAGAATGCCGTTGGGCAAGAAACTGAAACATCAAAAACACAGGATAACGAGAAGCAGGGGTTAGTATGGAAAGACCTATTACAACACCTGTTACTGAACACTTAATTAAAATTACAAGACTCCAAAAGTTCTTGACCCAAGTGAGATTTATTAAGTGAAAAAATTCACATTTAAAGCACATGGCACCCTTCCAAAAGTGTACAGCAATAGGTGATTAAAGAATTAGAGGTTTGTTATACAATTTGTCCAACATTCTATTAGTGCAAAAGTCTCACAGCACAACAGCCTGAAAATCAAAAACAATAAAAAAAAAATCAGAACTTGACATCTTCAGTACCATTAATTTTGCTGATTTCTGGCAGAGCTATGCTTAATTCAAGGTTGGGTTTGTTGCAATTTTTCTTTTTACATAGAACATATTGCGAGACACAAGACTCATGTGGTCGTTATGTACAGAGGTACCCTCCACATCCCCATGCAAACAGTCTACTTCTGTGCTTTCATTAAACACTACCAAACATAAAAATAGATCCACAGCAATATTTCCCAAAAATTTACATTTTTTTAAAAACATTTTCCATTTATACAAAACAGCCCATTTGTTGTACATTGTACAATCTGCAACTTTGGAATTTGATATGCATTTTCCTTCTCTACAAGTTGAAGCAATCAATTTTTTTTTTACAAAAATGAAGCAAAAAGAAGACACCGCAACCACTCGGATCCCGGTGGCTGGCTGATGAAGAGCTGAGCACGTGTATCCATAATGTGCAATTCAAATGTTGGGAAGTCATTGAAGGCTGATGCACAAAAATACAGACACTTAAGTTTTACTCAGTAAGGCAGATATGGCAGAATGATTTAAAGGCTTTTAAGCATTCTCAAAAAAAAAACTCCAGTTTTAAGGCAAGAAATTAAAAGAAAACACAGAAGAACTTTAAATAGTACCATATGTTAAAACAAGCAGCTCTGCTGGACTTTTCCCTCCTATGCACCCAGCAGTAAAATAGTACATTCATGTGACTTAAATAAAACGCAAAATTATAGTTCAATAAAAATGGCTTCATTTCATATAGTAACTACAACACAGAACTAAATACTACACAGTAAAGCTAAACTAATGCAAGACAGCAGGTTGCCAACAATCACGTGATGGCTTGCCAGCTCAAGATGATAAAGTGGGGAGGAAACACTTACCAAAACAGCATTTTTCTTTTTCCTTCACACCATGCACATTTGACAAAATTCCACACAACTTGTGATCAAGTTCAACATAATCATACAGTAGGGATGTGACCAAGGTTCTGTGTTAGTGTGATCCAAACGAAACATTTTAATCTCTTTAAAAAGGGAGATGGATTTGAAAAAAGTAAGATCTTTTGAGCAATTTGCCCACAGATACTTGTTTTTTCAGGCAAATACCTCTCATTTCAGCAAAATTATAGTTAGAAACCTTGCTATAAGCAGGCATCTTATACGTAGCAGCAGAAGCACTCACCACACTACAATGCAGGCAGATGCTCCATCTCTAACACTTCCAGGAGCCCTTAATATCTCACTTAAAATGGAAAGGATCTGATGTAGTAATACAGCCCTGTGTATAAAAGATCAGCTATAAACTTAAGCAGGGTTTTTGACAATCAAGTTAGGGCAGCTTGCATTTACACTTCAGCATTATGCATGAAATCTTAAGGTATAGCTCCAACCAGACTAAGCTGCAATAATAAAGCATCTCTATCTGTAACGCATGCCAATGTTTTTAATAAAGTCAGTTTAAAGTTTAATAAAGCTAGTCCTCCACTTTTCTTGTAACATTTGTTTTTACTGCTTCTCCGGAAGAGAATTTTAACGCTAGATGTTTTTGCTTTGCATAATAAATACAGTTGATCCACATTTCAATGACAACCCAAGTTATGTAAACCTATATGGGGAATTACAGGCAAGAGATTGAGTGAAATTATCTACATGAAATCGGAGAAGTCCAGGGTTTTCCTGTAAAAACATGATTCAGAACAGCTATCAATCCAAGAACTATTAAAACCTGGGGGAAAAGAGTCCTAAATCCTCCCTCAACAATGTACAATTGAGGGAATGTACTGGAAAATCCTGCTGTTTGGTTTATGATCAGATATTTTGCTCCAGTCTGACAAAAAGCCAAATTACAAATTAGTTACAAAAAGTAAGGCTTGAAGATCCAACCAACTTTAAGAACTGCAGTCATCTAAGTACACTGTAAATTGGGAAACTTCCATGCAACCTTAAATTTTGCAAATTTTGCATTTGGCCTTTAGTAAAAATACAAATATGTTCCATTATCCTTTACAGCAGGGGTTGAAAGATAAGCAGGGAAATACCAAATTATAGCCATTCGAATGTTTGTGTGGCATTTTCTCTCATGCATATTTGGCCCAGCGAAGGGCAGAAATACCGACTTGCAGTTTGTTGGGCATTTGTGTAAAATTTGGTCGACCTTTCTGCACATCCTTTAGTAAAGGTAAAACAATTACACTTTGATTAATATATTGAAACTGTGATCAGAAAATGATGCAGAATTGGCAACTGCCAGCAGCTTTGTATCAAGCTCCAAACTGAAGCTGCGCTCTGTTTCTGATGGCCAAGCCATCACCATTCCTCCACAAAATAAACTCTAAAGCTAATCTCAACTCAATAGTTTGGCCCCCAAAGTCACCTTTTAAACATGTATCATTACTTTACAGCTTCCAACATTGTGAACTATGGACAATTAAAACCAATTCTACTACTAAGCTCTATTCCGTATGCCAAGTTCAAAAATATAAGCCATTGAATTTACCAAGTCTCTCTCAGCAAAGTTTCTTTAAAACGGTTTTCTCCTCCTTTTATTAAAAATGTGAATTAAAAAGTTTCAAAGATGAATAGTCCTTGAGTTTATTCCAGTTACAAGGGTGAATGCAATTCAAATTTAGAGTTTAGTCCAGAGGTCCAAGTGAATTGTAAAAGCGTTTACGCAGAAATGGTATAGACAGTATGGTGTCAGGCGGGGGGAGGCATGGGAAATTGGCAGATGTTGAAAATCTGAAGAGAAATAAAAAATACTGGAAACATACAGCAGGCTGGTCAGCATCAGAGAGGAAAGACAGGGTAAAATTTTTGCTGTGAATTAGATTTTCTCCTGATGAAATATTAACCTCTCTGTTTCAGTCCCGAGTTGCTGTGCATTTCCAGCTTATGGTTTTTATTTTGTGGCCTATTTCCAAGTATGTTCACCTCATCCTATTAATATTCCTTATTAACATAAATCTACATTTCAAATGCCTTGATAGGTAACTGTTCCTACAAGTACAGTAAAATTAAAACAATTGAATCAGAAAGCACATTTATTGCTAGGCTTTGAGAGAGTTAAGACTATTTTATAAAAGGGCAGTTCTATTTCAGTTATTAGTCAAAGTGAATTGCAAGCCAGACAAGGCTGGGGCATTTGTTTTGGTGTTTCTGCTTATTTACAAGTTCCTGGGCTACAAAGAAATCCCGCTTGTATTTATGGCTTGGTGAAAGGGGCACAAAGACTTTTTTTTTTGCCAATTCTGGTTTAAAGCCAACCAAGAGTTGTTGTTCCATGCCATCAATTAGCGGGCAAAGGCAAGTTCTTCAAACAACCGCGTCTCGCTCAAGAATGCAAGAGCCTGGCAGATATGCAGTTTTGTGGCTGAAGAGAGACTCTGGAAGGCAATCCATGATCCAGAAAAACACATTTGGCTAATGTTTTTGAGGACAAATGCAGCTGGATTTTTTTTTTTTAAAACTGAAGTAAAGGGTTTCAGAACATAAAAATATTTAATTATGGGATTAGATAATTTAACACTTCTGACTGAAGATATCAGAAGCATATGCAGAATTTGACCTGCACAAAGTAAATCTATAGTTTCTTCTTTAAGGACTATTGGCACCCCTTGAAAAATAAAATGCTCTGCAGTGAAGAAATGCCACATTTATTCAACAACATTTTAAGTAATTGGCAAAAGAACTAGTGGTGAGATAAGGAGAATTTTTTTTTTAATTTAATGCAGAGTTGGTGTGATGTAGAATGATGTCCTACCTGAAAGAGTGATGCGCGCAGATTCGATAGTAATGTTCAAAAGGGAATTAGATCAATACTTGAAGGAGAAAATATTACTGGACTATAGGACTAGCTGGATTGCTCTTTCAAAGAGCAAGCTCAGGCTCAGTGGTTGATTCTGTGATGCATCATCCCAAGATTCTATCCCAACCTCAAATCAAGCAAGCAATATGAGGTTTTTTGTCAAACTTTCATTAGGATATGCAAGAAGCATAGTGAAATGACAGTAACTAACAATGGACACCATACAACTTTAAATTGTAAAGCAAAGTAAAGTATATTTTACAGCAGCCAAATTTGCTACCTTCTTATTGTTGGAAATAACTTGTTAATTATACTGCAATTTGCCAAAACTCTCCCCACTTTAAGAGATTATTTGATCAAATGGATATATTAAAATAGTGACAGAGTACAAGCTTCAAACCAGGAAAGAGCGTCAATATTAAGTGCACTGCCCAACTGAAATATTCGACCTCTGTAGGGGATTTTTGCTGCACAATGGATCAAATTCTTCCCTCTGGTACTTAATTTAAATTTAAAATATTGTTTTAAGATCATTTCGCAAATTCAATTGACATAATTGTATAAATTAAAATATTTTGAGCAATTTCAATTTATTTAACCAATAGTTTTTATTCATGATTTTTTTTTCAATATTTTGTCTTGGTCAAATCAGATTTGAACTTGAATCCTAATCTTTCTACAGATAATGCTGTCTATAGACCATCAGAAAGAGAAACTGCAGCTGTTAACATCCACCAAGCAAATAACCTGAACATTAAACAGTGCCTGAAGGCGGAGAACACAAGCACAGCTGTGCAAAAGCCTACAGTCAGGGACCAGGACTGTGCTGTATACCTTGCAGTCTGACCTTGGTATTACAGCACATTGCAATAAAGTTTAAATTTTGGTCCATATAAAAATAATGTATTGCAACTCAGAAAAGTGCATTTTTAAAAAGGGTTTTTCCTGCTGCTGAAACTTCTTAAGAAGAATTCTTGCACCACTTGTATGCAGCAAGGTCTTCATGCAAGTACCATAGGTACATCATCTGAAAAACCGTTAATCAATGGTGCATCTTCATCATCACCTAAAGGAGGACAAAAGTAAACACCAACAATCCAGTGAGTAAAAAAAAATCACACATCTATAAGAAACACATGGAAAAATTCATTCCTCCAGCCCACTTCCCCAGTAGAGTTTTTGAGCGCTAAAGCGTCAATGGTAGTTTTCCAGCAGCCTGAAAAGAGCAAGCAGCAAAACTGCTAATTGTGTTTCGGAAAAAAAAATCTGTTGTTGCTTCTGGGACCTTAATGAGAATGATGTGGCACTTTTTATTTTTAAAACTGAAATAACAACTAGGCAGCCATTAGCTCACCCACTCAACTGGACTTCATAAGACAATTATGAGTGAAATAAGACCATGTGCCACACCTTCATTCAATGAGACAGATCCTAATGCCATAAGGGTTTGCAAGTAAGGGTGAAACTCTCCTGAAATATTTTATGCCAAGCTCAGTTTATCATCTCAAAAGTACATCCCAAATTATTTCTGACAGCGCAGCATTTGCTCAGTACTGCCGGGAACCTAGATTACATGGGCCTGAATTTTTCCTGGGCTCAGCAGGAGCAGGCAGGGGAGGTCGTGGAGCTGACTGCTGCCAACCATCGGCTCCGCACCGCCATTTTACGTGGGTGGGCCAACTAAGGCCCACCCAGCATAAGACACGAGCTGTAGTGTGCGGGCTTTGGGGCGGGGGAAACCTGAAAAGAGAGAGAGTCGGGGCCAGCGCTCTTTTGCGCATGCACACGAAAGAGCACTTCAATCTCCCCAAGGCACGGAGCTACCTCAGGGAGACTGAAGCGCTTTTGAAATAAATAAATAAATGGATTAAAAATTTAATTAAACATGCACCCTCATGCGACTGTGCCACATGAGATGGGACATGTTTTTAAATGAAAAAAATTTTCTGAAATATAATTCATAAAAGCTTTAGGAAACCTCATCCTGCTCGTGGATGAGGTTTCCTACCTTTTTGCCTGCCAACGAACAGTAAGGTTGGATGGGTAGCATAAAGCTGATCTTAATTACTTCCTTAATGGCCTTAATAGGCCTTTTAAATATTGGTGGGCACACAGCCGACTCCGGCGCATGCCCGCTGAACGAAGCATCGCGAGACAGCGCGATGACCTCGGGAAGTACGCCCGACGTCATCGCGTCATTCTAAGTGACGGCTTGTCGGGCCCGCCCCCACATGCCGACTGAAATATCCTGGCAATGAAGTCTCAAGAGTATAGATGCAATCTACAACACTTGGAACCAAAAGTGCTACTACTGAGCCACTAGGCTAATGCAGAAAAACAAATTCCCATAGTGCCTTCGAGATCCTCAAGATCTCTCAAAATCAAAGGAGGTGCTTTGAGATAATTGCTCAGCTGATCAGAATATCAGTTTTTAAAATCTGGAACACACTCCCAATCAGTTTGCATTAGTTTTGGAATGTTCATTTTCGCCATTACAGAAAATAAAGTAAAATCCAGTGAATGAGTATGGTTGCATTTCCTCTTAACAGATAAAGGGATGGCTACGCAAAGTTGCAATAAGGCTATTCTATTCACGCAATATATTTTAAGCAGAAAAAAATCCTTACCTAGCTCATCACCTGAAGAAAACACAGCTGATCCTAATCGAGAATTATAGTGACTATTGGCAAAAGCTGTAAAGCTGTTCTGGAGCCTTCGATGGCGAACATATAACACAACAAAGCCAACACCTAACATCACAAGTAGCAGGAACATTACTGGTACCACGATGGCTGCTACATCAGTAGATTTGGGATGTTTGGAAGCTGATAATTCTGCAATTCAAGATGAAGAAATAAAACACAGAATTTAGTGAACGTTATCCCAATCTAGAGACTCACTTAAAATAGGACTTCAAATATGCATCGTTTTTAGCTGGTCAACGTGATCCCAATCAACAAGAGTAAGGAATACAAGTAAAACAAAAAGTTCTGCAAATGCACACCAGGTTTGTTGCCAGCAGGAAGCAAAAGATACTGAGTGGAGCCTTGCATTCAAACTGGCATTCTAAAGGGTGGTACTGAACATGTGCATCTTTTTTGCCTTCGTATTAACTGACCTGCTAATCAGTCCCAGTATTTATTTCAAATTTCCTGTATTTCAGCTTTTCTAATTTAAATATAATCCTCATTAAGCTAACAGTTTATTACGCAGATGCAAAGACCTACCAAGAATCATTGCATTTTTCAATTGTGGCCCCTCAAATATTCTAATGGGTCTTTCTCAGGTGCTGTCTCCTAGTTATACAGTCTCTGATGCTCTTGCCCCAAGGCTACAGTATAAACTTAGGAATTAATTCACATTACAGTTCTGTGTATGGTCAGCACTTTAAGCAAGTTATTCTTAAATGACAAGGAATGAAAATCATAATTGCAAAACACAATATATTAGCAGAGACTCACAGACATCATGTAGGCTCAGTCACTAACTCTTGTGGTTTGACAATTCAATTTGATGACTCAAAACTTAATAGTTGCTTTAATTACTGTTGTCTTTAAAGGGAAACCCTGGAAGCTGTGCTACCTGCTCGGTACTGTACATCCTCGCTTTTTGCAAGGTTTCCCAGGAGCCGTATTCATCTCCACTGCTTTCAATGTAGCTACTTCCACTCGATAGGTCAGAGGCTTGGCAGCCAGGGAGACCCAAGCTAAGAAGCTCCATGCAGATACAAAAACTGACTTATCTACCAAAAGAAAATTCCAGTGGTTGTATTATTTTAGAAACTCTGCACTGCGTAATTAGAAAATTGCATCAGGGGAGTACTCGATGGAACTATTTTTGTCTTTAGAGAGCACTTATAAATAAAAATGGACACTTTTACCTTCCACTTTAACTTGTGGTGGATTTTTGGACAGCGCCAGCAAATCACAAGGATAATGTACAAAATGTGAAATTAATGCTGGGGTGTAGGCATGGAAGAGTTTTCCCGATAAGAAATGGAATTTATAGATCCATCTTTAAGCAATTTCATAGAAACTAGTGCATCTACTTGCAATAAATCTTTATGCTTAGATCAAATATCATGCAACAACTTTCTCCGCAAGATTTTACTGAACTTAGCTGAAGTTGGAACATGTACAAGGTACTTCATTCTTGACAGATTTGAGATGTGGATTTGTGTCAATAGCTCAGTAAAGATGCATCAACTGTGACAAAGGTAAACTTAAAATATTCAAAGTATCAATTGTGGGGGCAAGGAGTGGAAAAAGTCAGCGAGGAAAGTAGTTGAGCAAAACTTTTGTATTTTTGTCACCAAATTAAAATTACAGCTAAAATTTGTGAAATTTGAACCAAAATGAAAGGTAATATTTAAGATAAGGAGAGCAGACAAATACTAAAAGAGTCTTAGGGACAGACTCCCTCTAAGTCACTCACCATTCTGACTTGGAAATATATCGCCATTTCTTCACTGTCACTGGGTCAAAATCCTGGAACTCCCTCCCTAACAGCACTGTGGGTGTACCTATACCACATGGACTACAGTGGTTCAAGGCAGCAGCTCACCACCACCTTCTCAAGAGCAATTAATGGATGGACAATAACTGCTGGCCCGGCCAGCGAGGTCCACATCCCATGATTGAATAAAAAAAGGATGCTGGAAACTGACAATGTTTAACTGTTTTACTGTTTTCATTCAAGGCCAGTTTATTGTTTCTCAGCATTTCCTGTGCCCTTGTGAAAAGTGAATCAGTTAACATTTTTAAAATAATATAATTCGAATCAAATTCTAAAAAATGACTAAAATGGTAATAAAAAAGGTAGAGTTAAATTCAATTCCCCTATGCCTCCCCCTTGAGAATGAAGCTATAATTTAAAAGAACGCTAAAACTAGAACGATATTCCTTCCGTTAACTATAAATCAGACTGGTACACCAAAGGGGGCCATTCTACCCAGTGAGTCTGCGCAAGCAAAGACAACTGAAAAGCAAAAAGACCCAGAGAAGAGACAAAAATAAAATGCTTTCTAGGTCTATAATACTGATTTTTAAGAGCAAAACAATACTTCAGTGCTCACATATTAAGTTGCATTGATACACAGCATTTATGTAAAGATTCTACACAGGAATAACAATTGAACATGCATGGCACAAGGGCAAAGCAAATACTATAAGACCTCAGGTATCTAATGCATACTTGGCTGGATGTAAGAAAATACAGCACCAAAGCCAAGTATTGTTTTAATTGTATGTTAGTCAGCCTGTGGTGCAAGAGTCTGAGAATTAGTTTAATTCTGTTTATTGTGTTCAGTGCTTCAGTTATCAAATTTTCATAACCTCACCATTTCCAAGTTCATCGTACAGCAGGGAAGCAGGTTCACCACAAATCTGCCCATTGTACAAGCATCTGGCTTGCACTGTGAACGTATAGTTGTGGCCAAGCTTCAGATCAGAAATCTCGAAGATGTTTTCCATTGTATTCCCAAGACATACTGTCGTATTGGTCACATGATCAAACATGTGGATCTCATAACCCTGAGGTCAAACAAAGGACAAAGTATTAAGTTATTGTTTTCTCTCCAGTTCTCTGGATGCCATCCTCCAGTAGGTTCTGCAGTTCATAAGGTGATGGGTCATAGTGAGAAAATCAGAAGTCTTGCCTCTGCCACCCTCCAAGGCTGGAGCAGTTTCTGCAAAATTCTGCAAACTACCAAAAATGTTAAACAGCAACAGAAAAATCACCGCAGCTGGAATTTAGTGATTTGTGACCCAAGTCCAGCAAATTTAAAAATTCTACATGCCAGTGTAGGTGGGAAGCAGAACAAAAAGACACTATCCCCAACACATCTGCCCTGATCACGAGAAAGTTTAGATTTAGCGGCCACACTGTAACCTTCAGCCAGATTCATTCAATGCACATTTGCGATGTGACTCCACCCTTATTACACGTGTTATCTTGAGCACCAATTTCAGTTATTCATGTGATTGCATTAAGAGAAACATCTCTAAAATATATATAAATAGTATATACACCTCTCTCCACACACAATGATACATACATTAGAGCATTTAGGTTGCAATTGAGAGTAAAATGAGCATCTTAATGCCATTGTGGTGAGCCTGTTATTCTTTAGGTATACATATTGGATCAGTGCTAGTACAAGTACCAGTTTTGTAATAATGTTCAACAGTTCTAGTGCTGAGTATTCCAGAATACAGGGTAATGAAAAATGTGGGATTGGTCAAAACGCTGGTCACACTTTCAAATGAATGAGTGACAACTGCTGTGCAGTTGCAGTCAAACAATTCTCATTCTGTAAACAAAGTGCCTTGGAGAACATTCAAGGTACTTTAGGAAATATACTTTGCTGGTCAAAATGGGAACCAGCAAAAATAATAAAGAAAAAAAGTTAACAAACAAACAGTTTTTGTCCTCACATATGCCAAACAGCCTCTGAACAGTTGTCCTGGGTTTGTGAAACACGGAATTATTTTAATTTCAAATCTCTCTACCCCTCCCCTCCTTCCCACAAAAAAGTTCCTTGGGTAAATTTCTCAGCAACTGAAAAAAGATCATTCATGAATCTCTCTACTGTTCCCATGCCAGGTTTAACCTTTTTAATGATCACCAGTCATCAGGAGGAGTGGTAGATTACTCAATTAGCTGTTTTACGCTCTTCACATTCATTCACTGCTTAAGCATCAATGAAAGCAGGGAGAAGCAGCCCTTCAGAACACCATATATTTTAGAAACTCATTAAATCTTCCAAAATATAAAGTATCCCGAGTGACCTCATGGGAGCTGTAAACCAGAAACACTTCCTTACAAAGCTTTTATTTACTCATCCAGCATATTACTGTTTATAAAAGAGTAATTAAGTGTGCTGAATTCCACTCAATCATCGTAAAGAAGAAATACCCTTGAGAGAATGGTTATTCTGCAACATGGATGCAAGAGGCTAACTCATCCTACTTGCAAGAAGTGCTCCAATCTTTAAGAACATCTTGAAAATATTTTTAAATTCTGTTTAGGACAAGAGTGTAATTTAAAAAAAAATAAAGCACTATTTAAACATCAATCACAGCTAGTCAATGTCTTTGCCTAACAGTAGAAAACTTAACTCCCCTCACATGATTTTGCACATTTCATAGAATCTTACAGCATAGAAAGTGGCTATTCAGCCCATTTGAAAAAGAGTTACCCGCTTAGTTCTATCCCATTGCTCTTGCCCCTTACCCTTCAAAATATTCGCTTTTCACATATTTAACCACTTCCTGCACGGTTTCTCAAAAGGAAATATCTCCTGAAAAAAAGTCATTAAACACTACTCTGTCTTATATCCAACCTTTCATCCAAGCGTTTATTATATTATGCCATTATTTAACCAACAAGCATCTATGTGGCATCAAGTGTCTTTTAAAACATGATTTGCATTTCATCTGTATAAATTCTTATTTCCTCAAACAACTCAAATAAATTTGTCAGGCATTATTTACAAATCCGTGTTGACTATCCTTCTTGAGCTGAGGTGCAGTATCAGCAAGTTCTATGTTTTACTAAAACTTCCCCATCCAAGGAGGTTTGAAAGTTCAATGGCACACTGCCATTGGAGAGGCAAATAATTTGAAAACTGCCCTCTGACAACATAATACAGGCTGTTTATTAGGAGACAGGAAAGTTCCCAGGGCAACGACTTATTGGACCTATCCCTTCTTAAGGGAAAGAAGCTGTATTTCCCCAGATACACAGTCGGCATTAGGAATCCAAGGTAAAGCACACTAGAAATCAACATGCTGTTCCGCAGTGATTAAGTGCAGGTCTACCGCTGCATCCTTTAGCAATGCGAGATCCCTGGTGCTTCCATGGGGAGCAGTGGACAGATGTTTCCTCAGGGCAAGAAAGGTGCCCTTAACTCTGGATGTTCTAGCAACCACCAGTGGCTGGCTTCAGAATAGCGGGGGCTTGCAAGCTTTTGACAAGAGTTGAAGCATTTTAATTATCTAATAGTGAAGCAACAGGTTGCCGTAACTCCTTGTTAGGTAGCAATCTATTATGGAACAGAGCATCAAGTAGTTAAGGTATTTTATTGGAACAAAAGGCATGAGTGCAACAATCAGGCATGAGAAAAACACTTCAGTCCATGAAAATATAATTCAAGTAGTCCCCGACAGCCAAGGCACAAATCAAATTTTACTGTTAAATTTGTAAGGGCATCAAGATTCCAGAGGATAAAAAGCAAACTCACTGCAACACTCACTCTCCCAAGTTACACTAATATAAATTTAATGGGGTACTTTTATTCAGACAGTAGCTGATTGCACGTGGTAATCATGTTAAAACAGTCACTATTGGAAGATTCCTAAAAAAGAACAATTGCTTTGGATTCCTGGAATATTCAATCATCAATGCAGATTTTAAAGTAACTCAGCTGGGTGAAAAAATGAATAGCAATTTTAATTTTTTTAAAAAACATAGCAGAATAAATTGCTATCTTGACTGCATATACCTGGCTTATTTTCCTGGACAGTTTAATGCAGAACAATTCCACTTAAAAATGGAGTTCACTCAAAATAAATAGCAGCAATTTTTGGTCATATTTTGCACTCACCCTGCTGTCATTAAAGCTCTTTTCTTTCAATTTGAGGCTTTTCCAGAACAGCAGGATGTGGTCTTTCTCTGGTAAGATTTTCAGTGACTCTGGTGCCGACAGAGGAACTGCCACAAGAGAACATAAAATAAAAATACGGACACAATGAGTTATTCAAGCTATCAAATACCAGAATACCACCAGCTGCCTCCTGCAACCCTCCCAACAGACAGAACTCATTGTTCAGTGCATTCCAGATACATTTTTCACAGCGTGTCTGGCCCCCGAGCAAAGATTTTGGTCAATTTCTTTGGGTCATTGTCACCATTCCTGTGGCACATAAACATGAGGAAAATTCAGCTACGTACTGATGCATTTTGAAATCATTTGGCAGAACCTAAACATTGGCAAGAACTCTCTGGGGTCAGTATGGTTGAGGTGGTCAACAGTTTACTGTTTTTGCACACGTACATGCAAAATAAATAACCCTCCGAGCATTGAGAAGCCCTTTGCTGCTTTCAAAACATATTAGGGTAGTCCTGTAAAGTGTGCGAAAAATTTCAGAATTTTCTACGGTGTTCATGATGATTTGGAATTAAAGCCAAATAAAGCAGGATTGCTTTGAGTGTGCCTTTCAAGAAAACTAATTTGATTAGAAATTAGATCTCATTGTGATTATATGCTCAGGACTATTTATAAGGCATCAATAAGTTAAATTATAGGCACTAATGTAATCAATTTAATCTGCAGAAATGCAATGGTATAATTTATTGCCTCTGTTGCTAAACAAAAGAAAACTGAGAACAAACTACCCAAACTATTCACCGTTGATGCTGGAAAATGACAAAGGAATACTGTGGCTAAAATCAAATAAGAAAATGTATTTGGCATGGCAAAGCATCATTTTATTAAGGGTGTATAAAAATGCAGATCCTTATCCAAGAACCAAATTAAAACATTATCTAGCTCCATGTATTCAGGTGAAGATATACAATGCTAGCTCGCCTTCTAAGGGGGATTTTAAAGAAAAATTCCTCCCATCCCCAATCTTTAGCCACATGAGAAGGTGAATCATCAGTTCCCTGAACTCCATTAACGTTGCTCTAAAATCAGCGGTCAAAAAGTCTGCATGAGTGTGTTTGGTGAAGAGACTCTGCTTTTCGCTCCACGATGTGGAGTATCTTTGGCTTCCATACAACAACCACGATGGCAACACTGCGGAGATCAGGGAAATAAACACACACAAGACTGAACGTGAACCCCACCACTGAAGTTGCTGTGCATTAATGCTCCAACCTGCTGTGTACAAGTTATATTGCAGCACAGAAATCTGCTGAATTTTAACTTCTAAGTAGTCTTTGTTTAGTATTATAAGGATAACACAATCAGGATTCAGAATTGCAGGGCCTTTCAGCTTTTAACATTGTTATGCTAGAGTAGAACACAAATGAACCCTTGTAGTTAAATGTTGCTAGATAGCTAATTCATTTTAGCTGCATCAAGTAACAACTACAGCAATGAGTTTCTACCACCAGGTGTCACCAGGCAGTGTTAATACTGAATTTGGGACATTTATAAAACATGCAACACCCAGCATTCTTATAAAGTAGTCATCTGCTGGCTTAACTCCGTTTTAAAGTTCTAATCTTTGAATCAGAGGCTTGTGGGCACAAGTTCTGCTTCAAGGTGTAAGTACATGAATTATGCTATCACTACAGTGCAGTGTTGCATTTTCTGATGTCCTGTCCTTTGGAACAATTCTCAGCTGTTTGTGCTGATGCCTCGGGTGGATGTTAAAGATCCTGTGGAATTACTCGAACTCTTTCAGTGTCGTGGTCAACATTTTTCCCTCAGCCAAAAGTATCAATGATAGGTTAACTGATCATCACTGTTGGTATGAGATAAGACGAGAGATCTTGCTATGTTAAAAGAAGCCTCCAAATTTCCCTGCCTAACAGCAGAGACTGCACAAAGTAAATCACTGTAATTAAACCACTTTGAGACACTTTGAAAACAAAGGTGTTGGCTGTAGAAATGCAATCAACCTCACTTTACTGGTGTAGCTAGGATGTCTGATTTTCCATAAAAGTTAGATAGCAATTAAATTGCATGGACGTGTATCTCAACTGAAACCCTGCAACTTGCCTCACCTGAATTTAGAGAGACACTTGCTTCTTTGCTCATGTTAAGCAGTCTGATAACAACACTGTACTTTCCACCTGGTTCCAGCTGCTTCACTATGTATTCTACGGTGTTGTTCTTTGAGCTCACTTTGTAATTGTAGTTCTTGCCATTCTTACGGATGGAATCTTTTACAAGAACTGCATAGGTCTGGAAAAAAGCAAACAAATCTGATCTGTAAACTGCACATTGTGATTCAGTGATTTAGTAAGAAACTACTTGGTTAAAAAAAGCCCAGTAGAGTTAATCGTAAGTGTTCAAAGAGACTCAGTTTTCAGGACTGGTTATCCACATGGCATATACAGCAGAACAGAATGAAGGCAGCTCCTGTTCTAAGGAAGAGGTAGCTTGCTGGCAGGGGTGACTGCAATTGGAGCCAGGAACCACTCTCTCCCTCGGGTTCCATCAAAATGCCTCTATTAATAGTATGCCATTTTTTAAATATCTGCACTGCTATGCAAAGCAGTCTCAAATCACAACATGCTCAATTACCTACTGCATGCTGGAAGCAGGTTAACACACTAAAGCCAATAATTCTTGTCCTTTTAAAAAATATTTAAATTTTATATTCTACCCAAGGCATGCACATTTCTGTACTTTTAAGGAAAAAATACTTTTAGGGATTCTTAGGTTCTTTAGGGAATGAGGCATGTGAAAAAAGTTGCTAGAATGTCAATAAAGCAGTATTTAAAATTAAAGCAACTGAAGTTATTACTTTGGAAAGGAAGCATGGGATCCCATGCCTTTTTCTTCCTCCACCAGACTTCCCAAGAAGTCAATGGTTTCTAGATGGAAAGGAGATAGTCCACAGGCAAGCATAATGAAAATTAGAGCCTTCTCATTTCACCTATGTGCAGGTACTTACTAAACGTTCATTCAGCAGGTCATATGGAGGTTGCCACTTCAGTACTGCAAATGTCTTGTCCACCATCACCACGTGCAAATGGCGAGGTGGCAGCCGGCTATCAGGAATCATCTTAACAGCAATATATTCAGAGGGTGGTCCTAAATATGGGACTATAACACGAACCTAGAAAGAAAAGTAAATAAATATGAATTTCAGTCAAAGCCCTCCATTTCAAACTTGCATACATAAGTAGGATCAAAGTCTCTGCACAAAACTAATCAGGGCAGTGCAATAAGATAGAAAACCTAATTTCAATAGATACTATTTAACTTATTCTAACAAAAGGTGCAGGCATAAAATTAAGCATTAATTAAATGTTACACACTGCCCTCGAATGCACAGTTTAAACTACAGCCTAGAAATCAGACTGGGCAGTGCCTGCTTTACTGGTATAAATGCAGCACCTAACTGCCCAATTTAGCAAGTGAGGCGCATACTCATTCTGCACCACCCACCATATTAGTAAAGGCTACTGCATGGACATCCAAAGCTCGTGTCTGAAAAGGACACTAGGTCTACTGCTTATGCAAATAAGGGAGCCTAATGTCTGTCTGAGGCGGTCTTTGCAAACTTTGGTTTGTGACTGGCTGCACCATGCGCTACTGTACATGCGGCCAATATTCTCAGGTGCTTGGTGGTAACTAGCGGATCACCGGAGATCCTCACCAGAAATGCAGGTTTCGGAACGTTTTTACACAAGTGATTTCCTTCTAGCCCCACATCAAATTTGCAGTTTGCTCCAAGCCACTGCACACACTCTCAATTACTCACCTCAACACCCCCCACCCCGAACTTCAAGGACCAATGAACCAACTCCATGGCACAACTGGCACCTGCAGATTACCAGCAAAACGCGAAATGGAGGCCAGGGAACAATCTTGCCACTAGCTTCATCAGGCAGGTACAGCCTATTTACCGCCATAGTCAATCTGTCTCTCAAAAACTTAGATAATTAAAAGAATCCAATCCAATTTAAGGGGTTCACAGGATAAACATAGTTGAGGTTAATCTAGGATTCTAAAACCAAGAGTCTGTTTTATTGGATTTCTACAGCCAGGGTTTTATAGCCCCTCTCACCCAGAAGGATATTACGGTCCCACTGAACTGAGCTGAGATTTAAATGGCTCACCGTGTCCACCAGGGGTGGGGTACACACCACGGCAGAGCCATAAAATTCTGGCCTACATAAAACGTTTCGCGTAACACATGAGCTTCGTTAGTGGCTTCTAAATTTAAAAAAAAAAATAGGTGCAATGAAAAAGACATCTACCAAGAACAGATACTGCTCGTCACTGTTCACAGTCACCGTTAGGTTGTTTAAAAGTGATGTGGCATTCCTTGGATTTCGGTACAATTCCAAGAATGATGTAGCAAAGAAAACCCCATAAACCTGTTGGGGAAAGAAGACAGTTACTGGTGAGAAAATTCTGGGCAACTAACTTTTAATGAATCCAAGACTTATTGGAAAGCTGCATTGGCACAAGGACTGCAAAATAAAACAAACAACTTAAATAGTGACAGCTATTCTAATTACACTCGTGACTAAAATAATAAACCTCCTTTACTTAATTTCTGCTGCTACGGGTTTAGCTTAAGCATGATAGTCTGCAAACAATTAAGGTAATTAAGCACAGGCAGCATCAAGGAGGGCAATTTAAATAATTTTAACTATTATTTATAATTTCTTCAATCACAGCATGTAGCAATATTTACCATATGTAAAAGAATTCCATTTCCTCAACTGTGATACATGATGGCCCCTGGCCTCGTGGTTGAAGGCACCATCAGGTCATATAGACCGGGAGATCTTGATTCAATTTCCTGTTTATGCAGTTAGCTGATTGCAGTAGAATGCAACAACAACATGCATTCATATAGTATCTTCCACATAGTTAAATGTCTCGAAGAGTGTTATAAAACCGAGTGGACACCAAGGCACTCAAAAGCCTGGTCAAAGAGCTAAGTTTTAAGGAGCATTTCAAAGGAGGAAAGTAGGCAGCATATTTAGGGAGGGAATCCCAGAGCTTATGGCCTGGGCAGCTGAAGGCACAGCCACCAATGAAAGAACAAGTCAAAAGAGGAATGTTCAAGAGGCCAGAATTAGTTGAACACATATCTGAGGGTTGTAGGGCTGGAAGAGGTTAGAGATAGGGAGGGGGCAAGCCAATGGAGGGACTTAAACAAGGATGAGAATTGACCAGGAGACAATGTAGGTCAGCAAGCACAGGAGTAATGGATGGTGAAGAGGACTTTGCAAGTTAGGGCATAGGCAGCAGTTTTGGATATCCTCAGGTTTATGGAAGGAAGAATGTGGAATGCCAGGCAAGAGACTGCTGGAATAGTGAAGACCAGAGACAAAAGCATGGACAATTGTTTCCACAGCAGATGAGCTAAGGGAAGACAGAGTTACAGAGATGGAAATAGGTGGACTTAGTGATAGCATGGATATGGTCAGAAGCTCATCTTGATATCAAAAAAAAGTCAGTCGAGGCTCCCAATCCTAATCACTATCCAGTGCCTGTGTTGAATAAAGCATGTGCACATCAGAAGAAAACAGGATCCAGTTCAAATTGTACAATCTCCACTCAGAAAGCCAGCTGATACTGATCATCCAAGATCAAAAATGTAGAATAGTCTCTTTGATGAGGTCTTACTGGGCTGGCAACACCTATAAAATCATTTCCAGTCACAACTGGTTGAAGCACACATGCAAGAAACACTATTTTTTCTTGACTAAGATTTATTAAATGATCTTTGTGTTCTGTATGACTTCAGAGGACCGTGAGAAAGGGTGTTTTATGATGTTTCTCCAGTAACCACGTAACTCTCGAAAGGTCAGCGAATACAATGGCTGACTATGTGCCTTGAAGATCTGAACCCTAGAATAGCACAAGACACTCACCACATTTTTTGGGCCATTCCAAGAACAATCCACAGAGGTCTGATTGATTGGAACTGCTTTAAGTTTAAGAGGAGCTGGACTGGTTCCTTCAGTTTTAGTCCGTATAAAAGATATCGGGCTATCACCAACATCAGTTTTAGCCCAGGTGGAAATCTCATAATTTGTACCAGCAGTTAAATTGGCAACTGTGCAACAAGAATAAATTATAAAAGTGTGTTAATACAATGTCATCTAATTAAAAGATCCTGGCATTCATCCAGTTTAAAAAAAGAGTGCAACTGGCTGAACACTCATTGCCTTCCCATTTTCCCTTCTTGCCATATTATAGAAATTAGAACATCAACACATCAAGAAGTTTTTTTTTTAAAATTAATCTTGGCTGCCAGATCATATTTAAACGTTGATAAACATTAACACAGGGTGCAAGTAGGTTCAAAAAACCTGATGGCAATTAAAAATCTTTAAAACATAACCTTGTTATTGCATGTCATGGGAAGTTATTGGCATTGCTGTGAACTCATGTTTGAATACAATATACATACCAGATAAAGTAGTCCTTCTTCCCTCCACAGTTAATGTTTTTTTCTCTTTTATATGCGTATCAAATGTCCATGACACATCAACAACATATCTGACCACCTGAAAATCAAGGTAAAAAAAGTACCCAACGTTTCAAATATTAGTCTATAATACACTTCCAACAGAAATAGAAACATACTTTCAACTATGAAATGCAATGGGACTCAGACAGATGCACATTAAATAATGCAAGGGTCAGTTATTGAATTTTGATTCACCATAAACCTCCTCTCAGGAGTACATATTTAACCACCTGAGAAGCAAGCATTTTTCTAGCACCTTAAATTCCTCTTTGAGTGGAGATATGTTTATCGTTCAAGATATGAACAACATGCATTTATATTGCAATTTTAATTTAAACAGATGTCCCACAGTATTTCACATGCTAGGGAAAATAAAGGGAATGTGCAGGAGTAGTTAATGTTTCTTGGTTCCTATTGTATTTTAAACCCATTTATAACCCAGCCTTTGAGAAAATTACAAAAGCCTTTCTTTTCAAAGAAAAAAAGCAAGGAACAGACTTAGAGAAGGAGCTGTTCAGGTGGTGATTCATCATAGTGGCTTGTGCACAGTGTTAAGGTCACACATTCACCCAAAGTTCCATTTTTTAACTGCTTAAGCTTTGTTCTGAATCTTGCAACAAAAGCTCACTAGACTCTCTGGAGTTCAAAAGAATTTTCTTGAGGTGGTCTGGGGCATGTGGGCAAGTGTCCTGCCTCTGAGCCAGGAGCTCCACATTTATGTCCAACTCCAGCACTTGATGGCCAAGGAAGGCACATTCATAACATGGCCAAACAGGTAGAGTATCAAATTATAAATCCTCCCGACATACACCAAGGGCAGGTGGTAAGAACGGGACAGATTCCTGATCAGCCATGTGATGGAAAGAAATTAGGAGCCTCCACCAATGTCCATAGCTCCAGGATATAAAATACATGTACAAGTGTATGCTGTCACAGAAACGGATTCCTTGGGGGCCGGTTGATTCAGTTGGCTGGATGGCCAGTATGGATCAGAATGGTGCCAAACAGTTTAGGGTTCAATCCTCGTTCTGGGCGAGTGAATTCGGGACCTGCCTCCTTGCCCTACCAGTGGTGGAGGTCATGGCACTATGGGTCAGGCCTGCTTACAGCTGAGAACTCAAGAAGAAGAAGAAAATTCTTAAGAGGGCTTGGCAGGGTAGATGAGGGAGACTTTCCCCTGCTGTAAAGTCAAGAACTAGAGGATAGTGATTTTAGACAGAGGCGAAGGGAAATTTCTTTACTCAGAAGTTTGAGAGTCAATGGAATTTGCCAAGCTAGAGGCATGTTCAGTCATTAAGTACATTCAAGACTAAGACGGATTGATTTTTGGACACTAAGAGAATAAGATATATGGGCACTGGGCATGGAGATGGATGTTATTTTTTAATATTTTTGGGAATATGGTGGTATTCGGATAAGAAGCTTGTCTGTGGGAACAGAGATGAAAGGCAAAATGTGCTAGGTGCATGCGTTTGTAATGAGGGGCTAGGGTGAGTTTGGAATTACAAGAAAATAAATTGGGTTAAAGTTTGCATTAGATGATAGTTAAGTACTTGACTTTTCAGCTACTAAATTTCAAAGGGATTTTTACAACTTACAAAAGGTTTCATAAGCAAGAGGGAAGGTTATTAAATTTTATTTGACCTGAAGTGGGGGCAATAAGATGAGATGAACGATTTTTATATTTTGGAAAGGTTGAGTTCAAAGAGGTGCTTAAGGAAAAAAAAATATATTTAAGGAGAGATGCTTAGTTGAGTTGAGGTGGCTGTGTGGGGGAAGTATCCTGAGGCCAGTTCTGTGCTGAGAGAAGTTGTGAATTTGAAGCAGCTATCCAGTTTCTAAACTTCCTTTGGATTTCCACAGCAGAGAGGAAGAGTGAGAAATCGTGTGGTATACTTTATTAAAGTAGCAGCAGCAGCTTTTGACTTGGGTAATATTACTGAAATTTTATGGTTAAAAATCTACAAGGGAGCTGTTACCAAGTAGTGTGTGTGTTCTGGCCAAGTGGGTTTTTTTGGGGAATGTTTCGTAAGACTGTTTCAGCTGTGTAATTTTAATCTTGCGCGCTTAAGTTTTTTATTCTTCTTGTTAAAAAATCTTTTAAATTTTAAAATCCTAAAAAAGTGTTACTGGGATTCCATGCTTCTGGGATCTGTAGATTTCCCCTCATTTTCAAAATACTGATCATAACTTTTTTGTGGTAAGACAAGGTTCCGTCTGGGATTTAGCTTGCTCAGCGAATAACATTGGCTAAGGTCGGAGCACAAGTCAAGGTCAAGGATCGGCCATGACCTATTAAAATTGTAGAATAGGTCCAGGGAGCCAGGTAGACCGTCTTGTTCCTATTTCTTATGGTTAATTTCTTCTATCGTGCCAAACCAAAACACAGACATGAGATCAGTACTATCAAGATCCAACACATGCACTGGGGAAAAGGTTAACTTAACAGTCCCTTCCACTCTACATATACAGTTTGATTCTCTTGAGAGACTCCCCATGTCACTTCCTAATCACCAGCTAAATCAGCTTGCTCCAAGGACATTATGTAATCAACTAGCAAGACAATGTGCAAACACAACGATTTTCCCACTCCTTTCCAAAAACAACTTTTAGTTAAGTCATGTCCATGTAATAACTCAACTCAGATCATAAGCATATCAGATGGGAAAGTCAGTTTGAACCTGCATTCTATGATCATGTGGCATGATACAGGGTACTTGTAAATCACAATGCTACACCACAACGGCCCTCATTAAGTTGCAGTTCTAACTGACAGGTAGACCCCATGCAAATAACATCACTGCCATTTCTTCTTAAACCCTCCAGTGAAAGTTGGTACTAGCTATATAATGTAAAACTATGTTGTACACTGCAACTATGAAAAGGGAGTTAGAATATTTGCTTCATCTTAAAAAGGGACCAAATTAGTTTACTAAAATCTCTCCTGCACAATATTTACCTTAATATTGGTGTCCATCTGTAGTTTCAAGTTAACAGCATTTTCTTTTGTACTTGCAACTGTAACTGTTGGCATTGGAATTGCTATTACAGAAGGAAAACAAAAACCAAATTCACATATAGTTCAGCAATTGCATATAGCTATGCTTAGCCTATTGCCTTCAGTACACCTCAGAGAAATGTATTTGACGAAGATTTCGTTAGCCAGATGAATAGTTTTAAACAAGTCAGCAGCAATCTTGGGCTGTTAAAGATTTAAGTCAGTAGCTAAAAACTTTTCATTACTTTTCCCCCAAACTAATTTCTGGTATCCAAGAGTTAATAATTTTGCTTCCAAATACACTTCAGAATTAAAATTTAAAGAAATACAGAGCTAAAAATTTATATCGGCCTGCTTGGAAGTTCAGTATGGCTGGCATTCTCCCTGCGTGTGTCAGATAAGAGGGCTAAAGCTCTCCTGAAACTGGACATTGAGCTTCATTTCAATATTGCCAGAAAGCTGCACCTTCAAACCATCAAGCTGCTTCTGAAGGTTTCTATTTAGGAGGAGCTAAGGCAAGTCCAGTGGAGGAGGTGCCGAACAACTGGGGTGCTTGTGTGGACCTGCAGCAGCTTCACATTAAGTATTTAAAAAATCTTAGCTGGTGATCCACAAACAGACATTAGGGCAGTAGCTGTGCAAATCAAGGTCCTAACTTCTGTTTCAGAGGCACCAGATGCACTTTCCTAATAGAATTAGAAAAAGCAAACAGAAAGAAACACCAACAGAAAGAAAATTAAAATATTGAAATGGTACCAAGCTACAGTTGGAGCACAGCTTACCTGAGGTCAGGTAAGCGAACTACAAAGTAACAATTCTCAGGGATTGAATTAAAAAAAACACTTCTAATGCTGAGGGTTAAATTGAAAGTTTATGATGTGATCTGATTACACTTGTGTAATTAGTTCTGCTCATTATTCATTCTAAATGGCGCACATTGGATCTCTAATCTGCACTTTCTAATATGATTTGTTAAATTTCTAGTACAGGGTTGGCTGCTGTAGTGAATAGGGTGAAATATAAAAATTCTATAACCAGTAAAACAACTAAGGCATTTTAAAAATTATCTACTCATACATTTTCAAACTATGGCCCAAGTACTGTGCAAGTTTATGAACAGCTGATTAGGAGTATTCAATCTGGGTTTAGGATATTAAAAATATCCAACCTCTTGAGCTAAAATCACTTGTACTAGCATTGTAACAGTGGCACCCAAAAACAGACTGTAAATTATAGTATATTGCACATAATTGGTTTCCCTGTTTAGAAGTACTGTACCATGTCCTGTCTTTGTCATAATTGTTTTTGACTCGCTCCAGGTGCCGATCCCACGACTCGTAACAGCTGCAACCTGTAAACAATGGAAAAAATGTCATTATAGTCTGTTGAAATTATGGTCCTATTATCCACTACAAATTTTGACTTGAGTTACTCCCATGGACTACCTACAAAAACCTGAAATAGAGGGTAATTGGATGATATTTAATATTGGCACCACCTCATTGATATTAGTCATCAGACACCTTATCCAGCTTGACCCGAATGACCTATTTCAGCACTGCAGGTACTACAGTAAAATCCAGTCCATAAATTGCGTTTTGAGAGTCCCCACATGGTGTTACAATACACATCTGAACCACACATTTCAGGAAAATCCCAATTTTGCCAAACTCACTAATCTCAGTTGACAAAGCAGTAGATTTCTTGGATTAGGGATCAGCCAGAGTTACCACTCCTGATTGCTACCCATTGACTTCTGAAATGCCACTCACCTGATGGCTGCTGAAATGCACATATTGGCATTAAGTGAGGTCAAGAGGTTGCCACTGGTGGCTCTGAATATTGGAATAGCATGTTGATAATGGCTAGCTGGATGAGTGATAACCTAGCAAAGGTGTCATGTCATGCAGGGGAGAAAATGGTAGTGAAGGATGGGAAGGAGAAAGGAGGAAAGAAAACAGGCAGGGAGAAAATTCCAAATTAAGTTATATTCAAGTCTATTGTTCCTATATTTAAAGTACAAGGTGCAAGCTGTACACATTTTACATCATAATTTGGCTCAAGTGTCATTTAAACAGAACAAATTGCAAATTTAAAATGGTGCCAATCGTCAATCACAACTCACCCTGACTCTATACAAGACATTCATCTCCAGATTTGTAATATCCATTTGGAGTCCAGTGCACTTCAGTGAAGTCCATTCATCTCTACCATTCTTGGTGTATTGCACCTGGGATGGGAGGGAAAGAACAAGGAGAAGCTCTAGGTTTTACAGCATTCAAATATCTACAACACCACAGAAGGCTCTTGTACTTGTGAATCCATACAAGGCCTCCACATCAATGAGACACATTCATTATAATTCAGGGGAAGAAAATCTCTCAGCACCCACAGCATCAAGCAATTCTATAAAATGCTAGTTTAGATCAGGTGTGAAAGAGTTTCCCTCTAACTGTGAAACAATAATACAAATCTGTTGAGGTTCCATTACAGGCCAAAATGAAACTTATGGTTTACCTTCACAATATTTGGAATGGTAGGACATTCATATCAACAATGCTATGGTCACAACCAAACTGCTGGGAGACAGACTTCCCAGATATAAGAAGAGTTTATTCCACACTCAGTTCTGTGCAATGAATAATGAGGCACACGGCAATGGGGCTAATCCTGTGAATTCTAGCATTTTCTATTTTAAAAATTCTCAAAAAAAGACTGAAGGGATAAATGTGAAAAATGTAACAGCTTTGTTAATGATTTGTGCAAACTTACAATATACTCCCGAATCAGGCCACGTTTATTGACAGGGGAGCTCCAGCTGCAGGATATGGTACCGTCATATATTGCACCGGATAGCTGGAGATTTTGTGGTGGTTCAGGTACTGCAGAGAAATGAAGTCATCATAATATGTAGAATATGATTTGGTTTCACCTTTTACTAAAAGTGAACATGTACAAATAATCCCATATTATAACAAGAATGATGCCAACATTCCACCAACACAAGTTAGTGCTAAACCATGGCCAACACTTTCAAGTACAGTAATGCACAAACTCAACTTATGATAGTGATCCCTTTAAAAGATAACAGAATTGAATTGTCCTGGCCAGCAACCCCCTCCACCCCATCTGCCAGCCTACATAAATTTGAGCTCATCCAAAATTCTGCTGGCTCTGCCTAACTCATACCAAGTCCTGTTCACTCATTATTCACTGTGCTCGCTACCTACGTCGGCTCCTGGGTCCAGCAATATCTCAAATTTAAAGTTCAAACATAATGATGAAAGATCATCTCGACCAAGCTAACTATGTTTCTTTTCAAGCAAGTTAACATAGCTGCCACACAGGGGCTAGGCAATGACCATCTCCCCTTGATATTCAACGGCATTACCATCACCGAATCCCCCATTATCAACATCCTGGAGCATCAGCATTGATCAGAGACTGAACTGGACCAGCCATAAAAATACTGTGACCACAAGGGCAGGTCAGAGGCTAGGAATTCTGCAGCAAGCAATCACCTCCTGACTTCCCAAAGCCTGTCCACCATCTACAAAGGCATAGGCAAGAGTGTGATGGAATACTCTCCACTTGCCTGGATGAGTGCAGCTGCAACAATGCTCAGAAAGCTTGACACCATCTTGGCCGGCACCCTATCAATTACCTTAAACATTTACTCCCTCCACCACCACCACACAGTGGCTGCAGTATGTACCATCTACAAGATTCACTGCAGCCACTCACCAAGGCTCCTTCAACAGCACATTCCAAACCTGCGACCTCGGTATCCCCTAGAAGGACAAGGGCAGCAGATAAGGGAACACCACCACCTGGAAGTTCCCCTCCAAGCCACACACCATCCTGACTTGGAAATATATCGCCGTTCCTTCACTGTTGCTGGGTCAAAGTCCTGGAAATCCCTTCCTCACATCACATGGGCAGCAGCAGTTCTAGAAGGTAGCTCACCACTAACTTAGAGGGCAATTAGGGGTGGACAATAAATGCTGGTCTAGCCAGCAACACCACATCCTGTGAAAGAATAAAAAAGTGCTGCCTGACCTGCCGTGTATTTCCAGTGTTGTGTGTTTTTTATTTCAGATTTCCAGCATTCACAGTATTTTGTTTTTAAAAATGCTCATCCTTGGCTTTTAATTCCCTCCCATTGGCTCATCCCTCTAATTTCCTCCAGAACTAGAAGATCTTAGGAGATCTCTGCACTCCTAATTCTATCCTTTTGTCCATCCCCAATTTTCATAGCTCCACCATTGACAGCCGCTTAAACCCTGGGCTTTGGAGGTCTCTCCCTAAACCCCTCTGCTTTTGTAATTCTCTTGCTTTAGGACTCTTAAAACTTCTTTGACCAAGCTTATGATTATTGATCCCAATTTTGTCTGATAACATTCTGTGAAGCATTTTGTGATATTTTACTACATAAAAAAGGTGCTATAAAAAATGTAAGTTGCTGGTGTGAAATTTAGAACTCTAAATAAAGACAATAATAGAAAGGTAACCTTGTGAAGAACAAAAGGAAAATAACATTTTTAAAATGTGAAATGAGGGAAAATTTAAAATTATGAGGGTATAATTTAACCAAGAAATAGAAGCGCTTTTGGTCATTCCATCATTAAATATTTACACACGCATATATCAATGCAACCAGGTCTTGATGGTCAAAAACTTGGATTTTAGTAATTCAGGTTAATATATTTTCTAGCTCAAACTTTCAATGAAATATTCCATGCCAGACCTCAGTTTAGGTTACTCTACAACCAGCACACAAGGTGGAGGAACAAATGACATTGCAAGTGGTTGGAAAATAGCACTGGATTTTTAGGCAGAAAAAAAATACATAAGTGCAAATAAGAAATTGAATAAAACTGGGATCTACTCTTATTAACTCGAGCATTCATTGATAAGTGACGGCATTTAATATCATAGGTTACATGACTACACAAAGGATGCTTCAGGAGAGGCTGACAAAAATTACTGCTACACCAGCAACTGCAGCTTAAGTAGAACATGGAGTTAAACTACTTGCTAGTTTCTATTTTCCATTCATCAACAGCTTGTGTGTGTCAGGGTCATTGTAACCATTGCAGTGACCTTGATTTTCAAAATGCTACAGCACAAAAAAAAGACACTGCATTGAACACCTGCTTCTCCGAATTCAGCACTGAGCAAGGGAATTAGATTAGCAATTTGATTGTGGGCTGCAGTACGAAACGAGTTGCGAAACCAACTCCAGGATCTTTAATCTTACTTATTCTCTACAGGACAAAGTATTTAAAAAGATGATTGCACTTACAGCCCTCTGGTGTACGCAGAATAATAGAATCAGTTGAGTTGTAGATCTTAAGAAGGCAATGCACTTGCACTTTCACCTGGTACGTTGTGTCAGGTTTCATAATAGTTATAATAAAAGCAGTTTTGTTGCCAGCTTCCAATTTCTCCCAGACACCACCAACCAACCTGGAAGAGAGAAATGACTGTCACTCAAAGTATACCATCAAGTCCCAGAAATTCTTGAAATGCTTAACTGCAGGATGCTTGTAGAGTGATAGGTGATGCCATACCTAACTAACCAGAAGCACCTTGTTCTTCAGCTGCTGACTAACCTGCTGTGCATTTCCAGTGTAAATCCTCAAGTTTAATAATTAGATTAGAGACTCTGGACCAAATCTCTCTCTCCCACCTCAAATTAGATGCAGTAATTCAGATGTTCTCTTCTTTTTCCTGCAACTCTATCCTTCTGTCTCTCCATTTTCTGCCTTCCCTCATCACATAATTTGCTTTTTCAATTCATTTCAACGCCTCCTCTGACTGAAAAATAGCTGTATTATAGCAGTCAAGGCTAACTAGTGGTTTTCCCTCTTTCCCCCAATAGCAGTGGTGCACAGTGCTCTCTTTCCTTAGATCGCCTCAGTAGTATGATTTAGATCATAAATTCACACCCATCAAATCATGGATATGAACCTGTATGATAGTACTCCATTGTACTATACATTTGGAACTGAGTGCATAAGTGGGAATTTGGTGAGTGGGGGAGTTCAGTGAGGAAGGGAAGGCAGTGTTTTCCATTTTCTTTTTCTACCTTTTTCACCTTCTAGGAATTTAGTTCTTACTCCGCTACAGGGAAAGGAGCCAGCTGTTTGGTGAGTTAGTGGTTAGGGTCTGTTCCAGACCCAAGTTTTAAAATAGTATAAGAACCAGTGGTAAAGTTAAAATACATTTAAAAAGTAGTGATTTTTAAAAATTCACTTACAGGACGTAGACGTTGCTGACTAGGCCAGCATCTATTGCCCATCCCTAATTGCCCTTGAGAAGGTGATGGTGAGCTGCCTTCTTGAAACACTGCAGTCCATGTGGTGTAAGTGCACCCACAGTGCTGTTTGAGAGGGAGTTCCAGGATTTTGTCCTGGTGACAGTTAAGGAACAGCGATATATTTCCAAGTCAGGACGGTGAGTGGTTTGGAAGGGAACTTCCAGGTGGTGGTGTTCCCATGTATCTGGTGCCCTTGTCCTTCTAGATAGTAGTGGTCGTGGGTTTGGAAAGTGTCGTCTAAGGAGCCTTGGTGAAATTCTGCAGTGCATCTTGTGGATGGTACACGCTGCTGCTACTGTGCATCGGGGGTGGAGGGAATGAACGTTTGTGGATGGAGTGCCAATCAAGTGGGCTGCTTTGTCCTGGATGGTGTCAAGCTTCGAGTGTTGTTGGAGCTGCAGCTGCATTCATCCAGGCAAGTGGAGAGTATTCCATTGCACTCCTGACTTGTGCCTTGTAGATGGTGGACAGGCTTTGGGGAGTCAGGAGGCGAGTTACTCGCCGCGGGATTCCTAGCCTCTGACCTGTTCTTGTAGCCACAGTATTTATATGGCTAGTCCAGTTCTGTTTCTGGTCAATGGTAAGCCCAGGATGTTGATGGGGGTGGGGGGGCTCAGTGATGGTAATGCCATTAAATGTCAAGGGCGATGGTTAGAGTCTCTCCATCCGGAGATGGTCATTGCCTGGCACTTGTGTGGCACAAATGTTACTCGTCGCTTGTCAGCCCAAGCCTGGATGTTGTCCAGGTCTTGCTGCATTTAGACATGGACTGCTTCAGTATCTGAGAGGCTGCAACTGGTGAACATTGTGCAATCATCAACGAACATCCTCACTTCTGACCTTATGATGAAAGGAAGGTCATTGATGAAGTAGCTGAAGATGGTTGGGCCTAGGACATTACGCTGGGGAACTCCTCCAGCAATGACATGTAACTGAGATGACTGACCTCCAGCAGCCACAACCATCTTCTTTTGTGCTAGGTACGACTCCAACAGCGGAGAGTTTTCCCCCTTATTCCCACTGACTCCAGTTTTTCTAGGGCTCCTTGGTGCCACACTCGGTCAGATGCAGCCTTGGATGTCAAGGACAGTCACTCATCTCATCTCGAGTTCAACTCTTTTGTCCATGTTTGAACGAGATCAGGAGCCAAGTGGCCCTGGCAGAACCTAAACTGAGTGTCAGTGAGCAGGTTATTGCTAAGCAAGGACTACTTGATAGCAGTGTTGATGATCCCTCTCATCACTTTACTGATGATCGAGTGTAGACCAATTGGGCAGTAACTGGCCAGATTGGATTTGTCCCACTTTTTATATACAGGACCGACCTGAGCAGTTTTCCATATAGCTGAGTAAATGCCAGTGTGTCGCTGTACTGGAACAGCTTAGCTAGGGGCATGGCAAGTTCTGAGCGCAAGTCTTCAGTATTATTGCAAGGGCCCAAAGCCTTTGCAGTATTCAGTGCCTTTAGCCATTTCTTGATATCACATGGAGTGAATCAAAATGGCTGAAGACTGGCATCTGTGATGCTGGGGACCTCCGGAGGCACTTGGCATTTCTGGTTGAAGATTGTAGCAAATACTTCAGCCTCATCTTTTGCACTTATGTGCTAGACTCCTTTATCATTGAGGATGGGAATATTTATGGAACCTCCTCCTACAGTGAGTTGTTTAATTGTCCACCACCATTCACGACTGGATGTGGCGGGACTGCAGAGCTTAGATCTGATCCTTTGGTTGTGGAATCACTTAGCTCTGTCTATCACTTGCTGCTTTATGCTGTTTGGCATGCAAGTAGGCCAGTGCTGTAGCTTCACCACGTTGACACCTCATTGTTAGGTATGCCTGGAGCTGTTCCTTGTATGCCCTCCTGCACTCTTCATTGGGTTGATCCCCTGGCTTGGAAGTAATGGTAGAGCTGGGCGTTTGCCAGGCCATGGAGGTTACAGATTGTGGTCGAGTACAATTCTGCTGCTACTGATGGCCCACAGTGCCTCATAGTTGCCCAGCTTCATGTTGCTAGATCTGTTTGAAATCTATCCCATTTAGCATACAATTTAATTACAATTAAGTAATTAAAAATACATTTAGGTTGGCAGGACAAATGATGTGACAAGCCTGCAGCATGTGAGAGCTCCTGGATGCCAGCGTTATCCAGGGCAAACACGTCTGCAGCGTTCGGGGCTCAAGGAGCTTCAGCTCAGTCATTGAGCTGACGGCATTACCTGGATGCTTTGCACCAGGAGGCAGTCACATCTTCTGATTTGGTCAGTGGTCAGGGGCAGAAGGGTGCAACTGAAGAGGTAAGGGGACCCAGGGGGCAAGAGTACAGGAGTGCCTTTGCAATTGTCCAATAGGTTTGAGATTTTCTTAGCCCGTTTGGATGAGACTGAGGACTGCAGGATGGATGAGAAAACAGACCATGGCATTGTCAAGTGCAGAAAGTAATGTAGTGGTATAGGGAACAGTACAGTGAGGGGGATTGACACTGTTTTCTGCAGCAAAGACTGAGACTCCAGGCAGCTGTGTTGCCTGCCCAGTGCCAGGGTTTGGTACATCTACTCAGTGTTGTAGAGGAACGTGCAGTGGGAGGGGTAGGAACCAGTTGTCATGGTCCATGCAGGTACCAATGACACAGGTACAACTAGGAAAGGGAGTTCTGCATAGAAAGTATAAGGAGTTAGGCACTAAACTAAAAAGCAGAACCTCATAGGTTATAACCTGTGGATTATTAACTGTGCCATGTGCAAATTGGCATAGGGGACATAAAATTAAAGATGAATACACGGCTCAAAGACTGGTTTTGGAGAAGTGGGTTCCGGTTCATGGGGCACTGGCACCAGTACTGAGGAAAGTGGGAGCTGTACCATTGGAACAGTCAACACTTGAACGGTGCTGGGACCAGTGTCCTAGCGAGGTGCATAACTAGGGAAGTAGAGAGGGTTTTAAACTAAATGCTGGGGCAAAGGATCAAATTTGCAAAGATGTGATAAATCAAAGCGTAGAGAAAAGAGAAATGTATTAATATAGGAAATGATAAACAAACCACGATAGGAAGGGACAGAGAGCACAGGGAGTACAAATATAAGAGTAAATCAGATGAGGCTAAAGGTTGCAAAAACAATAAAAAGCAGAAAACTAAAGGCTCTGTATCTAAATGCACATAGCACTCAAGCCAAAACAGATGAACTGAGTGTGCAAATAGAAATAATAAGTACGATCTGATAGCCTTCACAGAGACATAGCTGCAGGGTGACACAGGTTAGGGCCTGAATATTGAAGGGTACGTGACATTTAGGAAGGACAGGAAGCTAGGAAAAGTTGGAGGGATGGCTCTGTTAATTAATTACGGTATTAACACAGAGGGGGATGACTTAAGTTCAGGAAACCAGGGTGAAGAAACAGTTTGGGTAGAGATGAGAAATGATAATAGGCAAGTCGTCACTAGGCCCCCTAACAGTAACCATACAGTAGGATAGGGTATAAAGGAAGAGCTAATGGGAGCTTGTCAAAAAAGGTATGGCAATAATCATAAGGAATTTTAATCTGTGTGTCGACTGGGACAATCAGATGGGCAAAGGTATCCTAGATGAGGAATTCAGTGTTTTTGGGATAGTTTCTTACAATAGTACATTCTGGCACCAGCCATAGAGCAGACTATACTAGGCCTGATATTATGCAATGAGTTAGGATTAATGACCTCAGTGAAGACATCCCTAGGCAGCAGCGACCATTGTATGATTGTAATAAATTCAGTTTGAGGGAGAGAAGAGTGGGTCCAAGACTAGTATTTTATAACTTAAATAAGGGCAATAATAAGGGCTCGAAAGTAGAACTAGCTAAAGTGAACTGGCAAATTAGGTTGAGGGCTAGGTCAGCAAAGATGCAGTGGCAGACATTTAAGGGGATATTTCAGAATATTGTACAGAGAATAGATACATTACAACAAGAAAGAAATATTCCAAGGGGAGAACCAACTATCTGCGGTTAACTAAAAAATTAAAGCTAGTATCAAACTTAAAGGAAAAAGCATATAATTACATGAAGATGGGTGACAGGTCAGAAGATTAGGCACAATATAAAAACAAAGAATGACCAATAGGTTGATGAAGGATGGAAAAATGGAAAAATTAGAGTACGAAAGAAAGCTAGCTAGAAATACAAAATCAGATAGTAAGAGTTTCTATAGATATTTAAATAAAAACAGGAATAACAAAGTGAGCATTGGGCGTTTGGAAAATGAGTTTGGAAATTAATAATAGAAAATAAAGGAGATGGCAGATGAATTGAATAGATATTTTGTATCGGTCTTCACCATAGAAGAAACAAGTAACATCCTCGAAATCATTAAATCGGGAAATGGGAGGGAGGAACTCGGGGAAAATCACAATCACCAAGGAAGTCGTATAGAGAAAATTGTTGGAGTTGCGGACTGATAAGTCCCCAGGTCCTGATGGGCTTCATCCTAGGGACTTAAAAGAAGTGGCTAGTGAGATAGTTGATACATTGCGTCAGGGTGATACAATAATTTTCGTAATGTTATTTGGAATTTATTGTAAAGTCGTGTGTGTGTGTGTGCGCGCACGTGTGTGTGTGTGTGTGTGTGTGTTAATTGAATTACAGACAGTTGGTCTGGGTGCTTTGATGTATCAGATGGGAAACTAGGTTTGAAATGCTAAGTAGGTAAACATGGGGGAAGCTTGTAAGGTGTAAAGGTAACATTTGCTTTTTTAAATAAATCGGACAAGCTTGAATTCAAAAGAGGGGGTGAAATGTTTCACTTAACCAAGAGAAGTTAAGAAACTAAAAACAAAAAACTACTGCGGATGCTGGAAATCCAAAACAAAAACAGAATTACCTGGAAAAACTCAGCAAGTCTGGCAGCATCGGCGGAGAAGAAAAGAGTTGACGTTTCGAGTCCTCATGACCCTTCAGTAGAACTGAGTAAAGTTAGGAGAGGGGTGAAATATAAGCTGGTTTAAGTGGGGGGTTGGGGGGGTGGTAGTAGGGACAGAGTAGGTGGCATCATGCTGGAGTTGGTGGAAGTTGCCAGAGTTGGTGGTATGATGCCACCACCAAACACATCTTCCCTTCACCCCCCCGGCGGCATTCCGTAGGGATCGTTCCCTCCGGGATACCCTGGTCCACTCCTCCATCACCCCCTACTCCTCAACCCCCACCTATGGCACCTCCCCATGCCCACGCAGAAGATGCAACACCTGCCCCTTCACTTCCTCTCTCCTCAACGTCCAAGGGCCCAAACACTCCTTTCAAGTGAAGCAGCATTTCACTTGCATTTCCCCTAACTTAGTCTACTGCTTTCGTTGCTCCCAATGCGGTCTCCTCTACATTGGAGAGACCAAACGTAAACTGGGCGACCGCTTTGCAGAACACCTGCAGTCTGTCCGCAAGACCCAAACCTCCCTGTCGCTTGCCATTTTAACACTCCACCCTGCTCTCTTGCCCACATGTCTGTCCTTGGCTTGCTGCATTGTTCCAGTGAAGCCCAACGCAAACTGGAGGAACAGCACCTCATCTTCCGACTAGGCACTTTACAGCCTTCCGGACTGAATATTGAATTCAACAACTTTAGATCTTGAACTCCCTCCCCCATCCTCACCCCCTTTCTGTTTCTTCCCCCTCCCTTTTGTTTTTTCCAATAATTTATACAGATTTTTCTTTTCCCACCTATTCCATTATTTTTAAATCTATACCTGTAATGCCCTGTCAGTCTTTCCACCCCACCCCCACTAAAGCTGTACCTTGAGTGTCCTGCCATCCATTCTTAATTAGCACATTCTCTTAGATAATATCACCACCTTTAACACATCTTTGTTCCTTTGTCTGTGACATCTTTTGATTATCTGCTCCTATCACTGCTTGCTTGTCCCTACAACCACCCCCCCCAACTTCTCTCCCCCCACCCCACCCCCCACCTTAAACCAGCTTATATTTCACCCCTCTCCTAACTTTACTCAGTTCTGCTGAAGGGTCATGAGGACTCGAAACGTCAACTCTTTTCTTCTCCGCCGATGCTGCCAGACCTGCTGAGTTTTTCCAGGTAATTCTGTTTTTGTTTTGAAGTTAAGAAATTGTTTGTTTTTCCCAAAGATTACTGGTAAAATTCGTACTGTGATAGATTTTTATTATTAGAGAGGTAAAGTCCAAAGACAATCAGAATTTACATTCAAAGGGAAAAATATATACTAAAAAGAGAGAAGGCTGTGTGCAAGGGAAGGCACTCTAAGATCTAAGAAGTGTGAAAAGCCTCCAACCTCTGTAGCCAAACTGCTGCCTGCAAGAACTTAAGAAAACTCGCTTTGAATTCAAATGTTCGGGGTGTCATATTACTTTACCTGGGTCTGTTAAAATCTGTGTGTTTTTACTGTTGCCTGACTGAAGGTGTAACTGGGAGTTAGGAGTTATCATAGTAGGAATTTGTAGACCTATATATGTGCTTAACATTATTTCTTTTAATTCAAAGCCCACATCTCGAAATAAGTACACATTGAAAATAGTTGTGGCAGCTGCTTCAAGTTTCCCTCTGGGATTTGGGCAGCTTGACATTTACCATCCACCTGCCATAACACATTGGTTTTACTTTTCCAAATTCCCTAGATTGGTAAATAGCAATTGTAATTCCTTTATTCAAAAAGGGAGGGAGACAGAAAGCAGGAAACTACAAGCCAAATAGCTAACATCTGTCATAGGGGAAAATGTTAGAAGCTATTATTAAAGATGTTAAAGTAGGGCACTTGGAAAAATTCAGGGTAATCAGGCAGAGTCAACATGGTTTTGGAGAAATGGAAATCATGTTTAACCAATTTATTGGAGGTCTTTGAAGTAGCAACATATGCTGTGGATAAATGGAAACCAGTGGATGTACTGTACTTGGATTTCCAGAAGGCATTTGATAAGGTGTCACAATAAAAAGGCTATTGCGAAAAGTAAAAGCTCATCAGTGTAGCGGGTAACATGCTAGCATGGATAGAATATTGGCTAGCTAACGGGAAAAAGAGGGTAGGCATAAATGGGTTTTTTTCTGATTGGCAAGATATAACAAGCGATGTGCCACAGGGATCAGTGCAATCAGTCATACAAATGACTTGGATGAAGGGACCAAAGGTATGGTTGCTAAATTTGCTGACGACACAAAGAGAGGTAGGAAAGTAAGATGTGAAGAGGACATAAGGAGCCTACAAAGGGCTAAGTGAGTGGCCAAAGACCTGAAAAATGGAGCGTGGTGCGGGAGTGTGTGAAATTGACAATTTTGGCAGGAGAAATAAAAAGGCATATTGTCTGAACGGTGAGAGATTGCAGAGCTCCGTGATGCAGTGATTTAGGGATCCTAGTACACAAATCGCAGAAGGCATACTAGCAAGGTACAGCAAGTAATTAGGAAAGCTAATAGACTGTTATTGTTTATTACGAGGGGAATTGAATACAAAAGTAGGAAGGTTATGCTTCAGTTGTACAGGGCATTGGTGAGACCACATCTGGAGTAGTGTCTACATAATTGGTCTCCTTATTTAAGGAAGGATGTAAATGTGTTGGAAGCAGTTCAGAGAAAGTTTACTAAACTGATACCTGGATTGGACGGGTTGACTTAAAGGTTGGACAGGCTAGGCTTGTATCCACTGGAGTTCAGAAGAATAAGAGGTGACTTGATTGAAACATAAAGGTCCTGAGGGGTCTTGACATGGTCGCTGTGGAGAGGATGTTTCCTCTTGTGGAGGAATCTAGTACTGGGGGCCACTGCTTAAAAAATGAGCAATCGCCCATTTAGGACAGAGACGAAGAGAATTTTTTTCTGAAAGTTGAGTGTCTTTGAAACTCTCTGCCAAGGCAGTGGAAGCAGAGTCTTTGAATATTTTTAAGGCAGAGGTCGAAAGATCCTTGATAAGCAAGGAGGTGAAAGGTTATCGGGGGTAGGTGGGAATTTGGAGTTGAGGTTACAGTCAGATCACCCATGACCCTTCGAGCCTGTGCTGCCATTCAATGAGGTCAAGTGGCCTACTCCTGCTCCTAACTCGTATGTTTGTATTAATGTTGCAGTACATTGTCCAAATTTGGCAGCCTTTTCAAAAGGTCTGTATATTGCGAATTCCAGCATATTTCACAACATACATTCTGCTTTCCCACAATGCCAATTTCCATTCAAAAGGCAGCTGAAAGAAAGCTGTTCCACTGCTTGCTTTGTTAGAAAATGGAATAGATCTTAACCAACATGATGGAGCCAAGGAGAAAAAACTGATTTAAAATGCCAAAAAAGTCTTTATTCTGAAACTAATTAAAATCCTCCATAGTGCCAGATGTAAAAAAAATCTACTGAATGCCAAGGGCAAAAAAAAAATAAGCATTTTGCATCAAAAAAAGAATAGATTCTGCAGCCAAGGCACAGATAGCTAAATAAAAAAGTTTCACAAATCTGCAAAATAGAACATATGGTCAATTTCCCTCCACAGTTATGTACAAAGTTCATTCTAACACATCATGTCAAAGGAGCATAATTATTGGTGTGAGTGAGGTGAGCATCCCAACTGAATTGGAAAACCAGCCATTCAGTACAATGGGCCAAAGTCACTACTGGATCGATGATGAAATATTGAAACAGCAGCAAATAATATTGACAGCGTATCAGAGTTTATGGATACTATTAGCAATATTTTCTCAAGTACCAGTTCAATTCCTAGAACTGAATAGTGCCGAAGAATCACAAGGCATTCTCCATTAAGGTACTTCTGAAATATTAATAAATGCCAAACATAGTTGTCAATTATTGTAAAACAAGAATATAAAGAACTGCTGCCCTCTCCAATATGGGCCATCAACAACTTTCATGGTCACCAATGTATACCATGTAAAAATTTCCCAGAACTATCACATCACTCACTGTTCAATTATACTGTTCTCCTGAAGGTTGCCGGCACGCCAATCTCAAATTAAAATGAAAACTTAATGTAAAATTAATGTAGCAACCCTCTTACAAACATCTTAAAGCATATAAGCGCAACTACAATTATGTAGGCAAATATGGCAGCTATTCTATGAATAGCAAAAATAAAACAATTTACATGATCATTTAGTCTTGTATAGTATTGTTGGTGGGAGCACATTGAACAGAACACCTGGTAGCTCTTCCAATAGTGCCATGGGATCATTACAGATAAACCAGAGTAAATCAAAAGTCGAATTAGCTGCAATGTCTGCAGGCCAGCCGCTCTCCAAGAGAAAGCCAACAATGTTATATATGGTAGGAAGCATGCCTCCAGCTGGCCTAACAGAACACAGCTTTGAGACTGAAGGTGCAGTGTGCAGCTGACTTTAAAGCCCATCCTTCAATTTGGAAATAAATGACTCCTAGATGCACACAGACAGTTTCAGTTAAAAATTTTCAACAGCTTCTACTCTTTCCCTTTCAATTCAATAAATTGTGAATTGAAATGACAAATTTCATCAGTTTGGCCCCAAATGTGGATTCCCTTAGAGGTGGATAAATAAATGAGAACTGAAAGTAAACAGCAGTTCCAGGCAACATCCAATTTCTAAAAGGAAAGGGAGGAGTGGTGCAAGACAGAAGAGCTGTGGGATTATTACCTGTAGAGTACAACATAGGTACATGATGGTGGAAAATTCTTTGGGCTCTCCCACATTAGAGAAACTGCGCCATTAAAATCAAATGCCCAACGGAAATGGTGAACTTTATATGACATACCGTCAGCTTAAAACAAAAAAAAAGCACAAAATTAGTGCCAGAAATTTTTATAATGCTGCACAAAATATTACTCTATCCTTGATGACTGGACCATTTTGGACATATTCATTTCAGACATGCAGTAATACTACAACAATCCTATTATTAAATAACCTTCTGGGCAAAGGCAAATAAGTTTGCTGGAAATCTGAACTAAAAACAAAACGTTGGAAGTATTCAGCAAGTCAGGCAGCAGTTGTGGAGAGTAAAAGAGAGTTAACATTTCAGGTCAATAATGTTTTGTCAGAACTGGAAAATGCAATATGCTTTCGAGTACACGGGCATAAGAAGTTGGGGGGTGGTGGGGGGGAAAGAAAGGGGAGGAAAGAACAAAAAAGGTTAGGCCTGATAGGATGGAAGGCAGAAGTGATGAAATAACAGAATGGGACCATGGTACTGGTCATTCACTAAGATCCCCGATGCCCTGCTGCCCTTGCCATGCCAGTTTAAGTCTGCATAGTATCATAGAATGATACAGGACAGGAGGCCATCCAGTCCATTAGGCCTGTGCCAAATCTTTGGCAGAGCTTTCCAATTAATGCTACTTCCCTGATCCTTCCCCACAGCCCTTGTAAATGTTTCTTGTCAATCACCTTAACTGTGTCCTCTCTAGAAGCTGTTTCTCTTTATTTACTCCATCAAACTATTCATTTCTAGAAAGTCACTGCATAAAATATGTTAAAGCTGAGGGATACAGGAAAAAGTCTAATTAATGGGGTACGTCTTAGGATATCCTGCTCCTGTAAGATCCAACCATTGGATCTATTATTGGAGCACAAGAATTCCCCCAAATCAGGGACCAAAGAAGAAAATGGTGACACAGACCTGGAAATAGAGGACAGCTGCTGAAATAACCATTTACATAATAGGCACTGGAAGTGGCATCTACTGAATTACCTCCATAAACCTAAATGCTTTAAAAGAAATGCTCGAGCGCTCTATGGTTGCACATACAGTACAACTGCAGCACTGCTGCAAAGGGGATTTGGACAGGCTCTCTGGAAGGAGGCATCAGATAGCCACTCACTCAGGACTTAGTCAGGCCCCAACTCTGGATTGGCCCAGCAATTTCTCATCATCAAAGCAAATCTGTTTTGCTCAACAATGCTACAGTTTCAAGATAAACGTAGACTTGGACTCAGTCACTCTCCATCATCCTGTGGTATTCTTTAGATCTAATCAGAGTGGATTATGGGCGTCATTTGTCATTCACAATATCACAAGAGTGTGACATGAGTATTGCATCCTTTTGTTTCAACTGTAGGATTAACAAGCGGCTGCTTCCAACCTACCTCTAACCAACAGTTCCAAAGTATGGCAACAAACAGCGACAGATATTTCCAATCTCAAACTTATAATAAGCAGGACTACTTTAACATCTTTGCGAGAATTAAGCAAAGACCAATGTTATACTACCACTTGTTTTTTTTAAAAAAAGCTTCCAAATGAGGAAAATACATTTAGTAGGTTTAATTTCTGCTACCAAAACATTTTTCCTCCCCTCAATTCTGCTGCAGCCCCAAATTGCTAATTCTTGCTTTTGTGCATGGCTGTCTTTGGTGCCTACTGGTCAACTAGTCAATCATTCAGGATATTGAAACCAAGCCTAACCCTGTCTGCACCCAACATCCCTCCCCTGCCCCATACACATGCAGTCGCCAATAAAAAGTTCTAGCTAGAGATCAGGAACAGAAACCCTAATTAATATTTCACTATTGTACAAGGTTGTGAGGCCAAACTATTATCAACAGGATCCAAGCTTTAGGACCTTCTTGGTCCATGTGGCAATTACATGTTCAGTAACTAAAGCCATTGCAGAAGCAATAATTCTATTTAAACTAAAAGTTTGTCCTGTTAGATCCAGCACTATGGGTGCACCTATACCACAGGGGCTGCAGAGGTTAAGAAGGCAACTCACCATCACCTTCTCAAGGGCGATTAGGGATGGCCAATATAGGTTGGCCTAGCCTGCAACCCCCACATCCCGTGAATGAATAAAAAAAAAAATTCTTCCCCTTAAAAAAAAGTCGGTCAGATTGAGCTAGATACACAGCCCTTACCTCCAACTTGTGACTTACCTGAGCAGTTCTTCTCATCACTGTTATCGGAACAGTCCAGAAAGCCATCGCAGCGTTCCAGTTGGCTTATGCAGGTCTCCCCATCCTCACAAACAGTTCCATTCAAACACAGTAACGGAATATGGGTAGCTGTTTCAATAGAATGAATGAGATTTTTTTCAAGCTTTTGCTCCAAGTTAGATGTGGTGAAAATAAAACATGAAACACCTAGCAAGTCGATGTACATTTGAAGCTTAAAGGCTAACATTTATCATGCTGATAAAGGGTTAGACTCATAAGCATTATCCCTCCCTTTCTCTTTCAGGCACTAATGTTCCCAGTTTTCTGAAATTTAAATTTTGCAGTTTTCTACACATTTCTAACGAAAGCAATGCTGCTTTAAATTTTTTTTAAATGTCACAATAGACTTACAATTGTTATCCCCATTTTCTCTAATACTATAGATGGTTTCTCAGCCAAGAGAGTATGCTGCAGCCATCTCCTCCCATAATGGAAATCTTGTGATTGTTGCATAAGGTGTACAGTAGTGAGTTTGCATCTTTTTTTTCCCCCCCCTTTCATGGTATAAAATACTTGATCTTTCATTCATACGGATCAAATCACTAACTCAGCTTATTGGTTATGGGAAAACAAAAAGGGACCGTTTTCATGCTCCCAGTCACTGGCATGGTGTACATACAGACATAATAGGCAAGGAGTCATTTTAAACAATTGCAAATCTTTTCATTTGATAGGAGGTTGGAGTGAAGGGCGAGGTTGAGAAGAGGCATTAACCAGCTACAGAAATCTGACTGGCCTGAACCAGCTTGAATTTAAACTGTTTCCTGCTTCTGCATTGAAAGGTTGCTCAAAAGGTTTCAAAACGTTAATTTGCCATTTAACTCAACAGTCTGATGCAGGACTTTTGTTTTAATAGGAGTACTCACGACAGTTCATTTCATCCGACCCATCACGACAATCTCGATGACTGTCACACCGTTTCCAGTTGGGGATACAGTTATGGCTTCGAACACAACTGAACTCCGAGAAGCTACACCTTCCAGCAGGTTTCGCAGAGGTGGTGGATGTGGTTGTTGCGTTTACTGCCAACATACAACATAAACTCAGTCTGGTATTTAAGAGACAGCGAATTCCATACCCAGTGGACAAACGAGGCTTTTATCAATCAACTTGGATTGCAATGTAAAAAGTGGTTTACAGAAGGAGGAGTTTTTTTTTTTAAAAAGAAAAATTTTTAGTATTTGATATAGTGTGTGCTTGAAATGATCTATATTAGCACTAAGAAACGAAACACATTTCTGGGAATATGTCAGGTTATACAACTTCTTGGGTCAGTTACAACAATGGCTGGATGTGGCGTAGCCCAATCTTTCAACCCTGCTCCAACCTTCGAAGAGTGAAACATTTCCCACAGTCGCAACTTCTTAAATTTAATTTTTCCATAGCAGCATTCTATTGGCTGCAAGAGGGGTTGCCAAAATAATGCCAAATTAGCAGTTTGGTGGTCCCATACTCCCTGGAAATGGGTTTAAAATTACCTAAGCATCATGCAGAAAACTTACAATCAGCAGGAAGATGAGACTTGTATTTTGTCACTCTGTGCTGGATCCAAACTGTGCTCCCAGAGATAAATGTGCTAACTCAATATACCACCCAGCTCCTCAAATTCGAGCTGCTCGCTCCTTACTTTCAGTTGTAGGTCATCTGAACCATTTGATTATCTTGACACTAAACACAAGTTTAGTGAGCTATTATTCTCAATACACAGCTGTTCAGTTGAAAATAAGCACCATCAGGGACAACTTAAGAGGGCAGGAAAGCTCACCACTGCAAGCTATAGTCATTAAAAAAACACTGCAATAGGCCAGTGGAATGAACTGCTTTCAAGACATGGCAAAACATTTTAATGCGAGTAAAGAAAATTAAGTCTCTGATTGATGTTTGACCGGAGATAAAATGATTTATAAGCAGCCTTTCAAACAACAGCGCCATGACTAAAAAGCAACACTGAATAGTTTAGAGTTCCAGTAAGTCACGGCGCTGAATTTTTTACTGAGCAGGTGGGCACGCGCCTGACCTGCTTGAGAGTAAAATGACATGCGGTGACGTCAGGAGAGTCTCCCGACATCATTTTGCACTTGAGATATTTTGGTCAGGTGTGTGCGGGAGTCAGCGGCGCGCCTGCCAACAATTAACAGGCCTATTAAAGGCCATTAAAGTATTAATTGAATTTAATTTGCATATCGGCCAGGTGGCCTTTGGAATTTTTATGAAACCTCATCCATGGGCGGGATGAGGTTTCCAACAGGAATTAAAAATTTTAAAATGTGGAAATGTCATTTAGAACATGTCCCTGATCATGTGACAGAGTCAGATGAGGGGACATGTTTTTAACATTTGTAAGTTTTTTTATTTTAAAAATCTTCAGCTCTGTGCCTCAGGGAGCTTTCACTGCACATACCCGCGTGCATGCACAAACTTCCACATTCGCCCTCCTCCAGCTCCCACCCTGGCAGCACTCAAGCGTTTTAGCGCGCATTCCACACTGGCTGGTTGTTAATTAGCCAGCCAACGGGAAATCAATGTCGGGGCCCGATCGCAGTGGGCTTCGCAACCGCTACTGGGCCTGTCCACCACGCCCGCTTGACGAGATAAAAATCCTGCCCATGATGTTCAACATCTCTTATGCCAATTGTTGGCACTAGCACCAACTGCACAAACATTTTTACCTTTGACCAATATAACATTTTGAAATGATTAGTTATATATGTATTAAAGAATGATACTAGCTACAATATCTCAAAGGAAATCAACTTAGTGTTGAACACAAATTCTTATGCTTAAAAGTTATTGAGCCCTGACAATCATCTGAAACTGTTGTGGTAGATTTAAAGTTTCCTTGATCAAAACTAACATAACAATATCAGAGAATAAAACATATTGCTGCTTTGCACTTCCTGACAGTGACAGACCATTTCCAACTCAGATACTGTACAGCTTCAAAGAACCTCATTTATTTACCAAAAATGTCCAAAGAAGCCAAAATCTCAAGTACCGCAAGGGTAGGCCAACCATCTCTATTTTTACTTACCTGAAAAGGTGGGGCAACCTTCCTCATCAGAACCATCTGGGCAGTCTTCATAACTATCACACACCCAACGGTTTACGATACATCCCCCAGAATTACATCGGAAATGGTTGGGACCACAACTCAATGGAGCCTCTGTAGTATGTTGAGCAGGATTCCAACCTAAAACAATTGTAAATACTTAAGAATGTGAAGTCTTTAGGCTTTGGATTAAGAAATAACGTCTAGGGCCTGAAGTAAATCAGCAACTATAAACTGCACTTCCGTATCTAAAATTAACCCTTTTGTTTACTGCTAATTTTGCCCCCATGCTCAAATCATTCATTCATTGCTGAGCTATGGTTCCATGAGCACCAGCTGAGGCAAGGAAAATAGAAACTAATCACACCCATAAAATTTCTACACACGTCTTCACTGTCTTCTGCACTTACAATGAGGGGGATGAAAGTTTTCCTTTCTCTCGCTTTCCTTGCAAAGCACTTGTTTGGATAGTGCTTATTTATGCACAATAGCAAGAATTTAAAATAAATTTTGCCACCTCTTTGGATTCTTCTGCTACCATTGTGAAAAATACCCTGGACTCAATCATCAGGATTACTGTGGCCACACATTTACACTGAGGTACAATTTTGTGCAGTGTGAAGTTCCTTGAGTAATAAAATACTACGAAAGTGCTGAAATAAATTAAAATGAATGGCTATGTTTTACAATAAGTCCTCCTGCCAGTTGAAAAACCAAATCTAGATAACATTGCGTAGAATGGAGGTGAAGAAAGTTACACTTGCAAGGGCTTGATGTTACCTTTTTGTGCACGCAAACATTGGTCACCAGCTCCTAGAGTTAGTAACCAACAAAACAAGCTCTCTAACTGGATTAAATCCATAACTGGACTGCAGAACTAAATAAATGCACTAATAAGTATGACGTTAAATCACATCTTAATCCAATAAGGGAAATTTCCTTCACTTAATTTGCCCATTATTCATACCTCCTTCACAGCCATTTAATATTTTTCACTTATCCTAGAAATCCATTTGTTTTTTTTTACCATCCAAAATTACAGCCTGCTTCAGTAGATCTCACATTAATTGAATAAGATCATAAGATGAAGCCCGAATGACTTGAATATATAAAGTCAACTGAAACTTCAGTCCAGTAATGAGAATGTTGCATTGTTGGAGTTGATGCTAAACCAAGACCCTGTTTACATGCTCAGGTGAACACAAGGCACCTCACTGTACTGCCCAAGGAACAGCAGGGAGATCTCCCAGAGTCCTACCCAACTTTCAATCATTAATCCTCTCCAACAAAAATTTAGCTGGAAGTAAATGGGTGTTAAGTGGGCTTGTCATGTTTACCTATGCAAGTGACTAAAGTTCAAAAGTAATCCATATGCTAAGGATATGAAGGGTGCTGCAAGCTCCTTCTTCAATTAACCCCCCCACAGAAACACCCCCCCACAGAAAGAAACACCCCCCCACAGAAAGAAACACCCCCCCACAGAAAGAAACACCCCCCCACAGAAAGAAACACCCCCCCACAGAAAGAAACACCCCCCCACAGAAAGAAACACCCCCCCACACCCACCCCTTTTGATCCAGTCTCTGTCCCCTAGAAAAGGGCATTCTCATCAAAACCTACAAAATATTGAAGGGGCTCGATAGGGTAGACACGGAGGAATTGTTTCCATTGGCCGGGGAACCTAAAACACAGGGGCAGTCTCAGGATAAGGGGACAATCATTTAGGACTGAGATGAGGAGAAATTACTTCACTGAAAAGGGTTGTGAATCTTTGGAATTCTCTATCTTAGAGGGTTGTGGATGCACCATCGTTGACTACATTTAAGGCTGGGATTGACAGATTTTTGGTCTTTCAGGGAATTAATAAATATAGGGAGCTGGCAGGAAAATGGATTTGAAGCCCAAGATCAGCCATGATCATACTGAATGACAGAGCAGGCTCAATGGGCCGTGTGATCGACTCCTGCTCGTATTTCTTGTGTTATTGTTCTGCCTCAAAGAACTGTAGCAAACTTTCATCACAATACAGAATTCTATTATTCAACTGCAATTAAATAATATCATGCTCGTAAAATGTAAGATGGATAAACGCAAATAAGCAGTTACTTTATGGTCAGTCACAGTATGCAGAGGTACATTTTAAAAGGGCACATAGTCTGAAATATTTGTAAAATTTTTAGCCCATCTGGTGCCCTATATCACCACACCATATTCATAATCAAATTAATTAGATTTAATTTTTATACCAGGGCAGCCATCTTCATCAGACCAGTCTCCACAGTCATTCTCTCTATCACATTTCCACCATGTTGGAACACAATTTCCATTCTGGCAGCTGAACTGAAAATATCTTGAGCAAGAAGGTTCTTCAGTAGGATTTCCTGCAAAGGTGCAAAGACCAAATAAACAGCTGGTAAGGAAAGGTTTTTAATTTAAAAGCAAGATACTGCAGATGCTGGAAATCTGAAATGAAAACAAAAAAACTCTGGAAAAACTCAGCAGGTCTGGCAGCATCTGTGGAGGAAGAAACAAAATTAACAAAGAGTCTGTATGACTCTTCTTCAGGGGAAGGAAAGGCTTTTTTTGGACATAGGTTAGCGAGAAACAAGAAAAATGATTTACACTGTATTGTAAGCCCAACAATGACTTCCCAAAGAATCAGCCAACAATGGATCCCATGGTTAGAAAATCTAGTAAGTAATTAACTTCAATTAACTGGATAACTCAAACCACTATTTCACCTTAGTGATAGCTGGCTTAAGGATAATTAACAATTGCTCTTGAAATAGAATCTTCCTTCGCATTGCACTACTAATAGACAGGACATCAATCCTCCACATTCCTGATAGCAAATATCAATATCACACATTAAGTATTAAATCTGAAAGTTGGGCTCTAAAATTTTGAACTGTTTAGCACCACAGTGAACTTTGAGACCTAAGTGTTTCATTGTGGAGTCACTTAAGTGTTGGAGTTCTGGAGCCAAGTGCAAACATGGTAACCCAATACTCAAGCCAGGTAGCTTCACAGTACCATGGAAATGTAGATCAACCACCAGCAATCTGGTTCACTAATGGCAGCTGGAGAGGTAGACCAGTCAATGGGGTTGCAATTGTTCTCACTTCATTCCAGATAATCCTACAAATTATGTCTTAAAAAGGTGGGATAGACAAGCAGCAGAAACCTCATCAGGTACACTGCACATTTGAGCTTGTTGACCTCCAACAAGTCCATGTGCATACCCAGCAGTCTGCAAGCCATAGCACTGCATTGAAAACTCTCTAGATGGTGTTAATTGGGTTTTATGGGGGATTGTAATGTGTTCCTCTTGGGACAAAGTGTGCAATCAATATTGGGCAAATAGGACAGATTGCTCAGAATCAAACATTTTAATACAAGCCCAATTTATTCCACTCAGCTGACCAAAAATAATAAATTATGAAACACAGCCCAACTTCAGTAAAGTTCCCACTGGTAACCGAGCACATTATTTGTAATTAGGTATTTTGATTGGCAGTTTCTGACATGCGTAGATTTGAGCATGCTGAACAACAACCACACTTTAGATAAGTATTTTTTCCACTTACTGCAATTTGCTTCATCGGAGTAGTCTCCACAATCATCTACGCCATCACACTTCCATTCCATGCTAATGCACACCCCATTCAAGCATCTGAAACTGGAGGGTTCACAAGTTCTACTGAACTCTCCTGTCTGTGCTATAAATAAAAGATCAATAGCCAAGTGTTAATAGCATTTATTAATTACGACCTGCTAGTCTAATAATCTAGTTGCATAGCATGGACCTAAAGAAAATCACACTGGCAAGCTACAGGCCTCGATAATGTGTTGGCAAGCGTTGGCCACCAGTTCGAAGTTTAGAGCACTCCTGTGTCCTTCTCACCTGTAGCTATTTAACTGGAAGAACCTTCAGATTTGCAGGACTATTAATTTGTTTCTAGATTTCTAAACTATTCTTTATAGGTGAAAAAAAAAATGCTCAACCTAAGCCAAAGTTCAAACAGGCATGTTATTGTTTTGGAGTGGACTCTTCGGAACTAGAGAAGAAGTTTTTTCTTTTCTCTTCTGCAACTTGACTGACCCACATGGGTCCTAGCCAGACAAGTCAATTTCCTAGTTTGTTGCAATAGTAAACTGCACTGTTTTGTATCAGTAAACACCTGCAATACTCCTGCCTGCAAAAGGATCCCCAAGTTTCAGGTACTGCCGGCCTGTGTAGTCATGTCTTGGAGCTGAGCCCTAATGGCAAGCGTGATCACACTCTGTATTGGATAAACCTGCGGAACTTGTCAAAAGTTGGCTGGGTGGCTAATTTTGGTAACAGATTTTGACACTGGGCAGACACGGCTGATCAAAATAAACTTTTTTTCTAGCATTTTTTGTTCTTTCCATTTCAGATATACAATTTTTCTTTTTAAAATCTATCCTTTCTGGTAACTACATTGCCATCTAACTTCCAGTTAAGAATAAGTTTTAGCTCCTACAATTATAATCACTGCTGGGAAACCTTTCGTCACATTTGGGATTGAACTAGTGATTCAATTATTTTTCCTGAGAAAAACTGAAACAGGATAATGAAACGACATTCTTTGTAATCTGAGATTTTCGATACATTTTTCAAATTCCAACCACTCAGTCAGTATTTTAACCAATTACCTTTGTTATTCTGGGATGCGCTTGGTTTGAGTTTAATGTTTTTCATATGTACAATAAACATAACTGTAGATTATAGTCAGTTGTGAAAACAATCTTGAAGTAGATATTTGCTACATATTCAGTTTGCACAGATATATCTTTATGGCAGATGATTATTCTCCTTTCTACACTGCACAATAGATGCTGGAAAAGTTTCACCAGCAAACTAAAGTACTTAGAACGAAATAGGCTCTTATGGTCTAGCTTACATTTTCCTGTTGGGTAAAAGCCCATAAACTGGTATAATACTAGATTAGTCTAGAAAGTCCTGCATTTGATTCCTGCTTGGCATTGAATTTGCTGATGTAAGCCAGGTTTGCATGTGGGGCACTATAACTACCCCTAGTCCCCTGGGTGGCAAGTGGGCAAGGACATTCAGCCACAGTGCTTGCTCCTGATCATTATTTACCTACCTCTCCTGGAAGGACAGGAGCACACATGTTAGGTGAGCTAAAGATCAGACTCTGATGTGATGCCATATGGGATTGAATAAGGCAGTCACCACTCAGATTATACATTAAATTTGGTCACACGGATTAGGTAGTAGAAAGTACACCTTTCGCCCCAACACATGATCAAGTGGCCCAATTTGACTACAGATGTTACAGCAGAAATACTTTTAGCACGTCACCCTCAGCATATTTTTGTACTGTAGTTTTAATATGGTGGAGTTTTAATATGGTACAGTATTACTAAACAAAAACATACAACAGGATGCATAATTTGGATCTTCATCTGAACCATCGTCGCATTGTGGGGTTCCATCACACACCATGAAGCTGTGCAGGCACCGATGTCTGTCCTCACAGACAAAATCCACATACTGAGAGCACAACGGATCTGGAAAGCAGATGATAGAACACGGTAAGCCTCTAGGTTTAATTATTAAATAAGAACAGCAACTTGCTTTCCATGGTACTGATGAGGAGATACCTTTAATGTAAAGCACATTGAGGTAACAGACATTGGAAAGCACAATAATGTCTCACTGTTCATCCCTGGGAAAATAGGAATTGCAAATACTTTGCCAGTCCCTTTCAGGCATTGTAGAAACATAGGAGGAGGAATAGGCCATTCAGTTCTTTGAGCCTGCTCTGCCATTTGATAAGATCATGGCTGATCTGATTGTGGTCTCAACTCCACTTTCCTGTCTGCCCCCCATGACCCTTGACCCCTTGTCTATCAAAAACTAACTCAGCCTCAAATAAATTCAATGACCCAGCCTCCACTGCTTTCTGGGGAACAAAATTCCACAGGCTAATGATTCTCAGAAAAAAAATTCTCCTCATCTCCGTCTTAAATGGGAGACCCCCTATTTTTAAACTGGGTCCTCTAGTTCTCGTCTCTACAACAAGCAGAGCATCCTTTCAGCATCCACCCTTAGGGTCTTGTGTTCCAATAAGATCACCTCATTTTTCTAAACTCCAATGTGTATAGGCCCAACCTGCTCAACCTTTCTTCATAAGATAAGCTCTTCATCCCAGGAGTGTGTCGCGTGAACTTTCTCTGAATTGCTTCTAATGCAATTATATCCTTTTGCAAATAAGGAAAACTATACACTGTACTCCAGATGTGGTCTCACCAAGGCCATGTACAGTTGTAGTAAAACTTCCCTACATTTATATTCTATCTCTCTTGCAATAAATGCCAACATTGCTTTTGCCTTCCTAAATCACTTGCTGTACCTGCATGCTAACTTTGTGATTCATGTCCCAGGACATTCTGATCCTTCTATATCACCGGGTTCTGTAATCTCTCTCCATTTCAATAACATAATCCTATTCTATTCTTCCTGCCAAAGTGGACAAATTCACATTTTCACACATTATATTCTATCTGCCAAATTTTTGCCCACTCACTTAACCTACCCAAACCCCTTCATAGACTCTTTACCTTACTCTTACTTATCTTGGGGCAGAATATCACATCCTGCGGGCAGGCGCACGCCCAACCTGATCAGGTGTAAAATCACACTAGATGTGCAAGTGTCCCGACGTCATCGCGCACTCACACGATATTTCGCTCAGCGGGTGCAAAAGTCGGAAGCCCGCTCACCAACAATTAAGCGGGCAAATAAGCCCATTAACGGTGCAGTCGTCTGATTTTTCATGGCCCGTCCAACCTTACGGTTGGCAGACTTGCGAATCGGCCAGGCGGCCTTTACATTTTTCATCAAATCTCATCCAAAGGTGGGATGAAATCTTCGTTGTGAATTAAAATTAAAATAAATATCTGTGGACAGCATTTTTTTTTAAATGAGGCATGCTTTCAGGTGATTGATTGTGATGGATGGAAATGTTTTTTTTTTTGCAGCTTTTTACACTTTTATTTCATCGTTTGCAAGTCTGGAGCTCCCCGAGGCAGCTGTCTGCCTCCAGGGAGCTCTTGCGCAGCGCTCACCCGCACCCACGGTGACACCATCACCCGCCCTCCCACCCCGACCCCGGAAGCACTGAGCTTTACAGCGTGCGCTTCACGCTGACTGGCTGTTAATAGACCAGCCAGTGTGAAATCGCGGTTGGGGGTCTGTTTTCTGACCGCTCCCTGGCCCACCGATTGCGCAAGCCCGCTAAGGGTAAAATTCAGGCCTTGGCATCATCAGCAAATTTAGCTACCATACATTTGGTCCCTTCCTCCAAGTCATTGTCTGAGTTTTAAGTCAGTAATTTGAGTTTTTTTTTAAAAATTGGTTAAATCTAGAGGAAGGAAAAACAACCATGTCATTTGGGTGTGAACACACAAAAAAATTCTTATAGCAAATCAATACTAGGGAGCAAGTTTTACAGCAATTTAAGTTAGTAAAATGCTGGTGGTCAAAATTAACTGTTAATTAGCTATTAACTATGCTGATGGAGAAAGGTACCACTAGGTTGTCTTAGGGCAGGCCTCCAATCTTTTCTCCTTGTGATCAAATATGCCCGAGTATTTTTGCATCCATTGGACTTAACCAAGTTATTAGCATTTATCTCATTATTGTGTACTATATTGGAATTATTAAGAACAATATGATATTAAGTATTGTTGATCCAACCTCTTTTGCATGACAAAGTTGTCAAACTAAATTATGCAAACTTAATTACAGCTGAAGAGTATAAAGAATACTCACTGCAGTTTTGCTCATCTGATCTGTCAGAACAGTCTGGTACACCATTGCAACGTTTGGTCATCGCTATACAGCTACCATTTCTACAGCTAAATCCATTACAGGTGGTCTTAGCTGGGCAATATGATGGAAAAGGGAGAAAAGGCAAATGTATCAGGACATTTTGGAGTTAATAAAAACACACATGCTCCAATGCAGCCATTTCATTCAACTTAGGACATTGAATAGTACAGTTCAGAATACAAGTAACTGTAATATTGGCTTCCCAAATGACAATCGGAGCACTAATCCAGTTCTGCTTAATTAGAAAGAGCAAATGCAGACAGTTTTTTGCTCCTTGCTCTGTCTCTGCACGTTGTGACACAGCCGATGGTAAATGCTGAGTTGTTAAAATCCCAACTGCCACTTGTTTTGCAGTTTGTATAAATTGAGACGCGTGCTTGAAATGCAGTAGTAATAAGCCCAAGTCATATAGGTTTTTATAAAACTAGATTAAACATTTATTAAATAAGAGAAATGATTTTAAATACATACATAGATCTACAAGTTACAACTATGCTAACTTCTAAATCCCCTAATCAATCTGACTCCCAGTTACACTTGTTAAGGTAACAGTAAGACACGTGGATTTTAAAAGACCCAGGCAAAGAAACATGATACCCTGAACAAGTCGAATTCAAAGTGAGTTCTCTTCACTTCAGTCCCTTGAAGACAGCAGCTTGAGGCATAGATGCCGAAGGCTTTTTCACACTTTTAAAGATCTTAAAAATGCCTTCCCTTACACACAAGCCTTTGCTCTTTTATACATATTTTCCCCCTTGAATGCAAATATCCATTGTTTCACTGTCTTTGGGCTTTATTTTCCTGATAATAAAACCCTCATATAGCACTAAGTTTTACCAGTAATCTTTGGGAAAAATAAGCACACCATTTCTAAACTTCACCTGGCTAGGTGACACATTTCACCCCTCCTTTTAAAACAATCTAGTCTGGTTTATCTCAAAATGCACATGTTCCCTTGACACTAGTGTTTATAAACTTCCACGTTTACCTAATTTAACATTTCAAACCTAACTTCTCTTCCTACATCAAAGCACCCAGGCTAGCTGCTCTATTCAATTAAGACGCGCACAATGCACACACACCCCACTATTAGTCTATTTTACAATAAATTCCAATAATATTATGAGATTTATTATATCTTCTTGATATCTGTTATTATTACAGCCAGATTTCCACACTTCAGATATTGATTAGTTTGCATCCTATATGATGCTCTTAATCTCAAGAGTTTTGATAAAGATCATTGACCTGAAACTTAATTCTGTTTCTTTCTCCACTGATGCTGCCAGACCTGCTGAACATTTCCAGCATTTTCTGTTTTTATTTCAGATTTCCAGCATGTACAGTATTTTTCATTAATAGATGTGCAATGTACCTGGCTAAGTTAAGTGTGCATGAACCAACTTGGGACCAAGTATCATTAGCATGTATACTACCATTTCACAATTCAACGTAATCTGCAGGTCAAAGTGACAAAAACTTCCCTTTTTCACAAATTGCACTTTGAATCAAACCCAGTATCTGTAAACCTATTAAGATAACTTTCAGTTTAATTTGCACAAAATAACAGTCAGAAATATTGGAAGCAAAGTGCTTTACTTCTCATCCCAGACCAAAATTATTTATATTAGGTGTTAATTTTCCACATGTACCCTGACAACACGCAGTTCTACCTCACCACCACCTCTCTCAACTCCTCCACTGTTGCTAAATTATCAGATTGTTTATCTGACATCCAGTATCGGATGAGTAGAAAGTTCCCAGTATTTAATTGGAGGAAGACTTAAGCCGTCATTTTCGGTCCCCGGTCAAAACTCTGTTCCCTGGTTACTGACTCCATCTTCTCCCTGTCAACAGTCTGAGATTAAGCCAGTTTGTTCGGGATCAAGTATGCTACCAAGATTGCAAGATGAGCTTCTGACCACATTATTTGTGCTATCACTAAGACCGCCTATTTCTACTTCTAACGTCTCTCAACTTCACGTCTTCAGCTCATCTGCTGCCGAAACGATCATTCATTACTTCATTACATCCAGACTCAACTATTTCAATGCACTCCTGGCTGGTCTCCCTTCTACCCTATGTAAACTTGAGGTCATCCAAAAACTCTACTGCTTATGGTTTAACTTGCAGCAGGTCCCATTCCTTGATCATCGTTGTGCTTATGACTTATGCTGGCTCCTAGCGAAGCTACGCCTTGACTTTAAAATTCTCATCCTTGTTTTCAAATCCCTCCATGGTCTTACCCCTCCCTATCTCTCCACAACCCTCCAAGATTTCTGCGCTCCTCGAATTCTGGCCTCTTTGCATTCCCAATTACAATTGCTCCACCATTGGTGGCTGTGCCCTCCGTTGCTCAGGTTCCAAGCTCTGGAAATCCCTCTGTACGCCTCTCTGCCCTTCTACCTCACTTTCTTCCTTTAAGGTAATTCTTAAAATCTCTTTGACCAAACTTTTGGTCACCTGACATAATGTATCTTTACGTGGTTTGGTGTCATACTTTGTTTTATAATGCTCCTTTGAAGTGTCTGGAGACATTACTTTAATTACATTATATGAATATAAATTGTTGATAAAGAAACATTGCAGTTAATTTTCTTTTAATCTGGAGACCTACTTAACTGTTTGCAGCTTTTGATGGAAGAAACATTAAATGTTTGTGCCATTTCCCTGCCTTCAAAATACATTAAATCAAGTATACAGAGGTAGTGATTTCAACACAATGCCTGCTAGGACAGAGGCACATCTAGCCTGTTTCTGGCTGCTTAAATTATATTAACTGGAACTAGATTAGAATCTGGTTTTCACTGTGAAGCCAAACAAAATCTCATCATTTATTTTACCTACTGCCAGATTACAAAAGAGAGAGAGAGAGAAAAAAAAACAGCACATATCCATAGGATTCTTACCACAGCGAGTCACATCTTCATCAGATCCATCACGGCAATCATCATCTCCATCACAAATCCATCTGAGTGGGATACAGTGTCCATTGCGGCATGAAAAGTTGCTAGAGTCACAGGTGCGTTCACTTGCTAAAGAGCACCAATGGCAAAGCATTAATGCTTCTTACAACAGATCAGCAATATAATTACATACAATTTATTAGGTACTTCCAGAGCTCAAATGCATTTCTGCTGTGCAGAATGCTAGCTAAAGGAGGCATTTTAGTCAAACATCATTCTTCAAAAGTGGAAAGTAGAGTTTCTAACAGAGGTTAGATTTATGTTCCACCTGCTCCTCTTCAAAGCAAATGTGCTTACTTTGAAAATGCCTCACTTTCATATTCAGAAGGAGGTGGTTTAAATACTAGGACCAGAACTTCCGAGGAGTGGTAATCACTGTCGGATGCTATTCTGCTCCTTTTTACTTACCCTGGTTGGGAGCTGCACATTTCTTGCCTGCTCTTCTGATCTGGGCCTGGTGATAAATGTGCAGCATACCTGGGTCCCAAGGCCTCCTAATGCAGGGCAGCAATGTTGGGGAAACTGAAGCCATGCCCAGTTCCCCCCCACCCCCACCTCCTTTTACAGCACTAACTGCCATAAACCGGGTAAGTTTAAAGGTCCTCATGTTTAAATGCACTTTTGAGAAGCTAGGAAGAAGGTAAGTGTACAAGGTAAGTGGGTAGGATGGACAGACAAGTCGGGGTGGGGGCGGGGGGTGCAGGTGTAGTATAGTTACTCAGGAATTAAAAGTGGTTTCAAATCCTAACTTTCCTGGGTAATTATTCTGCTGAGTTGGAACCATCCGAAGTCACTGATTTAAATCAGAGTATCGAATGGTTCCCAGTGCAGGGTAATTGCCCATCGGCAGTTTAAACTTGCCGGCAATTCCTGTGCAGTCAGTGTGTGGGGACTTTGGGGCGAGGGTCCCCCAGCAGGGTGCCTCTGTGGCACGACCCCCAGGAACAGAAATTCTGGGTCCATAATTTGTTATCCTCTTCTCCAAATTAATATTTGTTCTTCCGATCAATTAATTAAATCACTTTTTGAAAACACTACACAAATGATAAGTGGCCAAACTACATTCCTGGTTTTCATACTGGAATTTACTCCAATATAAACAAACAATGAAAATAAAATTAATATTTATCCTGTATTTCAGATAATTCACTGCTTTGCCATAACTAGAACTGCACAGTACTTCTGCCAACAAGAAACTAAATCAAAACATTGCTCTTTGCTTAAATCTAGTAACTAAGAACAAGTTAAATCCCAGTGAAGTTCACAACAATAAATGAATGATGACTTACCAGTGCAGTTCAGTTCATCTGACCAATCTCGGCAGTCATTGTCCCCATCACATGTCCAAGATAAGCGAATACACATGCCAGTGGCACAAGTAAATTCGTCACTCTTACAGCTGTTCAATGCTGTAGGGGTTTTAAGGGAAAATAATTACAATGCCAAGGCTTACACTTTGATAAGATTTATGTACAAAGGACCCATTCAATATGTTTGCATAATTTGATGAGACCTTTTAAAATAAACTTTAGATTTGTCACAACTTGACTAGGACAGGAATACTTTACAATATTGCAGCTAGACACAAGATTTGTCTCAGTTCCTTTATCCTACTGAGTATTTTAGACAAAATATATTTACCATCAAATGCAAGACCTTAGCACATTTAGCTGGCTGTAATTATAGGAAGACTAGAAATAGAACATGTGAGGACAGCACATTGATTGTCAATAATGAACTGCCTGGGGAGAACGCTTCTACACCAATATTGATCATTAGAAGTCTTGTGAGTCATGTTTCTAAGTGATTAATTTGTGACAAGTAAATTATTTTCATACAGTAGAAGGCCCACTTGTATCCAACCTGCAAATCAAAAAGTACTTTATAAAAATATGGGAGTGGAAAAACACTTTCAAAACTGAACAAAATAGTCATTCATATAACCAATATATGAGTTTCTTATAAAAAAGGTGCTTTCATGGGTTAGCCAGTTTTAATTCCTAGACTGCAGGCCTAAAACTAGCAGGCTCTTCTACTGTATGTTGCAAATAATTGGCTGTTTCTCATGAGCCCAGAAACACAACAACCCAGATTTTCAATGTCCAAGCACTGGTGTCAGGAAAGCAACATGGCTGAAGACTCAAATTTTTCCATAAAGTCATAACAGAACTTATCCATTAAATTGGAGTACCAGTTAGCCAAATTCCATTGACTTGGATGGGAGCAACACCAAGAATTAACGTCAGCTCTTTTAACACACATTTTTCTTCTGCCTTTAGATGCACAGATCAAACTAAATTGTTAACGGATAAGGTAGAATTTTGGTTTTGAGATGAAACACCAAAATTAGAATATACAATATGGTCTTGCCAGCTAGGTTCCTGCCCAAGATTCTCATCAGGCTTTACCAATCTCAGTCATAGGCATCCAGCAGAAACCTAGCCACTGGGGAAGGAGGCCAGGGTGGATTGGGAGTGTGTGCACACCTGTGTGTGTGTTGGCTGGGGGGGGGGAGGGAGGAGTGAATAAGTTCACTCAGTGCAAATACCTTCCAGTTAGTTGGACAACAAGTTTGTGCCTGCCCTCTGCTGGAGAGGGCTCAAAGTGCAAGCAACTTTACACCAGAAATCAAAATCACCTGAACAACAGATTTAACGAAACAATGAAACAAAATGCACCTTTAGGTTTATATGGGACACCATGTGGAGTACCCCAGTTTGCTTTAGCCGATTAAGTAAATGTAGACTAAAGCTTCTGAAGTCACTTACAGCACTGCTCTTCATCACTATCATCCCCACAGTCATCTTCACGATCACATTTGTATGACAGTGGAATACACATCCCCGATGACCGACATTTGAACTGAGAATCGGGATCACAAATAGCTGTTGCTGTGAAAAGGGGAAAAATGCTTATGCATATTAAACTCATACTTTTATACATCGTAACACTACAATATCACACTAACGCAGAATGCAAAATGAGGGTAAGTGGATAAAATACAGCAAGATAGCCAAATTTCATTATTACAAACCTCTGGTGCCAAGCAAGGCTTATGTTCAAGGTAGCAAAGATTAGAGGGATAACCTTACATGGTAAAACAGAGGAGATATTCCACTACATCCCAGTGAAGTTTTAGGTGTAATTTGTTATTGTAAAGTTACAATAAGATAGAGATAACTTGGCACAGCTGCTAAAATCAAACAGTACTTACGGCAATTGCTTTCATCACTGTAATCGCCACAGTCATTATCATTATCACACTTCCAAATGCTGCTGATACATTTGCCATTGGAGCACCTGTACTGGTTAGGCAGACAAGTATGCTCTATAATAAAATAAACACACATTTAAAAGGAACTGGTGAATAGTTCTAAGACAAAGCAGAAATTCCAATGCCCTCAGAGGGGAAAGGCCTACATGGATATCAGGTAATTTCAAGCAGATGGAAAGATTGGGGATAGTACTGAATCATAAACAATTCTCTGTAGTACTCCTACTTTCAACACCTTTTCTGGTTTTTGTAGCAATTGTTATGGTGGGGGGGGGTGGGGGGGGCTGCAGGGAAAGAGAAAGGCTAGAAGAGAGGGGACAAACATTTTGGTGGATTCTGCTTAAACTTGTTTAGGAAACAAGTTTGTTGCAGCACTTCACACCTTTGCAGCTTCAAGATAATGATGGACCACTTGCAAACAAAACACAGTTTCCTTCTTCTCCAATTCCAACATTACTTTTGACATGTCATTATCTACAGTGCAGCTGTAGTGCTGGCAGGAAGCAGTTTTACCTTCCATTAATATTGCAGCTCTTAGTGTGAAGGCAACAGCAGAAGCCATTTCACTCCAGCAAAGCAGGTATGGAGTTAATACACTGTAACCTCTCCAGTCAGGAAATCTGATGTTCAGGAGCACCAGATGTTCAGAAACTTTGAGCAGTCTGGCATTTTAGTCTAGTACTCTGGGAGCAGAAACAGTGTTTTCTGGTTTACACTTGCGATTAGGCATTCTATCGTCATTCTATAATCTAGAAAATTCCAAAACTCCAGAAAATGACTTGGTCTCAAGTATACAGTGTAATAGGATTCTGTATTTTAGGTTGCATTTATGTGGTCACGTCTGCACTGCTGTTAAGAGGTTTCCAATTGGCAGAGGCAAAACTGACCGGATAAAGGAAATGGATCCCTTGGTGAGGCCACTTCACAACAGTTTGCCTTCATACTACTTAAAGACCGGCTTCAGTGCTGTGGCTAATCAATTTAGAAAGCATGCAAGCAATCTGATAGGCCTCCAGGACACCATTTAGGGCTTATTTAAAGGAGAGAGTGTAGATGTTCTCTCAAATAAGAGAAAATCTGTCCACATGCCACACAAACCTCCCCCTCTGAGATCCGAGCGCAGATTGCAGGTAGACAGTATAAAACAAGGGACTGCCTGCTGCAAATTGACACTATCAGTAACTAAAGTATAACTGCATCTGAACATTTGCTGTTTTTTTGGTGACAATTATACACAGACCACCCTCATAAGTACATAACAAGGTCCTAAATTTTGTCAACATCTGCAGGTCAACATTAAGAGTAAATTGATAGGTGACATAACTCAACAGCCAAAAATCCATAAAAATCAGACAATGCCGGAAACACCAACCAAGGTCAGGCAGCATCTGAGAATCAGAAGGTAGGATTAACATTGCAGGTCTTATGACCCCTTGATCAGAACCAGATCATCAAACCTAAAACATTAACAGTAACTTCCTCACTCCTAACTTGCTGATTGCTTCTGGCACTTCCCATTTTTTATTTCAGATTTCCAGCAGTTGTTTTATTTTGCCCTTTACCTTGTAAAATAATGGTGCTTTAAAAATAAAAAGTTTCAAATCATTTATGACATAAAAAGCAAACAGACAAGTGTGCTCCGTCTCCTCAATTTCCCCCTGCCCCACATCCCACCCCTCCATCTCGAATTGTTTTATAAAAATTCATTCATGGGATGTGGGCTTCACTGGCTGGGCCAGCATTTATTGCCCATCCCTAATTACCCAATGTGGTGGTGGTGAGCTGCCTTCTTGAACCGCTGCAGTCCACGTGTAGGTACACCCAGTGCTGTTAGGGAGTCCAGGATTTTGACCCACTGACAGTGAAGGAACAACGATATATTTCCAAGACAGGATGGGGAGTGACTTGGAGGGGAACGTCAATGTGGTGGTGTTCCCATCTATCTGCTGCCCTTGTCCTTCTAGATGGTAGTGGTCATGGGTTTGGAAGATGCTGTTGAAGGAGCCTTGGTGAATTCCTGCAGTGCATCTTGTAGATGGTACACATTGCTGCCACTGTGCATCGGTGGTGGAGGGAATTAATGTTTGTGGATGTGGTGCCAATCAAGCAGGCTGCTTTGTCCTGGATGGTGTCAAGCTTGAGTGTTGCTGAAGCTGCACTCATCCAGGCAAGTGGGGGGTATTCCATCACACTCCTGACTTGTAGATAGTCGACAGGCTTTGGGGAGTCAGGAGGTGGGTTACTCATCACATGATTCCTAGCCTCTGACCTGCTCTTGTAACCACAGTATTTATATGGCTAGTCCAGTTCAGTTTCTGGTCAATGGTAACCCCCAGAATGTCGATGGTGGGGGATTCAGTGATGGTAATGCCATTGAGCATCAAGGGGCAATGGTTGGATTCTCTCTTGTTGGAGACGGTCATTGCCAGACACTTGTGTGGCACAAATGTTACTTGCTGCTCGTCAGCCCAAGCCTGGATATTGTCCAGGTTTTGCTGCATTTAGACATGGACTGCTTCAGTATCTGAGGAGTCACAAATGGTGCTGAACATTGTGCAAACATCAGTGAACATCCCCACTTCTGGCCTTATGATGGAAGGAAGGTCATTTTGTGAAGCAGTTGAAGGTGGTTGGGCCGAGGACACTACCCTGAGGAGCTCCTGCAGTGATGTCTGGAGCCGAGGTGACTGACCTCCAACAACTACAGCCATCTTCCTTTGTGCTAGGTATAACTCCAAACAGCAGAGAGAGTTCCCCACCCCCCCCGATTCCCATCGACTCCAGTTTTGTTAGGGCTCCCTGATGCCGCACACTGTCAAATGCAGCCTTGATGTCAATGGCAGTCATTCTCACCTCACCACTGGAATTCAGCTCTTTTGTCCATGTTTGAACCAAGTCTGTAATGAGTGGCCCTAGCAGAACCCAAAATGGGCGTCATTGAGGTTATTGCTAAGCAATTGCCACTTGATAGCAATATTGACGACCCCTTCCATTACTTTACTGATGACCAAGAGTAGGCTAATGGGGCAGTAATTGGCTGGGTTGTATTTGCCCTGCTTTGTGTGTACAGGACATACCTCAGCAATTCTCCACATAGCCAGATAAATGCCAGTGTTGTAGCTGTACTGGAACAGCTTGGCTAGGGGTGTGGCAAGTTCTGGAGCAGAAGCCTTCAGTACTATTGTCAGATTATTGTCAGGGCCCATAGCCTTTGCAGTATCCAGTGCCTTCAGCCATTTCTTGATATCACGTGAAGTGAACCACATTGGCTGAAGGCTGGCATCTGTGATGCTGGGAACCTCTGGAGACGACTGTGATGGATCATCCACTCGGCACTTTTGGCCGAAGATTGTAGCAAATGCTTCAGCCTCATCTTTTGCACTGATGTGCTGGGCTCCCCCATCATGAGGATGGGGATATTTGTGGATCTGTCTCCTCCAGTGAGTTGTTTAATTGCCCACCACCATTCACGACTGGATGTGGCAGGACTGCAGGGCTTAGATCTGATCCTTTGGTTGTGGGATCGCTTAGTCTGTCTATCACATGCTGCTCGGCATGCAAGTAGTCCTGTGTTATAGCTTCACCAGGTTGACATCTCATTTTTAGGTATGTCTGGTGCTGCTCCTGGCATGCCCTCCTGCACTCTTCATTGAGCCAGGGTTGATCCCTTAGCTTGATGGTAACAATAGAGTGGGGGGATATGCCGGGCCACGAGGTTACAGATTGTGTTCGAGTACAATTCTGGTGCTGATGATTGCCCACAGCGCCTCATAGGTGCCCAGTCTTGAGTCACTAGATCTGTTCGAAATCTATCCCATTTAGCATTGTGGTAGTGCCACACAACACGATGGAGGGTATCCTCAATGTGAAGGCGGTACTTCATCGCCAGAGTGACTGTGCAGTGGTTGCTCCTACCAACAGTGTCATGGACAGATGCATCCACGGCAGGCAGGTTGGTGAGGATGAAGTATGTTTTTCCCTCTTGTTGGTTCCCTCATCACCTACCACAGACCCAGTCTAGCAGCTATGTCATTTAGGACTCGGCCAGCTCAGTCAGTAGTGGTGCTACTGAGCCACTCTTGGTGGACATTGAAGTCCACCACCCAGAGTACATTCTGTGCCCTTGCCACCCTCGGTGCTTCCTCCAAGTGGTGTCCAACATGGAGGAGCACTGATTCATCAGCTGAGGGAGGGCAGTACGTGGTAATCAGCAGGAGGTTTCCTTGCCCATTTTTGACCTGACTTCATGGAGTCCACAGTTGATGTTGAGAACTCCTAGGGCAACTCCCTTTCGGCTATTACCACTGTGCTGCCACTTCTGCTGGGCCTGTCCTGCCAGTGGGACAGGACATACCCAGGGATGGTGATGGTGGTGTCTGGGACATTATCTGTAAGATATGATTCCATGAGGATGACTATGTCAGGCTGTTGCTTGACTAGTCTGTTGGGAGAGCTCTCCCAATTTTGGTACTAGCCCCCAGATGTTAATAAGGAGGACTTTGTAGGGTCAACAGGGCTGAGGTTGCTGTTGTTGTTTCCAGTTCCTAGGTCAATGCCAGATAGTCAGTACAGTTTCATTCCTTTCTTATGACTTTGTAGGGGTTTGTTACAACTGAGTGGCTTGCTAGGCCATTTCAGAAGGCATTTTAAGAGTTAACCACGTTGTTGTGGGTTTGGAGTCACGTGTAGGCCAGACCAGGTAAGGATGACAGATTTCCTTCCCTAAAGGCCATTAGTGAACCAGATGGGCTTTTACAACAATTGACAATCGTTTCATGGTCATCGTCAGACTTTTAATTCTAGATTTTTATTGAATTCAAATTCCACCATCTGCTGTGGCGGGATTCAAGCCTGGGTCCCCAGAGCATTACCCTGGGTCTCTCGATTACTAGTCGAGCGAATAACATGAAAAAATGAAGTTGATAGATCAGTCATGATCTTGCTGAATGGCAGAACAGGTTCAAGGCTCGTAAGGCCCTCTCAATCACGTTTCTTACACGTATGCTGGGTATAGTGGTTTCCATTAGCCCATCCCAAGTGATTGCCATTGATATATGAACCCAAACTGTAATCAGACTATTGGACTGTGTAAGCATAACACTAGACATATCAACACATGCACAACACACACACAAAGTCACAAAAGTATAATAATTCTCAATATTATTGTAATTTGTAAAAGTAGGTTAATAGTGTGGTTTGGATGGTGTGCGTGTGGGAGCCTGCGCGTGTCTGTCCGTGCTTCAATTGAATTGGAGACAGCTGGTCTGGAGGCTTTGACTCATCAAAAGAAGCTAAGTGCTAAAAACTTGAATTGGAGGCAGAAGGAAGAAGAATTGGAAATGAAAAAAAAAACTGGAACTAGAGGCAGCAGAAAAAGAAAGGGAAAGAGAGATTATTTCAAAAAGGAACGGAAATGCGAAAACTTGATCTCCAGAGGGAAAAGTTAGCAACGGAGGAAAGACGGAACCAACTTAAAAAGCTGGACTTTAAAGGTATCACAGCAAGTGACGAAAGAGAAGGAAGATAGGAGAGCTATAGCTCGCAGTTTGGTTGCTGGGGAGAAAGCATTAGTTCTGTTACCAGGACTGGGTGACTCATTAAAGTCATGGTTTAGTGGGCCTTACAGGATTGAAAAGAAACTGAGCGAAGTAAATTTAATAAATAAACCAGACAGAAGAAAAAGCAGAGGGTGTGTCATGTAAACATGCTTAAAAAGTACTTCGACAGGGAAGAGGACCAAAAAGGAGGTATTAGTGGTGGTAGATAATGAGAATGAGGTAGAAAGAGAATTTTCAAATTGATTTTCCTCTAATCAGATTGGATAATGAGGGGGTACTTGAAAATTTAAATATAATAAGAGTTACCTTCTAGACAAGTGTCAAAGTGATTTGGAGAAGCTATTGCAGTCACACAAAGCTATCTGTGGGAATAAGCTAGGGAGGACAAATTAAGCTACACATGATGCGAGTGTAGAAATTTCATCCTCAATAAAGGCAACATCCTTCTAGATTAAATCCAAAGTTATCACAAGTACAGAAAGAAATTGAATTCATGCTTCAAAATGACATCATTGAGTCTAGTTGCAGTAACTGGAGGTCTCCTATTGTGATGGTACCGAAACTGGATGGAACACTAAGATTGTGTGGGGACTATCAAAAGGTGAATGCAGTGACAAAAGCAGATTCATATCCTATACCACGGTTGAAAGATTGCATTGAGAAAGTGGGGCAATCAAAGTTTATCACTAAGATTGACTTGCTGAGAGGATATTGGCAAGTATCATCATCATCAGAGAGAGCAAAGGAGATATCAACTTTTGTGACGTCAGATGGACTATAGCAATTTAAAGTTATGCCATTTGGTATGAAACATGCACCTGCAACTTTTCAAAGACTGACAAGGTAATTGCAGGACTGAGCAATTATGCTGCTTATATTGACGACTTGATAGTTTTCAGTCAAATGTGGGAGGAGCATTTACAACATCTGGAAGAATTATTTAGTCAACTACAAGGAGCTAATTTGGTGATGAACTTGGCTAAAAGTAAATTTGCAAAAGCACAAGTAACATATCTAGGCCATACCATTAGACATGGTAAGGTAGCCCTGAGAGACGTGAAAGTCAAAGCTATCGTGGATTTCCCTGTGCCTTCAACAAAACAAGGAGTTTTGAGATTCCTGGGTTGGAGTGGGTTTTACTGGAAATTTGTACCAAATTGTAGCAGTGTGGTTGCACCACAGTGAACTATTAAAAAAGAGCATGAAGTTTCAATTGACACAAGCATGTCAGAAGCCATTTGACAGTTTAAAAACTGTACTGACTACGACACTAGTTTTGGCAATACCCAATTATGCCAAGCAATTTAAGTTGGCCACTGATAAGCGATATAAGCATTGGGGCCGTACTGTTGCAAGGTGAAGAAATTGGAATTGAGAAGCCGATAGGGTATTTTTCACAGAAGTTGAACGTACAGGGGAGATGTTCAACGATCGAAAAGGAGACTCTGGGTCTGTTGTTAGCGTTGCAGCATTGAGATTTACGTTGTAAACAATTCATCAGAAACAATTGTTTATACAGACCACAATCCTTTAAAGTTTCTGGACAAATTTCGAGACCGAAGTGCTGTTCAGATGGAGTTCATCACTGCAACCATTTAGTCTACGGATTATAGAGGCTCAAACGAAAATTGGACATTTAAAACCTGGACACAGGCCTGGAATAAATATATATTGCGCACGTGTGTGGGGTTTAATTGAATTGGAGACAGCTGGTCTGAAGGCTTTGATTCATCAAAAGATGCTAGGTTTGAAATGCTAAATACAAACAGGGCTGAAGTCTTAGGATGTGGAGTGAGGAGAACTTGCATTTTTAGATAATTCAGGGTAGTTTGAATTTCAAAGGGATGGTAGGATGTTACACCTAGTGGGAGAAGCTAGGCCAAGCAGTGTGTATTTTTCCCAAAGGCACTATGAAAAGATTTATATTTTGAGAAAATGTAAAGGTCTAAAAACATAAGAGAACAATGGGATTTACATTAAAAGGGAGAAACATATAAAAAAGGAGAACAAAACTGTGTCAGGGAAAGAATTGTAAGATCAACAGTGAGAGAAGCCTCCAGTATTTGTGCATCAAGCCTGCTGTACATGCATGCACGTGCACACGCCTACCTAATGGCCTAGTAATCACAAAATATTTCAGCAATGCTAACTGTACAGACACTCACCTTGCTTCACACAGATGTTATCCTTTAGTGAGTAGCCATGTGGACAGTCACAACGAACATCCCCAGATGGCAAAACTGTGCTTTTCACTCCCACAGGGCAGACACATCTCCTATTATGAGGTTTAGGAAGACAAAGCAAGCTGCAGGCTTTCTCCAAACATGCATTTCCCCCTTTAAGATAAATACAATTTGTTAGGAAAAACTTCAAATAGCAGTTGTGAACTATTAATGAAGGGATTCAACTTGATTTTCACCAATCCCTTTCTCTACCGATGTGGAAGGACTTTTGCACACGGGATTTTTTATTTCAATGTAAATTGCTGCTCTATAGTAGTATTCAGGCATGTTAACACAGATATAATATAGGAGCAGCAGAAATAAAAGCCAAAAGGTCAATGAATGAGTCACTAATAATGATTAGTGCTCAAGTAGAAAAACTAGGCTTCCTCAGTGTCATGGTGACCAGGATTTAATACCACAAATCCCATAGCTACCAGCATAGTAAACTCAAATGGTACAGAGCCTTCCTTTTCAGGTGCGCCTTACAACCTCCCTTGCATTCTGTAACCCCCCCCACAATCTTTGCTCCATCATCTGTGGCTCCAACTCTCTGGGCCTCAAGGCTCTGGAATTTCTTCTGAAATTTCTGCCCCTCTCTCCTCCTCCATCACTTTCCTCAAAACTGACCTGTCCAACCAAGCTTTCAGTCATCCTCCTTAATATTTCCTTCATTGGTGTCAATTTTTGTCCGATAACGCTTCTGAGAAAAACACCAATGTGCTTTAATGTTTAAGATGCTGTATAAATGCAAGTTGTTAAATAACTAGGTACATTTCAAAGTTAATCATAAATAGTTGGAGAGAGATCCACAGATATCAATGCAACTTCTGGATAGGTATAAGAACAGTCTATCCTGCAAACAAATTTTGGTGGTAAAACAGAGAATACTTTACTGAGGTACAGTCACTGAGGAGACCCCAGTACATTGTTTCCTTTTGCAGAGGTGAGACACCAGTACTTGGGTGATATTGTAGCAGAGCATTCTGTTTACCTGGAGGGTCCTTCTCTTGTTCTTCATCCCAACTCCATGTACGATCAGGTGGCTCTCTAAGCATGATATATTTTGGTGTGATAGAAAGCTGCAGGTGCATAATTTCTCTCCCTAATCCCTCATCCACCCCCTGAAAATTATGCCTTTACAGTCTAACAAAGCATGTCAGATGGTTTACCGATAATTTACTCAGCTTCTTTTCATTTCTTTTTCCAGTCATCTAATGTTGTGCTGGCTTAAAAAGATTCTTGGGTAATATTTGGGTGTCTATTTTACTGGCAAGCAAACAAAATAAAAAGCCCAATATACATCACAAATCAATTGTGTAGACCAAGGGCACACAAAAAAAGCATGAGAGCCAAAGTTATATAAAAGATGCTACCTCTTGTCTTGCCCTTGTAGAACACCTTCATGTCCATTACTCCAGTTAAACCAGTGACCAGGGACTCCACACCTGAGCCATCATGCTTATTTGCCCGAAAGATGCTCATTTCAGACCAATCATCCCAGTAGATCTGATTCTGAAAAAAGTAAATGAATATCTTCGTCTTTACTTATTGCAAGCATGGCATTCAAACTTCTTCACAAGTGGAAAGAGCTTGCATTTATTTACAGCATTGTTACAGCCTCATGCATCGCAAAGCACATTAGGATCTCAGCCTAACCTCTCACTGTTCCTTCACCGTTAGTGGATCAAAATCCTGGAACTCCCTCCACCTCAACAACATGTGGAAATACCTACAGTGCAGGGACAGCAGCAGTTCAAGAAGGCAGTTCATTGCCACCTTCTCAAGGGCAATTAGGGATGGGTGATAAATGCTGGCCTCGCCACACATCAAGATGTAAATTAAAAAAGGCACCTCCCACAATGCAGCATTTCCTCAGTAATGCACCAAAATATCAGAATAGATTATCTGCTCAAGTGTTGAACTGGAGAATTTCAAAGTCCCGCACTTGAAGGCTGGCCAATCTGGGTGATGTATCAGGGAGCTTCTAACACTTATGGAGCTAAACCTGAGCAAATCTCTGCTCATTCAGAAAGTGAGAATAAAAATTGGGACAAACTGGGCAAGTATAAAAATCTACACTGACACTTGAGCACACATCTGTCTAACCTTTTGGATGATTCAATGGTATTTATAGGACTGCAATGAAATCAATGTGTCAGACTGAAACATTTAGTGGCAGTTAGACAGTGCATGGTTCAATGTTTTATTTATGTAAATCTGTATCCATCATAATTTTACTTGTTTCTCAATTTATGGAAGCTAAAAAGGCTACTGAGTAGAATTAAAGAATTAATTGTAGAGAATGATACAATGAAAATTATTTCCATCCAATGCACTTATTACATAATATACAGAAGCAGCTTAAAAAACCACAACACCAAATAGGGCTAATTTCAAAATAAAATCTATTAAGGAGTAATCACCATAAATACTCTACCCCAACATCTGAACTCAATTACCAAAATTTTAAAAACTCGTTGTGAACTTCCTCAAATGTGTTTTTTGCAAGTGACAATGATAGGTCCAGCATCCCAAGTTGCATACCTTAAAAACACTAATGGCGTATGGATGGGGAAGGTTCTGTATCACTACTGATCTCTGACCGCCATTAAAGTCTGCTCGTTCAATTCGGTCAACATAGGCTTCAGTCCAATAGATCCAGGAGCCATCCACTGTAATTCCATTAGGCCATTTAATGCCATCAGTGATGATTCGAACAACATTAGATGCATCCATCTCACTTCTATAAATGCCAACTGCATCATCACCCCAGTCTGTCCAAAACATCAGGCTGTGGGGAGAATATCAGGACAAATAAAATTCACTGTCTTACATAACATAAATCCATTTGCATGAACATTTGCTGCACCAGAGGACAAGCATCAGAAAAACTGCTTGTAGTCCAGTTTTTAAAAAGGAAAAAAGTAGTGACTTTTCTTTGACTGTTTTATCTCACGACATAAGGGTTCAGTAGCAACACGTAATTCTAGTTAAATTGGAGGAATAGAAAAACTGAGTTCTATGAAATTCAAATTGTGAGCACTTTTTAACGGAGGCTACTTAGTGCAGTGCAAGCAAATCTATACACTTCCAGCTATGTCAAGGAAAACGGATAAGACATGGTCTCTCAGAGACCGAGGGAATGCATCACCACCACTTAACTATCCAACACTGCAAAATCAAAGGGTGTTTCGTTTTCAAATCAAGCACCCCATTAGACCAAGAAAATGGGCAGCAGCCACCAGTTAACCTAAAGTGCTTTATAAAAATAACTAATCTTTGTGGTTGAGAGAGAAGTTATATAGTGCTCGTAACAACACTGTGATTTAAAGCAGACGCACAAAAATGTTTGTTCATCTCCACACGGAGGTTTTTTGTTTACACAGAGAGAGGGGGCAGGGTTGTGTACCAGTATTTTGGTATAAATGCAATTTGGTTCACGTGTGACATTTTACATCAAGTTCCTACAAACATCAGGTGGCAACAAGGGAAGAGGAGGGAATTTCCTGCAGATAGAGATGTAAGCATGAGGTCAGAGTCTGTCATTTTGTATGCATTGTTACACTGAAGGACCATGCACTGAAGGCATGCAATATTCCTGAGATCAATGTTAGTCTCTAATATTAAGCACAGAACCCATGGGTGTAGTATAGGAGTATCTGGCATAGCAAGGATTAATGTGGGACTGGGAAACAGTAACCCCTAGTGTGATGTAAAGAGGCACAACCTGAGACTAGAGTCAGCTGTGGACTGTGTAGAGACTTGTGTAGAAGCAAGCATGGAGTTAGCTCATAGCTTGGGCTATACCTTTTATATCTGTACATAGTTACGTGTTACCAATAAACAGTTAATGTTCAACCACACTAGACTCTGAACCTCTTTATATGATCAATAGATCTTGCAATGAGCATATTATTGGTTTCTGCTAACTGCAAGGTCACCATTTATAAAGATGGTGACCCAGATCACATTGCCTTTTAACCAGATATATGTTTTTTCCCCATTTCTAAATTACCCTGATTTGTAGTTGTGGCAGAAAGAAAGGTTAAAAAAAGAGGTGAAACAGAGCAGATCATAGATTTCTGTTTGAGTATCTGAAACCCTAAACAAATGTAAAAATGCTCTCTTGCATTGCCTGGCATGTGTCTAAAGAGGGCAATGGGACAAACAATTGAAAGGAGGCCCCTGCCCATTTCTGCAGCCAAGAAATACAGGAACTTAACGCGGGCAAAGAATTCACATTGGGGAAATCTCAGTTAATCAAATACAGGTCTTATTGAAGCAATACAATTTCATCCTGTTGCAGGCTCACTCTCCTCCTTTAAGACTTCCTTAAAATTTACCTTCTTGACCAAGCTTTTGGTTATTTGCCTAATATCTCAGTGTACATCGCTCAGTGTCAAATCTTGTTTGATAATCACTCCCATGAAGTGCCTTGAAATGTCTGACAATGTCAAAGCCACTATATAAATGCAAGTTGTTGCAGGAACAAGCTGCCCATTTTTTGCCGAGCCTAAAGCCAAACAATAGGCAAGGACAAAACAGGGGACAAGGTTCAGAAGAATGGCATGAGTTTGGAGGTTCGCTTGCCTACTGATGGAAATTCATTAAATAATAAATTAATATCTTCATATAGAGACAGAAAAGTGACTATGGTAATGCGGACTTCATGTGTCAAGGTTTCCATCTAGAAATTTCTGTACAGCCCACTGGGGAAAAAACATGATCATCCAATGAGGTGGGAATTCTAGATATGAAAAACAGTGACGGAACAATTCCTTCTTGTCTAAAAGAACGGCTAATACTGAAGCACCTGCAATGCAGTCTTGTGCCATTGGATGGCACGAATGTACTTGTATAATTTAGTGCATCTCAGCGCCCTCTGCTGTTAGGAAAACTCAGTTTCAAATGAGCCAAACTCACAAATGCTAAAAATGAAAGCTAGCTGAGCTATATAAATTCCAAATCAGAATCAACATCAGGAAGCATCGGGAACAAGACTTACAAATTGGCCAACAGCAAACCCAATGTAACAATGGCAGCTGAACTCACCACGTTCTGGTGGTGTAATCCACCCATCAGAAGGGCCCAAGCTTAATTTCCAAACTAGAGTTAATCCATCTTAGCTGGACCAGTGCTACAGTACCTTTGGGCTAAGGAAGGGGGGCAGGTAGGACTTATATCAGACAGAGTTAGTGACGGATATTCCAATTGCAATGGTACATGTGCTTCTGGGGGGAAAACCTATGTTAAGGTAATGATCCCTTTAGGAACTAGGTTTTTTTGGAAGATGGTTTCTTGTAAAAAAGCAACTTGTTTCCACGAACTGATCATGAGATCAAGCTGACTTGGACATGGACAATAGAGAAAAAAGAGCCAACAAGAAGTTAACCACAGGGGATTAGATTCTTGTGTTTGGTTCTGTTATCAAGCAGTCTAGTTTAGAACAAGCTGGTGTCAAGGAATGTCTCTTTCAAGCAGGACTCAGCTGAAATTGTGTGTGCTGGCTAAAAGGTATAAAACCCTTCATAACTAAAGGACTCTACTGGGGAGGGGGCGAGCGAAAGGGGGCGAGCGAAAGAAACCGAGAGACCAACACTTGGGACGATTCTCTGATTACGAGTGGATCTGATCTGCATGGCTGCCAGAACAGCTTCCTTATCAGTAGCTCGAATAAGGAAGGTGGAGCACAGGATGGGTGGAAACATTCACTGGAAAGATACTGGAGCACTACTGTATTGGGGGTAAAATGATGTGGGAGACAAGAAATAGATGCGTGCTTATTTATGCTCGATTGACAGGCAATACTTTTAACATGCCTTCCAATACCTGATTTGTTCCCACTGTACTAACATGTCAAATGCAGCCAACTCCTAACAAAGTGTTTAGCCTAATTTCATTCAGAAATAGCCTCCATGAAGTTATTCATAGTGGCTGACTACCACAGAACTCCTACTCATTGCTCTTTTAATTGATGCTCCTCGATACCATCCTGGATATAGACTTTTTGGAAGCTGCAAAGGTCTATTACTGATCATTGCTCCTTACTAGATATTTCATCTCTGCAGAGGCTTTTGGATTTTCCTGACAAGCTGTACAATATTACATACCACAGAGACACAAATTTAAACTTGTTTCCTAAACTTACCCATCATTGGGAATTAGTACGAGAGCCCTTGGATGGTCTAATACAGTGGAATTCAGCAGAGTTAGGCGAAGGTCTCCATCAGGGTTTGAAACCTAACGCATGAGAAAGTAAATTATCAAAAGGAACTTAAAATTATAATTTTTTTCATCTCCCCAAACTTCACTCTCAATCAAACAAGATTTGTAAGATTGGAGCTCTCAATAAGTGTTATTTGTAATGGACTGATATAAAATCATTGCATGAATTTATTTGGAGTTTAATAAAAAAGTGGGTAAGAGGAGTCAGCTACCATAATAAAATTTAACTTAATGATCGAGCTGAAACTAAGCTGAAGACTAGTTCAATCAGAGTAAAAGCTCAAAGTTTGATCTAAATATAGACATACAGCAGAGCAGAATCACATCTTTCTTTTTGGGAGAATGTTATATTCAAGGGAAAATTGAGAAACCACTCATCCATATTTCTGCATCACCTGAACGTAATAGAGGCAACATAAAAGTCCCTCTACACAACCCAAGCAACATCTCTACTTTACAAATGATATGTCCTATGCACATGATTTTTATTTTCTGCACCAGCCAGCCATTCAATGGAACAGCTAAAAATGTAAGGTTAGCATTGAATTATAATTCAGTTTTAATGCGGTGATTTACACCCACTTAATTAGGGTCAAGTCCCACTAAATACATTGTACTCTAGATTGCTAGCAGCTTCAGAGCTTTCAATCAGAGCAATCTGGTCACATAGAAAAAGGTTGAGAAATATTATTTTTTAAGCTCTGACACCTGTTTTTGTTTTTCTTTCTCAAAGGAAGGCAATCTCTTTGCCAAAGTTAAAAAGCATGCTCAAGCCCATTTAAGGGCACAGCAGAGTCTGTTGCTGAGTTACAGAAACCCTGAAAGTCCTAAATTACATCTGCAATGTGCGTCAATAGCCTATTTCCACCAGCAGAGTGGAAGAGAGAGGAACAACTAGTCCAAGTTTGTACTGCTGATCCAAAGCATTCGCTGTTGAAATGGGGAAATTGAGGATGTAGCCAGGCTTGTACCTTGCTGATAATTTAGACTCAAATGGACAGAATGTGTCACTTGACTAACTAGGCTCAAGAAACTCTAGTTCACCATGAATCCCAATCTTTGGGAGAGCAGAAGAAAAAGGCAGGAAATTTTATTAGAAGTCAGTAATATCTAATTTCTGTTCAAATATCTGCAGCACGTGTGTGGTACCTCGTTCTTACTTTTCTCAATGTACCAGCATTATTTATCAGCTCTCCTTGCTAGGACTGATTCAACATATATTACAGAATCCCTTCATCAGTTGCCAAGATAAAAAAGGCTAAACTTTGCAATTTGTTCAAAAACTATCAGTTTAGTAATAAACAATTTTACAAAGTTACTAGCATACATGCAAGCAAGGCTGCGGACTGAAAAACAGTAGCAATATTGAACTTATTTCAAGTAGATATTAATCTATTAATAAGTACCAATTAATCTAGCATTAATTATATTGCTGACATACTGCAAATTACACAAATTATATCCAGCCCTCCCATTCACACTCCCACATCACTTACTACTGCTCAGTGGATGGGTCTGGCAATCCACCACCAGACTGCTGTCCATGATACTCTTGATCCACCTGTTGAGGTGTGGAGTTGTGGGCCAGGGTAGGTCTCATTTAAATCGCTTTGCCCTCTGGGGATCAGCCCAATCGCTGGCCAATGCTTGAACGGGTCATAGGCATTTAACAATTAAACAGAAAATGTAATACTTGCCTCAAGTTTCTTTGCTCCAGCATCTATCCAGTAGAGAAGCTCGCTGATAGGGTCAAAGGCTAAAGCTTCCACTATTTGTAGGCCATCCTTTATTATTATATCCTGGCCTGTGTTTCCATTTAAGCACAAACGCTGAGCAGAGAAAAACTGATTAGCAAGAAACAGTGGCAAACTGATAGTTAAATTATAAAATAAAGCAATAAATGAATGTTTCAGTGTATTACTGGTCTATCATAACAAGGCTAATTCTGTTATCTGTAACAATTTCAAACTGTAAAATAAATCCCAATTTAAACCACATTAAAGGTACCCTATGTCTAATGTACAATATTACTGTCCAACTGTACAATATGTTTCCTCATCAAGGTCACCAACTAAACTAAAGGAGAGAGGCTCAGCTAGGACAACCCTCCACATGTCACCCTAACTCTGGACCTGTCATCTTCACTAAGTCCAGGAGCGGATCTGTAAAGACACACGTATCCCCTACAATTTAACGAAAGGTCGTAATTCAGGCTGTGCATCTGACAAAATAAAATCATTACCATACATCTGAATGTATATTAGAAACACTCCATTTCATTTCTTGCTGGTATTGGGAGCTCAAATTTCAACACCACCAATAATATCTGCAGTTTAAAACAAACATGAAATTGAAACTAAATTGTGTTTGTTATATAAGTAGTCGCTTGACAGTACAGAACCAGCGTATTGCTGAAAACAGACACGCTGTCAAAATAGCTCATTTTTACTCAACAGGACCAAAAAAAGACAAACGTTCTTCCATGGCAATGGCTCGACCAGAGTCCACTTGCCTACCAATCAGCACCCTTTTCTCATGCAGTATAAATTGTTGTTCCCTTTGAAATTTGGTATTCTTGCATCTGTCCTGATGAGTGCAAGACAAAAAGCTTGGCTAGCATGGTTTTTTTCAACCATACTCATTCTATAATTTGAAAGGAATTAGCAACCCCAATGTGATGTGCATTGATTTATGAAGCATAACTTGCAAATCTACTAATTAGAGGTTAGGCTGCGGATAGTTCTGGCCTAGGTCACATCAGATTCCATTATACCTAAGGCAACAAATCAACAGGCTAACAATGCAGTTAATGTGCCAACAAAACACTAGATTTAAATTCTGCTCATCTATTTGTGTCTCTTCTTTTGCATCTTCCTTTCTTTATCGCTCTGCGTGCTCCTCTCCCTCTCTGTGCCCCAAATACCTCTGGATTATCCTCGATTCCAAATCTATACAAATTTCTTTGCTCAAATGCACTGGGTGAAAAACTTTAATAAACTTTGAACAATTTCATTCTGGCATGTATAGAGCCTTTAAATGTATTCACACCAACAAAATTAAAATAAAATAACGGGCATGAAAATGCTCAGATTCCCTCTTGTACATCTAAAGCATCTGCAATCAAGTCCTGCAGCAAAGCTGACTGACTAGTTCTTTGTGCATTGACATAACTGTACAATACTGCAGACCCACTGAAGTCTCATCATTAAGGTACCTCTTATATCATCATCATCATATATTATGCATGTAAAGTACTTCAATAAAATTTTTACAGCAAAAAAGGAAATCTTCAACTTTACTACCTTTGGCATAAGTTATATAAAATGAAAGTTTACACAACCAAGTTTATTTCACTCATAAGTAAGTTATACCACTATATAACTGAATCAATAGTTGTTTCATTTTTTCAGCAATGTTAAGAAAGGAATTAAAACCAATTGCTGAAGCACCAGCGTTATCATCTGGATATCCCTCTTCAAGTCAAAGCTATAGAATCATTTAAAGCACAGAAGATGACCATTCAGGCCATCAAGTCCATGCCAGCTCCCTGGGGGAGGGGAGAGGAGAAACCAGTCAGTCCCACGCCCCCCACAGCCCTGCAAGTTTATTTCCTTCAGATGCCCATCCAACTTCCTTTTGAAGTCATTGATCATCTCTGCTTCCGCCTCCCTTGTCGGCAGTGAGGTCAGGTTACCACCACTAGCTGCTTAAGTTCTTCCTACCTTCCCCCTGCATCTTTTGCCCAAAATCTTAAATCTATGTCTCCTAGTCTTTGTACCAGCCCCCAATGGGAAGTATTTTGCCTTGTCTACCTTATCTAAGCCTGGAAATTAATATTTTATAACACTGGAAATTAACATGATCAAAATGTAATGATATTTATTAAAATATTCAAAATAAATATAGGTAACATTCATAGTCCAAATAATAATCTGATTATACCTTAACTCAAGCTCCCTCAAAGTCTAAGCCATCTGACAAAAAGAGATCATCAACAGATGAGAATGAAATTTAGGGGGATGGGAGGATAGTGCTGATACTACTGGGCTAGTAATCCAGAGACCTGGACTATTGACTCTGGTGAAATAAGTTCAAATCCCACCATGACAGCTGAGGAATTTAAATTCAATCAATTAGTAAAACCTGGGATAAAAAGCTAGTCACATTAATAAAGATGAAACTACTGGACTGTCATTAAAAGCCCAATTTGTTCATTACTGCCCTTCAGGGAAGGAAATCTGCCGTCCTTGCCTGGCCTTCCCTATGTGTGACTCCAGCCCCACAGAAATGTGCTGACTCTTACCTGCCCTAACTTAACAAGCCACTCAGGTGTATCAAACTCCTCCAAACAACACTCTGGGAGAATCTACACCACACAGACAGGGGTATTTCAAGAAGATAGCTCACCACCACCTTCAAAGGCAATCGGGGGTGCGCAATAAGTGCTGGCATTGCCAGCGACATTCACATCCCGTGAAAAGACTTAATGGAGGTTGCTGGGGCTGGGGGGGGCGGGGGGGGGGGAACAGCTTATAAGAGAGGCCAGCTTTGGAAATGATTTTACCAAGATAGGATTTAAACAAACCAAGTGTGTACCATCTACACAGTGCACTATAGCAACTCCCAAGGCTCCCTCAACAGCACCTTGCAAACCTGGAACTTCTATTAACTAGAAGGACAAGGGCCACAGATGCAATGTGAACACCACCAGCACCTGCAGGTTCTCCAAGTCACACGCCATCCTGACTTGGAACTATATCAACGTTTCATTGCTGTTGCTGGGCCAAAATCTTGGAACTCCCTCCCTGACAGCACTATGGACACACTGACTGCAGTGGTTCAAGAAGCTGGCGCACCTCTACCTTCTCAGGGGGAATTACAGATGGGCAATAAACGCTGGCTTGGTAGTGAAGCTCAGATCCCAAAAAAAAGTCTTCAAACTTTAATATACTGCTCATCTCATTTCTCAAAATTAGGAGCAGAATGTGCTCACCTGGATAACATCTTGTGAAATATCTGCCCAATATATGCAGTTGTTTTCAAAATCAAAATCCAATGATACAGTGCCTCGTAGACCCTGAAGTGGCAATACCTCATCTGTGCCCATGGAAAGATCATAGCGATGAATAGTGCTCCTTAGAGCATAAAGTAGGAACTCATTTTCTTCTGCAATCAAAAAAAATTATTTAAATGCACCCTGAATGTTCTACTGCATTAAAGGTGCTACATTAATGCGAGTTGCTGTTGGTTTTCATATTTTGATTGTTTCTTTATGTTTATCCCACTTGTCATTCACTCTGTTCTGTAAAGAAAAGGCAGACTTTTCCTTTCAGAATCATGAGATCCAGCTGCGATCCAGTTAGTTACTGCAACGACAGCTGAGAGCATACCTTTCCCTATACATTCACACCTGTCTTGCAAATGTCTAAATCCTGCCCTTTTTTTCTTATTGTTTACGTTGGGGAGTTTGCTGACACTGAACTATTGGAAGAATCATCCTTCAATTTTGTCTTGTTTCTGCTTTTCTGTGGAAAGCAACCACACAAGACGAAATTCTGTTTGATCAAGCTGCAACAAAGAAAGCAATTCTCTCTCTCACACCACACTGCCTTCAGGGGAGGGGCAGTGACTTTCTATGGATAACAGCTTGTGCTTCTCTCTCTAGATTGAAAATTGGGAATTGAAACACAAACCAAACATTTAAACCATCCAAATGGCCATAACCACTTCCCTTCTCTCAGCCTATTACATCCAACACATTAAACAATTGGCATTATCTGGGGAAGAAAAGATGACATTTTGGTGAGGAATCAAGAGCAGGCAAACAGCCACCAAATACATTCAGATCAGACTAACAAAACCTTATTATATTAATGCTGCACCTGGTTACCAGTCACTACAACCTTAAAGGCCTAGGTAAAGGTAAATGGTTTCACCTTACCTCTCACAGGACAGGGCAGCATTTCCCCCTCCAAACGAGCCTCAACATCACCTCCGCTACAAGTATCGCCTGAGATTTTACGGTACCTGGGAAAACAAATTAGGCATATGTCCCTTTACATTGCAAATTCCATATTATTGACTTAAATGAGCTTGCTGATTCAGTCTTCTTTATCTTCAGCCATGTTTTAAGATGGCAGAATTTCCTACATTACAACAGTGACTAGGCTTAAAACTAGTTCAGTGGTGCAAAGCACTTCAGGGTGCTCAGAGATCAGGAGTTGATACTATGTAAATGAACATGAGTTAGTGAACATTTACCCCTTTGTTCGCTTGTACGTGGAGCCAACAGGGCAGGGCACAGGTGGAGCATACATATTGCCTGTGAACTCTGGATCAGGGGTGCAAACCTCCGATGACAAGTCTCCACTCAGCTTGAAGCCAAAGTCACTAAAAGAAAGTAAACATTAGAAAGTTAAGAATCACTGGCAAGAAATCTGTAATCTTTAAAAAGCATATTCAACAGAATACATTTCAATTCTCTTCTGTTCCAGAGATGAGCCATATTGGACTCAAAACATTAACTGTTCCTCTCTCCACAGATGCAGTCAGACCTAGAGAGTTCTAACAGCACTTTGTTTGTATTTCAAAATATTGTTTGCAAATATTAAAAGGCAAGAAAAACTATAATAGGATTGCACGTAAAATAGTCAAGAAACCTTGTAAAAGTACTTAGGGCTTTCAGACAGAAAAAATGTATAATTTGAGTAAATGCCAACTCTAGCTACAATATATGAGTACATCTTATACAAAATTAATTTCATATCCCAAATACGCTCATCACCTCTGATTTTACTTAGCTTTTACTCAATACTACCATAAAATACTACCATGCTACAAACACAAGCAACTCCATGGGAGGTCCACCAATACATACTTAATACAGATCTGCTGTAGAATAATAAATCTTGAGTAACCATGGAGTTTTGTTAAACTTAGAAACAGTGGTAGGTCATTCAACCCTTTGAGACTGCTATGACATTCAATTAGATATGGGTGATTTGTACCTTGACTCCATTTACCTGCTTTAACTCCCTATCCCTTTATACCCTTGCCCAACAAAAACCTATTGAACTTAACTCTTGAAAGCTCTAATTGCCCCCTAACATTCACAGCTTTTTTTGGAGAGTGTGAGAATTACTGATTTCTACAATGCTGTGAAAAAGTGCGCTTACAGATTTCACTCCTGGATGCCCAAGCTCTCATTTTATGTTTACATAACCTATGTAATTTTAACACTCAGCTTCAGATAATGGCCAGAATTTTCCAGCCTCCTCATGAGGCATTCATTGGCAAGTCATTGAAATCTCTGTTCACAGTAGCAGGACTGGAAGGTCCCACCAGCGAGAGGGGCTGGAAAATTCCAGCCAACGTTGACAATTCATTTCAAGTTCAACAAGTGACTTGCTTTGCAAATGTTCTCAGCAACAAGCTACCAGTTTTCAGAACAAATACAATATATAAAATGAAGTGCAACCCAGCATCTCAAGACTTTCAAATTAGAAAAATATAAAAGTTTACTAAATCCAAAATGAGCATTTAATCAGATTCCCTTTCCGCCTATATTCTCCTATGCCCTAATGAAGGAGTCAATTCCTTGTTAGATACTGGCTACTCTGGTATTTCACCTGATATTTCGCCCATTCTTCCATGTGATCCTAAACAGCAAGCGTCAACAACCTTTTCAATCCTGTAGTGGGGGCATTATTGCCAAGTTCAACCTTTCCTAACCCCGATGTCCACAAATATAGAATTCCAACATGTCATTGGCGATCATGAGTGGAAGCACAACTCGGTTTCCTCCTCTGGCCATCTGCAACATCCTTACGGTTATCCCTGCCGAAATCAATTATTTCAACACAAACCCGAGATCAAACCTGGAACCACCTTCCATCTGTTTGGCTTAACTATCCTTGGGCAAAAGGAGTGATCTATTACTATTGGGTAATCTAGGTTGAAGTAAGTAGCATTTTTTGATAGTTATCAAGGGTTTTTAAACTGGTAATAATAATCCTATGTGCGCATTTTGGAAGAATGTTTGATGCATTCAAACACACGACAGCCAATGTAACGCTTTTCCAATAGGGGTCATGATCTGTCAGAAAATTTAAAAAAGACAATTAAGTTGTTTCTTTGCAAGAAGCAACCGCCTCACAAAAGACTAGCAAAGGTCATGCTCAGGTAATGCTTTCCTCAGCTAGGACATGGTCCATTATGCAGGGAGTCCAGGATAACTGGTTTTCCATACATTATGCATCACAGATTTGCATTAAACCTCTATAACAGCAGAATAAAAACTTGACAACTCACCAAAATACAGCACTGCATGATTCATTTACAACATCACTCTGCTGAACAAATTAAGCAAACAAATGCTGGGTGCTGGGCAATTGATAATCAGAGAATAAGATATAATTGTCATAGATGAACTGATAGGGCACATCCACCATATAAATGATGTAGGTTACCTGAACAAATGGCAGTGAGGGGCAGTTAGAAAGCCCATCACCAGTCTGGTATTTTTTTTTTAAAAACTTGTTCCATTAGTTACCATTCATAGTCCTCTCTTGTACAGGAACAGTTGCTGACTGTAATTGGCCTGTCATAGTCTTCTCCATTGAAACAGGTTGCATGTGGAGTTCTTCGCTTGTAGACAACTTTTCGGCCAAGTAAACACTCATTCCCATGCTCATCAGAGGGGGACCACAGTTTGTAATCATTCTCAGAACAAGGTACTCCTTAAAGAAGATATAAAGAAAGAGCTTGCATTTCTAAGTTTAAAATCAAAAGATTGCACTTTGGATAGTTTGCAATTGTGAATGTTTTTCTAACTTGATAGAAAATTCTGCTGGGGGAGAAATGTTTTGCATTGAAGTGATTACAGGCTTCATTACTGATTGCTAGATGCATTTACACATTACCTACTGACTTTTCTTTTTATTCATTCACAGGATGTGGGCTTCGCTGACAGGGCCAGTATTGATTGCCCATCCCCAGTTGCCCTTGGGAAGGTGGTGGTGAGCTGCCTTCTTGAACCACTGCAGTCCGTGGCGTAGGGACGCCATAGCGCTATAAAGGAAGGGAGTTCCAGGATTTTGACCCAGCAACAGTGAAGGAATACACTAGTTTCCCCAATGGAGTGTATAATGCAGGTAATTTTAGATAGAGTTCAAAAATGCCAACTGGTAGTCAGTCACCTCCTGTACTATGATCCCCACATGTATTGTGCCCAAATCAGTAAAGTCAGATCTTTTTGCATGAATAATCTATAAGGTTCCCCAGAAAGTGGAAAGGGGTCAGCTTTGCACGATTTTATACTCATACGAGATCAGAGTTTAAAGTGAATTGGGTGGAAAATAAATTAAATTCACAAGCAAACAGAAACAGAAAATAGGAGCAGGTCATTCCATCCTTTCACCCTGCCCCACCATTCAATATCATGGCTGATCCTCGATCTCAACACCATATTCCCACTCTCTTCACATACCCCTCGACGCCTTCAGAGTCCAGAAATCTATTTCCTTCTTAAATATATTCAGTGACTTGGCCTCCACAACCTTCTGCGGTAGAGAATTCCATAGGTTCACCACCCAGAGTGAAGAAGTGTCTCCTTATCTCAGTCCTAAATGGTCTACCCCATATCCCAAGACTGTGATTGTTCTGGAACTCCCAAGCCTGCATCCAGTCTGTCCATCCCTGTCAGGATTTTATACGTTTCAATGAGATTCCCTCTCAAACTTCCAAACTCCAGCATATACAGGCCTAGTCAGCCCAATCTCTCATACGACAATTCTGCCATCCCAGGAATCATTCTGGTGAATCTTTGCTGCACTCCATCGATGACAAGTATATCCTTTCTTAGGTAAGGAGGCCAAACTGCACACAATACTCCAAATGCGCTCTCACACAGGCCCTGTACAGCTGCAGTAAGACATCCTTGCTCCTGTATTCAAGTCCTCTCGCAATGAAACCAACATACCATTTGCCTTTTTAACTGCTTGTTGTACCTGCATGCTTGCTTTCAGTGATTGGTGCACAAGGACTCCCAGGTCCCTTTGTACATCAACATTTCCCAATCTATCACCATTTAAATAGAGCTCAATCATTCTGTTTTTCCTACCAAAAAGTGGATAGCTTCACATTATACTGCATCTGCATATATAGTGAATAGCTGGAGCCCATGCACTGATCCCTGCAGTACCCCACTAGTCACCACCTGCCACTCCAAAAAAAGACCTATTTATTCCTACTGTTTGCTGTCTGTTAACCAATTCTCAATCCGTGCCAATATATTACCCCCAATCCCATGTGCTTTAATTTTACACACTAACCTCTTATCTGGGACTTTATTAAAAGATTTTCGGAAAATCCAAATGTACCACATCTACTGGTTCTCCCTGACCTGATCTGCTAGTTATGTCCTCAAAAAACTCTAGGTTTGTCAAACGTGCCTTCCCTTTCATAACTCCATGTCAACTTTGTCTAATCCCATTGATATTTTCTGAGGGCCCTGTTATCACACCCTTTATAATACTCTCGCATTTTCCCGACTACTGATGTTAGGCTAACTGGTCTGTAACTTGCCGTTTTCTCCCCCTCCTATTTTTAGTGGGGTTACATTTGCCACCCTCCAATCTGCTGGACTGTTGCAGAGTCTCCAGAATTTGAGGAAGATGACAACGAACTACTGATCCACCACTTCTATGGCCACCTCCTTTAGTACCCTGGGATGTAGATTTTTTTTTATTCATTCACAGGATGTGGGTTTCACTGGCTGGGCCAGCATTTATTGTCCATCCCTAGTTGCCCTCGAGAAGTTGGTGGTGAGCTGCCTTCTTGAACTACTGCAATCCATGTGGTGTAGGTACACCCACAGTGCTGTTAGGGAGGGAGTTCCAGTATTTTGACCCAGCATCAGTGAAGGAATGGTGATATATTTCCAAGTCAGGATGGTGAATGACTTGGAGGGGAGCTTGCAGGTGGTGGTGTTCCGATGTATCTGCTGCCCTTGTCCTTCTAGGTGGTAGTGGTCGTGGGTTTGGAAGGTGCTGTCTAAAAGAAGCCTTGGTGAATTCCTGCAGCGCATCTTGTAGATGGTACACGGTTGCTACTGTGCATTGGTGGTGGATGCTTGTAGATGAGGTGCCAATTAAGAGGGCTGTGTGCCAATTAAGAGGGCTGTTTTGTCCTGGACAGTGTTAAGCTTCAGTGTTGTTGCAGCTGCACTCACCCAGCTAAGTGGAGAGTATTCCATTACACTCCTGGCTTGTGCCTTGTAGATGGTGAACAGGCTTTGGGAGTCAGGAGGCAAGTTATTCGTCACAGGATTCCCAGCCTCTGACCTGTTCTTGTGGCCACAATATTTATATGGCTATTCCAGTTCAGTTTCTGGTCAATGGTAATCCCCAGGATGTTGATAGTGGGGGATTCAGTGATGGTAACACCATTGAACGTCAAGGGGTGATGGTTAGATTCTCTCCTGTTGGAGATGGCCATTGCCTAGCACTTGTGTGGCACAAATGTTCCTCGTCACTTGTCAGCCCAAGCCTGGGTATTGTCCAGGTCTTCCTGCATTTGGACATGGACTGCTTCACTATCTGAGGAGTCACAAATGGTGCTGTACATTGTGCAATCATCAGCGAACATCCCCACTTCTGATCTAATTATGCAAGGAAGGTCATTGATGATGTAGCTGAGATGGCTGGGCCAAGAACACTGCCTGAGTAACTCCTGCAATGATGTCCTGGAGCTGAAATGACTTAACTCCAACAACCACAGCCATCTTCCTTTGTGAAAGGTATGATTCCAACAAGTGGAGAGCTTTCCCACTGATTCCAGTTTTGCTCGGGCTCCTTGATGCCAAATGCTGCCTTGATGTCAAGGGCAGTCACTCTCACCTCACCACCAGAGTTCAGCTCTTTTGTCCATGTTTGAACTAGGTCTGCAATGAGGTCATGAGCTGAGTGGCCCTGGCGGAACCCAAACTGGGCATCAGTAAGCAGGTTATTGCTAAGCAAGTGCCGCTTGATAGCACTGTTGATGACCCCTTCCATTACTTTACTGATGGCCAACAGTAGACTGACGGGGCCGTAATTGGCTGGGTTGGATTTGTCCTGCTTTTTGCGTACAGGACATACCTGGGCAATTTTCCACATCGTCAGGTATATGCCAGTGCTGTAGCTGCACTGGAACAGCTTGGCTAGGGGCACGGCAAGTTCTGGAGCACAAGTCTTCAATACTATTGCCAGAATATTGTCAGGGCCCATAGCCTTTGCAGTATCCAGTGCCTTCAGCTATTTCTTGATATCACGTGGAGTAAATGGAATTGGCTGAAGATTGGCAACAGTGATGCTGGGGACCTCCAAAGGAGGCCAAGATGGATCATCCACTCAGCACTTCTGGGTGAAGATTGTAGCAAATGCTTCAGCCTTACCTTTTGCACTGATGTGCTGGGCTCTTCCATCATTGAGAATGGGGATATTTGTGGAGCCTCCTCCTTCAGTGAGTTGTTTAATTGTCCACCACCATTCACAGCTGATGTAGCAGGACTGCAGAGCTTAGATCTGATTTGTTGATTAGGAGATCGCTTAGCTCTATCACTTGCTACTTGTGCTGTTTGGCATGCAAGTAGTCCTATGTTATAGCTTCACCAAGGTGACACCTCATTTTAGGTATGTCTGGTGCTGCTCCTGGCATGTCCTCCTACACTCCTCATTGAACCAGGGTTGATCCCCTGGCTTGATGGTAATGGAAGACTGGTGGACCACGAGGTTACAGATTGTGTTCGAGTACAATTCTGCTGCTGCTGATGGCCCACAGCACCTCATGAATGCCAAGTCTGGAGTTGCCAGATCTGTTTGAAATCTATCCCATTTAGCATAGTGGTAGTGCCACACAACACAATGGAGTGTTGCCTCAATGTGAAGGCAGGACTTTGTCTCCACAATCGTGCAATGGTCACTTCTACCGATAGGGTCATGGACAGATGCATCCAAGACAGGTAGGTTGGTAAGGATGACATCAAGTATGTTTTTCCCTCTTGTTGGTTCCCTCACCACCTGCCGCAGACCCAGTCCAGCAGCTATGGCTTTTAGGGCTCTACCAGCTCAGTCAGTAGTGGTGCTACCGAGCCACTCTTGTTGATGGACATTGAAGTCCCCCACCCAGAGTACATTCTGCACCCTTGCCACCCTCTGTACTTCCTCCAAGTGGTGTTCAACATGGAGGAGCACTGATTCATCAGCTGAGGGAGGGCAGTATGTGGTAATCAGCAGGGGAGGCTTCCTTACCCACATTTGACCTGATGCCATGAGACTTCATGGAGTCTGGCATTGATGTTGAGGACTCCCAGGGCAATCTCCTCCCGACTGTGCCACCACCTCTGCTGCATCTGTCCTGCCGGTCAGACAGGGCATACCCAGGGATGGGTGTTATCAGAAGCTGGGGATTTAATTGGCTTTCAGTCCCATTAATTTCTCCAGTACCATTGTTTTAGTAATACTAATTTCCTTAAATTCCTTACTCTCACTAGACCCTTGGTTCCCTAGTATTTCTGGAAGATTATTTGTGTCTAGCTCCGTGAAACAATTCCCCTCATATAAAAGGGAGCTACTAACAACTAGTAAAAATCAACTAGAAAATTAATGGATGGATCCTGACACACTAAAAATGGAAACGTTGGTTTATTTGTTTCAAGGTATTTAGTAAGCTGGCCATCTTGCATTCTTTTTTTTATATAAAAAAGTGCAATCTTTAAAAGCAGACCTTAACTTTTCAGGTGGAAATATTTAAATCATTCAAATGCAATGCAAAAACATAAACTTAGTTTGCAAATGTTATCTAGCCAGAAGGATAATTTTAAACAGAGTTTTGTTTAGCAAACACTATTCAGTTCACTAAAACAAGTATAATTCAAATAGCTAAAATAGGTTTAAATTCATTTCAATATCTATTCGCCGCTCTAGGAACTACCCGATAGGTCATGTAGCTTAAACTGTACTCACCCCACTTGACCCCCATCCTGGATTGTCTTCAATTTTTGTTAGCATCTTCCATAATTCTATTCCTGCTGGCCCATCTCACTTCAGGTCATCTTAAATGCTGATGTAGCAGTTAGCTATGTGGTTTGTTATAGCACTTGGTGAAATTTGGGTAACGTTTGGTAATGTTGGGTAATGTGCCAGCTGTTGCTCCCACCCACACCGAAAGTCAGTCAAGGTAACAGGAGCTCGGGTTTGTTTCTCCCCCACCCTACCCCACCAACATTTCAGAATAGGTTCACTTAACATCTGAAGCCACATGCACAACCATTACGAAATGAGAATTACTTCAGTAGACTTTAAAAGAATCAAATAAAAATAACAGACACTAGAAAGGCTATGGGTTTGATCAATGGTTCGTGTGCAGTTAGTAAATACCAACTGGAGTAACTATAGAAGCTATGTAACAGGGATGGCCAAATCTTCTGAACCTTAGAGCCACATACTATAATCTGGAGACATTCAAGAGCCGCAAGACATGAACAGCCTTTACAGAGATTTTTATTACTATTGCACACACTTCTGTGGTGAAATCTTCTGCTTTTTCCCCTCTTACCTTCCAGGTTTCCTTCACACAATTCAGAACGTGGCAAAACCAAATCTGCTTCACTGAAGCACAAAGCTAACACAGGCTCACTGCTTAACTGACTTTGGCAGCCTTGTTCTTCTAACGTGGAAAAATCAAGTGGTTGAAAAAAAAAATTGATTTTACCTGGGGAAAAAAAAATTGTAACCTCCTGCTGATCACATTTGAATTAAAGTACCAGTGTCCCAGTTCACTGGATTATTACATTCCTGTTCTGCATTAAACTGTTTTCTTCCTTTCCAGAAGGAGGCTACAAGTTGGAGGGTCAAGAAGAGGGTGGATGGGGGAGCCAGAGAAAATGGTGGTGCGGATCGCATGGCCCCATGTAAAACCTACAAGAAACTACAAAAGCAATCTTGCAATGATGCTGGAACGAGTTGTTGATCTTAACCCTCCTCCCTCCATCCTTCTAGTGCCACTGCTGCTCTCTGGTTCTCTCCCTCTATGAAGCTGTCTGTAGCCAAGGCTGCACCTAGCTGTTTACCTCCCTCCTTTGCGCAACTTAATAGGTTTCACAGCACAAGAAATTAACTGCAGTGTGCATGTGGCTTATGAACCACAATTTGGCCACCCCTGCTACATTATCATCCATGCCCCTAAATCTGTGGTGGTGGGACCCACTGATCCCTGCTGAGAGAATGTGGAATTTGGTAAAAGGCAGAGGCCAGTATGGATGCAATGCCCCCACAATGTTCACAGTCCAGGGTTCATGCACGAGAGAAAAACTTGGGGAAATTCTGGAGGGCTGTAAATGAGTTGCCATCTTCAGATGTGAATAAGAAAGGGAATTTCAGAAAAATAGGATTAAGAATATTTAAGAACATCTACTGAAGTTAGCTGGTCAGTGTGCAGGCCAGGGTTATATCCTGTTTTCATCTCCTTCACAAACTCCCTGTTGGGGGAATGGGAAAAGAGGGTTGAGTTTTGTAAAAGGAACTAAAATCCACATGAACATACCCAATGCTAATGTTGTGTTGATCTGCAGTATTAGCCAACTGTGGGACTGTTCAGCATACGATCCAAAGATTGTGAAGACTGTGCTTTTCTCCCCTGGCTCAGTGAGTAATCCATATATAACAACAGTCTTCTGAGTGAAGTTAAAAATCTGCCATGTCTCTCCCTCATTGGTGCTGTACCTTTTTATCAAAAAGAGATTGATAGACAGGTAAAATGATGCAGCAGATCAGTTTTCAAATAGCTGAAGAATTTTCACATCTACACATTTCTCTGGTGTATTAAATTCATACAACATCATGAAATGCATATCATACAAAAATAATGCTAAAAAAATCCTAAAATTAAATTCTAATTGAATGCTGTGGGGAAAGAAACCAAATAGATGGCACAAAAATAACTGAAAATAAAGTCTCTCAGAGATAATAAGTCATTTTATTTAAGGCTGGAAAAAGTCAATTTTTTGGTTTACTCACTTCAGTTGGGTAGTAGGGGATCCCTGAGGAATTGCCAACAAGATTCCCCCATGGTCAGCCCAAGAATAATAATGTGGACCTTCAAGAGCCTGAACAAGAAACACAAAAGCCAGATTCAGAATGTTATCAAGTCATCTTTTACACTGCCATTTTTTCCTTTCACTTGCATGTTCTTTTCCCATCACTGTCCAAATGGGTTTGCTTGTGTGACACTCTAGACAGGCAACAGAATTGACAACCTGTCAAATCAGTCCCATGATTTGCACATCCTGCGCTATGTGGGAAATCCTAGACGCTCCTGGGCAGTCTGGATGATCATGTGTGCAGGAAATGCTTCCGACTGGAGCAGCTTGATTTCTAGATTTGGAGCTTGAGCGGCAGCTGGGGTCACTACGGTGCATTCATGAGGCTGAGAGGCTCATGGGTAGCATGTTTCAGGACGTGGTCATCCCGCAACCTAAAGAAAGTGCAAGCAGAGAGGGAATGGGTGACCGCCAGACAGAAGGAGGGGACCAGGCAGGTAGTGAGGGAATCCCCCGAGTGCATCTCTCTCGCAAACCGTTTATCAGCCTTGGAAAACGGTGAGAGTGATGGTTCCTCTGTGGAGGCCAATCTGAGCCAAGGGCATGGCACTGTGGGTGGTCCAGCTGCTCAGGGCGGGAGGAAGTAGTGTGAAAAGGCAACAGTGGTAGGGGATTAGTTAGTGAGGAGAGTAGCCAGGTGCTCCAGGACAGTATGTTGCCTCCCAGGTGCCAGTGTCATGGATGTCACGGAACAAATGCAGGACATTCTGAAGGGGAGGGTGAACAGCCAGAGGTCGTGGTCCATGTTGAGACCAATGACGTAGGAAGAAAGTGAAATGAGGTCCTGCAAGCAGACTTTAGGGAGTTAGGTAGGAAATTGAAAAGCAAGACTACAAAGGTAGTCATCTCCAGATTACTCCTGGTGCCACCCAGTAGTGAGTATAGGAGCAGAAGGATACAGCAGATGAATGCGTGGCGGGAGAGATGGTGCAGGAGGGAGGGCTTTAATTCCTGGGGTATTGGGACAGTTTCTGGGGGAGGTGGGACCTGTACAAATTGGACAGATTACATATGAACAAGAATGGGACCAACATCCTCGTGGGGAGGTTTGCCAATGCTATTGGGCAGATTTAAACTAAATTGGCAGGGGGGTGGGATCCTGAAAAATAGTTCAGAGGGGAGAGAAGCTGAGTTTAGGAGAGAAGCCGAGATGGAATTAGAAGTTACAACACTAATGAGAGAGTCTGGAAGACAGAGGAAACATAGGCTAGATAAGAAAGAAGTGAGTTTAGCGAGGCTAAATGGAATATATTTTAATGCAAGGAGCCCGAGGAATAAGGCAGACAAGCTGAAGGCACAGATAGGCATGCGGGAGTATGATATCATAGATTTGACAGAGACTTGGCTAAAAGGGCAGGGTCGGCAGCTCAACATTCCTGGTTATATGCTATTCAGACAAGATAGAGAGGGGGATTGAAGAGGATATATTAATATTAATCAAGTAATCAATTATAGCAATGAGGAGGGATGATATCTTGGAAGAATCAAATGAAGCCACATGTGTAGAAGTAAAACACAAGGGGCAAACACACTGTTGGGTGTGTACTATAGGTCCCCAAAAAGTCAGAGAGAGAGAGAGAGAGAGAGGATTGAATGTGAGATCAAATTTCAGAGGTATGTATGATAGAGCAGTAATAATAGGGGATTTTAATTACCCAAATATTAACTGGGATAGTTTTAGTGTGCAAGGTAGGGAAGGAGTAAAGTTCTTAAGTTGCATCCAGCAGAGCTCTATTAGCCAGTGCACAGAAAGCCCAACAAGGGAGGGGGCTGTCCTGGACCTAATATTCGTAAACGAGCCCAGGCAGGTGGAAAGCATATCAGTAGGGGAGTTTGGAGATAGTGACCATAACTCAGTTAGATTTAGGATAGTTATGGAAAAGGATAAGGTTGGGCTGGGAATAAAAAGTTCTAAACTGGGGAAAGGCTAATTTTACTAAGATGAGATACAATTTAGCCCAAGTGGTCTGGGAGCAGCTGCTTGCAGATAAAACTGTCAGAGCAGTAGGCAGCATTCAAGGAAGAAATAGCGAGTACACAGGGCAAATATGTTCCCGTAAAGAAACAGGCAGACCAAGTCTGGAGAACCCTGAATGTCAAGGGACACAAAAGTTAGAATTAAGAAAAAAAAGAGAAGTTTGTGGCAGATACCAAGGGCTCAATACAGCAGAGTCCTTAGGGGGAGTGTAAAAAGTGCAGAGGGGAACTTAAAAAGGAAATTAGGAAAGCTAAGAATGCAGGAGAAAGCATTGGTGGGTAGAATAAAGGAAAATCCAAAGGGGTTTCTTAAATATATAAAGAGCAAGAGAATAACTAGGGAAAGAGTAGGGCCAATTAGGGACCAGAGGTAATGTGTGCATGGACCCAGAAGGCATGGGTGCAGTCCTCAATGAATAATTTGCGTCAGTCTTCACAAAGGAAAAGGACCAACACAGATTATAGACATCAGCCTGGAGGACTGTGAAATATTCGAGAAAATTAACAGAGAGAGGAGGTACTAGCAGCTTTAGCAGCCTTGAAAGTGGATAAATCCACAGGCCCGGATGAGATATATCCCAGGCTGTTGAGGGAGGCAAAGGAAGAAATATCAGTGGCCCTAGCAGTAATTTTCAAATCTTCTCTGGCCACAGGTGAGGTGCCAGAGGACTGGAGGGCTGCTCACGTTGCCCCATTATTAAAACAGGGAGGAAGGGATAGACCAGTCTAACCTCAGTGGTGGGGAAGTTACTGGAAAGAACTCTGAGGGACAGAGTATATCTGCACTTGGAGACACACAGATTAATCAGGGATAATCATCATGAATTTGTTGAGGGAAGGTCGCATTTGATAAACGATCGAATTTTGTTTTGAGGAGGTAACTAGCAGTGTTGATGAGGGTAATGCATTTGATGTGGTCTACATGGATTTTAGCAAGGCTTTTGATAAGGTCCCTCATGAAAGACTGGTCAAGAAAGTAAAAGCCCATGGGATCCAAGGCATAGTGGCACGTTGGACCCAAAATTGGCTGAGAGGCAGGGAGCAGTGGATGATGGTTGAGGGATGTTTCTGCAACTGGAAGTTTGTTTCCGGTGGGGTTCCGCAGGGCTCAGTGCTGGGGTCCTTGCTGTTTGTGGTGTACATAAGTGATTTGGATGTAAAAAATAGGGGGTGTGATCAAGAAGTTCGTGGATGACACAAAAATTGGCAGGGTGGTAAATAGTGAGGAGGATAGCCATAAACTGCAGGAGGATATCAATGGGCTGGTCAGAACAGTGGCAAATGGAATTGAACCCGGAAAAGGTGCGAGGTAATGTTCCTGGGGAGGGCTAACAAGGAAAGGGATTACACTATGAATGGTAGGTCCCTGGAAAGTACTGAAGATCAGGGGGACCTTGGTGTGCATTTCCATAGATCCCTGAAGGTAGCAGGGCAGCTAGATAAGGTGGTCAAGGCGGCATATGGGATATTTGCCTTTATTAGCCCAGGGCATAAGATACAAGAGCAGGGAGGTCATGCTGGAACTGTATAAAACGCTGGTTAGGCCACAACTGGGGTACTGTGTGCAGTTCTGGTCACCACATTATAGGAAGGATGTGATTGCATTGGAGAGGGTGCAGAGATTATTTACCAGGATGCTGCCTGGGCTGGAGGATCTGAGCTATGAGGAAAGATTGGATAGGCTGGGGTGGTTTTCCTTGGAGCACTGAAGGTTGAGGGGGGACCTGATAGAGGCATAAAAGGTTGTGAGGGGCATAGATAGGGTGGACAGGAAGGCACTTTTTCCATTAGTAGAGGGGTCAATAAACAGAGGGCATAGAGTTAAATAAGAGGTATAAGGTTAAGAGGGGAGTTGTTTTTTCCACCCAGAGGATGGTGGAATCTGGAACTCTCTACCTGAAAGAGTGACTGAGTCAGAAACTCTCGTAACATTGAAGTATTTAGATATTCACTTGCACTGCCATGGCCTCCAGGGCTATGGGTCAAGCACTGGAAAATAGGATTAGTGTTGTCAGATCTTTGTTGATTGGCACAGACACAATGGGGCGAATGGCCTCCTTCTGTGCTGTAGACATCTGAGTCTATAACCCAAACATTCACTATTCCAGAACCATTCACGTCAAAGGTGCACAAGACAGACCAGGGAATTCTTCTTGCCTAATTTTTCCTTTGTTGCCATGGGAAAGTATAGTTAAACCCAAGTCTTGTTCTAGCTTTTCTGTATCTTAATTATAATCCTATAGTACATTTATATTCATAAGGATGAGTTGATGGCAGTTCAAGGGTTTTTTTTGGCAAAACAAGTCAAATATGTGACAGAGTTGGCGCACTCAAGTGCTACCGACAGTGTGATACAGGTAAAGAGACAGCTTCTGTTCAATCTGTTTGAACGAGCATTAGTCACGTGGACTGGTACAAAGTAAACAGCCTGTAAAATTTGTGACAACACTAAAATGTTGATTATCATTTTAGCATTATCTTTCACATGCCCAGGTTTGGAAGAGCAAAAAAAAAACTCTATCCCAATGGGGAATTTTAGGAATTGTAAAAGGTTGCAGTCTCCAAACAAAAAGGATCGCTGTAGTGCCTCTCAAGCCTTCAGGACATCCCAAAGCAGGTATAACTAATGAAGCCTTTCTGAAGTGATCACTGTTGTAACACAGGAAACGCTGCAGCCAATTTTCATACAGCAAGTTCCCACAAACAACATTTTTGATGGTTTGCTCATGGGATGAGGTGTTGCAAAGCCAGCATTTATTGCCCATCCTTAATTGCCCAAGATAATGAGATCATGACCAGATAATTTTTCCGTGGTATTGGTTGAGGAATAAATATTGGCCAGCGCCCCAGAAGTCCCCTGCTTTTCTTTGAATACGCCATGTCCACTGAGATGTCCTCCAGAACAAGATGAATTGGCATTCTGAACCATTTGTCAGTACACAAACATATACATATGAACATACTGTGAATTAGGAGGAATAGGCCACTTGACCCCTCGAGCCTGTTCCGCCATTCAATATCATGGCTGACCTGAATGTAACCTCAACCCAACATTCCTGCCTACCCCCGATAACCTTTCACCCCCTTGTTAATCAAGAATCTATGTAGCTCTGCCTTAAAAATATTCAAAGACCCTACTTCCATCACCTTTTGAGGAAGAGAGTTCCAAAGGCTCACTACCCTCAGAAAATATTTCTCATCGGTCTTAAATGAGCAACTTATTTTTAAAAAGGTAACCCCTAGTTCTAGATTCTCTCACAAGAGGAAACATCCTCTCCACATCCACCCTGTCAAGACCCCTCAGGGTCTTATGTTTCAATCAAGTCACCACTTGCTCTAAATTCCAGTGGATACAAGCCTAGCCTGCCCAGCCTTTCCTAATAAGGCAACACACCCATTCCCGGTATTATAATAAAAGCAAAATACTGCACAAGCTGGAAATCTGAAACAAACTGAAAATGCTGGAAAAACTCAGGAGGTCTGACGGCATCTGTGGAGAGAACACAGTCGACGTTGAGTCCGTATGACCCTGCTTCAGAGCTACAGAGAAGTAGAAATGTGATTAAATTTATACTGTTTAAGGGGGTTGGAGCAGGCGAAGCTGGATAGAACTCACTAACTACACCCCTTTTTTCAAAATTCGTTTTTATATTTTATCCACTTATTTTTATTTTCATTCATTTATTCATTGTTCTATCCCCTATCCCATTTTTGATCTTTTATTTCCCCCTCCCCCCAATCCATGTCTACAAGGGCCATGTTACTTGTTCATTTTGTTCTTTTCAGGGTACTTACCCTTGTCCTGCTATTGTCACATTCTGCTTTCTTACCTTAATGCCACTTTCAGCACTTTTTTTTAAGCCCTTACCACTAACATTAACACTCCCTTTGTTCATGACATCTTTGTCAATCTTTCCTTTGTCCCCATCTATCGCTGGCCCTCTATCCAGCTTCACCTGCTCCACTCCCTTTAAACTATAAATTTCATCACATTTCTACTTCTCTGTAGCCCTGAAGAAGAGTCATACGGGCTCAAAACGTCAACTCTGTTTCTCTCTCCATAGATGCTTTCAGATCTGCTGAGTTTTTCCAGCAATTTCTGTTTTCATTCCTGGTATTAGTCTAGTAAACCTTCTCTGAACTGCTTCCAATGCATTTACATCCTTCCTTAAATAACGTGAGGAAAAACCTTTTTACCCAGAGGGTGGTGAAAGTCTGGAATGCACTGCCTGGGAGGGTGGTGGAGGCAAGTTGCCTCACATCCTTTAAGAAGTGCCTGGATGAGCACTTGGCACATCATAAAATTCAAAGCTATGGGCTAAATGGTGGTAAATGGGATTAGGTAGGTAGGTCAGGTGTTTCTCGCGTGTCGGTGCAGACTCGATGGGCCAAAGGGCCTCTTCTGCACTGTGATTCTGTGAATGTGACCAACACTGTACAGAGTGCTCCAAATGTGGTTTCATCAATGCCCTGCACAACTGAAGCATAGCCTCCCTACTTTTGTAGTCAATTCCCCTCAAAATACATGATAACATTCTAATAGCTTTCTTAATTACCTGTATGGTATAGATTAGTTGCTTACTAATAGCACAAAATATTTAGTAACCTTAACACCAGTTTCAGTGGTTGTTACCATATAGACAGCTCGAGGTTAGAGCCAGTAATAGGGTTATTCCCCTAAACATGGAGATAAACAAATAATAATAACAACTCTACACTACCTGACTCTTTCATTGCAACAATACAAAAAGCAATTTTTTTTAAAATTCTTTCATGGGATGTGGGCATCACTGGCTAGGCCAGCATTTATTGCCCATCTCTAATTGCCTCGAAGGTGGTAGCGAGCGCCTTTTAGAACTGCTGCAGTCCATGCGGTGTAGGTACACCCACAGTGCTGTGAGGGAGGGAGTTCCAGGATTTTGACCCAGCGACAGTGAAGGAACAGCAATATAGTTCCAAGTCAGGATGGTGTGTGGCTTGGAGGGGAACTTCCAGGTGATGGTGTTCTCAACCACCTAGGGCAGCAGATGCATAAGGTTGCATGTTTGGAAGGTGCAGTCTATGGAGTCTTGACGAGTTGCTGCAGTGCATCTTGGAGATGGTACACACTGCTGCTACTGTGCATCAGTGGAGGGACTAAAATGTTGAAGGTGATGAATGGAGTGCAAATCAAGCAGGCTGATTTGTCCTGGAAGGTGTCAAGATTCTTGAGCGTTGTTGGAGTTGTACTCAACCAGGCAAGTGGAGAGTATTCCATCACACTCCTGGCTTGTGCCTTGTAGATAGTGGACAGGCTTTGGGGAGTCAGGAGGTGAGTTACACACCATAGAATTCACAGCCCCTGACCTGATCTTGTGGCCACAGTATTTATATGGCTGGTCCAGTTCAGTTTCTGGTCAATGGTAATCCCCAGGATGTTGACAGTGGGGGATTTAGTGGTGATAATGCCATTGAATGTCAAGGGGAGATGGTTAGATTCTCTCTTGGAGATGGTCATTACCAGGCCCTTATGTGGCACAAATATTACTTGCCACTTATCAGCCCAAGCCTGAATGTTGTCCACGTCTTGCTGCACATGGGCACCGACTGCTCTAGAATTTGAGTCGTCACAAATGGTGAACATTGTTCACTGATGCCTATACATCCTCACTTCTGACCTTAGGGTGAAGAGGAGGTCATTGATGACGTAGCTAGTTTGAGCCTAGGACATTATGCTGAAAAACTCCTGTAGTGATGCCCTGGGACTGAAATGACTGACCTCCAACAACCACAACCATCTTCCTTTGTGCTATGACTCCAAGCAGTGGATAGTTTCCTCCCCATCCCATGCCCCTTTGCCACTGATTTCCCATTGTTTCCAGTTTTGCTATGGCTACTTGATGCCATACTTGGTCAAATGCTGCCTTGGTGTCAAGGGCTGTCACTCTCACCTCACCTCATACGTTCAGCTCTTTTGTCCATTTTTGGACAAAGGCTGTAATGTCAGGAGCGGAGTGGCCCTGGAAAAACCCAAACTGAGCATCGTGAGCAGGTTATTGTTGAATAATTGATGCTCGATAGCACTGTCTACAACGTCTTCCATCACTTTGCTGATGGTCAAGTGTAGACTGATGGGTCAGTAACTGACTGGGTGGATTTGTCTTGCTTTTTGTGGACCGGGCGTACTTGGACAATTGTCCATATTGTTGGGTGGATGCCAGTGTTGTAGCTGTACTGGAACAGCGTCGCCAGGGGGCATGTGTCTAGTTCTGGAGCACAAGTCTTAACATATTAAGCTGATAAATGGGATTGGCAATCTCTTCCAATTTCCTTGCCCTCTGTTGCACATTGCCCAATTGTATACAATACCCTGCATGGGGTTGGATCAGTGCTTTGTACAAACCAATCATCTCCTTTGCGAACTATAAATCTTGAATGTCATTTGCCCTTTCCACCAACACCACACATGATTTAAAAGGTGTTAACCATTGAAATTGCAAGATATTCCTCCTCTATGGTTTCCTCAAGACTGTCCTCACTCCATTTGCACTTCCCAGAGTTTCTATCTTTGTTCCAGTTCACACCTGTCCATTTTCCCCACATTAAAAGTTGCAATTTCTTTTGGCCTAAAAGCCTGATTCAAATTCTTTAGCAACTGTTCTATTTGCTCATTATTTACAATTTTCCCAATTTGGAATTAACATCAAACTTGGGAGCACTTTGTTACAATTCCTTCTCCAAAACACATCAACAATGCAAAACTAAACTACTCTGGCAAATAATAAATTATAACCATTCTAAAAACAATGTTTCCACATTTTCAGTAATTCAGAATTTAAAACCATGTTTTCCTTTATTAGTACAGCTAGCTTCTGATGACTAAGCCGATTGCACAAAAGCTCATTACCTCACGCCACCGAGCCCCAGCACTACTTGAAACATATATATTTGGTTTGCTTGCCAAGTTCTTGCCAATGGAACCTGAGGGAGGAGGAAGAGAAACACACATGAAATCACTGCTACATCCTTTGATAAATGACAGCAGAGTTGGAGGCAAAATTGAAAATATTAGGTCATAGATGTTTGAAATTCATATTGTCATGTATACTTTCCTCCAAGATTGCATTCTACATGTAAAAACCTTTAAGATTAGTGTGAGAAAGAATACAGACATGTCATGACCAAACAACTCATCAAGGAACAATATACTTTTTAATTTGCAGCGTGGTATAATTACCTCATCTGTACCAGTGAGATAACATGGACATGAAAACAGCAGACTTAAGGGATTGCACCTATGTCACTCAATTACACAGCAAGCCAAATTATCATTTTAAATAATTCAAAGCATTTCACTTGATCATTAAACTGCCAATTCAATGTTGATACTAGCAGCAGAATGTTCAATTATCCTTTCCTTTCAATTTCTCTGTTGAACTGAAGATACTACTCTATATATTTGTTCAGTCACCTTCATCTCGAGTCATTGAAAGTCACTTTCTCTTTCACTTAGAGTTGGATCTAGTTGGATCCTGTGAACTATTTCTTATTAAAAAAACCCGTTTAGTTGTGAAATGTTATTTAAAAAGGCTTTTACCAGTATCCTAATTTTATAACATCTCAAATACAAATGCAATACGAAGTCCGACTGCTGTACACACGACTACTACTACCTACCACCACCTACTACATGCCTTTAGGCATAGAAAAAAAAAGCACATAATGGAGGAATAATCATACAGAAGTTGGCACTAAGCCAAAGATAGAAGGGGTAACTAAAAGCTTGGTCAAAGGTGCATAAAAGGGAGGCTTTTAAAAAGGAGAGAAGCATGGATCAAGGGAGGAAATTCCACAGCTCAGCACCTAGATGGCTGAAAACAAAGCAACCAATGAGGCAAGAGTTGGAAGAATGCAGACTGAGGAGTGTTTTAGGGCAGGTGGTGGTTCCAGGGAATAGGGATGAGAATTTGAGTAAGAGACTGAGAATTTCAAACTGAAGGCTTTTGTGGGGTTGAGAATGGGGTAGTGGGTGGAAAAAAAAGGAGACAGAAACTAATGCAGATCAGTGAACACAGAAGTGGTTACTCAACTTAAACAACCACAAGCACTTCTGAACAGAGTTTTTTGTCCATTAAGACATTATAGGGAGGTTGGATGAAAAACAGCTTAACAAAAACTGTTATAACTGTTCCTTTAAAAACCATGTCCAACTTTATTTTGCCAAACCTTAGGGCAAAACAGTTAAAAGATTAAATTTGCAGAAATTCCTGTGAAGAATTAAAGAATGATCTTGTGATTATATAGCACTTTTCAAACCACTTCACACCAATGAAGTGCTTTGATTTGTCAATTTAGCAGTGTAGGGAAAGCCAGCAGTCAATTTGCACACAGCAAGGCCTAATGAGCAATGAAATAAATGATCAGATAATCTGCATTAGAGGAATTGGTTGAGGGATAAATATTGGCTGAAAGATACCCCCGACATTCAAATAATGCAATGGGATCTCCCAAGCCATCTTAGATAACACAGAGCCTCATTTTGATATCAGTAAATGTTTCTCTGTTGGAGGTACTTTTTTAAAAAAGTTAGCTTGGATTATGTGCACAAGCCTCCAGAGTGGTAGCTTGAACTACAAAGCTTTGACTCAGGTTGGCAAGTTTTAGGGGATTTATTATTTCTTAGTTTTGAAGCCCCACTTCAAGACTTGAGCACAAACCTAATCTGAGACTTAGCACCGAAAGAATTCTGCATGGTCGGAGATGCTGCCCTCCCAGTAACAATTGAACAGAGGCCCTGTCTGAATATTTCAGTGATTATAATGGCCCTGAAAGATGCAAAATGTCCAGAATAACCTTAAATTATCACCATCAGATAGATTAACCAGCTAGCTTGAGTTTGTGGACTGCTGATGTAAAATCACTGCTGGGTTCATTGCAAATAAATTTATAATGTTTCAGGCATAAAAATGTGCCAATAGTAGCCAGTTCTATATAAAGAACCGGAAATTATTGCAATAGGGGCAGTACACAAAATGACAAGTGCAGTTTCAAGCCAAACAGCAAAGAACTTTCCATTTCTGCTGCTGTGAGGAAGAACCCTCAGAACAAAATAGGTGATAACACCACAAGGAATAGGTCATTCGGCCCTGAGCCTGCTCCACCATCCAAAGATCATGGCTGATCAGATTGTGGCTTTAACTCCACTTTACTGCCTGTCCCCCATAACCCTCAACGCCCTTGTAGATCAAAAATCTACATCTACAAATATATTCAATGATCCAGCCTTCACTGTTAACTGGGGAAGAGAATTCCCAACACTTACAACCCTCAGGAGAAAATGATAAATTCATCAACTCATTTACTTCCTAGTGATTAAATTAAAAAAAGCCATGCTGCCTGGCTAATCGCGGGAAGTTATTCTTTGGGGTTCAGAAGAAAAGGTGATTTCATTGAAACCCAAGGACTTGACAGGAGAGATGCTGGGAGGTTATTTCCCCCAGACGGAAAGCACTAGACATGCCATTACTATCACAGATTCATTTGGTGTTGCAAAAGTACTATTCATTCCACTATAGCGGTGCGAGAAACAAGCATATTTTAATGTTTCCGCAGACACAAAGCGGCACATGTAGTCCATTCAATGTTCCACTAATTTAAAATTAAAGTGGTGGGGGGCGGGGCGGTGGGCAGGAGCATAAAAATCAGAGCGACTCTGCACTTAACTGGGTCAGGCAATTCATTATTTGTAGAAGAAAAAGGAAACTCTGCCTGGCTGTCTAAATGAATGTTAAATGACAAGGGCCTAAAAACTGCTAATCTTAAACTTGGTGACGGTCTTTCATTAGCATGAATGGGAATGGTTTCTAGGCAGAAGGTACTGTTAAGTGAATTTATAAAATTACAGAGGAAGCTCAGCACTAGATTTCTTTTGGTTAAAAAAAAACGCATCACCTGTAGCAATGAGGAGGCCTGGTGCCGACTCTTTGGAAAGGATGGGCATTCTGCGGAGCTGGAAGTTGAGCAACTGGCTGTAACGCTGTGCCAGATGCAGCGAGCAGCCTTGGTTTAACTGCAAAAAGAAAAAAAAACTCTCATCCAGTAATCTTAAATTCTAGTTTAAACCGAACCATTTAAGTTCAAAATTTAAAACCTTGGGTCCTCAGTGGCCTAGTTGCTAATTGCAGCAAGTAATGAAACCACAGGTTGGGGGTCCAGTTCCTCAAGCGCTTTGGGACGTTTATTAGGTTAAAAAATTCTTTTGAGTTATCAACAGTCACAGATTGCAACTCTTTCGAGTACAAACACAGTTCTTGGTTTCCGGAAGTGGGACATGAACCCACAACCCTCTGATTCAAAGGCGAGGGTGCTATGAACTGAGCCACAGCGTACTATATAATTGAAGTTGTTAATTCCATCCAGCTGAGTTAGCTAACCTGTCGAGCCAGCAATAGGATCAGAGCACCACTAGGTTTGGACAAGAGGAAATGATGAAAGAGAAGTCAGCTTCTGATAGCCATCCATTGACAAACTATTAAATGCTTTTGTGGGCATCAAGCTTTATGATTCTCTCCCTCTCCATCAATCTCTAATAACAGACCAACATTCACAGACAAGGCTACTGGGGGGGGGGGAAAGAGAGAGACAGAGGTGGGGGGGGGGGGGGCGAGAGAGAGACAGAGGTGGGGGGGGGGGGGCGAGAGAGAGACAGAGGTGGGGGGGGGGGGGGCGAGAGAGAGACAGAGGGGGGAGGGGGCGAGAGAGAGACAGAGGGGGGAGGGGGCGAGAGAGAGACAGAGGGGGGAGGGGGCGAGAGAGAGACAGAGGGGGGAGGGGGCGAGAGAGAGACAGAGGGGGGAGGGGGCGAGAGAGAGACAGAGGGGGGAGGGGGCGAGAGAGAGACAGAGGGGGGAGGGGGCGAGAGAGATACAGAGGGGGGAGGGGGGCGAGAGAGAGACAGAGGGGGGGGGGGCGAGAGAGAGACAGAGGGGGGAGGGGGGGGCGAGAGAGAGACAGAGGTGGGGGGGGGCGAGAGAGAGACAGAGGGGGGAGGGGGCGAGAGAGAGACAGAGGGGGGAGGGGGCGAGAGAGAGACAGAGGGGGGAGGGGGCGAGAGAGAGACAGAGGGGGGAGGGGGCGAGAGAGAGACAGAGGGGGGAGGGGGCGAGAGAGAGACAGAGGGGGGAGGGGGCGAGAGAGAGACAGAGGGGGGAGGGGGCGAGAGAGAGACAGAGGGGGGAGGGGGCGAGAGAGAGACAGAGGGGGGAGGGGGCGAGAGAGAGACAGAGGTGGGGGGGGGGCGAGAGAGAGACAGAGGGGGGAGGGGGCGAGAGAGAGACAGAGGGGGGAGGGGGCGAGAGAGAGACAGAGGGGGGAGGGGGCGAGAGAGAGACAGAGGGGGGAGGGGGCGAGAGAGAGACAGAGGGGGGAGGGGGCGAGAGAGAGACAGAGGGGGGAGGGGGCGAGAGAGAGACAGAGGGGGGAGGGGGCGAGAGAGAGACAGAGGGGGGAGGGGGCGAGAGAGAGACAGAGGGGGGAGGGGGGCGAGAGAGAGACAGAGGGGGGAGGGGGCGAGAGAGAGACAGAGGGGGGAGGGGGCGAGAGAGAGACAGAGGGGGGAGGGGGCGAGAGAGAGACAGAGGTGGGGGGGGGGCGAGAGAGAGACAGAGGGGGGAGGGGGCGAGAGAGAGACAGAGGGGGGAGGGGGCGAGAGAGAGACAGAGGGGGGAGGGGGCGAGAGAGAGACAGAGGGGGGAGGGGGCGAGAGAGAGACAGAGGGGGGAGGGAGCGAGAGAGAGACAGAGGGGGGAGGGGGCGAGAGAGAGACAGAGGGGGGAGGGGGCGAGAGAGAGACAGAGGGGGGAGGGGGCGAGAGAGAGACAGAGGGGGGAGGGGGCGAGAGAGAGACAGAGGGGGGAGGGGGGCGAGAGAGAGACAGAGGGGGGAGGGGGCGAGAGAGAGACAGAGGGGGGAGGGGGCGAGAGAGAGACAGAGGGGGGAGGGGGCGAGAGAGAGACAGAGGGGGAGGGGGCGAGAGAGAGACAGAGGGGGGAGGGGGCGAGAGAGAGACAGAGGGGGGAGGGGGCGAGAGAGAGACAGAGGGGGGAGGGGGCGAGAGAGAGACAGAGGGGGGAGGGGGCGAGAGAGAGACAGAGGGGGGAGGGGGCGAGAGAGAGACAGAGGGGGGAGGGGGCGAGAGAGAGACAGAGGGGGGAGGGGGCGAGAGAGAGACAGAGGGGGGAGGGGGCGAGAGAGAGACAGAGGGGGGAGGGGGCGAGAGAGAGACAGAGGGGGGAGGGGGCGAGAGAGAGACAGAGGGGGGAGGGGGCGAGAGAGAGACAGAGGGGGGAGGGGGCGAGAGAGAGACAGAGGGGGGAGGGGGCGAGAGAGAGACAGAGGGGGGAGGGGGCGAGAGAGAGACAGAGGGGGGAGGGGGCGAGAGAGAGACAGAGGGGGGAGGGGGCGAGAGAGAGACAGAGGGGGGAGGGGGCGAGAGAGAGACAGAGGGGGGAGGGGGCGAGAGAGAGACAGAGGGGGGAGGGGGCGAGAGAGAGACAGAGGGGGGAGGGGGCGAGAGAGAGACAGAGGGGGGAGGGGGCGAGAGAGAGACAGAGGGGGGAGGGGGCGAGAGAGAGACAGAGGGGGGAGGGGGCGAGAGAGAGACAGAGGGGGGAGGGGGCGAGAGAGAGACAGAGGGGGGAGGGGGCGAGAGAGAGACAGAGGGGGGAGGGGGCGAGAGAGAGACAGAGGGGGGAGGGGGCGAGAGAGAGACAGAGGGGGGAGGGGGCGAGAGAGAGACAGAGGGGGGAGGGGGCGAGAGAGAGACAGAGGGGGGAGGGGGCGAGAGAGAGACAGAGGGGGGGAGGGGGCGAGAGAGAGACAGAGGGGGGAGGGGGCGAGAGAGAGACAGAGGGGGGAGGGGGCGAGAGAGAGACAGAGGGGGGAGGGGGCGAGAGAGAGACAGAGGGGGGAGGGGGCGAGAGAGAGACAGAGGGGGGAGGGGGCGAGAGAGAGACAGAGGGGGGAGGGGGCGAGAGAGAGACAGAGGGGGGAGGGGGCGAGAGAGAGACAGAGGGGGGAGGGGGCGAGAGAGAGACAGAGGGGGGAGGGGGCGAGAGAGAGACAGAGGGGGGAGGGGGCGAGAGAGAGACAGAGGGGGGAGGGGGCGAGAGAGAGACAGAGGGGGGAGGGGGCGAGAGAGAGACAGAGGGGGGGAGGGGGCGAGAGAGAGACAGAGGGGGGAGGGGGCGAGAGAGAGACAGAGGGGGGAGGGGGCGAGAGAGAGACAGAGGGGGGAGGGGGCGAGCGAGAGACAGAGGGGGGAGGGGGCGAGAGACAGAGGGGGGAGGGGGCGAGAGACAGAGGGGGGAGGGGGCGAGAGACAGAGGGGGGAGGGGGCGAGAGACAGAGGGGGGAGGGGGCGAGAGACAGAGGGGGGAGGGGGCGAGAGACAGAGGGGGGAGGGGGCGAGAGACAGAGGGGGGAGGGGGCGAGAGACAGAGGGGGGAGGGGGCGAGAGACAGAGGGGGGAGGGGGCGAGAGACAGAGGGGGGAGGGGGCGAGAGACAGAGGGGGGAGGGGGCGAGAGACAGAGGGGGGAGGGGGCGAGAGACAGAGGGGGGAGGGGGCGAGAGACAGAGGGGGGAGGGGGCGAGAGACAGAGGGGGGAGGGGGCGAGAGACAGAGGGGGGAGGGGGCGAGAGACAGAGGGGGGAGGGGGCGAGAGACAGAGGGGGGAGGGGGCGAGAGACAGAGGGGGGAGGGGGCGAGAGACAGAGGGGGGAGGGGGCGAGAGACAGAGGGGGGAGGGGGCGAGAGACAGAGGGGGGAGGGGGCGAGAGACAGAGGGGGGAGGGGGCGAGAGACAGAGGGGGGAAGGGGCGAGAGACAGAGGGGGGAAGGGGCGAGAGACAGAGGGGGGAGGCGGCGAGAGACAGAGGGAGGGGGAGAGAGACAGAGGGAGGGGGAGAGAGACAGAGGGAGGGGGAGACAGAGGGAGAGAGACAGAGAGAGAGAGACAGAGAGAGAGAGAGAGAGAGAGAGAGAGAGACAGAGAAGCATGGATATGGAACCATGTCCCCAGCAAGAACTTTGCACCTTGAGAGAAGTCAATTACATCCCAATAACCTAAGATCGTGTAAATTTTCAAAACACTATTAAAATCTGCAATTTCTTTCTCCATCCTTACCTTACAGTTGATTTTAACACCATCACTGCCAAAGGATGGTGCCTGCAACAGTTCCCAAGTTCCACCCTTATCAAAAGTTATCACTGATCTCATGTTCTCCTCGGCGTAGGACCCATTCATCTGGGTAGCAATGTAGACTCCCCGCAGTCCTTCTACACGATGAATATCTGCAAATGGTTCATTTGCAAAGTATCTGTGAATTTAAGGGAACAAGAAAACAAGTTCCTTAGAAGGCAGTGGAGTTTTCTTTGATGGATCAGTGGGCTATCAATAAATCCCATGTACATCATTGTGATTTCTGAGTTTTATGATAAGATGGAAATTGAGGGGGGGAGTGGGGGTGAGTGGAGGATGGCAAGGAGGAGAGAAGCAAGAGTGACTACATTCATTTCAGCTTTCTTTAATTTTGAACAGAAAAATATGTATAACTCATCTTCTGCATCACAAAGACCGTCTACTGCCATTCCATATTACCTGTCACTGCCCCTACTTCTGCTCATCTGACACTAAAAGCCTAAAATATGCCATTGCCACTTCCCGACCCAACTACACCAACGCCCCCCGAGCTGCTTTCTCATCCTCATACTCTAATCTTCAGCTCATCCTAAACTCTGCTGCCAATAACTAGGCCTACTCCAGATTTCATTTGCCTATTACCCCTGTCCTTGCTGACCCACATTGGCTTCCAGGCCCACAACACCTCAAATTTAAAATGATCATGTTAATGCCCTTTATTATCTCACCCCCTCTATCTTTAACTTCTTTCAGCCCTACAACTCTTCCTGAACACTATTTCACGGACTCTGGCCTTTTGTACGTCCCCTCTCAGCTTGTCTCGCACTCAAAAATCTCCCCCTAAACACTGCCTTCTCTCCACTTCTCTCTCCTTGAAACAAAACTACTTTGGTGCAGTGTCCATTTTTGTCTGATAACACTTCTGAAGTGCCTTGGGGACATTTTTCTACATTAAAGACACTATATAAATATAAGTTGCTGTTGCTGGGTCTTTCTGGATGAATGAATGAAAGAAAGTCAAGATCTTGTGAAAAGACTTAGATGAAGACAAATCTTCAGCACATCTAATCCCATGTCCCCATTACACAGTCTTAATATCTACCTGAACAATCAGGTAGATATTAGATGCTCAGTTTAGCATCTCTGTTGACATATGAAAAAAGCTTAGTTTTGTTTTCCCTCTTAAGACATGTAAATGCAAAACAGTTATCCCATTGAATGTCACTGGTCCACTGCAATAATAGAATAATAATAAACATTTTCAATAAAACTGGCAGAGACAATCTTGAAAGGTTACATCGACACCACTCCATGTTTCAATTGTGTGCCTGGAGGAAAATAAATCTCTTTCCAATTTAAATCTGTTCAAGTATCCACAACAAACAGACTGGTAAAGCAGCTGATGTCAACAGTGTTGCATTAAAACCTCCTTTTCTTTAGAATACATAAACTATGGAACAAGAGTAAGAGCACATTTTAACATGGTCTACTTCGAACAAAGTGGGCGGTTTAACTTGGGCAGACAAAGGGGACTTTGTTTAACTAACTGGCACGATTACATCTTGCAGTAATTCACAGTTCTATATCACAATGACTATTCCCCTGCTGCTTCACACACCATAGCTGTGCTACATAAATAAAACAGATTTTACTTCCTGAGATTTTAAAAATCCCATGGCTGGGGAACAGGAGTGTGGTGCACAAACATCTGAAAGTGAACTGACATAACTGTGGGCCATTTGACAGTGTTTGTTGACTTTAGCAATTCTGAACCCATCAATAAAACATACATCTTTACCATTTGCTCATTTGGTGCCTCACTACTAAAACAGATCAGTCAAAGATCTTCAGGGACCTGTAGTATACTTAGTTGCAGCAAGTACATCAGAATCCAAATGAACTCAAAAGCCAGCTTGTCAAAAAAATGTTATGCTTGGATATGGAACAAGATCAAGACTACATTTTAATATGGTCTACTTAAAGCTTTTAACTTTGGTAGACAAAGAGAACTTTAGTGAGGGAAATAAAGGAAGCCACATGCTCCTTGGAAAATAAAAGTCTAAATAGGGTGCAAAGGGCTCTGAGAGTACAGACACATACTAAAACTAGAGATGGGCTAACAAAGGTAATTTTAAAAAAAACAAAGTACTGGAGCTCATTTCTACAGGAATAGAATTAAAAAGCAAAGAAAATTAAATTTGTGGAAAAACTCAGCAGGTCTGACAGCATCTGCGCAGAGGAACACAAGTTAACGTTTCGAGTCCGAATGACTCTTCATCAGAACTAAGGAAAAATAGAAAAGAGGTGAAATATAAACTGGTTTAAGTGGGGGTGGGAGAGGTAGAGCTGGATAGAGGGCCAGTGATAGGTGGAGATTGCCAAAGATGTCAAAGACGAAAGGACAAAGGGGTGTTGACGGTGGTGATATTAGCTAAGAAATGTGCTAATGGGGACATTAAGGGTGGAAAGCAGGACGAGCAAGGTACAGATAGCCCTAGTTGGCGGGGGCGGGGCGGGGGGGGGGAATAAATTTATATATATTTTTCTTTTCCCACCTATTTCCATTATTTTTAAATGTATTTCCATCCATTGTTTCATCTCCACCTTTTAGCCTATTTCGATCCCTTCCCCCCACCCCACCCCCACTAGGGCTATCTGTACCTTGCTCGTCCTGCTTTCTACCCTTAATGTCACCATTAGCACATTTCTTAGCTAATATCACCACCTTCAACACCTTTGTCCTTTTGACTATGACATCGTTTGGCAATCTCCACCTATCAGTGGCCCTCTATCCAGCTCTACCTCTCCCACCCCCCCTTAAACCAGCTTATATTTCACCTCTTTTCTATTTTTCCTTAGTTCTGATGAAGAGTCATTCGGACTCGAAATGTTAACGGTGTTCCTCTCCGCAGATGCTGTCAGACCTGCTGAGTTTTTCCAGGTATTTTTGTTTTTGTTCTAGATTTCCAGCATCCACAGTATTTTGCTTTTATATTAAATTTGTATTGGACTTTGGTTGGACTACACAATACTTTGCACAGTTCTGGACTCAATATTGTAAAGAACAGGAAAAGGGCACTGGAGAAGGTGCAAATAAGATTTATAAAGATGATTCCAGAACAGAGTGTATAACCATCAGGAAAGACTGAACAAACAAGGTGTTTTCCACTAGAAGAGAAGCCCAAGGGGTGACCAAATAAAGGTCTTTTAAAGGCAAGTCACTGAAAGCTAACATGCAGGTATAAGCAAGCAAGACAAATGGTAGGTTAGCCTTCATTATAGAGGATTTGAGTATGGAGCAAAGATATCTAACTGCAGGTTATATAGGTAAAAGCAAAATACTACGGATGCTGAAAATGTGAAACAAAAACTCAGCAGGTCTGACAGCATCTGTGGAGAGAAAAACAGAGTTAACGTTTCGAGTCCGTGTGACTCTTCTTCAGAACTAAAGAGAAGTAAAAATGTGGCGAAATATACACTGTTTAAGGGGGTGGTACAGGTGAAGCTGGATAGAAGGCCAGCGATAGGTGAAGGCAAAGGAGAGATTGCAAAAGATGTCATAAAAAGCTCGAAGGGGTGTTGATGATGGTGATATTGGAACATTGCAACAGGCCAAAGATAGACATGTGGACACGAGAGCAGGGTGGTGTGTTGAAATGGCAAGCGACAGGAAGGTCTGGGTCATGCTTGCAGACAGACTGCAGTTATATAGGGCCTTGGTGCGACTACAATTGGAGTGCGGTGTGCAGTTTTGGTCTCCTTACCTAAGGAAAGATGTACTTGCCATAGAGGGAGTGCAACTAAGGTTCACTAAATTAAATTCTGGGATGGAGGGATTGTCCCATGAGGAATGAATAAATAGACTGGGCTTTATTATCTGGAGTTTAGAAGAATGAGGGCTCGACAGTGTAGATGAAGGAAGAAAAGAGGTTTCTTTGGCTGGGGATCTAGAACCAGGCCACATAGGTCCGAGATGGGGAAGAATTTCTTCATTCAGAAGGTGGTGAATCTTTGAATTCTCTGCCCCTGAGGGCTGTGGAGGCTCAGTCGTTGAGTATGTTCAAGACTGAGATCGATAGATTTCTACATATTAAAAACATCAAAGGATACAGGGATAGTGCGAGAAATTGGTGCTTTAGGTAGATGATCAGCCATGATCTCACTGATTAACGGAGCAGACTCAAAGGGCTGAATGGCCTACTCCTGCTCCTATTTCTTATGATTATAAACAGGTAGAAGAGAGCTTTATATGTGAGGGAGAGACCAAACCTCAGGGCCATAAATATAAGACAGTTGCTGATAAATCCAATAGGGACTTAAGGAGAAACTAGTTTATCTAGAGAGTAGTTTAATATTTGGAACTCACTACCAAAAAAAGTTGAGATGAATAGCATAGATGCATTTAAGGCGGAAGCTAGATAAGTACCAAGAGAGGAAGGAATAAAAGGATATGCTGATGGGGTGAGAAGAGGGGTGGAAGAAGGTTCGTGTGGAGCATAAACACTGGCATGGACTAGATGGATTGAACAGACTGTTTATGCTGTGCTATCTAAGTAACCATACACAGATCTCCAGCTTCAACAAGCTATCTCAGCCACTACAGTAGCCTGGGAACTATAATTGTCCTCACTGCTCCTAGGTTGGGGGAAAAGGGAAAATAAAGGCCAAAGATACTGATCATTATCTAGAAGCCCCTGTTGTAAGTGTGCTTGCATAGGAGGTGGGGTGAGGACAGGAGTGGTACACTCTATTATAGAGTAGCTTGTCAGTATTCATCAAAGAGCCACAAATGTGGGCCACCTTGTCAAGAATCAGAGCAGTGATCATTTGAGCAACCATTTGTAGAAGCTAATGCCTGCAGGAGTAGTAAACAGAACAAAACAAATGGAAATGGAAAACTGTCAACCATAAATTTAAACTGATATTTTCCTTTATCAGGAACCTGGATGCAGGGAGGATGTTTCCCCTGGTTGGGGAGTCTAGAACCAGGGGCCACAGTCTCAGGATGCGGGGCAGGCCATTTAAGACTGAGATGAGGAAAAATTTCTTCACTCAGAGGATGGTCAACCTGTGGAATTCTCTCCCACAGAATGCTGTGGAGGCCGGGTCACTGAATACATTCAAGAAAGAAATTGATACATTTTTGGATATTAGGGACATCAAGGGGTATTGAGAGAAAGCAGGAATATGGCGTGGAGTTAGAGGATCAGCCGTGATCATATTGAATTGCAGAGCAGGCTCAAAGGGCCGAATGGCCTACTCCTGCTCCTACTTTCTACATTTCTCTGTTATCAGAACCTTCCAATTCCACAATAGCCTTAGAAAAATACAAAATTTTCTTCAAGACCATATCTCAGCAAATAGAGTGGAAAATAGTCAGTGTCAATTGCTAATTAACTATAAGTACAAGTTCCAATACAGAACCCATAACAATATAATCTTGCTTTACTACATTTATGTACATTATCTTTCTAACAAACTCCTGCAAGTGTACCAGAACACCCCATTCAAGTTGCATTCTAAATATTACCATTACTTATTTCTCTTGCACTATGCTGGCACCCCTAACTGAAGAATTCCCTACAATTCTGGCCTCTTGCACCACCCCAATCATAATTGCTCCAACATTGGTGGCTATACCCAAGGTCTGGAATTTCCTCCTTATTTCAGTATCCTCCTATGAGACACTTCCCAAAACCTACCTCTGATTAATTTCTCCTTATATGGCTCGGTGTCGTACTTTGTTTCAGAACGTTCCTGTGATGCATCTAGGGCCATTTCATTACATTCAAGGTGCTTTATAAATTTGTTGTTGTTGTTCAGGTCTCAAACTAGCTGTCAGCTGTCATTAGAACGTTTACTAGCTTCTTGATCCTTTTCTTTTCCTCATGGAAGTGCTCCATATCCACTGCCTTCTTCCCTCAGGTTATTTGGTCAGGCCAGTTAGCTCACTAGACTGTCAAACCATTCTGTACTTGGTTAGTTCATAGCCCTGTCACATCCAATTTTGCAATTTTCTTCATTAAAGCAAGGTTTAAACTCTGAATTATAGGAGGACATGCAGTCAAAAATTTGCAAGTTTACAACATAAATTCCATGAAAGTCAAAAGGATGAAGTTAAATGTGTATTGGTGTCCAAATGTGTAATTGTGAGAAATTCCTTTGTCTACTATTTTAACCAAGGCTTCAACTTATTTGCTTTAAATTAGTTAGAACTCCTTCAATATTGCACAGCAAGCAGCTTCACCCAAACCTCTGAAGCTGGAATCTAGAGGTCAAAAAACAAAGTGCACAATCTGAACTGGGCTAATCTATACCATTTTACCAAATGTGTGTGTGTTTAAATTCAAGTCACTCAATCAGCTTCAAAAGTTAACATTTTAGAATAAATATCAGCCAAACTTAAGGGAAATGCATTGCTTTTCGCAACCTCAGAACATCCTAAAATTGGCTTCAAATCCAAGAAAGTACGTTTGAAGTGCAGTTAAACACATCAGCCAATTAGCACACAGCAGTCCACTAAAGAAATTAATGCCCAGATAATCGGTTTCCTGATGATACAGGGATATGTGTTGGCTCAGCAACCAGGAGTACTCTTCTTCTTTAGATCATGCTATGAGATTTTGTTTTTCAACTAGGGGGATTATAGGTCCTCAGATTAAGTCCTGCTCCAAAAGATTGCATCTCCGACAGTGCAGTACTGATGTGTCAGCCTAAATTATCTTAAATCTATGGAATGGGGCTTCAATGTCAGACAGAGTCTAGAACGGGCTTGTTCAACCTTTGAGCATGGAGGGGGGGGGGGCCACATTTCAATTTTTCCTCACAATTGGGGGTGGGGCTGAGGAGCAAATTTCAGAAAGATCAGGTTTGGCACAACATTAAACATGATTTTTTTTTTAAAAGTTGACGTATGAAAAGAACAAAAGCACAAAAAAGTCACGACAATAAATTGATAATGAAAAAAATGAGTAATAAATAAAGATATCTTGTGTAAAATCCACCTTAAACCAGTTGCAGTACCAATATATTTCTACTAATGAAGGAACATTCCTCGGAATTTGGGTTTCAATCCTACTCTAATGTCACACAGATAGACAATTATGTTGGCAGCCTCTAATGGAACTATTATGCAAACCATAATCAACATTTGCTAAACCACTGTTTGAAGTGGGTTTGGATGTGTTGGTGCAAGAGGCACCACACTCCTATTGTAATACTATCAATTTTGCATTGAATTATTTTGCCTTGAAAGTATGCTGTTCAAATAATATTAAAATGTGAATTTCCTTTTGCTATTTTCACAAACTTAACTCATCTAAAATATAGGTCAGTCCCTCAGTTAAAATAGCACAACAAAACTATAAACATTTGTTTGTTAATATTTCTGCAACTATATTTTCAATTATGCATGTCACATGTTTAGCTGTTGACAGCTCTAGCTATATGCATGGTCCATAATAATGGCCGATTATTATAGTACAAAGCTTCCCAAACTATGGGTTGTGACCCCTGTGGGGTCACGGGATGAAATTTTGGGGTCGCAAGCTCCAAGTCAGCAACGATTGCTGCTGCTGTAAAACAAAAGACCTACCTTTGCACAGGCTTAAAAAAGAACTCTGCAGTTTAAACACTTCATACCATGCTTAACCTCATCACTCCCAACCCAACTCAGCAGCTGAAGCCCCAAACCCACTCAACAACTCTTTTATCCCTCAAATTTTCACTCTGGGGTCAATTGAAGACTGGGGCATTAAAATGGGGTCACACCGAGAAAGTTTGGGAAGCGCTGCTATAGTATATAAAAGATGATAATTGCTGGAAAGAACACAGCAGGGCAACTGTGAATACGCTGCAAGATTAACTGAAGATTTTGAGATGATAGGGGATAGGATGGTGTAAGGAGTAGGAATACTCTGGATAATAATAATGTACAATCTCCTATCAAAAGCACGGGAAGAGAGTCTGGGAAGTCTGAACAGAGGTCTTTGTTTGTGGGCACAAGCCCACAGCATGAAGTTGCTTGCAAGCTGGCACGGACCAGACAATAAATAGGAACTCTTGGAAACGTAACATTACGTTACATGTTAGAAGATGTCTTGCTCAGGCAGAACAAAGGAAGCTTTACTTTTTGTCTAACTTGTGCTGGTCTGTCAGACCCTTCAGTGCGCAATAACCCATCAAGCAATTATAATCTCTTTCAATGAAAATGAGTATGTAATAAATGTTTTGGTTCCTTCCTTTCAAGCACAAGGTTCATGTACCTACCTCACCAGGGTTGTACTTCCTGAACCGCCTGGACTGTAATACAGTACATTTTGCAAAGAAAGGGAAAATTTCAGGCCCTCTGCTTCAGAGATATAGAGGTTGGTCACATTATTGTTGACATTGACACAGACAAACACCTGGTCTTCAGATGCATCAGCCACGTAATACTCCTGAAGAGTGTGCAAAAGAAAAGGCACATCAAATGTTTTCACAAACCAACTTAAAACGGAGGCAATATTAATAATTTGTAATTTATACTGCGTTAACCCATAATAGAAACACTTCCTTATTCATTCTCAGGAATAATCAACAGCAGGTTATGGAAGTGGGCACAAATTGAGAAGAGGAACAGAGAAGGAAAGCCAGCACTTACATATTGATGAACACAGGTAGAGATGTGTGAATGGGGGAGGGGGAAAGATTTGAAGAAAAGTGGAAATACAACTCAAATGTAACTTCACAACTTTACACAAACAATCCTACTGTTACACACCCTAATTTCATCATTTTAATAAATTCTGTTAAACATTTTTAGGCTAATGGCTCAATTATCTAATATTTTACTGCACTTCCGAATCACATCAGGTAGCACTGCACTGAATGCAAAAGAAAAAAAAATACCCAGTAACACAGGACATTGGTGGACTAACATGTGTCAGAGTCAACCGTCCAAGTTGCCCATAGCCAGGCACCTAACTTTATGTTTGGCAACGCCTTGCATTTTCAGGCAATTGGATTTCTCCAGTCTAAAACAGGCTTCAGCAAAGGAAGCACATTAAAGGGTCTAGACTTCTGATGTTCATATTTTTGCACACTCACCGTTATACGATATCTTGTGAGGAAATGCGCTCGTCTCATGGGTTTCCGGTTATATGAGACCCACAACTGTACTGTTGTCGGGTCACTGCTCCCTAGGAGATGCTACAAAGAGAGAAATAAGTTGAGTTTCAACAGTCATTTTCCCCTTTAAAAGGTTAACTACATGTAGTTAAATTTCCTTGCTGTACAATTTAGTTTTCATTTCTAAGCACAAAATGCTGAAAGTCTCCTGGAAAATCCAATCTCTTATACCTGTATTGAAATTGGCCATGTAATGCCACTTGATAAAAGGAGTATCCAAGATATTTGGCTTCATGAGCTATTTAGGTATATATTAATCTCAGGGGATACATGAATGCTTCAATCCATGTTCCCATTAATTGCTTACATTTCAAGTAACCAACACTTACATTATTGGCGTTCTGATTCAGCATTGTAGCAAATTTCTACATCCACAATTTCAAACAGGAAAAACCAGCAAAGAAATAAGCACAAATAGTACAAATAGGCCTGGGCTATGTGGGCCGAATTGCTAGTGATGGGGCCTCCTGTGGCCCACAATCTGCAGCTTTGACACTCTGCAGATGTATTGGGGGTGGATTCAGATTTGTAAGCAGCCCGCCCCAAAGTTTCCCTTCCTTTTATGTTGCATTGCTCATTGGGGAAGAAACGCACCGCATTTCAGTGGGGGACAAATTTGAAAGAAGGATCTAGAGAATCGAGGACTCCATAAATCTGGAAGTTGTGGTGAGCTGACACTCAATTTGGTTTTTAAAATCTTATGGATGGTGGGAAGAGAAAAATGAGGGGTAGAGTATCATGACTTTGAGTTCTCGTAATATTGTTAACTTTAGTAAACCAGCTTCAGTTTTATGAAATTGAAAATGCTACAATTAGACACCGATGCGATGACACTGTATTAACTTCTTTAGCAAAGCTCAAGTGCCTTGCATTATACTTTACCAAACTATTTTACCTTATAGCAGATAAAGAGTGGCAAGAATCAACAGCAGACATGCAACATTGTCAATACACAATCTGTAGATTGAGCAGCGGGACTATTTTTTTTTGAAAACAAAACAATATCCCAATTGAAATTAATTGCACAACTAAAACACCAGGTGGCACTCTAATGACACAAACTACTGTACATGAAGCAATCCAGTGCCTTACACTGGCTTCATTTCCCAGTAAAGCTCATTTTTGTTACCATAACAAAGCTTATGAAATCTCAAACCGGTATTAGTGTTTCTTGCCACTTCCTTCCTACCGAACAAAAAAAAAGATAAGCTGCTTTGAAGCATGAATCTGCTTTGAGACAAAATGAATTTTGCAACCCAATCATATGGTCAACAACTAGTTTGATCTGAAACAGAGTAGATTTGACCAGCTCAGTTTTGGCACTGGATCAGTTGGCCCAATTCTGGTTAATCAATTTTCCTCACTAAAATCCAGAGGGGCCATCTACACTAGTGCTATAAATTTCATCTGGATTCCATAATTTACAGCCACTCTTCAATTAAAACCCACAAATTACCATGGGCAGGCAGTTAAAGTTCCCATCTGGTTTGTGTCATTCAAACCCAGTGGTGTTTTTGGAATGAGGCGAGTGCAAAGCAGGAGATTGGACCTTCCACTTACTGCCTGCCCCAAAACAGGATTGGCAATTTTATAAATCATAATCTGGGTATGTTAATATCTTTCCATAGTGCCATCCTTTTGTGCACAATATGAAGTTGCATAATATCTATGTTATTTCCAAATCAAGGATTTAAACATTTCGCAGAAGTTCAATGTTTCAACACAGAACCCAGGAGTAATAATATCTGTAAATAAAATTGTTCCTGAGTAAATGTGGCTGGAGGCAGATGTAAAAGTATCTAAAGTTTGCTGCAGGCAAAAGGAACATGTTCAGACATTGTGCCTTTCTTGAATTAAACAAAAAAAGCATGAGGATAATCGTTCCCTCGTGCATTCTTCATGGCAACGCCTCAACCAGAGTCGACTTGCCAACCAATCATTGCCCTTTTCTCATGCAGTGTAAACTGTTGTTCCCTTTGTAATTTGGCATTCTTGTATCTGTCCTGATGAGTGCAAGGTGAAAAGCTTTGACAGCATGTCTCTTTCAGCACTACTCATGTTTTGTACTACCAAGTGACTATTTATCTAAAGTTTCCTTGTTACATTCCAACCATAAGTTATTAGAAGCATCAGCCTTGGCTCGGTGGTACCTCAAAGTAAGAAGGCTGCAGTTCACTCCAGGGATGCAAGCATATTTCAAAAAGTACCTCAATGACCATAAAGCACCTTGGGACATCACAGGGCCACAAAAGGTACAAAAATTAATGCCAGTTTGCTCTTCCTTTGGTTAAGACGAGTGAGAAAGTCTTAGGTTGATATCCAGGTTAATCATAGCAATTGATGCCAAGAGGATGATAGCTTCCCAGAGTGAACACAGTGGTGAGGAGATATTTTATTAGCATACCAACATCCAATGTTTAGAGACAGATAGATAAAGCATGCTATGTTGGATAGGATCATAATTTTAGCAAAGAAGGCAGCCACTCAGCTATGATCGCGCCAATTCTAACACTACACTGGATGAATAAAATTTCAGTTTTGTAGGCTCATACAAAATTCAGCACAGATGGGGAAAAATATAAAATTCTTCATCCCTCGGGGGAAAAAAAAAGTAATCTTTGTCCACTTACTTGGCTCTCAATTCCAGCAGTAAATTATAAACTGTAAATTGCCAAGTGCAGCTAGCAGTGTTTTAACCTTCACTAGCTATTTTGAGTGCATTGTGAGTTATGCATTTTGAAAAGCTTGTTTACATAGAATGAATTTAAATCAACTAGAGTTTATAGCTGTTTATCAAATCCTGTGCGCAAGAGGAAGAAACCAACTTTATTTTAATTAACGAGACTTTAGTGCACCCCGGAATTCTTCCTCTGACAGGGTCATGCATATTATTGGTGTAAGTAAATAATTATACGTTATATTAAAAAGGCAAATTTAACTGCTCCACATAAACAGGGGGTGAAATGGGAAAAATATTTTGGGAAAACATACGAGGGTAGCTTTCTCCTTGAATCCACCTTACGTCTTATTTGTTGGATATCAAAATACAAAGAACAGTTTTGAGTAAACAGAAACCCATGACTTGAACAGCGTCTTATATAGTACCAAACAGTGCAGCTAAAGCGTTGCTAGGAGGCTGTTTAATGATAGCTCGCTATGTGAAGATATTAACTGTCACCCCTTTTGTTCGGACACTATTGTAAGAAAACTTAACATGCATTCAGCATTAAGTGTCCAAGATCTATTCCCTCCACCACCTCATGCACTTAAAAACAATGAAAAATCCCAAACAAAATGGTAGGAAACTGAACCAGTGTTTATAGTATTCTCAAGATTAAATCCAAAATAATTCAATCAGCATAAAAAGAAAATTAACATCCTTTTATGTTGCTACAAAATGGCTTAAAAACTCTTGTTTCTACCTTTCTTCAGATAGATGAAAGTCTAATCGGGTGAAAGGTCATCGACCTGAAATGAACTGTTTCTCCCCACGGATGCTACCTGACTGAGTTTTTCCGGCTTTCTTTGTTCTTATTTTTCTTTTATGCTGCTCCTTGAAAGGAAGCTTCATGCTGGCTGCAGTCCTTACTAATTATGGAGGAATATTTACTGCCCTGACAAGCTATCCTCCAAAAAATGCAAGATATGAAGTGAAAGCAGCAAAAGAATCTCAGAAACATTACAGCTCAGGGGGCCGTCTGGACCAGTGTGTCTGTACTGGCTCTCCAAATGAGAAATTCACCTAGTGCCATTCTGGTGCCTTACCCCCCCGTAACCCTGCACATTCATCCTTTCCAGATTACAGTCCAATTCCTTTTTGAATGCCTTGATTGAACTAGCCTCCACCGCACTCTCGGGCAGTATACACCAGAACCCAACCACTCACTGCGTGAAAAAGTTTTTACTCATGTGACTTTTGTTTCTTTAAATCTGTGCCCTTGTTGGAGTGGAACAGTTTCTCCCTACCTACTCTGTCCATACCTTTCATGATTTCGGATGCCTCTATCAAATCTCCTCTCAAGGGAAATCTCTTCTCCAAGGGAAAAGAGTCTCAACTTTGCCAATCCATTTTCATAACTGAAATTCCTCATCCCTGGAACTATTCTTTTGAATCTTTTCTGCACTCTCCAATACTTTCACATCTTTCCTAAAGTGGGATGCCCAAAACTGGACACAGCTGAGGCCAAACTAGTGTCTTATGCAAGTTCAACATAACCTTCTTGTTCTCCATGCCCCTATTAATAAAGCCTAGGATACAGTGCGCTTTATTAATCGCGCACTCAACTTGTACTTCCACCTGCCACTTTCAATCAGTTATACACCGAGGTCCATCTGCTCCTGCACCCACTTCAGAGTTGTATCCTTTATTTTATAATGTCGCTCCATGTTCTTCCCACTTCACATTTCTCCACATTGAACTTCATATGCCACTTGTCTACCCACTACACCAACTTGTCTGTATCCTTTTGAAGTTCTACACTATCTGCCCCAATCCACAATGCTTCAGAGTTCTGTATCATTTGTAAATTTTGCAATTGTGCTCTACACACAAAGGTCTAAGGTCGTTAACAGTTACTTATCAGGAAGAGCAAGGATCCCAAAACTTATCCCTGGGGAACTCCACTACAAACCTTCCTCCAGCCTGAAAAACATCCATTAACTGCTGCTCCCCATTTCCTGTCACTTAGCCAATTCCGTCCGTATCCATGCTGCTACGGTCCCTTTTACTTCATGAGCTCCAACTTTGCTTACGAGTCTGTTGTGTGGTACTGTATCAAATGCCTTTTGGAAGTCCACATACACCACATCAACAGCACACCCTCATCGACCTTCTATGTTACCACTTCAAAAAAAAAACCTCCAGCAAGTTAATTGAACATTATTTTCCCTCAAAACCACGCTGGCTTTCCTTAACCAGCATTTGTCCTTTTGACTTTTAATTTTGTCCTGAAAAGCTTTCTCTCCAATGTGAAAAATTCTGAAAAGAAAACGCTACCAAATATGTCACACCCTACACTATGATAATTTAGACGTATTTTGATTGCAGTATTTGCTGTCAGCCACTGCACCTTACAAGATAGGCTATGGGACACAATAAAATGAAAGATCAGTACATCAATAAGCTTCATAGCGGCCAACGAAAACTCAAAATGCTGCTCATTGAAGCACAGCAGCATGCAGCGGAAGGGCTGAAATTTAACAAATCACATTGGCACATGAATACTCTCAACTCTGCTAAGCCATTATGGAACACTAAACAGAAAAAGGAAAGGCAAATTAAATCTGGAGTTGAAACAGCTATAAAAAGCAAGGGCTGATGGTGTTAGGGATGCTGCAAGGAAATGTCTCCAGTTTCCTTTCCCAGAGCTCTCCACTGTCTGCTAAAGATGTTGGCTCAATTCTGGCATATGGTTCCACATGTACTCGAGCCCCATTCTTTACAGAACAAATAGTGGAAAGCTAATTGAGCCCAATCTGGTCCTCATCCAGCACTCTCAGCTCTTCACCAGGATAACAACCCTGGCTGGTTTTCCCTCCTCGAGGGAGTGGTATTGAAGCAGCTTTAACTTCACCCTACCTGAAATCAGCAAATTCGCACTGACCATGAATTGAACCCAAGGATAACTGAATGCACTCAAACATACACTACCATCACCATCTGAACGAACAAAGCGCTACTCATTCACAAGTTTTAATTCAATAGAACAGAATATCAACATGCAACTCAACTGAAAAATGCAAAACACATAACAAAAGATCATAGGTCGGCGGTGACCTGAAAATTCTCCATGGATATAAAATAATCAGAGAAAGACAGGCATTAAATAAAACACTATCCAGGAGCAATGAAATTCTTTCCAGTGTAAATCACCTTTGAAGAATTAACAGCTAAATATTTACTTTTGAAAGCAGAGACCATCCACCACCCCTCAACTTCTGTGCTGGAGTGAAATTCGATCTGATCTGCACCTCAGCTCCATCTATCTGGCTTTACTGCATATCCCTTGATAGTCACCTAACAAAAATCTGTTGATCTCTGTACTGAAAATTTCAATTCACCTTTTAGGGAACAACATGTCAGATTTTTTCATGCAAAGCATAGTGGAAGTGTGTTTATCAATACACTTTTGAATGACCCAGCTATAAAATTATGGCCCCTTGTTCTGGATTCCCCCAAAGGAAATTTTCTCCAAATCTACCTCATCGAATGCCATTATCATTTAAACACCTCAATCAGATCACCCTCACCCTTCAATCTAAATTCAAGGAAGTACAACCAAATTCATACAGCCTGTCCTCATAGTTACCTCTAAGATCTGGTATCATTCTGGTGAGTTTTTCCTCGAGTTGCGATGTTCAAAACTGATCACAGTGCTCCAGGTGGGGTCTAAGACTCTGTATAACTAAAGCATCACTTCTCAACCTTTGAAATTCAACATTAAAATTTCATTTTTTGGTTACTTTTTGTAGCCGTGCACTGGCTGTTATTGATTTGTGCACAAGGAAGTCTAAACGCCTAACTACTTCGCAGCTGAGTCACTCACCATTACGAAAGTATTTCAATTTGTCTTTATCAGATTCAGAGTAGGTGACCTCACACTTCCCAACATTGGCCTCCAGCTGATATACTTTTGCAGTCAGTCCGTCCACATTCCTTTGTAACTTCATATTCCCACAGAATTTTAATGGCACAGAAGGAAGCCATTCAGCCCATCGTGTCTGCACCAGCTCTCCAAATGAGCATTATGACTTAGTGCCATTGCCCTGCCTTTTCCCCACACCCCTGCACATTGTTTCTATTCAAATAATCATATAATGCCCTCTTGAATGCCTCGATTGAACCTGCCTCCACCACACTTCCAGGCAGTGCATTCCAGTCCCAAACCACTCATGTGAAAAAGTTTCTCACGTCACAATAGCTTCTTCTACAAATCACTTTAAATCTGTGCCCTCTCGTTCTTGATCTTTTTACGAGTGGGAACAGCTTCTCCCCATCTACTCTATCAGCCCCCTCATGATTTTGAGAACTTCCATCAAGTCTCCTCTTAGCCTTCTCTCCAAGAAACAGTCCCAACTTCTCCAATCTATCCTCATAGCTGAAGTTTCTCATCCCCGGGACCATTGTTTGTAAACCTCTTTTGTACTCTCTCCAATTGTTCACATCATTCCTACAATATGGTGCCCAGAACTGTACACAATATTCCAGCTGAGGTGTAATGAATGTCTTATATAAATTCAGCATAACCTCCCTGCTCTTGTACTCTATGCCCCTATTAATAAAGCCCAGGGTACTATATGCTTTATTAATTGCTCTCTCCACCTGTCCTGCCACCTTCAATGATCTATGCACATATACACCTGCCTCTGCTTCTGCACCCCCTTCAAAATTCCACCCCTTATTTTATATTGTCTGTCGTGTTCTTCCTACCAAAATGCATCACCTCACACTTCTCCGCACTGAACTTCATCTGCCACCTATCTGCCCACTCCACCATCTTGTCTATGTCCTCTTGAAGTTCCACACCGTCCTCCTCGCAGTTCACAAAACTCCCAAGCTTCGTATCATTCACAAACTTTGAAATTGTCCCCTGCACACCAAGATCAAGATCATTAATATAAATCAGGAAAAGATAAGGTCCCATTACCGACCCCTGGGGAACTCCACTACAAACCTTCCTGCAACCTGAAAAACATCCATTGCCCATTACTCTCTGCTTCCTATTTTTCAGCCAATTTTGTATCCACATTACTACTGTCCCTTTTATTCCATGAGCAAAAAGTTTTCTCACAAGTCAGTTGTGTGGCAATGTCAAATGCCTTTTCAAAGTCCATGTACACCACATCAACAGCATTACCCTCATCAACCTTTTCTGTTACCTCTTCAAAAAACTCCAGCAAGTTAAACACGATTTCCCCTTTTTTCCTCATCAACCCATATTTTTCCATGTGACTACTGATTCTATTCAGAATAATTGTTTCTAGAACCTTGCCCACCACTGAAGTTAAACTTCAGTTAAACTTGCTGGGCTTATCCTTACAACTTTTTCTGAACAAGGGCGTAATGTTTGCAATTCTCCAGTCCTCTGGCACCACCCCTGAGTCTGAGTCTAGGGAAGACTGAAAGATTATGGTCAGTGCCCGTGCAGTTTCTGCTCTCACTTCCTTCAATATCCTTGGATGCATCTCATCCGGTGCCAGTGCCTTGTCAACTTTGGTACCGACAGTCTATTCAACACTTCCTCCTTATCAATTTTGAACCCTTCCAGTGACAGAGTTTCCTCATCTGTCACCATGGCCTGGGTAGCATCTACTTCCTTGGTAAAGATAGATGCAAAGTATTCATTTAATACCTCAGCCATTGCCCCTTCATCCTTGTGTAAATTCCCCTTGAGGTCCCGAATCAGCCCCACTCCTTCTACCACCCTTTTACTATTTATATGCTATAGAAGACTTTAGGAGTCCCCTTTTATGTTGGCTGCCAGTCTTTTCTCATAATCCCTCTTCACTTCTCTAATATGCTTTTTCACCTCCCCTTGAGCCTTCTGTATTCCTCTTGGTTCTCAATTGTATTTTCTACCTGACACCTGTCATAAACACACTTTCTTCTTTATCTTAACTTCAATCTCCTTTTTCATCCAGGGAGCTCTGGACTTGTTTGCCCTACCTTTCCCTCTCGATGGAATATACTTCGAATATGCCCAAACCAATTCTTTTTTGAAGATGGTACATTGTTCAGCTACAGTTTCTGTTCTGCTGAAGGGTCATGAGGACTCGAAACGTCAACTCTTTTCTTCTCCGCCGATGCTGCCAGACCTGCTGAGTTTTTCCAGGTAATTCTGTTTTTGTTACAGTTTCTCCTGCCAATTTTTCCTTCCAATCTATCTGGCCCAGCTCTGTTCTTGCCCCATTGAAGTCAGCTCTCATCCAGTTATTTATTTTTACTCTGGATTGGCTATCGTCCTTTTCTATCATCCTAAAACGTACAATACAATGATCATTGTCCCCTAAATGTTCTCCCACTGACACTTGATCTACTTGGTCTGCCTATTTCCAAGAACCAGGTCCAACTGTGCGTCTTTTCTTGTTGGATTGGACACATACTGAAGAAAATTCTCCTGAACACAATCTAGGAACTTTTGCCCCTCCCCACCCTTTATACTACCACTATCCCAGTCTACATTCAGGTAATTAAAGTCCCCCATTATAAATACTCTATAATGCCTGCATCTCTAATTTCCCTGCAGAATTGTTCTTCTATGGCCTTCTCACTATTTGGCGGTCTATATACTACACCAAGCAATGTAATTGCACCCTTTTTGTTCCTTAGCTCTAGCCAAATTGATTCTATCCTTGAACCCTCTTTCTCCAGCACTGCAATGCTCTCCTTAACCAATTCAGCCACCCCTCTTCCTTTCCTATCTCTTCTGAGCACCTTGTACCCAGGAATATTTAACACTCACTTCTGCCCTTCCTTGAGCCAGGTCTCTGTTATTGCCACATCACATTTCCACTGGGCAATCTGTGCCTGTAACTCCTCAACCTTATTTACTATACTCCGTGCATTTACAAACATGTACAGTAACCCCAATTTAGATTTTGTTACTTTCTCCCTTACTCCGACTTTACCTATTAACTTACTATTCTCTATACTAGTGCTATCTGTCCTTCCCAGTATTTTGTGCACCCTGGTATTCCTCTCTAATATTTTTTCTTGGTTCCCACACCCTTGCTGAGTTAGTTTAAAGCCCTCCCACTAGCAAAATACCCCACAAGGAACTCAATTCCCACTCTGTTCAGGTGCAACCCGTCCGGCTTGTACAGGTGCCATCTCCCCAGAGCCAGTCCCAGTGTCCCAGGAATCTAAAGCCCTCCCTCCTGCACCATCTTTCCAATCATACACTCATCTGCCTTATCCTGTTATTTCCGTACTCACTGACACGTGGCACTGGGAGCAATCCGGAGATTACTACATTAGAGGTTCTGTTTGCTAATTTTCTACCTAGCTCCCTAAATTCTGATTGCAGGGCCACATCCCCCTTCCTACCCAAGTCATTGGTCCCAATGTGGACCACGACCTCTCGCTGATCATCCTTCCCCCAGAAGAATGTCCTGCAGCCACTCGGTGACATCCTTGACCCTGGCACCAGGGAGGCAACGTACCATTCTGGAGTCACGACTACAGCCACAGAAACGCCCCTCTGTTCCCCTAACCAAAGAATCCCCTAGATGCGCCACAGTGACTCCAGCTGCCGCTCGAGCTCTGAAACCCGGAGCTCAAGTTTCTGCAGCTGACAGCACTTCCTGCACCTGTGGTCGTCTAGGACAGCAGTAGAATCCATGACTTTGCAAATATTACAGGACACACATTCCACTTGACTGAGTTGCCCTGCCACGCTTTAACTCTACTTCCCTTACGCTAACTTTATTCTACTTTGGATTATATATATTACTTTATTATATCGGCCCTAGATTTCCCTTATTCCTGGCACTTCGCAGTTAAATCCAAGTATAGGAACTTTGAAAATATTACACTTTTCTAAGTTACTCACCAGTTCCTGCTTGCCAAGGCTGCCGCTCTTCTTTCTGAGGAAAGGCAGGAAAAGTAAGGAGCACCTCCTCCCTCTTCACCAAACTCCCTGTCACCAAACTCCAACTGAAGCACTCTACTGCAGCCAAACACAGCACTCCAGTGCAGACAAAGGTCAGCACTATCCATGCAACTTACCATGCTGCTCAACATATCATCTGCAAAATTTGTGGATATTCTCTGCACTCTCCTACAAGACATACACTGTATGTATGTATACACACACATACATACAAATACATCATGGTGAAAAGTGAAGAAAACATTATGCTTAGTGCTCACACTGCTGGATATATCAAAAACACCCAGTGTCATCTGAAAACAAACATGTAATCAGAAACAGGAATCTAACTATTTACAGCTGTATCAGGCAATAAACATGCCTGTAATAATGTGTAGGAGTTCGATGATATACAGCCTGCTTTAAAAAAACCATTTAAACATGCAAAGATGATAAAATTTAAACCTCCTCACATTGTACCCTTCAATGTGGTAGATCGGATTACAACCAGAGCTGTTAATACTCTCAGCATGAAATGCTATGGAAGTTGATTTGAAAGTAATAAATTTTGATCTCTCTACCTCTTACCTACACTTGACTGTATTTAAGTATGCAAATTACAAGGACAGGAGTGAAAGGAATTTCAATTGCCAATGGGAGAACAATTTTAATACAGTGATCTTTGTTAGGTATTTCATTAATCAGTAGGCCATTCAGTCCATCGAGCCTGCTCTGCCATTCAATACGATCATGGCTGATCATCCAAGTCAATGCCTTTCCCCTCCCCTACACTATCCCTTTGTCATTGACAGGTTTCAAAATACCAATCTCTGCTTTAAACATACTAAATGACTGAGCTTTCATAGCCCTCTGGGGGTACAGAATTCCAAAGATTCACAACACTGAGTACAAAAATTTCTCCTCATCTCAGTTCTAAGTGTCTTCCACCTTATTTGCAAATTGCATCCACTAGTTTTAGACTCCCCAACCAGGGGACACATCTCACCTGCATCTACCTTGTTTATTCCTTTAAGTGTTTTGTAGGTTTCAATGAGATCAAGGTTTTTGTAGGTTTCAATAAGATCACCTCTCAGTCTTCGAAACTCTAGAGAATACAGGCCCAGTTTTCCCAACCTCTCTTTGTAGGACAGTCCTGCCATCCCAGGAACAAGTTTGCTGAGCCTTCATTGCACTTCCTCTAGGGCAATAATATCCTTCCTAAGGTAAGGGGACCAAAACACAACTACAGTACTCCAGGTGCGGTCTAACCAAGGTTCAATGCAATTGAAGCAAGACTTTGCTACTCCTGTACATACGAAATAGGAGTAGGCCCTTCAGCCCCTCGAGGCTGCTCCACCATTCAATAAGATCATGGCTGATCTGTTTGCATTTCAAGTTCTACAATCCCATCTACCCCCAGTTGCCTTAGATTCTTGTTAGGCAAGGGAATCAAATCTACCGCTGCCTTAAAAATATTCAGTAACCCTATTTCCACTGCCTTCTGAGACAGAGGCCCAAAGTCTCTCAACCCTCAAAATAATTTCTCCTCCTCTGTCTTAAAAGGGTGACCCATAATTTTAAAACAGCACCCCCTAGTTCTGGACTCACCCACAAGAGGAAACATCCTTTCCACATCCACCTTGTCAAGACCATTCAGGATTTTATATACTTCAATCAAGTCACCCCTTACTCTACTCAAATCCTCTTGCGACAAAGGCTAACATACCATTAGCCTTCCTAATTGCTTGCTGCACCTGCATGTTAGCTTTCAGTGATTTGTTGACAAGGACACCCAGGTCCCTTTACACAGCTACACTTTCTAATCTCTTACCATTTAAAAAATACCATGCACATCTGTTCTTTCTACCAAAGTAGATAACCTCATTTTTCCACATTATATTCCATCTGCCATGTTCTTGCCCACTCACTTAGCTTGTCTAAATCCCCTTGAAGCCTCTTTGCATCCTCCTCACGATACACATTCCTACCTAGCATTGTCATTCACAAACTTGGAAATGTTACACTTGGTCCCCCACACCCAAATAATTGATATATATTGTGAACAGCTGGGGCCCCAAATACTGATCCTTGTGGTACCCCACCAGTCAAAGCCTGTTAATAGGAGAATGACCCGTTTATTCCTACTGCTTTTGGCCTGCTAACCAATCCTTAATCCATGCCAGTATATTACCTCCTACCCCATGTGCTTTAATTTTGCCAACCAACCTCCTGTGGGGGACTTTATCAAAAGCCTTCTGAAAATCCAAGTATACTACCTCGACCTCCTCCTCTTTATCAGTCTTTATCTGTTAGTAACATCTTCAAATAAAAACTCCAACAGGTTCGTCAAATATGATTTTCTATTGATAAATGCATGCCCAGATTATTATCCAAGTGCCCATTTATCATATCCTTTATAATAGTTTCCAGATCATGATCCTTGTATCTTTAGCACTGTAGAATGTAAATGCATTACTTGATGGTGACAGTGAAACTGGGCAAAGAAAAGTAAACAACTATTTCAGATAGGTCATTTAAAACTGCCATTTTTGAGAGGTGCTAAAAGAAACATGGTTACCACAACAGGTAAGATTCTATGGTCATGGGTTAACCCAACTATCGTTATCAGTGCAATAAGGTTAACATTTGAGCTTCCAAATCAATAGGTTGCATGGAAACTATGGAGCCAGTTTTAAGTTAGACCTTGATGCCACTAACCAGAAGAGCCACATACCAGACTAGAAACTCAACTGTTTCAGGCAGATAAGATTTGCAGAACTTGCTTTGCACAACATCTCTGTTCAAATCGGTAAGTGTGACCCCCAAGCTTACCAGTCACTTTCATTCTCTGCTCAACTCCCAACCTGACAATGGCCTCCTGCACTGTTCCAATGAAGGTCAATTGAAGCTTGAGGAATAGAATCAGACCTATCAGATAAGCACATTACATCCTTCTGGACTCACTGACCTAATGTTTCAAATAGCAGGTGTTGGCATTGAAACCGTTATTTCTACTTGCACCTACTCGAGATGCATCTTTGTTTCTTTACTTGCTGCATCACTATTTCCTTTTCTCATCCAATCTCTCTTGCCCTCCACCCTGCCAAAAACCTTTCCCATTGTTCTTTCCCCATTCCCCCCCTTACCCCAACTCTGTACTTGTTTAATCTCTTTCCAGTTCACTGATCCGAAACGTTAACTGTTTCCCCTCTTCATGGATGCTGCCTTGCCCGCTAAATATTTCCAGCATTGTGTGTTTTAATTTAACATTTCCAACATCAGCTGTACTTTGCTTTTGTATAACCGCGTTTATGCAAGGTACTGGAGAAGGTTAGGAGGCTGGGTAATGTGGCAAATGATTCACTTCCGACTCCCATGCATCTCCATCACCTACGAACCATGTCAGGAGTACGATGGAATACTTCCTACTTGATGAGTGCAGCCATTACATCACTCAAGAAGCTCAACACCAGCCAGGACATTGCAATCCACTTGACTGGCACTCCATCCACCACCTCAAAAACATTCTTTCCGTCCACCACAGGTGCTCTGTTGCTGCAGTATGTGCCATCTACAAGATGCACTGCAGCAACCTGCCATGGCTTCTTGAACAGTAACCCCCAAATGCACCATCTCCACCTGGAAGGACAAGGGCAGGTGGTGCAGGAGGGCATCTTCCCCTCCAAGTTCTCCATGTCACAAATCATTCTAATCCAGACATAACCCACTGCTGATACATGAATGGCAGTGTAACATTCTGGAGCTCCCCACCCATCAGTATTGTGGGAGCACTTTCACTACATGGACTGCAGAGGTTCAAGGTGGCAGCGCGTCAACATTTTAAGAGCAATAAATAGTGATCTTGCTAGCAACATCCATGTCCTGAGAATTAATTTTTAAAAACACTCAAAGTGACTCATATTGGCTCCAGATGTGCAGGTCTCAGCCAAAAGCAACACCAAGGTAAACTTGTCTAACTCACTCAGGTTGGATTTTCCTAGCTATAGATCTTAGCAAGAACAATATTTAGTGTAGCCTTCAGCTGCACCTACATGTCAGGAATTGGTGAAATTAGCACAATATAAAAGCCCCTTCAAACAGCTTTAAAAAGCACTATGGACGTAGAGAAACAATAAATCACATTTTCACTCTTCATATCCAACTAAATTAACGTTAATTTTTTTTTCAGTGAGTGCAATTGCAATCATTGTTCCGTAGACTAAGCTGGCTGGCTGAAAAGATTACAAGTTTACTTATCTAGCCAAATTATAATAAAATAGCATCAAGGCTAAATTACAACAATTTTGGGGGCTTGGAATCAGTGGATCAGTTGGCCATAGCATCAGCACCTGCAGCTTTGCCCCTGTATGAAGGGATCAAAAGTGCAACAGACCCATCAGCAAAGAAAATGGCTCCATTCAAAATAAGGGCATTATCACCAACTACAATAAACAGTTGGAGACTGTCACCAAGGGAGCTCTAGACACCATAGAAAGGCTGCCTGTCATGGCTGAGACCAGGACTGAATCCAGTAGTAATGTTAAAATACATTTTTGCATGCAAAATTGCTGTTATACATATCTGCAACTCGCTTTATTGTAAGTGAATCAACTATCAATTCAAAAGATCAATTCATTTTTCCAGACTCTTTTGCCAAACCGGAATTGTGACCAAAGTTTATTACATGTAAAATTAAACCAGGCTTTAGAAACGCAGCTTTAAAGGGACGGAGAGTTGGCTTTGATTAATGTGGACAGTGTTTCCTAGCAGCAGCAACCATCTTAAAGCTCTTTGCTGTTTGTGGAAATTCAGATGGATCTGCTTGTGTCACATTCATTACTTCCATGAAATGAAGAATACTATCACACACTCTGCCTCACGCATAGCTGCACTTTGGTGCCAAATAAACTGGTGAGCTCAGAAGAAATGGGACATTAGTCACAACAGTACAGATGGCAACATCTCAAATTTATAATAATAGGGGTTAATGAGAGTTGATACATTTACTTCTGAAAATATCAACTTTTTGTGGAAGGTGCAGTGGGGGAGAGGAATTTTGGAAAAAAAGGGAAAGCAAAGAAACAATATTGTGGTGGGAGGGGGGCTGGCAGTGCTGACAGAGACAGTTCCTGGCCAATCACAGGTTTTCACAATCAAGTCCTGACAGAGGGCTCAGTCACAAACCTAAGTGTTAACTTGGTTTCTCTCTCCACAGATGCTGCCTGATCTGCTGAATATGTGCGATGCAGGAAGTCAGGGATACTCCCAGTGTGCAGAGCGACCACATGCGCAGGAAGCATCTGCAGCGGCAGCTATTCGAAATCCATTTTTCATAGCTGGAGCTGCGCCTGGAGTCACTTTGGAGCATCCGCAAGTATGAGATCCTCGTGGATAGGACATAATGAGGTGGTCACACCACAGGTAAAGAGTGCATAGGCAGAAAAGGAAATGGGTGACCAGACAGTAAAAACACTAAGCAGGTAGTGCAGGAGTCCCCTGGGTCCATTTCCCTCTCCAACAGATGTTCCGTTTTTGATACTGCTTGGGGAGATGGTTTCTCAGGGGAATGCAGCAAGAGCCAAGTCCGTGGCACCACAAGTGGCTCAGCTACACAGAGGAGGAGAGCAATAGTGATAGGGGATTCTTTCGTAAGGGGAACAGATAGACATTTCTGCAGCTGCAGATGTGACACCAGGATGGTATGTTGCCTCCCTGGTGCCGAGGTCAAGGATGTCACTGAGTGGCTACAGGTCATTCTGAAAGGAGACGGTGAACAGCCAGAGGTTGTGGTCCATATCGGTACCAACGACATAGGTAAAAAGAGGGATGAGGTCCTGAAAGCAGAATATAGGGAGCTATGAATTAAAAAACAGGACCTCAAAAAGGTAATAATCTCAGAATTATTTCCAGTGCCATCTGCTAGCAATATCAGGGATAAGAGAATAAACCAGATGAATACGTGGCTGGAGAGATGGTGTAGGAGGAATTTAAATTCCTGAAGCATTGGGACCAATTCTGGGAAAGACGGGACCTGCACAAGCTGGACGGGTTGCACCCCAGCAGGACCGGGACCAATATCCTCGCAGGGGTATTCACTAGTATGTGGGGGAGGGTTTAAATTAGATTGGCAGAGGGATGGGAACCCGAGCAAGCAGATAAGAGAGGGAAACAAAGATAGGAATGAAAGACAGAAAAAGTAGAAAGCAAAAGTGCAAAGCAGAGACAACAAGAACTAGCAGCAAATAGAGTCATAGTAAAAAGTATAAAAATGTTAAAAAGACAAGTCTAAAGGCACTGTACCTGAATGCATAGAGCATTCACAATGAGGTAGATGAATTAACAGCGCAAATAGTTGTAAACGGGTACAATATGATTGCAATGGCGGAGACATGGCTACAGGGTGACCAAAGCTGGGAACTGAATATCCAAGGGTACTCGATATTTAGGACAGAAAGACAAAAAAGGAAAAGGAGATGGGGTGGTGTTGTTCATTAAGGATGAAATCATTGTGATCGTGAGAGAGGATATTAGCTCAGAAAAACTAGATGTAGAATCAGTCTGGGTGGAGCTAAGAAGCAATAAAAGGGAGGAAAACATTAGTGGGAGTTGTATATAGGCCTCCAAACAGTAGGGATAAGGTAGGGGACAGCATTAAATAGAAAATTAGAGATGAATGTAATATAAGGTGCTACAGTAATCATGGGTGACTTTAATCTACATGTGGACTGGGGAAACCAAATTAGCAAAACTCTGACAAATGAATTCCTGGAGGTGTATGGGATGGTTTTTTAGACCAGTATGTTGAGGAGCCAACTAGGGAACAGGCTATCCTAGATCTGGTATTGTGCAATAATAACCATGTGGCGTGGGGTCCTTTAGGGACCAGTGACTATAACATGATAGAGTTCTTCATTAGGATGGAAAGTGAAGTAGTCCGATCTGAAACTAGGATCCTAAATCTTAAAAGAAACTACAAAAGGTATGAGGTGTGAGTTGGCTAAGATAGATTTCATTCAAACTTTATTAAAATGCATAACAGTGGATAGACAATGGCTAATATTTAAAAGGAACAAATGTATGCATTTCAACAGTTATACATTCCTTTCTGATGCAAAAACACAACAGGAAAAGCAGCACAACCATGGTTAACAAAAGAAATTAAGGATAGTATTAGATCCAAAGAGGAGTCATATAAAGTTGCTAGAAAAAGTAGCAAGCCTGAGAATTGGGAGCAGTTTAGAATTCAGCAAAGGAGGGCCAAGAGATTGATTAAGAGGGGAAAAATAGAGTATGAGAGTAAACTTGCAAGGAACATAAAAGCAGACTGTAAAAGCTTTTATAAGTACGTAAAAAGAAAATGATTAGTGAAGACAAATGTAGGTCCCTTACAGTCTGAAACAGGAGAATTTATAATAGAAAACAAGGAAATGGCAGAGCAATTAAACAACTGCTTTGTTCTGTCTTCAGAGGGAGACAAATAACTTCCCAGAAATACTAGGGAACCAAGGGTCTGGTAAGAGGGAGGAATTGAAGGAAATTAATATTACTAAAACAATAGTACTGAAGAAATTGATGGAACTGAAAGCTGATAAATCCACAGGGCCCAATAATCCACATCCCAGGGTACTGAAGGAAGGTGTTGGTCATGGAAATAGTGGATGTGTTGGTTGTCATCTTCCAAAATTCTGTAGGTTCTGGAACAGTCCTGGCAGATTGGAAGGTGGCAAATGTAACCCACTACTTAAAAAAGGAGGGGGCGGTGGGCGCAAAAAACGAGAAAACAGCAAATTACAGATCGATTAGCCTAACCTCAGTAGTAGGGAAAATGCTAGAGAGTCTTGTTATATATATATGGAAATAATACTCTACCATTCTGTTTTTAAGTGGTGATAGATTGGGAAATGTTGATGTACAAAGGGACCTGGGTGTCCTCGTACACCAATCACTGAAAGCAAGCATGCAGATGCAGCAAGCTGTTAAGACAGTAAATGGTATGTTGGCCTTCATTGCAAGAGGACTCAAGTGCAGGAGCAAGGATGTCTTACTGAGGCTGTACAGGGCCTTGGTGAGACCACACCTGGAGCATTGCACACAGTTTTGGTCTCCCTACCTAAGAAAGGATACACTTGCCATAGAGGGAGTGCAGCAAAGGTTAACCAGACTGATTGCTGGGATGGCAGGATTGTCATATGAGGAGAGAATGAGCCGACAAGGCCTGTATTCATTGGAGTTTAGAAAAATGAGAGGAGATCTCATTGAAACATACAAAATTCTGACAGGGCTGGACAGACTGGATGCAGGGATGATATTTCCTCTGGCTGGGTGGCAGGGGGTGGGGAGAGATCTAGAACAAGGGGTCACAGTCTCAAGATACAGGGTAGACCATTTAGGACTGAGATGAGGAGAAACATCTTCACTCAGGAGGGTGGTGAACCTATGGAATTCCCTACCACAGAACACTCTGGAAGCCAAGTCATTCAATATATTTGAGGAAAGAGATAGATTTCTGGACTCAAATGGCTTCAAGGGATATGGGGAGAGCATGGCATTAAGATAGAGGATCAGCCATGATCATATTGAATGGCGGAGCAGACTCGAAGGGCCGAATAACCTACTCCTGCTCCTATTTTCTAAGTTTCTAATTACAGGTTTTCTTGCTTTAGCCACACAGAATAAATACATATCCTCTGCCGGGCTCTCCACAATTATCCCTCAGTCAGTCGTTTTGGGCTTGCTCAAAACGAGTACAGCACACTCAAGGGTGGTAACTGCAGTAGGTTTACCTAGCAAGTAGAACCATACAAGGTCCAAATGATTTTACAGCATTAGAGCAGGAAATCACCTGGAGGATTTAGTGTACAGCTTTAACTGAAACACTTATTTTTTAAAAACAGTAAATGGGTTGGAGCTTTATTAAAAGGACTGCAGCACTTTTTAAAAAAAAAATTAAGTGAGCAAAAATTAAAATGAACTCTGACCTGGAATTGTTTGGAGTTTGTTTCTTGGAAAAAGTAAGTTCTGAAGACACTGGGGACAAGCTTTGTGCAGTCACTGAGCTCAACAACATGAGCGACTGAATTAACAGCTGTTAACAGCTATGTGATTTAATGTCTACTAAGTCATCTGCTTTACTGACAAACAACCACAAACACATCCTCCCCTCCCCAGTCAGCATTCTGAAGGGACCATTGCCCTCTGCACCACCCTACCCCACTCCTCAATCACCCAACACCTTGTCCCCGTCCCATCCACAAATAAAATCTGAAACAACAAGAAGAGCTGGAAATGCACATGGCTCAACAGTATTCTTCAGATGCTGACTGATTTGTTGTGTATATCCAGCATATTCTGCTTTATTAATAAAAACAAAAAACTACTGCGGATGCTGGAAATCCAAAACAAAAACAGAATTACCTGGAAAAACTCAGCAGGTCTGGCAGCATCGGCGGAGAAGAAAAGAGTTGACGTTTCGAGTCCTCATGACCATGGTAATTCTGTTTTTGCTTTATATTCTGCTTTATTTCTGTTTGTTAGCATTGGTGATGGCTTTATTATGGAGAGTAATCTTCTGTTTGTTAAAATAAATTGACCTCAGCCACTTTAATATTATTTGAAAAATAAAAATTACTGGAACAGATTAAACAAACAGGCTGATCAGGCAGAATGGAGGAGAAAAAAAATCCAATAGCATTTGAACTGACCATCCCTGAACAAAAGACAAATTGAAACAAGGAAAAATAGATCAGTTTAAAAAAAAAAGAGAAAAATTTAAAAAACAGGGCAATCATAAGTCATGGACACTTCTCTCTTTGTAATAGCTGAAGAGCACACTCCTGGAAAATCTTTAGTCACATATGGATTTATTTATACTACAGAGAGTTATTATTATAGGTGCCAAAATCAATAATAAGGGAGTAAAATGCCTTCTTATATTTTGCTTTCTCTTCAAAACAGAACTTTAAGCATATTTTGGAATACTCACCACCTTCTTTGTGGCAAACATGTATTTGTCTTGTAACTGAAAGTCGTCTATTCCTTCCAACAGGATCTCACGATTTTCATCAGTCTGAAAGTAGTCTGTGCTTTTAATGACACTTGAGGAACCCATTGGCTCATGTCGTTCAACATAAACCATTTTAGCAGAGTCATATGGTTCCACACCCCTAGAAAATTAAACACGAGGTTTATCTGCAGTTTCCAAAAACATCAATTAACTCACTGCTGCAGCAATTGGTCCTGCAACCGACATGTGCTGTATCACTAAGTAGGACAGTTTTGCAATCGGGATTTTTCCATAAACATGTCCCTTAAGTCACCCAAGTTACTCTCAGTCCCACTAGCCTGCTACACAGTGTCATGGTCAAAGACATGGTGGGGTGGGGAATGTTCAATGCCCTCACTCCGATGGGGAGCCCTTAAGGGTACAGTTAAAAAAAGTGTGCAAATGGTCAAAGATAGAAAACTTCCATTAACATATATGTTTCCCTAGTAGCAGCTTGCCCCTCACCGTGTACAATTATCTGACTTAGGAGAGTCCAAGGTGCACAGTTCTCCACAGGAGCTATGATTCAATGATAAACTTGGCAAGAAGCTTTAAAAAGACCATGTCAGGCTAACCTTCTATACCAAAGTGAAGTGAATTTTAGCTAAACACTGCAAAACACATATACTAACTGTAGCCTCACATCCAACATGGTTAAATCTGGGGAATCTTTGCATTACTTGCTTCAAAAATAAATACACTAACATGCATCACTTCAAGCAGCTCCTACATAAAGATACAAAAATAATTACGTAGACATGCATACCAGTAGAAAGATTTGACATGCTCTTGAATCAAGATCCAAGTTCGCCCAAAGTCATCTGATTTCCAAAGCTGCAAGATAAAAGCATACTTCACATTGGACATGCAACACTCAAGCACACCTTTCAGACCCTCAGAAGATTCACTCCATAACAATAATTGCACCATCCCAATTGTAGTGCGTATGTTCTAAAGGTTTGATTTTAACTTCCCCATCTAAGCAGAAACAAGGCTGAAAAAGCAGCTAAAAAGGGAACTTAACCGCTTCATTCTTGCTGGGAGCAATTTTAAATTGTAGGCATCAACACCACCCTAAACCGAAAGGGCCATCTTTAAACATGCTAACTGGGCTCCGATTAAATTCAAAAAGGTGCTGGTATTTTAATCTAAGACCTGAGCCAGGAGCAGTAGTGACTTTTCGACCAGGAAAGACTCGGGCCAGAAAAGGACTGAAAAGTAACTTTTCAAAATTTATTTTTGGCTTTAGTTTCATTGCATGCCAAGTGGAGCACGGATGCTCCTCTGGGTCCACAACAAAATTGTGTACCTCCCCTACTGCCAGTCTCCTTCAGCACCAAACCCCCCTTCCCCACCCCCACCATTGCAGTTTCCCCCACCCACCGAGGACTTGCTAAAGACCTTACCTGCTTGGTGATCAATAGCAGCCTCCTTGTGCCAAATTTGAACAAATTCCTCACTGCAGGGAAGCCACATTGAAAAAGATTTTTGTTTCCGGACAGCACTCAAACGTTTTTATGCAGAGTCCAGTTAAATTCCTGCACCTAACATGCCTTATACGCTTTTGTTTGGTTCCAAAAGCCTTTCAGTTAAATTCTACTGAACTGCCTATGCTTTCCATTTCAACAGTATCCATCTCCTTATGTTCCGCTGGATCAGAGCAGCATAACTGCTATCAGTAATGTCTACAGATAGCAGTGCTTAGACAAAAGAATAATAGTACCTGTTTGTTTGGGTGAGAGCTGTCATACCCCAGCACAAGATTGAAATCCTGACTGTGCATGAGAAGGTCGGTAGGGCTGAATGGAATTTGGAAGCCTTGAATATCATTGCAAAAGTTGAAAGTGATCCATAAATAGTGATTTTGGGTATCTGCAAACATATACTGAGAAAACAGAAAAAAAGAAAGAGTCACATCTCTACACATGCATAAACACACATGTGGCTTAAACTCGTCTTCATAAAATAATGACCAACAGAACAAAAATACATTAACTGCACCATTAGGCTCTTACATAATATACTTACTGCTGCAATTAGTACTAAAAATATACTTATATCTCTACCTCAAATTGACATTAGTCTATTAGCCAACAATACTTCAGGGCCAAAATGCAACATACAACTTTCAACGTTTAAAATTATTTCCTTACGAAAATTAAACTAGTAACATTTTGTTGAAATGAAATTAAAAGCCACCAGAAATTAAGAATTACAGTAGCTCTTAAATTAATAGAGTGTTAGATAAGCTATTCTACTACTTAACTGTTTTTTTTGTGTTAGTGTTAGATTAAATCAATGTTGGGTACCAACTACAATACAAATTTGTTAGTAGGTTACCCAAAAGGCTGAAACTAACTAAGGCTGAAAGATATTTTACAGTATACTCAGCTCAAGATTCAACCTATAAGCACCCATATCATTTTTTTAAAGAATTGCAGTAATGCCACTGATCCTATTTTGGACCTATTGAAAGGCCAATAGACTGGTGACCTGCATTTTGTACCATCTTCAACAGCAGCTTGAACTTGAACATCAAATAATATATTTTTTTTACATTGACTAGCATATCACGTCTGTGCAGCTGACCCAACATCAATATAAAACCAGAATTAAGCATCAGTTCCATCAGTTAAAAATCAATTACCAGTTTCTATCAGTCACTAGAACGTGAAAGCTGCAATTTTTAAAATATAGCAGAATTTATCTTTACCACTAACAGGCGGTTTGATTAAGTGGAATTTAACTTTACCACTGAACTCCTACAGGCTCAGTTTGAATAATTAGAATGGTCATAGCCCATTTCACCTACACAGGATATTGTAAAAGGAAACTTACATGTCACTGTGCAATTTAGTCGTTTCATTAATTGTGTATTAAGTACAGTTTTGCAAGATAGAAAATTGAAATAAAATATTCATGCCTTCCTTTACTGGTGAGTGGCATTCCAGGAGCTACTGCAGCAATATACAGCTTTGGAGAGAAAAACCTTTTTATAAAATGTCAAATAACAGGATGAAATCCAATAACAAGAAGCAATTCTAGATTCTCAATATGAGCATGCACAAATAAAATTGTTTAACTATTTATGAACAATTAGTTGCAAAACTCTTAAAACTAAAACAAATGCACTGCAAAATTAAAATAAACCAGGTTAAGGGCCAGATATTCAACATTTGATGACAGATCCTGAGCTATCATTTGTCACTTGTCCAAAGCACTAAAAATCTGAATTCACACAATTCCAAGGGAATATATTTTTCTGACAGATATACAAAGTTTGGAGGCAGGGGGGGGGGGGGGGCGTGGAAAGTGTAAAAGAGTGTGGCTGGTTGAAGAAAATACTGCACCCATTTGTTTTGCCAATGTCTATCCACTATCTCCAACTCTGAATGTTTACCATAGTACCTCACTGTGTTACATGCTCTCTGGTAAAATGCATGTTTTCAGGTCCAGCACTGCTCTATTAGACCATCTTCCGAGGCTAGAATTGACATTCCCAATGGTCAGCTGTATACAATTAGCAGTAATCCCCAACCACCGAGTTATATTTCAGATAAAAATGACCAGCAAGAATATTGCCTCCCAGCTAGTGACAATTAAGCCATCAGCTTATTAGAGTACACGTCATCACTCATTCTAAGTTTCAGCAAAATGCCAACGGATATTCTCCAATCCCAGCAGAGCCTAAAGGAAAGCATTTTGCTCCTCTCAAGATGAAAGGGTTTCAGGTTTCTCCTTTTTCACATTATAAACAATGGCCCTAATTGTCTTGCCCTCAATCCTCTTAAATGCTTCAAACATAAAAATTCAATACCCTAAAGTAGTTAAAAGGGCACCCAAAAACATGGCAATCTTCTACATCTAAATCAATGATTTGCATAGGTTTAACGTTGCCTCTACTCATGCACTAATGCCCTTCTTTATAAAACCTAGAATGGCAACCTATTGTCCAGCTTCAACTTCGCCTAAATAGGAAAAAATGAAATGGAGAAGGAACGAAGTGAAAGGTACGTCACTGGAAAGAAGCCAATTCTGACAATGCAGCAGCCCTTCAGTATTGGCAACATGAGCCGAGATTGTGTTCAAGTCTCTGTAGTAGGGCTTGAATCCAACTACCCAACTCTGGACTTTTGGTCAGAAGGTTGTGGGGATGAAATATACAAAAGAGGACATGTAGCAATTAGATAGAACTACAAAATTTTTAAAAATGATACTTGGCCATTTATTAGATCTATGCCAGTTTATCTATGGATAATTAAAAGTTACCCATAGTTGTGGGTCTGCCAGTCCCAGGTATTGCTCTAATTTGCCTATACACATTCTTCAGTTTCCCACATTAAATCTTCTTTGATCTCCTTTCCACATTCAGAAATATCCCTCAATTCATTCATTTTTTGCACCATCCTCTAATTAAGGCTCTGCTACAGTGCTGTAATGGAACAGATTTAAGTGCACCTGGTGCTCTCCTCCTATTCTAAGCCTTCCTGAATTTGCATAACCAGGATTTGGCACATGCCTACACTACATCTCTTGATGCTACTATGTCGTAACTCTCCCAGGGGAATTTTTGCCAGAATTTATAGACTAAATGGCTTGTTTCTGTGCTATCAGGACCATGCCAGTGTTTATACTTCACACGAGCATCATGTCACCCTAAATAAACCTGCTTTTCTTCCCTTTTTAAATTCATTCATGGGATGCGGGCGTCGCTGGCTAAGCCAGCATTTATTGCCCATTCCCAATTGCCGTTAAGGTGTGGTGAGTGGCCTTCTTGAATTACTGCAGTCCAGTAGCAAGATAACTATATAAGTTCTCCCTCATATACTTATCTAGCTACCTGTTAAATGCATCTATATTACTCAGCTCACGGTGGCAAGTTTCATTTCTCAGCACTATGAGTGAAGAAGTTTTCCTGAATTTTTTTTATGGGATTATTAGCTTCTAATAATTATGAGCCTTCCATAAGCAGGAACATCTTCTCTATGTCTATCACACACCTGTGCACTTTAAAACTCAGGTTACCTGTGTGTCCTCTTTACTAGAGAGGAGAGCCCATTGGCTGATGCCCCCAATTAACCTGCACCATTATGGTGCCCACCCCCAATTTCTCCCCTCGTTATGGTGCCCTTTCATAATTTCACCCCCATCCCATTATAGTGCCCTTCCTCAATTTCCCAATTTTCCAGTGTAATCCTCCATTTTACACAACTTGTCAAATCTTCCATTTCTGCCTAGTTCGGGGTGCATTTGGCACAATCCTTTTTCAGGGTTTTTTTTAGGGGGAACTGACGAGGTGGTGGGGGGGTGCGGGGGAAAGATGGAGACAGCCAGTTTAACTGCAGTCAGTTTTGGTCAACTGCAATTAACAATTCGAATCTTACTTCGGCTAAACACCACACATTCCTTGTACTTCATACTCCACTTGTCTCATTGCTTCACAACAGGAATAGGATACATCTTCCTACAGTTAGCCCAATTGTCACAAGAAAGTTTCAATTTGTGCAATTAATTTATTGGATTAAAATTTAGGATTCAAAGCACATGTACAGGGGCAAATAAGATACCAACAGCTCCAATCCTTCCATCAGATAGGGAGGCTGTGCTAGAGAACTGACAGCAATTAATGTTAACACTGGAAAACTCTGTAGAGCACAGGAAAAGGAAGTTATATGTTGCAATAAGACACTCGACAAGTTCATAAAAACTATGAATATCAACAGCATTTTAAAAATACAACCATTTTCATTTCAAATTAATGGCTCAAAATATTTGCCAACATTACAAAGAAATGTTCCTTACCCGTTTGTTATCTGCTGGACTGTGGTAAAACTGAGCAATAACTGTCTGGTTTTTTGTTCGATCTTCTAGCTTGAACTTCTCATTGATTCTCTTGAAGGTCTTTCCATAATTATATGAAACGTATACCTGTGAAAAAGAGAAGAATTACATAAAACAGCACAGAAACAAGCCATTAGACAAACTGTTCCACACAGTCTCTTTTAATCCTTCATTCAACCCTTTCAGCACAGCCTTCTGTTACTTTCTCCCCCATGTGCTTATCTAGGTTCTCCTTTAAGCATCTATGCTACTCCTTCAGGTAGCAAATTCCATTAGGGAAGGTCACTGACTGGAAAGGTTAACTGGTTTCTCTCTCCACAGATACTGCTGACTGATGAGTACTTCCAGCATGTTCTGTTTTTATTTCAGCTTATCCATTTAGGCAGCTGTCTTTAGTTATTTTACTTCTATGCCCCTGGTCTGTGTCAGTTATAATCTTATTTTACATAATATTTATTTATTCCAGTTAAAGTATTGAATGCTTAAGGATATTAGTCATTGTATGCCACTCTAACCCTACTCCAAATATGGCAGTAATGATAAAACTTTCAGTGTTCATCATTATTACTCCTCTGAAACTGACAGCAACATGTACAGATTCTACAATCCTCCAAAGAATGCAATTAACGGTTAAATTATTGAACTCACAAGAACGTCCACTGTCATTCTATTAGTCTCATTGCAAAAACCTTGAAAAAGTTGCACCTTGTTGCATAGCCAGTTTTTTTTTTTTTAAATTCTTTCACAGGATGTGGGCGTCACTGGCTGGACCAGCATTTATTGGTGCTGATAAAAACAAAAAACTGCGGATGCTGGAAATCCAAAACAAAAACAGGAACAGAAATACCTGGAAAAACTCAGCAGGTCTGGCAGCATCGGAGGAGAAGAGTACTGTTGACGTTTCGAGTCCTCATGACCCTTCAAAGCAACTAAGTAAAATTAGGAAAGGGGTGAAATATAAGCTGGTTTATAAAACCACCCCCCCACCGCCCACCTTAAACCAGCTTATATTTCACCCCTTTCCTAATTTTACTTAGTTCTGTTGAAGGGTCATGAGGACTCGAAACGTCAACTGTGCTCTCCTCCGCCAATGTTGCCAGACCTGCTGAGTTTTTCCAGGTAATTCTGTTTCTGTTTTTGTTTTTGATTGGTGCTGAGCTGCTTTCTTGAGCCAATGCAGTGCCTATGGCGTAGGTACACCCACACAGTTCCAGGAGGGAGTTCCAGGATTTTGACCCAATATTATAACACAGCCAATGGTAAAGGCCGAGTTGTTCAAATCCCAGAGGGAAACTTGAAACAAGTTTCATAACCAATTTTGCAATTAGTATGTTGTTTCGAGATGCAGGCTTTGAATTCGGTTATAATAAGACCACAGGATCAAACTAAAAATTCAACGCTTATTAAAAGATTGTAAGCACATACATGTGTCTACAAATTACCACGATAACTTCTAATAAATCCAATTAATTTGACTCTCAGTTACACCTCCATTAAGGCAACAGTAAAACAGGTTTAAACAGGCGCCTAGCAAAGCACACTCTGGACAGTCAAATTCAATAGGAGTTTCCTTCAGCTCTGGGTCCTTGCAGACAGTGACTTGAGACTTACAGAAGGGAGGCTTTAGATCTTAGAATCCCCCCTCCTTTACCAACCGCCTTCTCTTCCTTTATATACATTTTCCTCTTTGAATGCAAATTCTCATTGAATCACTAGGTTTTTTGAACTGTACCTCTTCTAACAATAAAATAACACCAATGTTATTAGTAAGTTTTGGAAAATGTAAACACAATGGATGGCTTCTTCTGGCTAAGTGTAATATGTCACCCATTCGTTTGAATGGTTTATTTAAAAATGCAAATTGCTCCCTGTACACTTCACCCCGACACACACCACTGCACACCCATACACACATGGTGACAGAACGGTGATATATTTCCAAGTCAGGATGGCGAGTGGCTTGGAAGAGAAATTTGCAGGTTGCGGTGTTCCCATGCATCTGCTGCGCTGGTCCTTCTAGATGGTAGAGGTCACACGTTTGGAAGATGCTGACGAAGGAGGTTGCTGCAATGCATCTCGTGGATGGTACACACAGCTGCCAGTGTGTTGATGGTGGAGGGAATGGATTTTGGAGGTGATGGATGGTGTGCCAAACGAACGGGCTGCTTTGTCCTGGATAGTATCAAGTGGATGTGGGAGCTGCACTCATCCAGGTAAATGGAAATATTCCATCACACTCCTGACTTGTGTCTTGTAGATAGTGGTCAAGTAAGTTACTCCCCACAGAATTCCCACCCTCGGGCCTGCTCTCGTAGCCACAGTATTTATATAGCTGGTCCAGTTCAGTTGCAGGATAATGAAATGTGTGTGTGTGTGTGTGTGTGTTTGGGGGGGGGGGGGGGGGGGGGGAAGAGAGAGAGAGAGGAGGAGGGGAAATTCAGCAATGGTAATATCATTAAATGTCATGGGGAGATGGGTCATTGCCCAGCACTTGTTTGGGATGAACGCTACCTGCACTTACCAGCCCAAGCCTAAATATTGTCTGCATCTTGCTCTATATGGTGCTGAATATGGCAAACCTCTGACCTTAGGATGGGAGGGAAGGTGATTGATGAAGCAGCTGAAGATGGTTGAGCCTAGGACACATCACTGAGGAGCTCCTGCAGTGATGTCCTGGAGCTGAGATGACTCACTAACAACCACAACCATTTGTTTTTTGCTAGGAAAGACTCCAATCAGTGGAGAGTTTGCCCCCCAGATTCCCACTGATTCCAGTTTTGCTGGGGCTCCTTGATGTCACACGGTCAAATGCAGCTTTCATGTCAACGGCAGTCACTCTCACCTCACCAGAGTTCAGCTTTTTAGTCCATGTTTGAATCAAGGTTGTAAGGTGGTCAGTAGCTGAGCAGCCTTGGTGGAGCCCAAACTGAGTGTCAGTGAGTAGGTGCCACTTGATAGCACTGTCAAAAACACCTATATAAAAAAAAACTTTGCTGATGATCAAGGGTAGACTGATGAAGCGTTAGTTGGCCAGGTTGGATTTGTTCTGCTTTGTTTACAGGACATACCTGGGTGATTTCCACATTGCCAGGTAGATGCCAGTGCTGTAGCTGTACTGGAACAGCTTGGCTAAAGGTGCAGCAAGTTCTAGAGCACAAGGCTTCAGTGCTATTGCCAGAATATTGTGAGGGCCCATGGCCTTTGTAGTATCCAGTGCCTTCAGCTGTGTCTTGATATCACATAGATTGAATCAAATTGGCTGAAATCTGGCATCAGTGAAGCTGGGGATCTCAGCAGGAGGCAGAGATGGATCATCCACTCAGTACTTCTGGCTGAAGATTGTAGCAAATGCTTCAGCCTTATCTTTTGCACTGATGTGCTGGGCTCCTCCATCATTGGGGATGGGGATATTTGTGGAGCCTCCTCCTCCTCCTCAAGTGAGTTGTTTAATTATCCACCACTATTCACGACTGGATGTGGCAGGACTGCAGAGCTTAAGGTCTGATCCATTAGTTGTGGGGTCACTTAGTTCTATCCATCGCATGCTGCTTTTGCTGTTTGGCATGCAAGTAGCCCTGAGTTGCATCTGCACCAGGCTGACACTCATTTTTAGGTATGCCTGGTGCTGCTCCTGGCATGTTCTTCTGCACTCTTCATGGAACTAGGGTTGATCCCCTGGCTTGGTGGTAATGGTCTGGATTACAGGTCCGGTGACATTACCACCTCGCCACCACCTCCCACTGTTCTTAAATTACTGTTGAAGAATCTCACCATTCTCCTTAGAGACGCTCGAGGAGATTTGATAGAGGTGAAGGGATTGAATGGTTTTTGCTATTTTTACTTAGTTCTGTTGAAGGGTCATTTGGACTCGAAACATTAACTGCGTTCCTCTCCGCAGATGCTACCAGACCTGCTGAGTTTTTCCAGGTATTTTTGTTTTTGTTTTGGATTTCCAGCATCCGCAGTTTTTTGCTTTTATCGAATGGTTTTTACTTCCTGATTTGCTGTCTTGGAGCATACTTCAATGTGATTGGCTGCTTATGCTGCACGATTGCACCACTATTGCTGGACATCTGGAAACCCCTTCACTTGCTGCTAGATTCAAACGAACATTGGAAAATCACACCAGCAATCGTCAGATCTTTGTGGGCTGCTTTCTTCAAAACAGCCACCACCACTTCTCTGCTGATCACAGAAATCCAACCCATTATATATTAAAAATAGCGAGTGGCCTCAGGATTTTGAAAGGATACTGAGCCTGGACATGGGACCATGATCATGATGTTTAAGAGACAGTGCAGTGTTGCAATACTTAACATTATGTGACCAATCAACTGATGTTGAGGAGTTCCTGAATGTTCAATGCAGTCCTTCATATTTGCCACCAGGTGGCATTACATTAGCATATTTACTGCAGCATGACAACTATATCTGCAAAAGGTATATAAACATTACATCATTCAAACTAACCAATAGGCCACATCCTTCCTAGCAGAGAAGAAAAACATTAAACCACATTATAGGTGAAAACAACAGTCGTCTACACAGTATCACCCTCTAAAATGATTCCACGAGGTCAATCTCTGCCAGTTAAGTTACAGCACAACCTAAAGTCCTTCAGAACACCACATACAGGACAGGTACAGACGGGCACATACCCAAACATGGGTATGGATCCAGGAGGACATCTTTTCAAAAATAGGCTGCTATTACAAGCTATGGAGTAAGGTACATCGCTCAGTAGTTGAAGGGAGAAACAGGCCTACTGTTCCCTCAATTCACTGGCACGTTATATAATTCCATACTCATGTACTCTTGGTTAAAAGGTATATTAAGCTCCATTTCCCCTGTCTTCAACTGGCAATATTTCAGGTAACACCACCACCCCCAAACAGGGAATGAAAACTGACCACATACTCCCACTATCTGAGCACATATTCAACCCTAATACCACCCCACCATCGAGGATGCAGCCACCTCCTCTTCCACCCCCCAAGCAAGGTTCTGCTCCAACTCCCCAGTCTAGAAAATCAAACAGAAACAGAGGACCCTCCAAATAGCCTTGGAGGATCAGTGAGCATCAACAATCCCTAAAACCCCAGTGGATGTTTTGTTGAATGAAGAAACTATCAGCAAATTAAGAAACAAAAAGCTTCCCTCATAAAAGCAAAATGTTACAGATGCAGGAAATCTGAAGTAAAACAGATAATGTTGGAAATACTTAGCTCTAACATTTCAGGTCTGGGTTCATTCAGCAGAAGTTCTAACGAAAGGTCACAGACCTGAAACATTAACTTACCTGTCCTGCTCAGTATTCCCAGCAATATCTATTTTTATTTCTAAAAGCTTCCCAGTTCATCTAAGAAACAAGCGCTCCGATCTCTACCTGGAAGACCTATTCCTGAGGCCACTCAATGTGAATTGCATTAATTTTCCTCCCCACCACCAGAGCTCTGATCAGTCCACAAATATCTTCCCTTCCTGCTCATTAACCACCCTCTTTTCCTCTAATCCTGCTGTCACATGCAAGAGAGAGAGAGAGAAACGGGGGGGGGGGAGAGAGAGAAACGGGGGGGGGAGAGAGAAACGGGGGGGAAGAGAGAGAAAGGGGGGGGAAGAGAGAGAAAGGGGGGGAAGAGAGAGAAAGGGGGGGGAAGAGAGAGAAAGGGGGGGGAAGAGAGAGAAAGGGGGGGAAGAGAGAGAAAGGGGGGGGAAGAGAGAGAAAGGGGGGGGAAGAGAGAGAAAGGGGGGGGAAGAGAGAGAAAGGGGGGGGGAAGAGAGAGAAAGGGGGGGAAGAGAGAGAAAGGGGGGGGAAGAGAGAGAAAGGGGGGGAAGAGAGAGAAGGGGGGGAAGAGAGAGAAAGGGGGGGGGAAGAGAGAGAAAGGGGGGGGGAAGAGAGAGAAAGGGGGGGAAGAGAGAGAAAGGGGGGGGGAAGAGAGAGAAAGGGGGGGGAAGAGAGAGAAAGGGGGGGGAAAGAGAGAGAAAGGGGGGGAAGAGAGAGAAAGGGGGGGGAAGAGAGAGAAAGGGGGGAAGAGAGAGAAAGGGGGGGAAGAGAGAGAAAGGGGGGGGGAAGAGAGAGAAAGGGGGGGAAGAGAGAGAAAGGGGGGGGAAGAGAGAGAAAGGGGGGGAAGAGAGAGAAAGGGGGGGGAAGAGAGAGAAAGGGGGGGGAAGAGAGAGAATGGGGGGGGAAGAGAGAGAAAGGGGGGGGAAGAGAGAGAAAGGGGGGGGAAGAGAGAGAAAGGGGGGGGGAAGAGAGAGAAAGGGGGGGAAGAGAGAGAAAGGGGGGGGAAGAGAGAGAAAGGGGGGGAGAGAGAGAAAGAAAGAAGAGAGAGAAAGAAAGAAAGAGAGAAAGAAAGAGAGAAAAAGAAAGAAAGAGAGAAAAAGAAAGAAAGAGAAAAAGAAAGAGTAAGAAAGAAAGAGAGAAAAAGAAAGAAAGAGAGAAAAAGAAAGAGTAAGAAAGAAAGAGAGAAAGATAGAGAGAGAGAGAGAGAGAGAGAGAGAGGAGAGAAAGAGAGAGAGAGAGAAGAAAGAGAGAGAGAGAGAAAAAGAAAGAGAGAAAGAGAGAAAGAAAGAGAGAAGGAGAGAGAAAAAAAGAAAGAGAAAGAAAGAAGGAAAGAAAGAAAGAGAGAAAGAAAGAGAAAGAAAGGAGAAAAAAAACAAAACACTTTTAAACAATGCCCTTAGAATGTTCTAAAGCCCCTCAGCTAGTGGCTCTCTCCTACGACAGCGAATTTGCACAATGCCTGATCCCATAGACAGCAATGCAAAAATGATCAGATAATCTATTACTTTTTAAACTGGTGTTGGTTGAGGGATAAATATTGGTCAGAACACCAGAACTGGTCTGCTTTTCAAAGTAGTGCCAAGGAGTCTTTTGCATCAAGACCATGATTGAAAATGAGGAAGCAGTCAATTTTAAAATTAAAAGACAAGACGTAATAAGAGACAGACATTTTTACATAGTCTTAACATGTTGGGTACAAAGGATTTACATGATTTTAGCTTGCTCGATGCAGAGAGCATTTAATACTTGCTCAGCTATACCACTTAAAAATCGTCATAAATAGTAGGGTGCTTCAAAAGGAACCCAAGTCATTAGAAGAAACCAATGGACGCCAAACGGTTTTGCAGCAGACAGCCATCAACTAAACCTCATCTAGACCAGAGAGCGAAGGGGACGCGTGCACGTGTTCCTTTTCTAAGAGACAAACTTGGAATTACAGCAAACTAAAAGATATTCCTATTTAAAAAGTGAAAAAAAAGAGAATTATAAAATTGAATGATTTAAGCTAAACCGACTTTTTGCAAATGGGAGCATGTGACAGGATTAAGGCTAAAGATAATCATGAGGTGGATAAGGAACAATTATCCGAGTCCAGGATCTAGCTTAACTCAAACAACTGAACTTTGCGGTGGTGAAACCAGTTCACATTTGAGATTAGTCACCATGAAAACAGACACCTTGACAGATAAAATAGCACTTGTTTTGCTCCTGTGAATATGCCACTTCCTGCATAAACTGCAGGAAACACAAACATCAGTGACTAGTTTGAGTGGAGACAGCTCTACTTCAAAGTGTGTATTGCTTCATTAGAGTTGCTGCAAGATCACGCTTTCAAGATACGGAAATAAAATACTTTTGAAATGTTATCACATTAACTGAAGATAATGCCCGAGGAAAGCAACATATATCTGTACCATTTCACACATGCAATAGCCAGAAGTCATTCCACAAGTTGACACTACCCCACTGCCCCAACGCTCAGCCTGCTTCAGTAGTTCAGGGCACCACATTTGGAGTACCGTGTACAGTATTGGTCAGCTTATTTAAGGAAGGAAGTAAATGCATTGGAAGCAGTTCAGAGAAGGTTTACCAGGCTAACACCTGGAATGGGTGGGCTGTCTTATAAGGAAAGGTTGGGCAGACTAGGCTTGTATCCGCTGGAGTTTAGAAGAGCAAGCGGTGACTTGATTGAAACATACAAGATCCTGAGGGGTCTTGACAGGGTAGATGTGAAGAGGTTGTTTCCTTGTGTGGAAGAATCTAGAACTAGGGGTCACCCATTTAAAACAGAGATGAGGTGCAATTTTTTCACTGAGGGTCATGAGTCTTTGGAACTCTTCCTGAAAAGGTGGCGAAAGCAGAGTCTTTGAATATTTTTGAGGCAGAGGTGGATAGATTCTTGCTGCTGGTGGGAGGAGATAGGTTATCAGCAGTCAGTGGGATACAAATTTCAGGTTACTATCAAAATCAGCCATGATCTTATTAAATGGCAGAGCAGGCTCAAGGGGCTGAATGGCCAACTCCTGATCCTCGTTCGTACGCATGCTTATGCTTACTCATGTCAACTAAACAATGAGAATTCAGATGTCAATTTTGTAACACAAAAGAGTGGTTGTTCTGACATTTCAAAATCAAATATAGGCCTTGAATTGGTGAAACAGACAAAGACGCCGTTTGGCCTGCAACTGGATTTTAAAAAAAAAATTTTAAACAAATCTAAATGATTCTCTCAAAAGCCTGTGTGCCTCGGTGTCAAATTTTGTCTTATAACGGCCCTGAGAATTGCCTTGAATGTTTTGGCCCATAACTTCTGCGGAGTGACAAAGAGGAGTCAGATTGCGAATCCACTTCGACTTCCTCACCTGGAAAGTTAGCTGCTTCTTTCTCACCTGACCTTCCGACTTAGGCTGGGCAAGAACAGCGTAGTGCAGCTGGTTCCCTTACTGAGGGCTGGTGAGTTGGAGGTAAGGAAGCCACATCCACTTTATGGCACTAAACCCAAGCTGCTTTACAGTAGCTAAAGGTCCAGCCACTTCAGGGAGAAGTTAAGTTTGTAAGATAAGTGGGGTAGGATTGGGAGGGCGGAGGCGGTTCAGGTGGTCAGTACTATAGTTACCCAGGGGGTTAGGAGTGGTTTTAATTCTAACTTTTTCTGGGTAATTATTAATGTAAGACAGCCAGAACCATTCAGAGTTTGCATTTTATATCATACTTTCAGATGGTTCCCAGTGCAGGGCAGTTTCCCAACAGAAGTTTGAACTTTTGGGGCAATTGCCATACAATCCTTACCTGGAGACTCCCAGACAGGGTTTCCCAGTGCATCTTTGGGGTTGCCCTGCCAGTCCCCTCCATCATAGACTCTACGTTTACAGCACAGAAGGAGGCCATTCAGCCCATCATGTCCATGCTGGTCAACAAAGATCAGGCCACATTAATCCCATTCTCCAGCGCTTGGCCCATAACCCTGGAGGCTATGGCAACGCAAGTGAATATCTAAATACTTATAAAATGTTACGAGAGTTTCTGACTCAACCACCCTTTCAGGCAGCGAGTTCCAGACTCCCACCACCCTCTGGGTGAAAAAATTTCTCCTCAATTCCCCTCGCAGCTTTCTACCTCTTATGAATTCCCCAGAGCATTGAAGTTACAGGCCTTTATTACGTTAAAGGGCTATATAAATACAAAGTTGTTAACTTGAACAAAAAATATACAGGTGAAATTGAATGGCATATAGCAATCAATGCAAGGTATATTGCTGCTGTGCATTTTTAAATGCATTTCCTACAAAAATAACTAAACCCATTGGTTGTAAAGCACTTTGAAATCACGAAAAGGTGCTGTATAAAATGTAGGGCTTTTGCCCGTGCAAATTTAAAACTACACCAATTATTATAATATTTAAAAAATAACTGGCAATACAGCTTTAAAATGGAGACATGGATTGCAGGCACACACATGGGAGTTCAAGAATATTGACAAGGATTAATTTCTTTCCATACACCTTTGCATGAGGTTTATAAAAATACCATTGGGATTGTCTAAGGCCCACTGTGACCTTAACCTGCCAAGCTACATTGAAAAACAATTCCGTAACTTAGAAACAGAGCTCCAAAGGAACTTGTGTGCAGCAAGAGGATACCTTTGTTAATTCCACCCTTCTACATTTTTGCAGATGTAAACAAGCTTTCACAGCCAAGGTAACAGACAAGTGGAGTTCTTGTACACATATTGAAACGACTATTTTATTCGTTGATGGGGTGTGGGCTTTGCTGGCTAAGCCAGCATTTATTGCCCATTCCTAGCTGCCCTTGAGAAGATGGTGGTGAGCTGCCTTCTTGAACCACTGCAGCCCATGTGGTGTAGGTACACCCACAGTGCTGTTAGGGAGGGGGTTCCAGGATTTTGACCCAGCAACAATGAAGAAACAGCAATATATTTCCAAGTCAGGATGATGAGTGACTTGGAGGGGAACTTACAGGTGGTGGTATTCCCATCTATCTGCTGTCCTTGTCCTTCTAGATGGTAGTGGTCGTAGGTTTGGGAGGTGCTGTCGAAGGAGCCTTGTTGAATTCCAGAAGCACATCTTGTAGATGTTACACCCTGCTGCTACTGTGTGTCAGTGGTGGAGGGAGTGAATGTTTGTGGATGTGGTGCCAATCAAGCGGGCTGCTTTGTCCCGGACGGTGTCAAGCTTCTTGAGTGTTGTGGGAGCTGCACTCATCCAGGCAAGTGGAGGGTATTCCATCACACTCCTGACTTGTGCCTTGTAGATGATGGACAGGCTCTAGGGAGTCAGGAGGTGGGTTATTCATTGCACTATTCCTAGCCTCTGACCTGCTGTTGTATCCACAGTATTTATATGGCTAGTCCAGTTCAGTTCCTGGTCAATGGTAAGCCCCCCAGAGATGTTGAGAGTGGGGGAATTCAGTGATGGTAATGCCAATGAACATCAAGGGGCAATGGCTGGATTCACTTTTGTTGGAGATGGTCATTGCCTGACACTTGTGGTGCGAATCTTACTTGCCACCCCAAGCCTGGATATTGTCCAGATCTTGCTGCATTTGGACATGGACTGCTTTAGTATCTGAGGAGTCCCGAGTGGTGCTGAACATTTGTGCGATCATCAGTGAACATCCCCACTTCTGGCCTTATGATGGAAGGAAGGTCATTGATGAAACAGCTGAAGATGGTTGGGCCAGGACACTACCCTGAGGAACTCCTGCAGTGATGGCCTGGAGCTGAGATGTCTGACCTCCAACCATCTTCCTTTGTACTAGGTATGACTCCAACCAGCAGAGAGTTTCTCCCCTGCCCCCCACCCCGATTCCCATTGACTCCAGTTTTGCTAGGGCTCCTGGATGCCATAAACTGTCAAATGATGCCTTGATGTCAAGGGCAGTCACTCTCACCTCAGGAGTTCAGCTCTTTTGTCCATGATTGAACCAAGGCTGTAACGAGGTCAGGAGCTGAGTGGCCCTGGCGGAACCCAAACTGGGCATCTGTGAGCAGGTTATTGCTAAACAAGTACTAATTGATCGCACTGCTGATGACCCATTCCATTACTTTTCTGATGATCAAAAGTAGACTAATGGGGTGGTAATTCACTGGGTTGGATTTGTCCTTTGTGTACACAGGACGTACCTGGGCAATTTTCCACACAGCCGGTAGATGCCAGTGTTGTAGCTATACTGGAACAGCTTGGATAAGGGTGCAGCTAGCTCTGGAGCACAAGTCTTCAGTACTATTGTCAGAATATTGTCAGGGCCCATAGCCTTTGCAGTATCCAGTGCCGTTTCTTGATATCACGTGGAGTGAATTGAATTGGCTGAAGACTGACATCTGTGATGCTGGGGGCCTCCGGAGGCCGAGATGGATCATCTACTTGGGCACTTCTGGCTGAAGATTGTAGCAAATGCTTCAGCCTCATCTTTTGCGCTGATGTGCTGGGCTCCTCCATCAAGGAGGATGGGGATGTTTGTGGAGCCTCCTCCTCCAGTGAGTTGTTTAATTGTCCACCACCATTCACAACTGGATGTGGCAGGACTACAGAGCTTAGATCAGATCCGTCAGTTGGGGGGATCGCTTAGCCCTGTCTATCATTTGCTGCTTGGCACACAAGTAGTCCCGTGTTATAGCTTCACCAGGCTGACCCCTCATTTTTTAGGTATGCCTGGTGCTGCTCCTGGCGTGTCCTCCTACAGTCTTCACTGAACCAGAGTTGATCCCCTGGCTTGGTGGTAGAGTGGGGGGATATGCTGGGCCATGAGGTTACAGATTGTGTTTGAGTACAATTCTGCTGCTGATGGCCCACATCACCTCATGGATGCCCAGTCTCAAGTTGCTGGATCTGTTAGAAATCTATCCCATTTAGCACAATGATAGTGCCACACAACACGATGGAGGGTAACCTCCATGTGAAGCCAGGACACAACAACAGTATTGGGCGCCGTGACCTTACACAGTCATGGACAGGTGCATCTACAGCAGGTAGGTTGGTGAGGATGATGTCAAGTATATTTTTCCCTCTTGTTGGTTCCCTCACCATCTGCCGCAGACCCAGTCTAGCAGCTATGTTCTTTAGGACTCAGCCAGCTTGGTCACTAGTGATGTTACCAAGCCACTCTTGGTGATGAACATTGAAGTCCCCGAACCAGAGTACATTCTGTGCCCTTGCTACCCTCTGTGCTTCCTCCAAGTGGTGTTCAACATGGAGGAACACTGATTCCTCAGCTGACGGAGGGCGGTGCGTGGTAATCAGCAGAAGGTTTCCGGGTTTGACCTGATGCCATGAGACTTCATGGGGTCCAGAGTCAATGTTGAAGACTCCCAGGGCAACTCCCTCCTGACTGCATACCACTGTGCCGCTCCCTCTGCTGGGTCTGTCCTGCTAATGGGACCAGGATATACCCAGTGATGGTGGAGTCTGGGACATTATCTGTAAGGTATGATTCCATGAGGATGACTATGTCAGGTTGTTGCTTGACTAGTCTGAGACAGCTCTCCCAATTTTGGCACTAGCCCCCAGATGTTAGCAAGGAGGACTTTGCAGGGTCAATAGGGCTGAGATTGCTGTTGTCGTTTCCGGTGCCTAGGCTGATGCCACGTGGTCTGTCCAGTTTCATTCCTTTTTTTTTGCAGCTTTGTAGCGGTTTGTTACAACTGAGTGGCTTGTTAGGCCATTTCAGAGGGTATTTAAGAGTCAACCACTAACTCATAATTAGGATTTCTCTTAAAATCTGCAGCAGTTAGGATTTCCTACTCCTATGGCTCATCAATAATTGCACAGTACAGTGGGGAAGCAAGGCATTGAGATCAGGGAAGCCCCAGGTTCTGTCTTTTTAAAATAAAGCACACATTCCTGCCAATTTATGTTAAAATAATTTAAATGTGAATTTAAAAAATGTCACTCCATTGCCCAATAGGAAACCAAAGTCACTTAGCGTTCAGCAGTAGTATCAGACATACTTATTGGAAACCATTCAATCCTGTAATTAGATTTATTTCCAATTCTTTTCTGATATTGAACATTACATCTGTTCCCTTTCTATTCTGGTCTTACCTAAAGGCCCATAATGGATATTGAAAGTGTCAACCAGCTACTTAAATGCTGTGGCTATGTTTTTAGCTGGTCCATGCAGAGCTAATTTCATCTCAATTTGTGTAATGTGATTGGGTACATCATGGGGGGGGGGGGGTAAATGTTAAATCTAACCAGCCTGGCAGGTGACAGCCAGGTTAGAATCAGGTGCCTATTTTACACATCTGATTTTATTCTTGATTAAAGTCAACAGAGAGTAAAAATCAGGTCATGCATAAAAATGGGCAGCCAAGATAATCCAGACAGTCAATTTCCCTCTGGGCAGGTCCTCCATAATATTATTGCCATTAGTTTAGAAAGACGAGCAGAAAACGCCACAGCAACGTGTGAACAACATTTTATGCTTCACATTAATTATCAGCTTAAGCTTTAAACAGAGAGAGGATATCTAATAATAGCAAGAAGGGTTATACACAGTAAATAGATTGGTAAACTTTTTTTTTTTAAAAAACCACAATTTGCAGAAAGTGAGATCTACTCCAGAATTTGAACAATATGACTCAAAATGTTTAACTGTTGGAAGAACAAAAGCTTTGCAGATTAATCTTTAAGAAATCATGTGCATCACCTTCGAAAAGTACTGCAAGATTGTTCATCGGGTTAGGATTGCAGAGACAGAGTCTTCCACTCCAACCTACTCCAAGAGTTAGCTAACTTCCTGCAAGAAACTAGTTTTGACATCAAATATGATCAATTAATTATCAAATGCATGAAACTATTTGACTCAAAGATAGTCAGCTATTTCCAGTCAATTAGTTCTAATGAAATAGCTAGTAGTCTCACTTGTTGTGTCAGTCAGCACATAATCCTCCCTGTGCTGCAGAATTACCATCTTATTTAAGCATGATTAACTCTCTAGAACCACAATTATGCAAAGCCCTAAAAGCAGCCTTCCAAGGCATTACGCACAAAATAGTGAAAATTGACATGGTCACTTTTCTGATGTGATCCAGTAAATCTCTGGTATGCTGACGATTGGCCTTGAGAGTTGGTTTTACAGCAATTTTCAGGTCATTTTTTCCTCCCATTTAAACATCCTAAATAAAATATAAAGTTTACTAAAGAGGATTTTATGGCTGCTCATTGAGCAGGAAGAGGATACTGGCCACTCAATTATTTTAAAGGGAGCTTTTGTTCCCTTTGGAGGTACCACTGGATAGCTGAAGCAGTCAGCTGACTTGAGGCCTCAATATGCAAACTGGGGTCACATAGTTTACATAGGTGCTGATTGCCTCATTTGCAGCACATTGAGGCCAGAAAATGTTTAATCAATATTGACCTCAAGAGCTCGAAGCCTTTAGACTTCACTTTCTCATAGGCAGGACATACTGAAAGTGGAAGTGATGTGTAGCCATTTCATCTGCTGGGAGGTTTTGGGGGAGGTATTTATGGTCGGATTATGGGAAGAAAGCAAACACAGGTTGTGGTGGGGACGAGACCGTTGTTCACCTCCTTGTGGATTGTGCCTTTGCAAAAAAGGTCTGGAGAGAGATGCAGTGGTTCCTGTCAAGGTTCATCCCAAGCAGTTCTGTGACACAGGACTCTGTGCTCTACAGGCTGTTCCCAGGGACACACAGCGAGACAAACATCAACTGCAGCTGGAGGATCATCAACTCGGTGAAAGACGCTCTTTGGTCTGCCCGAAACTTGTTGGCCTTCCAGCGCAAAGAGTTGTCCCTGACCGAGTGTTGCAGACTGGCACATTCCAAAGTCCAGGACTACTTGCTGAGGGACGAACTAAAGCTTGGGGCAGCCGCCGCAAAGGCGCAATGGGGAAAGGTCGCTGTCTAAGAGCTTTCTGTCATAGTGCACCGAGGGGCTGGGAATTGTTTAGAGCCCCTCGGGCTGTACAGCTCACAATGAATGTATGCATTGAATACTAATTGTATTATAATTGTATTGAAGCACCTCAGAGTGCAACATGATGTATGTTGATAGTACCATGGTATTGGAGTTGACTGTCTGTAATGACCATGTTGAAATGATTGTAATATTTATCGATTGTATTGAAGCACCTCGTGATCCATGTGTAAAAGTTGAATCTGATTGCACTGTGTGATGGTGATTTTGAAATGTTCTTCCAGATATTTTATGAATAAAGTGTATTTTTCAAAAAAAAACACAGGTTGATGTCAGGACCAAGATAGGGACCTTTGTCAGAAAAGTGCTAGCAGAGCAGTCTGCACCCTTAGCATTATCTACTTTGACTTTTTCTAGGCTCCTGGGTCACTGCTCTAATTTGTCAACTTTTCCCATTTTCATTTCTACCTGCCTTAACTACCCACTTATTAGGACATCCTATGTCTCTTAATTATCTTTAATTTCTCATTATGTTTCCTATTGTAGTATGTTAAATGGCTAAGTGATATTAAAAGGTACATTTATAAACAGGTAACATGTACGCACACATCAATTCCTCCATTGACACCATTTCTGTTGTGTGGAAGGAGTATTTGGGATCCAGGTTCTCAGTGTTCTGCCCAACATATCTCTCTCTCTCTCTCAATCAGCCAACAGCAAAAAAAAATCTGGTCATCATTACATTGCTCTTTGTGGGAGCTGTGTGCAAATTGGTTTCCACATTTCTTACATTGTAGCTGATGAAGTGTAGTCACGATTGTAAAATCCTTCAGTACATCCGGAGATCATGAAAACACTATAGGAGTGTCAGTGTTTCTTTAAGAGGACTGAAGATTTCTCTCTTTTTCCAGATTACCGACTTTTGTCCCATGATAGGATAGTCATCAGGGACTATTATATATTGTCATAAATAAAACAAAGAGTGTAGCTGGTTGCTAGAGAGTTAATGAAAAGGTGTTCTTTCCTCCTTTCCAAGAAATAGTCACTTGCCACGTTATGATAAAGGCATTCAAGATAATGAAGGACGAAGAAAATTACAGAGCAAGCTCAGCAGCATGCACACAAAAAAGAGAAAGCATACACAGTGAGGTAGATAGATTCCTGTTAGGCAAGGGAACCGAAGGTTGTCAGCATCTGTGGAGAGAAAGACAGGGTTAATATTTCGAGTCCGTTTGACTCTTCTTCAGAGCTCTGAAGAGTCATACGGACTCAAAACATTAATTCTGTCTTTCTCTAAACAGATGCTGTCAGACCTGCTGAGTTTTTCCACCATTATCTGTTTTTAATTTCAGATTTCCAGCATCCGCAGTATTTTGCCTTTGCCAAGAATCTAAGGTTATCAGGGGTAGATGGGAATGTGGAATTCAAAACAAAAAGATCAGTCACGATCTTATTGAATGACAGAGGAGGCTCAAGGAGCCAAATGACCTACTTCTGCTCCTATTTTGTATGTTTGAATGAGAAAAATTGAACATGCAGACATGCAAAATGAAAGCGAATATGCAAAAACTGTTTTTTTAAAAAAACTTACATTAATATTAATATAGGAGCTCTGAACCTTAGTACATCCTAAGCACTTCAATCAAACAGCTCTGAAGATACAGTCACTGGTGTAATGTCATGATCACAGCAGCCTTGTTTTAAATACACAGAATTAGGTCCCACAAATGGCCATCCAATAAATAGCCAAATCATATTTTCATTTGTGATGTTGACCTGGACCAGTAAGAACTCAGGTCAGATGGTGACTTGGTTTAACATCTCATCTGAATGATGGCACCTACAACGTTCCTACAGTACTGTCCTTAAGTTTCAGTCTAGGTTATGTACCCAATTTCCTGAAGTGGAGCTTGAAGCACAACCATAACTCCGAGGAAAGAGTGCTGCCACTGAGCCAAGGCTGACATGGTTTTCACAAGTTGAATTAGAATTTAAAAACTTATTTCCACTAGGTTGATAGATCAGTAAATAACCAGCATAAATTAAACAGTATCACCAAGAGCCATAAAGGGAGAGGTGAAGCAACTTTAAGCTGAAGATCTTTTACGCTCTACTGGAAACAGTAGCTACAGAAATTTTTGAAGGAGTTAGACATATACAACAAGATTTGATAGGGGTATTAAAATCATGACATGTATTGACAGTAGATAGGGAAAAACTGTTCCCATTGGTAGAAGGATAGAGAACCATGGGGCACAGAGTTAAGATAATTGGCAAAAGAAGCAAGAAGAGACAAGAGGAGAAACTTTTTCCCCCTCACAGAGTGGTTAAGATCTGGAATGCACTACCTGAGCGTGTGGTGGAGGTAAGTCCAATCGAGGCATTCAAGAGGGAATTGGATTATTTTCCAAAAGGGAAAAAGATAGAGTTACCAAGAGAAGGCAGGGGAATGCCAGTAGACAAATTGTTCATTCGGAGCTAGTGCAGGCAATGGGCTGAATAGCCTCCTTTTGTGCTATAACAATTTTTTTTTTCTCTGTTAAGATTAAAAGTGTTGTGAAAGACAAGAGGTGGGGAATAAGAAAGGGATAGCTCAGTCAGCACAGACATGCTGGGTTGAATGGTCTCTTGTGCAGCAAAATCGTGTATCCATTAAATACAAGCTCAAGAAAGGAAACAGTTCAAGTCCATAAAGTTACAATTAAATTATTCAGTAATTTAAACATTTGCAGATTGATCTATACAATTTTGAATTTTTCAAATAATTGAAAAAGGAATATTCAAAACATATTTAAGTTTTTATTGGGATTTACAAACATGAATAATTTCATTACAGATACAAGGAGGTCTGTTCTGTAAAGAATGTTTTCTCACAAAAGAACCCTTCATAAGACCATAAGACATAGGAGCAGAAATTAGGCCCTTTGGCCCATCGAGTCTGCTCCACCATTCAATCATGGCTGATAAGTTTCTCAACCCCATTCTCCCGCCTTCTCCCCGTAACCTTTGATCCCCTTACCAATCAAGAACCTATCTATCTCGGTCTTAAATTCATCTTATCTCTCCAACTCCTATATTACCATTTCTGAAGAACTTTCTATTGGTCACTCAAGACAGAACATAGCCAAGACAGAGAAACCCATGGCTGTAATGCCCGTAGATTATGCTAAACAGCAAACTTGGAAAAAGTAAGATTCAACTATATATTAAAAAAATGTTTTATTTATATAAATGTATTCAGGTCTGGAACGACTGTGGACTTCGAATTGTTGACTGAATATTTCTAAACTACTTGGGCTTCATTCATGGTTTAACAAGTCATCTAAAATCTACAAAGCTTATTAAATGCCTCAAACTCCCAGCGACTGTTGTTTATCCCCAATTGATTTTTGAATCAAAATCTCCTACAAAGTTGTGCACACAGGAAGCTCCCAATATGGCAATCCACTTAATTCTGACACAGCTATTTCTAAATTAGACCACACAAATTTATGGCTGTACATCATTGAAAATAGCTCTTAATATGAAGAATACTTGAGCAGTATTTCGATCTGGAACACATTAGCCTACCTTACTTAATCAGTTTTCTACCACCTCATTTCAGGGTAAAATTTTGAAACTTTGAACTAGTCAGACAAATCAATTTCATTAAAAGTATCCTAACCCTCCAAATCTCAGCAAGTGTGTTAATGAGCTTGCCACATTTGTCACATTATCACATGGTGCTTAGGAAACTGGGTCAGACTACAGATGAGCGGGAACATGCAACTACACTCCTCATTCGCCCACCCAGATTCAAAAGGACAACACTGGCAAGAATGCCTCCTGCCAAGTTTCCAATTGGCACATTGATGCTAAAAATCCCTATACGCTAACCCTACTTCAACAATGTCAATTAAGCTCTTTTACTAAATTCAAAGAATCATTATTTACATGATAATGAATCATTATAAATGAATAACTCATTATTCATTTGGGTGTGCATTGCGAGCTGTCTATAACTTGAGTTGTCTCTCTGCAGAATTTAAGATTTAAAATAGTCCACTACAGCACATATTTTACTTTACATTAGCACTCCTATTCTCAATGCAATCTGCAGTTTGCATTAAGTTAATCATGTTTTCTTTCAACTCACTTGACAAGAATTCCTGAAAGGATAAATAAATTTACACAAAGCTGCTAAAATGAAATTGCTAATTTGTTCTCCATTCGCATTTAATGATTCAATTCTATTTTTATAGCTATACTTTTTTGTAAGTATATATCTTGAAAGTTAATTTCTTTTTAATCTTCCTTCCATCAGGTTAGAATAGCATCAATCTGGTTCATTTTGCAAGACTGTAGTGGAAGTATAGTGGAAAACACAAACAGGTATATTAAGAGAATGGCAGGGTTAGTGCCTAGGTGAACAAAATATTAAAAAGTAAACAAAAAAATGTAAACTTCTCAGAAATTTACACACCCGTCATGCACAATCTTCACTTGATAGCCAAGATATAGAAATGAACTGAGTTCCCAGGTTAGAGAGTCTTCCACAAACTAGACCTATCTGAAAACTGCCTCAAAAATATATTGGCTACAAAAAAAAACACAAAATGTACTCTACAAGAAATGCCTTAAACCTGATGAATTGTGTTGTCGTCACCTGTAATTCTTTTTCTAAAGCCTGAACTGATTTATATAAAACTTGAGCACTTTAGGATGTTTTGCTACATTAAAAAGATGCTATATCAATGCAGGTTATTGTAACACAGAAATAAAAATCAGTAATCTTATTGGAAGATCATAAATTTTGATAGACATATTAAACTGCCCTTTGGCTAGTTTAAAAGCAAGAGCATCATGCTGAGAAATGGAACTCATCGCTCCAATCCTCTTAACTACAACTATCAGCAAGGTTTTCATACTAAAATGGCTAGGAATTATCGGGCATTTGTGCATGTGGTTTTGTCTGCGTGGCTGATTTAATTGAATTAGAGTCAGATAGATGACAAGGTTGAACTTATCAAAAAAGTGTAAAAAGGGCATTTAAAATGCTCATGAGTGAGCTAGGGTAAAAGTCTCAGCAGATAAGGTGCAAGAGGTGTTTGCTTTTCAAAGAAACCCATGATAAAGTTTTACAACACACAGGATAAATAAGGCAAGGCTATTACATTTATTTTCCAAAAGGAAAGGCCACATTGACAACATGAATGATTTTTATACTATGAGAAAGTAAATTCCAAAGACAGGTGGAAACAATGAGATTTACAGATTAAAAAGGAAGGAATATATTAAGAAGGGTGGAAGGTTGTATCGGGGTGGCAGTATAAAATCTAAAAGGTACATTGTGTGAAACAGAAACAGGCTTGGGGAAATGGCCTCTAGCCACTTTGCAGAAGTCTGCTATTCCAGTATTCGAAGTTGTGTTAAAAAGCCTTTGGAATTCCACTGTCAAGTGGGTGCTGTGGTAGCCTTGCTGGACTGCCTCTCTATGTTTAAAATCTATTTTAGACTGTTGCCTTAAAGGTGGTATGTAGTTGGGAGTCAGGTTAATTAGGAATTTGTTATAACATTAAGTAAAGATGTAATCTTACGTATGTGTTTTAAATGTCTTCTTTTGCTAATAATGTTTTAATTTTTAAAAATCTCTAAAAAGGTGTTCGTAGGCTCATTACTTCTGAATTCAATGCACAAACCTTCGTGTAATAGCTATAAATTACAAAACTGTTGTGATAGTGTGGCCAAGTTTCCACTGTGGATTTGGCCAGCCTAGCAAATATCACCTGTTGTGTCATAACAATATCAATGACTTGGGTGAAGGGCCAAAATGTATGTATGTGTCATCAGCAAATTTTGCAACCAAAAGATAGGTAGGAAAGCAATTTGTGAAGGAGGACATAAGGAGCCTGAAAAAGGAAAATAGATAGGTTAAGGTGAGTGGGCAAAAGTTTGGAGTATGATGTGGGAAACGTGAACTTTTCCCCTCTGGTAGAAGAATTTTTTTTTTTAAAAAGGCAATGTGTTATTTAAAATAAAGAGAGATTGCAAAACTTGGTAGTATAGAGGGATTAGAGTGCCCTAGTACATTGATCACAAAAAGTTAGTATGCAGATACAGCAAATGATTGGGAAGGCAAATGGAATGTAGGCATTTATTGTAAAGGGAATAGAGTATAGAAGTAAGGAAATTTTGTTAAATTTGTACAGGGCATTAGTGAGATCGCATTTGGAGTACTGTGTACAGTTTTGGTCTCCTTACTTAAAGGATATAATTGTATTAGAATCAGTTCAGAGAATGTTGGCTCAACTGATGAACTAAGTTGAACTTAACAGAGATGAAGGGGTTATTTTACCAGGAAAAGTTCGACCTGTATCCATTGGTGTTTAGCAAATTGGGAGGTGATCTTATTGAAACATATAAAGATCCCAAGGGGACTTGACAGGTGGATTCCAAGAGGATGTTACCCCTTGGAGAGATACTAGAACTTGGGGAACAGTTTAAAAATAAGGGTCTCCCATTTAAGACAGAGGTGAGGAGAATTTTTTTCTCTAAGGGTAGCTAGTATATGGAATTCTCTTTCCCCCAAAGAGCAGTGGAGGCAGGATCATTGAATATTTAAGGCTGAGTGAGATAGATTCTTGATTGACAAGGAGGTCAAAGGGTATAGGAGATAGGAAAGATAGAGAGTGGAGTGGAGGCCATGGTCAGATCAGCTATGATCTTATTAAATGGCAGAACAAAAACAGAATTACCTGGAAAAACTCAACAGGTCTGGCAGCATCGCCGGAGAAGAAAAGAGTCGACGTTTCAATTCCTCATGACCCTTCAACAGAACTGTTCTGTTGAAGGGTCATGAGGACTCGAAACGTCGACTCTTTTCTTCTCCGCCGATGCTGCCAGACCTGCTGAGTTTTTCCAGGTAATTCTGTTTTTGTTTTGGATTTCCAGCATCCGCAGTAGTTTTTTGTTATTAAATGGCAGAGCTGGCTCGAAGCATTGAATGGCCTACTCCTACTCTCAATTTATACTTAGTATATAACTTGTGAAATATTCTGTACAACAGCCAACAAACAGTTGTATAGTCAATTCACTGAAATTGTCAGCAATATAGAGTGTGTTTTGAAAAACACATTTAAGCTCCGTAAATCATTGAGCAAAAACCTGCCACAAAAAAAGTTACAAACTCTCCAAATGCAACTCCTGAATATAATGCCTATACACAGCCATTGTAAGCAAGGTTCCCAGGAAACAACACTTTGGTAGCTAAAAGCAGGCTATGTAAATATTTGAAGCAAGCTGATATGGGAGAATTCAGTAACCCTGATTAGATTTAACTGTACAAAAGGTCATTACACAACAAGCCTGAAAACTTGTGCAAACTGCTCTGCTTTCTCAAAATTTCAACAGATTTAATTAGAGAAACTTGGAGATCTCTACAGCATCTCAATCAATCCACTTCAAATTGGTACATTGCCAGGCTGAGCTACTGGAATCTTGGCAGTTTACCCTGTCCACTGTAATGAATTTTCAAATGTGTGTGTCATGGCTAGGGATGTAATATGTTTTTCTTAAATTGCTGAAGGCTTACTGTTAAATTTGTGAAGCTCCAATTAAAAAAAGTAAAATTTATAAATCGAGACATCAGGATCATTTTGTCTGTAATCATTGTATTTATTCCAGCTAATGTTACCTTTTAAAGAATTTCTTACCCTGTTTAAGGAAAATATAGGATCATGAAAACATTTGAAAGTATGCAAATAAAGGTTAACAAATTAGTTATAAATTTATGTGAACAAAAATCACCACTAAACTGAGCTGACTTCCAGGTGAGAATCATGGCTTTGGCTCTTTTATCTCACATTAGTGAGCTGCTGATAAACTTAGGAGTACCAGTTGCACGGGTACAGAATTTGTAGCAGCAACCAAAGACAACTGTTTTGATCTTTCCAACGTATAACTGGAGGAAATTGTGGTTCAGCCAAAAATGAATAAGTAATCTGACAGAGACAATGCAGAAGTTCAGAAAGATGGTGTGAGATAGAGTTGAATATCATAAGCATTCATATGGAAACTGACTTCACGTCTGTATATGGTGTCTCCAAGAGACAGCATGTAGTTGAGGAAAAGGAGGGGGTGAGGAACTCTGCAGGTAATGTAGGAGCAGGAGTAGCTAATTTGGCCTTTCAAGCCTATTGTGTCATTCAATGAAATCATGGCCAACCTGAATCCTAACCAACTCTTACCTCTTAATACCGTTGGGTAACCAAGAAAAAAAAAATCAACCTCCTTTATAAAATGTTAGGAAGTGAAACTTTGATCCAAGCGTTTAAGTGTTTCCAGAATTCTTAGTGTTACTATCAGCTAGTCATCAAGTCTGATTTAAGGTCATTTATAAAATAACTAATCAATATAGAATATCAGCAATGGACAAGTTCAAGAAGATACTTTCACAGTATAACAAAAACAGTTGCATAAGAGGAACTTTAAATGTTACCAGAAGGCCATTGTCAACTATGTCAACAGAACCATGCAGCAAGTTATCAATCCCATCCCAGAATTTTGCAAATTGCTACAAACTGCTGAAACTGTGGGTTTAGTGGAGACCTGCACTCCAATATCAAAGCATGAATTTATTCAGGTTCAGTTACTTGAACCCGGAGATAAGTTATGGTCAACTCTTGGCTCCCTTTAATCTAAGTTATTTGATAAATCACACTAAATTAGCACTTAGCTACTGATTTTTCCAGTCATTTGTTAGCCATTTTTTTCAACTCAAAAAATAACTTACATTAATGAGACTATGTGGGCAATATCAGACTTTCAACAAATTGTACCACAGCACTTAACCTTTCATGAAGGAATTGTAATACATCAATTGTGCAACACTTGCAGGGATGGCACACTAATGAGAACAGCAGCTCTGCAAAACAAAAAGCATCCTAACCAACCCAGCAGCTACTGTTGGGACTTAAATGCACCAAGCTAAGTTAATTAACACCACAATGCAGTTAACCAAACCAAAAAATACCAAACACAAGTATTTATGAAAAGAACAAAATTCACCTGAATAAGTTCTTATAACTCCAACCTCTTAAAATAGAAAGGGTTAGCAGCGCAAGTATTGCAACAGTCTCCAAATCATTCATGAGATAAGCTTTTTTTTAAAAAATAAATCGTTCATGGGATGTGGGCACCACCAGCAAGACCATCATTTACGTCTCTCATTGCCCTTGAGAAGATGGCGATGAGCCATCTTCTTGAATCACTGCAGTGTGTATTGCACCATGACACCCTGTACTGCCAGGTAGAAAGTTTCATACTGTACCATGGAACCAAAATATGGCAGCTTAAAATTCCACACATCGCAGAAATATTAGTAGGAGTGTCTCTAAAAATTCCTGCACAACTCTCCCTTTTTTTAAAAGTTCATTCACAGGATATGGGTGTCACTGGCAAGGCCAGCATTTATTGCCCATCCCAACTGTCCTTGAGGAAACAGAACTGCCCTTCCTGAATCCAGCCAGTTGCTTGCTAGGTCAATTTGGAGGGCAGTTAAGAGTCCAGCATAATGCTGCAGATCTGGAGTCATTCAGATATAGGCCAGACTGGGTAAGGGTGACAGATTCCCTTCCCTAAAGGCCATTTGCAAACCAGTTAAGATTTTACCACAATCCGTGCACAAGCCATATTTTTCATACAAATGCATACAACAATGCCTTATTCTATGATTTCATTGGGAACCTATGTTTCAAGATGCCCCAATTTTGAGTTGGAACAAATTTCTTGTTAAGAATAAGTTATAAATAATGCATTCACTGCTTCATATCGTTTTTTTAAAAAGCCAGCAAGTTGCATGTTCTTCCAAACTGTACATCTTAAGTGTGATGATTGGCAACAGACCACCTTGAAGTCCAAAACTGACTTTTTAAAATGCTATACTTACAGAACTGGTGTGAGGTCCTTGTAAGATTGGACTATCCCGAGCAAGTGCCACTATCACTTTGCTCTTTTCTCCAGCCCAATGGACAACCATTTGATTGTGAGAATCATTGAGGTTCACCTGCAACAAAACAATGAGGCAACATTAATATTCAATCAATCAATCAATATGCAAGTTGCATTAGAAGTGCACTTACAAATATTGCAAACTGATGCTGACATTTCGCAAATACAAAATAGGCTCAATTAATAGCTTACTTTATAATGCACCAATGCTTTTATGTTTCCTATTTTCACTAAAGAATCTGAAGTAACATTTGCCAGTTCAAGTACAAAAATAATTCCATATTTCAGCATTAAGAGTCTCGTGCTGCATTCAAAAGATAAGGAAAAGCCTGAAGATATAAATCTGAGCATGAGTGTGAACATGGCACTGAGTGCAAGCATTTTCTGCCCAGAATCTTACTAGCACAGTAAAATACAATCTTACATTATTTCAAATGCCTGATTAACTCAACTAGTAGTAGGTAACCAGAATGCACACAGCTGATTGTTATGCTCAAAGAAACACAAATCTATTAAAATGCACACATCTCTCCACTGGTCTTTTTTCCTTCATTATAAGGGCAATTTTGAAATGTCCCAAGGTCATGAATGGCACTACCTAAATGCAAGTCTTTTTCTCTCCTGATTACATGACTGTAACCAGGTCATTGGAGAGTAACGTAACGTACAAGTTTTACCTCCTGCAAGGGGGAGATGGTGACAGTGGTAACGTGCTCAATTAGTAATCGAAAGGCCAGGTTAATACTCTGGGTTCAAATTTAAATTCACTTAATAAATCTGGAATGTGAAGCTAGTCTCTGTGATGGTGGCCATGAAACCATTATCATAATTTTGTTCACTAATGTCCTTTAGGGAAGGAAATCCCAGTCTGGCCTACATGTGGTTGACTCAGCATTTATTGCAATTTAAGAATCACATGTGGCTAGACCAAGTAAGGACAGCAGATTTCCTTCCCTACAGGGCATCAGTGAACCAAATGGGTTTTTAATGACAATCAACAATGGTTTCATGGTCATCATTAGACTTTTAATTCCAGATTTTTTTATTGAATTCAAATCCACCATCTGCCGTGCCAGGATTCAAACCTAGGTCCCAGAGCATTCCCGTGGGTCTCTGGATTACTAGCCTAATGACAATACCACTACGCCATTACCTCCTCTGCCCACAGAAATGGCCTAACAAGCCACTCTGATGCGCACATCCCATGGAGGAATAAAAAAACAAGCTAAGGAGCACAAAATTTGAATAGCCTTGGCACAAATGTTGCATATTAAGATTTTAAAAAGGTACTATGAAGAACACATCTATTATCCATCAAGAAAAGGGATCATAGGCTCTTCCTGATGAACAGGCATTTGATAGCATTCTCACTTTGCATGCAAATTCAAACTCCATTTGAGCACAATAAGTCAAGCTGATGCTTCAGTGAAATCCTGAGGCTTTTTTTGTAATGGCAGTCCAATAACAAAACTTGTGTGTCATCACACTGCCTTGTTTCTGCATCATGTCTGCATCAGAGGTGGAAAGATCTGAAAACTGTCTGGGGGTTTCCAAAAGGCACTTCCCAGGATCATGGTCAAACTATGCATACAATTTTTGCATCCGTCTGTTTCATGCTTTGGACTGTTGAAATACCAATTTATCAGCTTAAATCTTGGAAACAATTACCTATTGCTGATGCCATTTTACTAGGGCCTGCACTCTAAAATCAAGACAGACATCTTAAAATGCTTCACCTACAGAAGACAATGGGCTGAATAACCCACTCCACACCAGCCCACCTTACAGCCATAATGTGCTGCCAGTAGGCTAAACAAAAGCAGAGTGGGACTTCTGCCCTTCACTGGGGTTTAGCCAGCAGCTCCATTCCTGGCAGTGCCAAAGCAGGTTAGTGGTCACTACCGGGGCTGCAAGAGGAAGGCAGCCCATGGATTCCCAGGACCAGAAAAGTCTCAGGTCTCGGGCAGGGGTTCAGTTTAAGGCTAGGTGAGTAGAAAGAAGAAGGGGGTTCTATCTTCAGGACACTGCCCCAAAAGATAGAAATCCCCCCTTCCTTCGACTAAATTTACAAAAGACTGCCTGGTCCTGCCCAGCTGCCCACATCAAACAAACATTTTATGGCATGGGCAGCGTATCATCACTGGTTTAGTTACAACCCTAATTGACCTGTTTAAATATGTGGTCAGGCCGATTTCAGCCCTCGCCCTATTTTATACACCCCCACTGCCGAAAACATGCCAAACACAGCCCAACTTGTGTCCAATTAAAAATCTCGATTCTCCAGTTGAAGCTTCTACAAAATACCAATAAAAAGCAGAAATAAAAATTCAACAAGTTTCCCCAACTAAAGCACCCCAAACAATTAGAATATTTTTTTTCCTCCCCAGTACTGCACTCTTCCCTATGGGGATTATCCTACAGGCTGGTTTCCTTCCAGTATTAAGTTCTGGATTAGTTGAAACATTTATTTTTTTATTTTCTTGCTCCTCTCAATTCACCTCCATCCTCTAGCCACCCATCCTCCTTTCTCTAGACACCCATCCATCGCAAAATGCTAAACATGCCAAGATTTTAGATATTTTCTATGAAAATACATCGACTTTTCCAAGCAATTTTACAGCTAAAACATAATAAAAACCTAATCTTCATGATGGAGGAGGAAGAGGGATTCATTAACTGCTGCTGCCTGGAAAGCCATACGAGCTACTTTAACACTTCTAGATTATCACCCACTCTCTGCAGTTGGTGAATAGAGATCGCATTTGCTACTCCAAATTACAACTTAGCTCAGTTCTGATGCCAGTTCAGGAAAAACTATAGGTGGCCTGTAACTACTAAGCGTAAACAAGTTCCGTATAGTTTTCAGACCTGTAAAAAATGAATGCAAAAAAACACTGTAGCAAACAAGTTAGGCTCCCATAACATGCTATGCAGTCATCCAAAAAAACATATTTCAGAAAGCAGCCTGTACCTCTGCTAAACTTTGGCAAGCCAGATCCCAAGTAGAAGGCTGTTTGTCCAGAGATAGGATCAGACTCAATTGTGATGCACCCAAACAGTAAAATAACCTGTTAACACTCGGCCCACATATGAAAGAAAGAAAACCCTTCTACTACATCAGGTATCACCAATAGATTTACAGCAAAGTACTTTTCATGTGTAGTCACTTTTGTAATGTGACAGCCAAATAGTGCACAGCAAGATCCCACAACAGCACCACGATATTGACTAGATGTTCTGCTTTAATGATGTCAGCTGAGGGATAAATATTTGACAGCACACCAGGGCAAACTCTCCTTTGGATAGTGCCATGGGGTGTTTTACATCCACCTGAGGGGGCAGAAACACCTTAGTTTAACATCTCATTCAAAGGCACTGTAGCAGACTGTCACCCAAACTGTATGTCTCTGGCATATCACTTGAACACAACTGAACCACAGTTAATACATGAACAGCAGCAACTTAGACAAGGTACCAGAGGCTGATCAAGATCCATGCCTCAGTACTTTCAGGAGAGGAGAATTACAATCTTTTTTTTTTAAATGCTATATTCTGTCATAATAAAAAGCAAAAGGAGTAGAAAGCAAGCATTTCCTCCCTACCAGCCCAGGACAGGAGCAGCAAATTAAAAGGTATAAGATGAAGTTTTTAAATGTGCAGGTCTCCCCTCTGGATATATTTTTAAACAAACACATTGAGCAATAGTTTGCCTTTGCCACAGAATTTTCAATTTGCCAAAGATTAAAATTAACCTCATACAACTGGAAAACACCAATTAATAAAGAAAGACAATCTTATGAACTGGAGTGCTACAATTACAGTATATTGTCACAGCATTATCACAACCATTTCCCCAGTATCAACTTACATCTTATTTTCTTTGGCAAAGAGTTTTTGCTGAAAAAGGATGCTATAGTGGCAAGTACATAGAGGATTCATTGTCAAATGCTTTTTATTTTTTCCTACCTCATCACCCTAACAAAAACAAAAAGCACCAAGAAATACTGTTCAAGATACTTATGAATTCAAGTTAACAATGAAGAGAAGACAGTGGAGTCATGTTAGTTCCGCTTTCAATTTACATTGTGCTCATTACATGATAGGTAAATTTACACAGGTGAGTGTGGGGTAGGGAATGAATGAGGCAAAGTTCCAACACAAGGAGGGCTTTGAGGACAAGGAGAGTTCTAGCAACTGGAGACAAAATGACCCAAGTGGCCATGGGTGGTGGGAGTTGGAAATGAGAAATGGGTCACTGTTTAGAGTTCTAGAGGACAGGTGCAGCAATATCAGGCAAAACAGAAAGAGCAACAACCTTAAACTCCCACCTCTGGAACAAGAAGCCTTAGCAAGAACATGAGTGATGAGGATGAGCAAACTGTTTGCAGCATTCTGGAATAATTCAGTTTATGAAAGCTGGAAGCAGAAGGCCAAAATCCTATCTGCAAAGCATTTGCTCCCTAGCCCAGCTTTTCAGCTTTCATTCTTTTAATTACATAATAGAACCAAACATTAGAGAAATAACAGTCAGGACTAACATTCCTATTTTTTGGGAAATATCAGTATCCCACATTAACAGAACTCAATCTGAAAACTGAACATGTCCTATAAATAATATCAATCCTCTCTCTGAACATTTATCAACAATTCAAGTTTTTCCAGCTGTATTGGCCTTCTTCTCCCAGTTCATTCCATAATCGAGAGCAAACACTTGCAGACAAGAGAGAGCACAAATGAGAGAGAGAGAGAGAGAGAGAAATATTTAGGCACAAAACTCCAGAATTAGAACCAGGAGAGAGTTCTTCAGTGGCTAACTGTCAGGGGAAAATATGTAGAAAAGGAGAGAAGGTTGTGTGTAAGGGTAGGCATTTTGAGATCTAATAAGTGTGAAATGTCTTCAGCATCGTCCTTTGAAGACAGCAGCTTGAGGTAAAGAAAACTCACTTTGAATTCTACTTGTTCAGGGTATCAGGTTTCTTTGCCTGTCTTTAAAATCTGTGTGTCTTACAGTTGCCTTAATGAAAGTGTAACCAGGAGTGAGATTGATTAAGGGATTTAGAAGTTATCATAGTAGTAATTTGTAGATCTATGTATGTATTTAGAAATCATTTCTCTTAAGAAATGTTTAACCTAGTTTTGTAAAAACCTAAAAGACTTGGTGGCCTTATTACTACTGAATTCAAGGCATGCATCTCAAAATTTATACAAACTGCCAAACAAGTTGTGGCAGTTGTTTCAAGTTTCCCTTTGGGATTTGAACAACTCAGCATTTACCATCTGCTGTGTCATAACACTATGCTTCAGATGCTAATGATGCCGGTGTTAAACAGGGAATTTACAACCGAGAGACGGTTGGAGGAGATTTGAAGGAACAACCTTGCCAGAAGTGAGCAAAAGGTGCAAAAAAATCTCATCTTTGAAACAGTTCTCAGACCAAGTGACTAAACTCCCAATTTCTGATAAGTATTGACTTTAGTTTTGGAGTGTAAGTCAAATGGGTAGAAGGAAATTTGAGTTGGAAGTTCTGTTTAGAATACAAATAACTGAATTCTTTGCACTTTAAAGTAACTGACAATTTAAAGGTAGTGTAGTTATTAGCATCAATATTCATTTATTTTTGTGTAGTAAAATTGTTTTGATTTAAACTGTGAACCTTGTGGCTTCAATCTTAGTAAATACCTGAGTTTTCAGATTCTTAAAAAAAGTAAACAAACATGTTACAGGTCTCGACCGAGATCGTAGCCTCCTGTAATGTTTTTAATCACATTAAATGGACAAGGACTACGTTCTGAAATGGCCTAGCAAGCCATTCAGTTCAAGGGCAATTGAGGATGGGCAACAAGTGCTGGCCTTGCCAGTGGATGCCCATATCCATGGAATAAAAAAAATTCCATTAACAGAACAGAAACACAATTACCATAAGACCATAAGAGCAGAAATTAGGCCATTCAGCCCATCGAATCTGCTCCGCCATTCAATCATGGCTGATAAGTTTCTCAACCCCATTCTCCCACCATCTCCCCATAACCTTTGATCCCCTTACCAATCAAGAACCTATCTATCTCCGTCTTAAATACACTCAATGACCTAGCCTCCACAGCCTTCTGTGGCAATGAATTCCATAGATTCACCACTCTCTGGCTAAAGAAGTTTCTCCTCATCTCTGTTCTAAAAGGTCTTCCCTTTACTCTGAGGCTGTGCCCTCGGGTCCTAGTCTCTTCTAATGGAAACATCTTCCCCACGTCCACTCTATCCAGGCCTTTCAGTATTCTGTAAGTTTCAATCAGATGCCCCCTCATCCTTCTAAACTCCATCGAGTATAGACCCAGAGTCTCAAACATTCCTCATGTGTTAAGCCTTTCATTCCTGGGATCATTCTCGTGAACCTCCTCTGGACGCTCTCCAGGGCCAGAACATCCTTCCTGAGATACAGGGCCCAAAATTGCTCACAATATTCTAAAGGTGGTCTGACCAGAGCCTTATAAAGCCTCAGCAGCACATCCCTGCTTTTATATTCTAGTCCTCTCGAAATAAATGCCAACATTGCATTTGCCTTCCTAACTACTGACTCAACCTGCAAGTTAACCTTAAGAGAATCCTGGACTAGGACTCCCAAGTCCCTTTGCACTCCAGACTTCTGAATTCTCTCCCCAATTAGAAAATAGTCTATGCCTCTATTCTTCCTACCAAAGTGCATGACCTCACACTTCCCCACGTTGTATTCCATCTGCCACTTCTTTGCCCATTCTCCTAACCTGTCCAAATCTTTCTGCAGCCTCCCCGCCTCCTCAATACTACCTGTCCCTCCACCTATCTTTGTATCATCTGCAAACTTAGCCAGGATGCCCTCAGTTCCTTCATTTAGATCATTAATATATAAAGTGAAAAGTTGTGGTCCCAACACTGACCCCTGCGGAACTCCACTAGTCACCGGCCGCCATCCTGAGAAGGACCCCCTTATCCCCACTCTCTGCCACCTGCCTGACAGCCAATCTTCTATCCATGCTAGTACCTTGCCTCTAACACCATGAGCTCTTATCTTACTGAGCAGCCTCCTGTGCGGCACCTTGTCAAAGGCCTTCTGGAAGTCCAAGTAGATAACATCCATTGGCTCTCCTTTGTCTAACCTACTCGTTACCTCCTCAAAGAATTCTAACAGATTTGTCAGGCATGACCTCCCCCTTGATGAAACCATGCTGACTTTGCCCGATTTTACCATGCACTTCCAAGTATTCTGAAATCTCATCCTTAATAATGGACTCTAAAATCTTACCAACTACCGACGTCAGGCTAATTGGCCTGTAATTTCCCATCTTTTGCCTCACTCCCTTCTTAAGCAGGGGGGTTACATTAGCAATTTTCCAGTCCTCTGGGACCCTCCCTCACTCCAGTGATTCCTGAAAGATCACCACTAACGCCTCCACTATCTCTTCAGCTATCTCCTTCAGAACTCTGGGGTGTAATCCATCTGGTCCAGGTGATTTATCCACCTTCAGACCTTTCAGTTTTCCTAGCACCTTCTCCTTGGTAATGGCCACCATACTCACCTCTGCCCCCCGATTCTCTTGAACTTTGCGTCAGTCTTCACAGTGGAAGACACGAGTGACATCCCCAAAGTACCTATTCAGTTCCTCCGCCATTTCTTTGTTCCCCACTACTACTTCTCCAGCGTCATTTTCCAGCGGCCCAATGTCCACTTTTGCCTCTCTCTTACCCTTTATATATCTAAAAAAACTCTTGCAATCTTCTTTTATATTACTGGCTAGTTTACCCTCATATTTAATCTTCTCCCTCCTTATTTCTTTTTTAGTTGTCCTTAACTTACTTTACACAACATCTATGGCAAAACAAAACTTTTTCATAATCAAAACCACCAAGATCAGAGTATATGAACAAGAGGCCAAATTTAGAGGAATGAAGTGGTCTTAGTGGGGGTCATAGGAAGCGAATGAAAGGGAGAGAAAAGGCATGAAAGGATTTATACACTTGGGTAGAGGCATTATATGAGGCATTAGGGACTGGTGATGGGTGAGCATGTCTTGGCATGGGTTAGGATACAGGCTGAAGAGTTTTGGGCAACCTGAAGTATATGGATAATGGACGATAAGAAGGTGGCTGAGAGAGGACTGGAAATGTTGAATTTGGAAGTGACCTTGTAGGTCACTCATCCATGAACAAACACTGATTATATGTAGAAAAAAAACCACCCAGTTGGCTGGCAACATAAGCAAAGTGAGAATAAGATGATAGGTTATTCTGGTAGTACATGGTCATTACCTTGAAGAAGCATATCAGTTGGAATTCTGCTACTAAAAAAGTGAGAACTCACTCCAATGGCTGATTGTTGCAATAAAAGGACACCAATGAAGTGAATGTTCCAAACACTACGCTGTTGGTCAATTCTTTTTTCAAGAAGTAAAGCTGCTTTCCAGATCAACTTCTCATCAAGAGAAAAAAAAATAGAAAATTGTATGACTGCTTATCAAGGGTACATTGGCGGCTTAGCCTCAGTGATTTTTCGTTGGCAGGAACTCTGTTTGTATTGTAATGAAACAAACCACAGGCTGAATTGGCCTCTTGAGGAATACTATTTTCATCAGTTTATCTTGGATAAGTGCTGAGGGTTATCTGTTGTGAAACCCAATACTCCCAGTGGAACTTTCAACAGTTCAAAGGGATATTTGAAGATGGAATCTCTGATGTCATTTAGTTGGGCATATTTTGTCCAAGCGTTTTACTCCAGGACTTGCAAGGGCCAATTTTCAATTGGTGTGAAAGATTTTGGATATTTATAAGGAATGAGCTAGAAACCCTGGATTGTTCAAAGAGCAGAATTTGATTAAATATATTAAAAAGGGTAAAACACAATTATTAAACAGATCATTTAGAAGGTATCCTGGGAAGGATGACCAATTTCAAAAGGTTATTACTATTTCAGACTGTCTCAACTAGCCTTGGAAACAATGTATTTTTCAGAGATAAGCAGAGCTTAAAGATAAAAGCAATTGCTCAGCTAGGACTAGGAGGAGAAACCATGAAAGACTGTCTCATGTATTTTCAAACCGCTTTTGCGTCAGCGAAATATGGGGGAAGAGCTTTGCCAGCAAGGCTGTAAAAGCAGCCAGTTTACAAGACTAGTCAGATGAACACCAAGGTCAGAGAGAATTAAACTCTCAAGTCTCCCAAAGCAAATGAATTTATCCAGAGTCTGGAGTTGTACCGTTGACTTAAGGTTGTATGCATCTCTCCCTATAAACCTGTTTTAGTTAGAAAAAAGTTTGAAGCCCTGATTGATCTTAACCCTGATTACCTTAGTGGAAAGAGCATTAGTTAAAAAATACAATAAAGGTATACATCTAAATGATTAACTAGTGTTAATATTGCCAGACTGCTAAAGAGCTAATAGTAGTCAGTTTTGTGGGCCAGCTTATTTGTATAATTATTCACCAATTCAGGTATGGACTTGAAGACACAGGAAATGGACAACAGTTTGAGAGACTTAAATACAGGCTAATGGAGAGTATCACAATGGGATAAAAATTTTCAATAGTTCAAATAAGCATTGTAACTAATTTTAGTCATGGCTAAATGGACACAAGATTAAGAAGTGTTACTGACCAGAAGGGGGGCAGAGGGATTAATTTAAACAGTACTAATTTCCACTCTCATCACTTGTCCATAAACAGAAAGGTGTTTTGATTAGTTTCCCTCTTTATAAGCGGTGACGTATTTCACAACCCTTGGTTTTGGTGTGATCCAATTTTCTATTTATAAACTCACAGTAAATAAGAAATAGGATGATGAACTCAAAAGGGTTAGTTAATTTGCACACATTAAACACAAAAAGAAAGTTCACAATGGCCCCCTCACTTCAGATTGTAAAGTCATGGGCAGATAAAATAAATATTTACAGTACAGAGGAAGGAAATATTGTTTCCCATGGGTTCCAGAGTCCAGAATCAAAAACCAAAGAGGAATTCTTTCACAGAGGTTGGCAGACTGAAAACCGATGTTGTAGAGTTACCTTTTTCGGTGGTATTGACTTCATACAATGAGATAGACACAGATGAATCAACCTTGTAGGCAAAGACACAGAATTTCCAACAGAAGCAGTGTAGATGGGACCAGGTGTTCAACCCTGGCAGAGCTCCTTTTCTGTGAGGCTATTATTCAGGCGGTAAACCGCAGACTGTGACTGTGCAGTTCAACAAGGCAATATTACTTGTTCCACAAGCCAGAGGCCCATGTCACATGACTCCCACCTCTCCACCATCTTTGACAAAAGGATATGCATCTATTCTCTGGATTCCAATGACTGGTAAATGTCTCAGCCATTAGGAATTGAAAAGAAGGTTGTGGGGCCTTTGACATGGCAGACAATCCATCTCCTTCTAACCAGCCTGGGTTAAATATAGATGGCCTTCGTATAGCTCTCTGAAGTTGAGCTGTACAGTCCACAGGAGGCCATTAGTGGCTCATCAGGTAATGAGGTGCGAGTTTTCCTAAAACTGCCAAGCAGGTTCTTTTGTTCAGGGGTCACAGACAGATTCCGCCATTTTAAAAAAGGTCTTTGTTCAGTTTTTAAAAAAATAGAAATAGCAATGAGCATATTTACGTATTTTATAAAAAAGATATGCAGTGTGAGGTCTTAGTGCCTTAGGAGGTAAAGGCAAAAATTGGGAAAGAAATAATCTGACTTGAGGGTTAGTTACTGTCCTAGTCCTATGGTGCATATTAGGAGATGGTACAGCGCTACATCTGGCTCTCTATTGAGGGAACTGTAGATTCTTCACCTCAACTGTTACCTAGTTGGTATAAAAAGTACTTGCCAAGATTTGTTAGTCTTGCTTTGTCCGATCACTTGTGCAGGTAGTTTTTCACTTGCCAATTTCTTTTCCTCTCTTAAGACCCTCCTTCAAACCCACCCTTTGTCAAAAATTGATGCAGAACCAATGCTGCTCTGAAGATGTTGGAATGTTTTCAATGCATTATATAAATGCAAGCTGTTGATATCTTTAGAGTTTTAGAAATCAGAATAAAAACTAAAGATTGGAGGAACATGAACACAACACTAAATTCTAAAAGGAATGTACAAAGATGAGCACTTCAATTAGTATCTTATAATTTGTAGTAGAAAAAAAATCATTAATGAGGGCTTTGTGAAGAGAGTAACTATGAAATACTTCACTGCTCTTCCCATATATAAAAAAGGGGCAATCAGAAGGACTTTAAGAGCAAGGTCAAATCTGACAAGTCTAATGTGGTTCTTAATAAAAACCAAATGGATTGAGCAAAGAAACAATGATACATTGCTACTTGGATATTAGCAAGCCTTTGCTAGTGCCACAAGACTGGAAAGAAAAAGAGAGAGGAAGGGAAGGGTTGATCATTTGAAGTGAATCAGAGAAATAAAGGGTAGTTTATACATAAAGCTGCATCAACATGAAAGATGGCTTGTCAGCCTCCTCAGGGATCAGAGTTCAGGCTACCATGGAATACACTGTAGAAATAATTTAGAAGCAGAGACAGGACAATGCTAGTTTTAATCTGGGCATTGAGGGGAACACAGACAAAACAAGAATAGAGCTGGACAGATGATGGGGTGACAAGGGCCATTTGAAAAGGTGCTGAGATGCAAATAAAAGCTAAAAATGGTATTATTCTATCTGTAACCGCAAACTGCTGGTCACAGGAAGAAGTGCAAGAAAGGGATCCTGGTGTGTATAGCTTGCAGATGTGAAGGACAGCTTAGGGACTAAAAAGATGAGCACAAAAATCAGGAAATAAGCTCTAGTTTGGTGTACAACTCCAATCTATAAAAAGGAACTATAAAAGGAAATACATCACACCAGATGGTCATCCTTTGCCATGCTCTATAAACAGATACCTTGGATTGATAAAAGCAAAGAACTGCGGATGCTGGAAATCCAAAACAAAAACAGAAACAGAAATACCTGGAAAAACTCAGCAGGTCTGGCAGCATTGGCGGAGAAGAGCACAGTTGACGTTTCGAGTCCTCACCAACCTTGAAGGGTCATGAGGACTCGAAACGTCAACTGTGCTCTTCTCCGCCGATGCTGCCAGACCTGCTGAGTTTTTCCAGGTATTTCTGTTTCTGTTTTTGTTTTGGATTGATGATTTACAAGGTGAAGCTATGGAAACCGAGAATGCTTGAATAGTAAAAGCAACACAAGAAACTAAGTTCCTAAAAACGATTTGGATTAATTCAATCTCTGTTACAATAAGAAGTTCCGCAAAGCGGGGATGGACTCTAATCTAAACAACCTACCTCCCACCTGCTTCGGAGCTTAATTATTTTACACAAGAGGGAGCTGACTTGTACAGAAGAGATAATAGAACTGGATTATAGGAACAGAGTAGTATGCTTTACTTATTAAACTTTTGTTGAAATTCACATGTTCATTATCAGGTGTTCTGATTCTATATCTAAAATTCAACTCTACCAACTATAAGTCCTCAATTTCAATTAACAGAAGCTATGCATTTTGAATTTTCGTTGCATTATAATGCTCTGAAGTAGGACAGGTAACTATGGGGATTACCTCAAAAGCAACATTAAAATATCTACATAGGTCAGTGCTCAAAAAAGCAACCACCTGGCTTGGTTGATTGGCTGATAAAATTAAAAACACAAAAATAGATAACCTCAAGTGGGAAAGGACAAGATTTTTTTTTTTGAGGCCAAACTTTACAACATTATAGTTACAGATTAATATACACAAAACTGCTTCTTTATAATACTAAGAAATTAGCTAATTCAACAGAAATATGCCATAGGCATCAGTGAACTGAAGTCAACCTCATGCCAGACAACAAATCTATTCAATGAGTAGATTTGTGAAGTTGGTTGCATGATTATTCATTTTCTTAACACCAAATGCATGGACTATTAAATTTCATGATAATGCTATAGCAAAAAAAAGGACAATTCTATATTTTTAATTTTTGAAGGAAACAGTCACCCCCAACCAAATTTCAAAATGAGGGGAACATCAAGAATGGAGCACATTGCTTACAGGATTCAAACCAGGTTGAGTAATCTGGATATTAGGTAGAATAAAGCAGCTTTGTTCCAGGTGTAAATTGAATTATGCGTGGCCATGGCATTAACAGGTATCTAGAGCCCAAGCAAAATATGATCACGTTCTATACATTAATTCCTGCTACTATTTCTTTGCTTATGGATTTTCTTTCATAAAAGGTTTACAAAAGTAATCAACTTAGTTTTATTTTATTTTCAGTTCAGTTTCAGGTTTCATTGTGCCTCACTTGATGATTTTTCCCTTTTGTTAGCCAATTATTTAGACTAATATTTTTCTGATTACTGCAAATTTATCACAACATTTTAATTAAGGTCAGGGTAAAGCTTTCAAGAAGGCTTGCCAGCTGAACACATGCCCAGAACAGAATATATTTCAAAAATACTTAACTGGCGTAAAGCACTTTGGGATGCCCTGAAGTTGTGAAAGAACTTGCAATTATATATAGAGTCTCTTTTTACTATTTTGTGTCCATTTAAATTGGATCAGGCAGAACAGCAGCTGGAGTATAAGTGGCGTTAGCGACATGGGAGGAGATGACGGGGGTGGGGAGTGGGGGGGGGGGTGGGGGGGGGAAACAGACAGCTCCCCACACCTGGTTACTATCGCAGTAACCTGTTTCAATGTGCAAACTCTTCAGAAATATCTAGAATTGAATCTGGGACCATCTAAGTCTGCACAGCTCAGTGTCAGACATTGAATTTCGACTCCAAACCATTTCAGGATAGAAAAGAGGGGATACAGTGTCTAAGTTTTTAAATCCCATGACATTTGAAAAAGTAAAAATTTATTAAAAAGTCTGAACTCATTGTGGAAGCAATCTAGTTTCTGCTTGTGAATGTTAATATATGGCATTTACTCCATGACCCACTACGCATATCACAATTAAAACCATCAAAGGGTTATTTTAGTAATTGCGTGATACGTTATGTAAAAAGAACTGCAGATGCTGAACTTGCCTTGACAGTATGTCATTGAAATTATGCCTATCATGCCTAAAATTTAATGTTATGGCTTTGAGGTAGTTCACTGCAGAAATATGTATTTTATTTGGTGTGGAGAAAAGATGTTTATCATGTGCTAACATTGGCAGTTCAAATAAAGTTGTGTGTAAAAGTGCAAGTAATGTTAAATGTGCACATTTATTTTAGCAAATGAATACAGTTAAAAGCCACCAGAGTTACGCAAGATGACAAAACACCAATCACTATATAATGTAATAGATCAACTAGGCAATTCTTTGGAGGGAGCCCATCCATCTGGTTAGGCTTTCAAATGTAGTGTTCTGTCACTTGTTGATATTTGCACATATGTGATTGAGCACATGCAAATGATGTAATTGTTGGTGCTTGCTTGGATGAGTTACTGAAGTCAAGTACAGAGAGCAGAATCAATATCAGTAGAGCCAAACAAAAATGTAGTTAAACATTAATAACATTTTAACTCCTTCATTCTGCCAGATTCAGACACTCGAATAAAAAGAAATTGAATGACAAATGATCATGAAGTTATGATTAGTTCTTTGTAATAGATTTTTAAATAAATCCAGACACATGAATTTACTTTAATGTTTACTCATAGGATGTAGGTATCGCTAGCAAGGCCTGCATTTATTGAATTCTGCTGTAGAATCTCTCACACCTTGAAGGTTTATAAATAGGTGTGTAACGTGCAACTGAAAAGGGGAAAAGGAGTAGCATTTTAATGTGAAAGAACAACTCCCATGTCACATATTGTGTTTTCTTCATTTAATAATCAATCAAGTTCATGTTTTCATGAGAAAGATAAAATAAAAGGAGAAAAAAATGTAGAAGATCCTACTGAGGCCTAGGCAACCAGCCACTTATCACCAACACTTCTAATGATAACTGTTCATCATTCAAAATGGACTCAAACTACCTTGATGAGAATTTTTACAACTCAAATTGCTTTTTACAGGCCGAAAGGAAAGGTAAAATCCATTTTACAGTAAATATTGCAAACTTTAGCATTCAAATTGTGCCAGATTTTTGCTCAACAAGTATGCACATGGAATGCATACAATAAAAAGGTACAGGTAAGGCATTTCTACTAATAGTGTATGTGGTTGAAAGATTGTCACTGTGACCTAGTCATCAAGTTCTAATGCACAATACAGGATGACACAGCAGTACAGGCCATTGAATTTCTTCCAATGCTGAGCTGTCAATTTCAGCCCCACTGTAAGGAGACACATATCAATCATTGGACAGAATCTTGCAGTCTAAATAGCAGGTAACACAGACCTTTGCCACTATCGAAGGCCATAGAAGATTCAGTACATCCAAGGAGCTAACTTGCACTCGAACCCAGAAGTTGTAGCTCACCAGAATGGGCTCCCAGGCTGATGGCCCTGCTGGGATTTGACAGCATGCAAACTTGGGCTGAATGCCCTGTACTTACATTGGTATTTGCACCAATTTATTTATGACTGCTCCTAGCATACATAGATCCTAATCAGGAGGGCAGCCCAATAAATGAGCTGGAGTATCATAATACTCCCACACAAGCTACCTCCACTTCAACACATAACTGGATTGGCTGAATATTCTGTTTCCACTTTATAACTTCTATATATTTGGATTGAGATTTAGAGCTAGGTGTTGGTGGTGTACCCACAAAGGCTGATCCAGTATCAGCAAATTATGTTACCAAAGGAGAATCATGCAGGCGAAAAGGAGTTGGAGATAGATCCTTGGGAATTCTAGGTGACAGTATGGGGTGCGGAGAAGTCATTGCTGTAGAAGATGAAACCTCCTGAATTCTTGCCAGAAAGCAAGAGCCTCATCCTTCAAAATTAAAAAATACGCAAGCTCATCACAAGTTCCCACTAACCTAACCGGTAACAAACCTATTACAGAATTCCACTCAAATTAGGCGAAAGTTTAAATCATGTAGAAATGCCTGTATGCATTTCTACTTGCTACATTATTGGGGAACATGGTCAAATGCCTGATATTCGAAGGTTATATTTGAATCAGGAAGTAGCGTAATATCCATCACCAGATGGGGAAGTTGCAAAACATTTGCAGTTTCAATAATTAACACTTTAAAGATATATGGAAGTTACAAAAATTTTCTACTGAAAGGTTTGTTTTGTTTAACATGTTCAAAAACCAACAGTGCAATCTAAAGGAAGCATTGTTCTATTTGTGGTACATTGGATATCATTTTTGTATAGTACTTAACTTACACATATTTGCAACCGAACACAAAAAACATTGTAAACTTATTCTATCCTCACCAACCTTGCAGTTTTCATGATCACATTTTCTAAGTGCAAAGTCATGGATTAACTAGATCAGTTTTACATTTCTTCACATTTGTCACATTTTCCCAGTTTTAAGAATATTTTAGCCATGATATTATCAATTTCCAAAACAAGTTTTCCAAAAAGTTCTAATGCATAAACAAGTTTAAAATGTACAAATTTACATATAAAGCTGCATAAGCTCCATACAATAGAACATTCAACAAAATGTGCAACTCCCAGTCAAACAGAGGCCAAACCAAATCACAATTTGAACTGAGCCATTATCTGTAAACATTAGCTCATTTTCATTCCCATTAGCCAATGGACCAAATAATTCTGAACTCTTGCTTCTATTTGCATCAAATAGCACTTAACAAAAATTATTAAAAGAAAAAAATCAGAAGTCAAGATTCCACTTCTATAAAAAGCGAAATAGTTTGAATGCTGGAAATCAAAATTAGCAACAGGAAGTGCTAGAAATACTCAGGTCAGGAAGTATTTGCTGAGAAAGAAAAAAAAGAGTTAATATTTCAGGTTGATGGCCTTTTGTCAGAGAACTGGAAAAAGCTGAGATACAACATATTTTAAGCAAGTTACATGCAGAGAAGTGATAGCGTGAAGGCAAGGGGAGGTCAAACGACAGAAGGGATCATGCTGCAAGATGAGAGGAAAATGGTAATAGGACTGAAGAACCAAAAAGATGGTTCTAGTGGAAGTGCAAACAGGCAGAATAATCAACATTTGAGATCTGAAAAAAAAAGTGGGGGTAAAAAGGAGGTTACAAATCAAATTGTTGAATGCAAATATTGAATTTGAGCGTTGTAATATGTCTAAATAGCATACCAGGCCTAATAATTAATGCCTAATAAAATGCCTCAAGTTTTTCCTGTGTCTCACCTCTCTCCCTTTTCCATCTGTATTTCCCAGTCCTCATTTTTTTTCTGCACGCAATTTAAATTTTACTTATATTTCTTGCTTTATTCTTCCTAGTTTTGTCTCTGCACAGTGAGTTCTTCTATATGATTGGTTGAATCATCTCAATTTTTTTTTCCTTTATAATTTCATGGAATGGGGGCATCACTGGCAAGGCCAGCAATTATTGCCCATACCTAATTGCCCTTCAACTGAGTGGCTTGCTTGGTCATTTCAGAGGAGAGTCAAGAGTCAACCATATTGCTGTGGGTCTGGAGACCACGCAAGGATGACAGATTTCATACATACAAGCAAAGGAGCAGGAGTAGGCCATTCATCCCCTCGAGCCTGCTCCACCATTTAATAAGATCATGGCTGATTTGATAGCAACCTAAAATCTGCATCAGGCCTACCCCCGATAACCTATCATCCCCTTGCACTAAGAATCTATCCGCCTCTGCCTCAAATATATTCAAAGGCTCTGCTTCCACCACCTTTTCAGGAAAAGAATTCCAAAGGCTCATGAACCTCGTGAAAAAATTGCACCTCATTTCAATTTTATATTTTTAAACAGTGACCCCTAGTTTCTAGATCCTTCCACAAGAGGAAACAGCCTCTCCACATCCACCCTGTCAAGACCCCTCAGGATCTTATATGTTTCAATCAAGTTGCCTCTTACTCCAAACTCCAGCAGATACAAACTTAGCCTGTCCAACCTTTCCTTATAAGACAACCCACCTATTGCAGGTGTTAGTCTGGTAAACCTTCTCTGAACTGCTTCCAATGCATTTACATCCTTCCTTAAATAAGGTGACCAATACTGCACACAGTACTCAAGTGTGGTTTCACTGGTGCCCTGTAAAACTGAAGCACACCCTCCCTACTTTTGTGATCAATTCCCCTCACAATAAACATTCTATTAGCTTTCCTAATTACTTGCTGTACTTGTATACTAGCCTTGTGATTCATGCACTAGGACACCCAGATCCCTCTGCACCTCTCACCATTTACATAATATGCTTCTTTTATTCTTCCTGCCAAAATGGACAATTTCACATTTTCCCACACTATACTCCATTTGCCAGATCTTTGCCCACTCACTTAACCTATCCATATCTTTTTGTGGCCTCTATGTCCTCTTCACAACTTACTTTCCTACCTATCTTTGTGTCATCAGCAAAATTGGCAACCATCCCTTCATCCAAGTCATTTATATAACAGTGGAGGTCCCAGCACCGATCCCTGTGGCACGCCTCTTTATTACACCTTGCCAACCTTTGAAGTGGCACTTTATCAAATGCCTTCTGGAAATCCAAGTACATCCACTGGTTCTCCTTTATCCACAGCACATTACTTCCTCAAAGAAGTCCAATAATTTGGTTAAACACGATTTCCCTTTCACAAAATGTTGATTGTGCCTGATGACCTTGAGCTTACCCAAGTGCTCTGCTATAACTTCTTTAATAATAGCTTCTAACATTTTCCCTATGACAGATAGCAAATATAACTCCATTATTCGACATCTTCCAATCTAAATGGGACCTTCCCCAAATCTAGGGAGTTTTGGAAAATTAAAACCAATGCATCAACTATCTCACTAGGCACTTCTTTCAAGACCCTAGGATGAAGCCCTTCAGGACTCTGGCTCTTGTCAGCCCACAGCTCCAACAATGTACTCAGTACCACTTCTCTGGTGACTATAATTTTTCTGCCTTCCACCCCCACTTCCATTTTTTGGTTTATAGTTGCTTCTGGGATGTTACTGGTATCCTCTATAGTAAAAACTAATGCAAAAATACCTGCTGAATTCATCTGCCATCTCCTGGTTTCCCCATTATCAATTCTCCAGACTCACTTTCAAGAGCACCAACACTCACTTTGTTAACTTGTTACTTTAAAATATTTATAAAAACTCTTGTGTTTTTATATTTCTGGCTAGCTTTCTCTCATACTCTAGTTTTTCCCCTCATCAGTCTTTTAGCTATTTTTTGCTGTTCCTTATATGCTGTCCAATCTTACCTGTCTTTGCACAATTATATGTTTTTTTTTAAGTTTGATATTATCTTTAACCTTTTTAATTAACAAAGATGGTCTGTCCGTCCCTTGGACTTTTTCTCTTACTCGTTGGAATGTATCTTTCCTATGCATTCTGAAATATCCACTTAAATATTAGCCACTGCATCCCTAATGACCTATCCCCCAACCTAATTTGCCAATTCACTTAAGCCAGCTCAGCTTTCATGTCCTCAAAATTGTCCTTATTTAAGTTTAAAAACAGTCTCAGACCCACTCCTCTCTCCCTCAAACTGAAGGTAAAATTCAATCATATTATGGTCACGGCTACCTAGGTACACTTTCATTATGAGACCATTAATTACTCCCATCTCATTGCACAATACCAGGTCCAGTAAAGCCTGCTTTCTGGTTGGCTCCAGAACATGCTGTTCTAAGAAACTATACTGAAAACATTCAATGTACTCTTCGTCTGATTTCTCCAGTCTATGCAAATTAAAATCTTCCATGATTATTGCTGTGCCTTTCTGACAAGCTCCCATTAATTTATGCTCCACCCTACCATCTGGTTATTGTTAGGGTGCCTGCACACAACTCCCACAAGTGCCTTCTTGCCTTTACCATTTCTCAGCTCTAACCAAACCTTTTCCACATCCTGGTTTCCTGAACTGGGGTCATCCCTCTCTATTGTGTTAATGCCATCATTATCAAACAGAGGCACCCCTCCACTTTTTCCTCGCTTCCTGTCCTTCCTAAGTATCCTGTACCCTTCAATATTCAGGTCCCAATCCACGTCCCCCTGCAGCCATGTCTCTGTAATGGCCATCAAATCGTAATTATATATTTCTATGTGCGCTCTCAGTTCATCTGTTTTGTTTTGAATGCCAAGTGCATTCAGATACAGAGCTTTTAATTTTATCCTTTTGTTCTTTTTATAACCTCTAGTTTCAAGAGTGATTTATGTTAGATTTGTACTCTATCCCTTTTTGCCACAGTCTGTTTTTCATTTCCTGTAATAATACCTTTCCTTTTGCCTCATCTCTGCTCTTTGATTTACCAAATCTTCCCAAATTTGATCCCTTTCCCCCCACTATTTAATTTAAAACCGTCTCTACTTCCTCAGGCATGCAGTTCACAAGAATACCAGTCCCAGCACGCATCGGGTGTAGACCATCCCAATGCTACAGATCCCACTTTCCCCAGTACTGGTGCCAGTGCCTCACGAACCTGAACCACTTCTCCCACACCAGTCTTCCAGCCACACATACATCTCCCTAATCAGATCTGTCCTATGCCAATTGGCATGTGGCTCAGTTAGTAATCCAGAGATTATGACCTTTGAGGTTCTGCTCCTTAAATTTGGTGCTTTGGTACTCGTACTGATTATGCAGAACCTCTTTTGTCCTGCCTATGTTGGACCACGACAACTGGGTCCTCATGGAGCAATGTGCTCCTCATCCTCCCCCTCCCACTGCAAGTTGCTTTCCAGTCCCGAGTAGATGTCCCAAACCCTGGTACTGGGCAGGTAACATAGCCATCTGGACTCAAGCTCTTTGCTGCAGAAAAAAAAGTGTCAATCCCTCTGACTATACTATATACTATCCCCCTACTACCACCACCACATTCCTTTTTGCTCCCCCAACTTGAATGGCTTCGTGTACCACAGTGCCATGGCCAGTTCGCTCATCCACCTGCAGCCCCCACTCTCATCAAAACAAGCTGAGAAAACCTCACATTTGTACAATTGTAAAAGCCGAGGCTCCTGCCCTCCGAGTCCCGTGACCTGCCTCACTCGCAGTCTCACTCTCCTGTTATCATAATTGGCTGATAAGTGTTAGAAATTAAATACAGTAAGAAGCGACGGTGGTCTCTCCGCTCTGTTCATTTGCATTTGACACCCGAATGCAACGTAAAGCATTCTTGCTAACAAATAAAATATCCAATGCCTTTTGAAGTTTCAAGTTTAAAAAAGCACAATCCTTTCACTTCACTGTGGTCAACTTGAGTTTCAAAGTACAGAAAAAGAAAGATTTTAAAATCAACACACAATGGGCTATGAAATACAAGGGTCAGGGCAGAGTTGAAGAGCTCTCTCAATAGTAGACCTGTACACATTGCCCACTCCCCTCATCCCCAACCCAACAACAGTTGCTCTGGAAATCAGATTATAGTTGCTGCTGAGTCATATAGTGAAAGTAATTTGAAACATTAGAGAAAGTAATATGGAATAAAACACCAAGTTATCTTAAAGAAAACCACAGAAAAGTGTGCCAAATTTGGAAACTCAATGATTTTTTTTCTTTTTAGGAGTGTGAATGGCAGGGGTGGGAGACAGTTGTGCAAGGTAGTTTTTTTTCTTAAAATTCAATGTTGGACTTAAATAAGTATTCTAAGCTTGGCATTCATAAGAAAAACTACATATACACCACCACCAAAGGCTGATCTATTTATGCATAATTAGTATCACTTATTTCATTGTCTCTTTACCCTTCAGCTTCTCCCAACTTTAAAATCACAAAAATGAATTCCGTGACAAACAAAAAACAGATTATCGTTGGTGGTGATATTTCGTTAGTACAAATATAACTATCAGCAAGTATTCTAGAAGCAAAGTGTAGAAAATTCAGAATAAAACTCACTGAAAAAAGTTGACAAACAGAACTCTGATATACAAATAGGAAGAATTTTGACATTACAAAATTTTCTTTCATCCAACTGAGGCTGGGTGGACTATGAATTGAAGACTACCTTCAGGGTAGATGCATCACTTTCTTAAAAGTTTCTCAGTCAGAAGGTTACTTGATGTCTGTACCAGAGTCTCAACAACCTTCAAATTTGAATTAATACAATTATTGAAACTTTGAAAGGCATTGGGTATTCTATTTGTTGACAAGAATGCTTTATGTTGCAGTCAGATGGCAAAGAAACAGATAGCCTCGAGACCACTGTCACTTCTTACTCTAGTATACTTAAGTGTTAGGAAACATCCAATTATGATGACATCCATCTAGAATAAACTTTATGATCTTGGATGATTAAACCTACCTATCTATCTTCGGATTCCAGAAAGCCAAAAGGTATGGTTTATTGTTTTGCCCCTGCTTTATACTGCCTATTCCAATGGCTTTAATTAAAAGGAATGCCATGGAGCCTTCATCAATATAATGTTTCAATCCAAGATACAGTCAAAATTTACTGAAACATGAAGAGCTTCTAGCTCCAACTATGCTGGAAGTGTGCAAGTCATATATTGTATATCTAGTCTCTAGCTTCTGTACAATTTCTCAATAAATAAATCATGCCTGAACATTAGTGGCTCAGTCAGATTTTGCTTCTTAATGCTCCTGTGAAGCACCAAATGAACAATATGAACTCAACAACTGCTGAAAATAGAGGATAGAGAAACTATGCTGTGGTAGAGAAACACAGCTCAACATGATCAAATTTCTAGCTTTCGGTGGTTTGGGGGAGGTGGTGATATCCACCCTTTGAATGAGCAGGAAAAAGGTCTTTATTTTAGGGAGAAGTTATTTTCCTGAATTGGGCAGTTATTTCCTCCATTTCATAAGGCAAGGGGTCTCTGCTTTACTTGTCCAATAATATCACCACTATCCTACCATTCCCCCTAAATTTCACGATCATCTTGTTGATGGTCTCTTCTTGTCAGATGTCTTCGAAAGATTTTGAGGAAACTTGTGTTAAAATATAATCTATTATTTGGACTGTGAGTGTTACCTAAATTTATTTTGAATATTTCAATAAATATAGTTATATTTTGCTCATGTTAATTTCCAGCGTTATAAAAAAATTAGCTTCCAGGCTCAGATAAGGTAGGCAAAGAAAAACTCTTCCCATTAGGAGCTGGTACAAAGACTAGGGGGATACAGATTTAAGATTTTGGGCAAGAGATGAAGGGGGAAGGTGAAGAAGAACTTATTAAGCAGCAAGTGGTAATGACCTGAACTCACTTCTGATGAGGGAGGCGGAAGCGGGAACAATGATTTCAAAAAAGGGAAATTGGATGGGCATTTGAAGGAAATAAACTTGCAGGACTGCAGGAATCAAGTGGGGAGTGGGACTGACTGGGTTGCTCCCCAGGGAGCCTGATGGGCTGAATGGTCTCCTGTGCCATAAATGATTCACCATTCCAAACATTTATAAAACATGCAACATTTCAAAGAATGTCACTGTACACTGTTAGCCATGTATATAAATTTTGTAGCTGGCTAGGCAGCAGTTTTGAAGGAAACAAAACAGAAGGACAATATTACATTGAAAAAAACAGATGTTTGTTTAATTTGAAGGAGGTAAAGAGAAGTTTTAGAATTACATTAGCAAGATTTTCCAAAGGCACCAATTAACTCTACTGCACATGACAAGTTAGCTCTCCCTCAGTCAGACTCAATTGCTCCTCAAAGCAAAATTCCACCAATAAGGTAATTAGTTTTCAAATAACATCATCTGATATGCAACTAAGCCCTGCACACCAGGAAAGTCTCTGCTTTAGTCGCTAAACAGGGTAAATTTACAAAAACCTAACCAAGGTTTTCATTCTTGATCAAAAACAAAAATACCCAGAAAAACTCAGCAGGTCTGACAGCATCTGCGGATAGGTATACAGTTGATGTTTCGAGTCCGTATGACCCTTCATCAGAACTAAGGAAATAGAGAAATGGGGTGAAATATAAGCTGGTAGAGGAGGGTGGGACAGGTAGAGCTCAACAGGGGGCCAGTGATAGGTGAAGGCAAAGAAGAGATTGCCAAAGATGTCATAGACAAAAGGACAAAGGGGTTTGATGGTGGTGATATTATCTAAGGAATGTGCTAATGGGGACATTAAGGGTAGCAAGCAGGACAAGCTAGTGGCAGATGGCCCTAGTGTGGTGGGGGAACGGGGGGGTGGAAATGGGCTAAAAGGTGGAGATAAAACAATAGATCGAAATAAATTTAAAAATAGGTTGGAAAAGAATATTTTTTTTTAAATTATAAATTATTGGAAAAAAGGGGGATCGGAAAGGGGGTGGGGATGGAGGAGAGAGTTCATGATCTGAAATTTGTTGAACTCAATATTCAGTCCGGAAGGCTGTAAAGTGCCTAGTCGGAAAATGAGGTGCTGTTCCTCCAGTTTGCGTTAAGCCTCACTGGAACATTGCAGCAGGCCAAGGGCGGACATGTGGGCATGATAGCAGGGTGGAATGTTGAAATGGCAAGCGACAGGGAGGTCTGGGTCATGCTTGCGGACTGACCGAAGGTGTTCCACAAAGCGGTCACCCAGTCTGCGTTTGGTCTCTCCAATGTAGAGACGACCGCATTGGGAGCAGCGAATGCAGTAGACTAAATTGAGGGAAGTGCAAGTGAAGCGCTGCTTCACTTGAAAGGAGTGTTTGGGCCTTTGGACGGTGAGGGGGGGGGGGGGGTGGAGTAAAGGGGCAGGTGTTGCACCTTCTGCGGTTGCATGGGAAGGTGCCTTGGGAGGGGGTTGAGGTGTAGGGGGTGATGGAGGAGTGGACCAGGGTGTCCCGGAGGGAACGATCCCTGCGGAAAGCCACTGTGGGGGGGTGGGGGGGGGGGGGGTGAAGGGAAGATGTGTTTGGTGGTGGCATCATGCTGGAGATGGCGGAGGATGATCCTTTGAATGCAGAGGCTGGTGGGGTGATAAGTGAGGACAAGGGGGACCCTATCATGGTTCTGGGAGGGAGAGGAAGGTGAGAGGGCAGATGCGCGGGAGATGGGCCGGACACGGTTGAGGGCCCTGTCAACCACCGTGGGTGGAAAACCTCGGTTCAGGAAGAAGGAAAACATGTCAGAGGAACTGATTTGGAAAGTGGCATCATCAGATCACTCTTGATTCCCAGGTAGTCATCTTCTGCTAGAAGAAAGGTGGTCAAAGGGAGGATTGGGATCAGGCTCGATACCCTCCAGTTACATTGTTTGCTATCATATATTTTAAAAATAGTCCTTCGATCGAAGTCCAGGAAGATTGCTGGTGCCCATATGAACACATGCTGTGAGAACTCCATACAAGTCACTGCCTTCAGAATGAGAGGTTTGGGTGTTTGGGGTGGGAGGGCAGGGGGGGAAACCTGCACAGAAAAAGCTGATCAATAAATAAAGTTTACTCCTACAAAAAAAAAGTTACAATTTTTTTTTCAAATCTAGTTCAATATAGAATTAATTGCAGTATTTGATTAAAGATTTCAAAAACGGTTCACCAGTTCCTTGCACTATTCACCGAGAAGCTGGTAGTAGTTAAATTACCCCTACCCCATCCCCAGACAATTAAGAGCCAGGAAGTTATCTTCTTGCAGCTTACAAATGGATTATCCTCGTGCCATAATGGACGTTTTTTATGACATGCAAATGACCTGGCAGCACCAAGCACAGCTTTACTGCCACTTTAGACACTATATTACAAATTATGTCAATGGCAGCTCAGTGAAATAAGCAGAACTAGATGTCTTTGTTTATTGCTTTTTCAGTTGCCTCCTCTGGCCTAATGAACATTTATGCCGTCGGATTGGTCTTCACTTGAACTTCTTTTTTGCAGGAAGAATAATAGAAATAAATAGTATTAAATATGATATAGGTATGAATATATGCTGCCAAGAAAGACTGGATGCTTGTTGTGTCTGGAGTCCCAATCACAGCCAAATATCCAAGAGAAATAACAGGTGCAGGAGAATATTTCTCAGGAAGGCCAAAGAGTGATCACAATGCCTACTTTTGGATGCATGTTCATAAGCCAGGAGCTTAGGCTACTACATTCCTTAGAAAATACAGAATGAGTTGAGATCATTGGAGCCAGTCTGTCCTCTCAAGGTTTAACAGACCATAAATTACACCCATTTCCTACACCACAACTTTGTTCTCTGCCAAACATTTAACCAATTGTAATTACTAGCTGTAATAAATAGTTTTTAAAGTTACAGTATAGCAGGTCAGTTCAGCCAAGTGGAATGTACATCCTGCAGTATGTGGGAAGTCACAGACATGTCCTAGACGAACACATCTGCAGCAAGTATCATTGGCTTGATCTCCAGGTTTCAGAACTGGAGCAGCAGCTGGAGTCGCTGTTGTGTACCCACGAGGCAGAGAACTATGTAGGCAGCATTTTAGGAAGGTGGTCACACCGCAGGTTAAGAGTATACAGGCAGAGAGGGAATGGGTGGGTCTAAGAGATCCGAGCAGGCAGTGCAGGAGTCCTGAGTCCTTCTTGCTTGCTAATCAGTTTTCCATTTTGGATAGTGGTGTGGGCGATGGTTCCTCAGGGGAGTGCAACCAGACCCAAGGCTGTGACAGCATGGGTGGCTCAGCTGCAAAAGAGGGAGGAAGAATGAGAGATCAATAGTGATAGGGGATTCTATAGTCGGGGTCAGACAGGCATTTCTGCAGCAGTGAACGTTACTCCAGGGTGGTGTGTTGCATCTTTGGTGCCAGGGTAGGTAGGAAGAGGGATAAGGTCCTGAAAGCAGAATTTAGGGAGTTAGGAAGGAAATTAAAAACCAGGACCTCAAGAGCAGTAATCTCAGGATTACTCCCAGTGCCACATGCTGGTAAGCATAAGGAGAGGAAAACTAAACAGTTCAACATGTGAATGCAGAAATGAAGTAGGAGGGAGGGCATCAGATTTCTGAGGCATTGGGACCGGTTCTAGGGCAGTTGGGACCTGTACGAGCTGGACAAGTTACACCTTGACAGGACCGGGACCAATATCCTCAGTGAGATTTGCTGGTGCTGTTGGGGAGGGTTTAAAACTAGCTTGTCAGAGAATTTGGGAACCTGATGGGTAGCTCAAATTGTAAGATGTCAAGCTGATAACTGGAAGTAGAAAAGAGGCAAGTGAAATTAGAAAGCAGGCAAAACAAGGCAAGCATCATTTGAACTTAGGATGCGGAATAATGTCATAAAGACTAAGTTAAGGGCACTCTACCCGAATGCACGCAGCATTCGCAACTCGATCGATTATTTTAAAAGCACAAAGAGGTAAATGGTATGATCTAACTGCCATTAGGGAAACAAGGCTGCAGGGTGACCAAGAGTGGGAACTAAATATTCAAGAATATTCAACATTTAGGAAGGACAAGCAAACATACACATCAACATATGAATTAGGAGGAGTGGGCCACTCAGCCCCTCGAGCCCTCATTCAGTAAGATCATGGCCAATCTGAATGTAACCTCAACCCCATATTCCCACCTACCCCCAATAACCTTTCACCACCTTGTTAATCAAGAATTTACCTAGCTCTGTCTTAAAAATATTCAAAGACTCTGCTTCCACTGCCTTTTGAGGAAGGGAGTTCCAAAGACTCACTACCCTCAGAAAATATTTCTCCTCATCTGACTTAAATGAGCGACCCCTTATTTTTAAACAGTGACTCCTAGTTCTAGATTGTCCCACAAGAGGAAACATCCTCTCCACATCCACCCTGTCAAGACACCTCAGGATCTTAAAGGTTTCAATCAAGTCGCCTCTTGCTCTTCTAAATTCCAGTGGCTACAAGCCTAACTTGTCCAACCTTTCCTCACAAGACAACCCACCCATTCCTGGTATTAGTCTAGTAAACCTTCTCTGAACTGCTTCCAATGCATTTACATCCTTCCTTAAATAAGGAGACAAGTACTGCACACAATACTCCAGATGTGGTCTCACCAGTGTCCTGTATAACTGAAGCATAACCTCCCTGCTTTTGTAATCCATTCCCCTCACATTACATGATATTAAAATCAGCTTTCCTAATTACTTGTTGTATCTGCATAGTAGCCTTTTGTGATTCATGCACTAGGACGAGAAAAAGGTGGTGGTGTTGCACTGATAATAAGGGATGGATCAGTACATTAGTAAAGGAGGATCTCAGATCGGAAGAACAAAATGTGGAATCTTTTTGGGTGGAGCTAAGAAACAGCAAAGATTGGTAGGAGTTGTTTTTGGGTCACCAAACAATAGTGGTAGTGTGGGGCATGGTATTAATGAGGAGATTAGAGAAGCATGTAGCATGGGTAATACAGAAATCATGGGGGACTTCAATCTGCATATATTGCAATCACTATTGAACTCCCACTCTTCTTCCTCCCCTCCTGTGCATTGAGCCATCAATGGTGCCACCGAATTGGCTCTGGATGCACTCCCCTGAGGAAATCTAATGAGTACTAATGCTGTGGAAGACAACTTTCTGGAGTGTGTTAGGGATGGGTTTTCTAGAGCAGTATGTTGAGGAACGACTAGAGAACATGTTATTTTAGATCTTGTATTATGTAATTAAAAAGGGGTAATTAATAATCTTGTTGTAAAAGAACCTTTAGGGATGAGTGACCATAATATGATAGAAATTTTACATTATGTTTGAAAGTGGGATAGTTCACTCAGAAGCCAAGGTGCTAAGTTTGAACAAAGTAGATTATGAAGGTATATGGGGCAAATTGGCTGAAGTGAATTGGGAAAATACATCTAAAAGTGTGACCATACATATTCAATGGACAGTCTTTAAAGAATTATTACCTAGTTTACAGCAATTATTCATTCCTTTAAAAGGCACAAAAACCCAAAAAGAAAAGTCAGCCAACCGTGGATAACAAAGTTAGTTAAGGATTTTTCTAGGGTTAAAAGAATATGCCTATAAAGTTGCCAGAAACAGTAGCAAACCCAAGGATTGGGAGGGTTTAGAATACAGCAAAGAAAGACCAAGAAAGTGATAAAGGAGGAGAGCGCGGATAATGAATGTAAACTAGCAAAAAACAAAAATGAACTGTAAAAGCTTCCAGAGGTATGTAAAAAGGAAATGTTTGGTTAAGACAAATGTGGGCCCATTACATGCAGAGCCAGCAGAATTAAAATGGGGAATAGAGAAATGGCAGACAAGCTAAATGATTACTTTGTGCATCCATCTTCAGAGGAAGATACAAGAAATCTCCCAGAATTAGAGAGATCCAAGGGACTAGGGAGAATGAGGAATTGAAGGAAATTTGTATAAGTAAGAAGGTTATATTGGAGAAATTAATGGGACTAAAGTTTGATAAGTCCCCAAGACCTGATGGCCTACAACCCAGAAAGTGGTAGTTATGGAGATAACTGATGCATTGGTGATCATCTCCCGAAATTCTATAAATTCTGGAATGGTTCCTGCAAATTGGAAGGTAGCAAATGTCACTCCACTATTTAAAAAGGGAGGGGGAAAGACAACAAAGAACTACAAACCCATTAGCCTTCCATCAGGAGTAGGGAAAATGCTAGAATCTATTATAAAGGATGTGATAAATGGACACTTGGATAATAATGAAATGATTGATAAATCTATGTTGACTATGCCTAATGGAAAATCATGTTTAATGGAGAATCATGTTTAATGAACTTGTTGGAGTTTTTGAAGATGTTACTAACAGAATTGATAAAGGGGCATTGATGGGATATTTGAATTTTCAGAAGGCTTTTGATATACAGGAGGTTGGTTAGCAAAATTAAAGCACATGGGATAGGAGGTAATATACTGGCATGGATTAAGGATTGGTTAACAGACAGAAAACAGAGTCAGAATAAACAGGTAATTCATGTGCTGGTAGGCTGTGACTAGTGGGGTACCACAGAGATCAGTATTCGGGTCCCAGCTATTCACAATATATATCAATGATTTGTGTGTGGGGGCCAAATGTACTATTTCTAAATTCACAGATGACAAAAAAAAACTAGCTGAGAATGTGTGATGTGAGAAAGATGCAGAGCAGCTTCAAGAAGATTTGGGCAGACTTACTGAGTGGGCAAGAACATGGCAGATGGAATATAATGTGGAAAAATGAGGGGTTATCTACTTTGGTAGGAGGAACAGATGCGCAGAGTATTTCTTAAATGGTAAGAGATTAGAAAGTGTAGGTGTAGCAGAGGATCTGGGCGTCCTCAACAATAAGTCACTGAAAGCTAACATGCAGATGCAGCAGGCAATCAGGAAGGCTAATGGTATGTTAGCTTTTATTGTAAGAGGGTTTGAGCACAAGTTGCTTCAATTGTACAGAACCTTGGTTAGACCACACCTGGATTACTGTGCGCAGTTCAGGTCCCCTTACGTTGGGAAAGATATTATTGCCATGGGAGGAAGTGCAACGAAGGCTCAGCAGACTTGTTCCCCAGATGGCAGGGCTGTCCTAAGAAATGGGGTTGGGGAAACTGAACCTGTATTCTCTAGAGTTTTGAAGAATGAGAAGTGATCTCATTGAAACCTACAGCATACTTAAAGGAATAGACAATTCCTTCAAGATGTTTCCCCTGGTTGGAGTGTTTAGAACTAGGAGGCAATTTCAAAATAAAAGGTGGAAGCCACTTAGGACTGAGGTGGGGAGAATTTTTTTTACTCAGATTGAATCTTCAGAATTCTGTACCCCAGAGGACTGTGGAAGCTCAGTCATTGAGTATGTTGAAAGTAGAGATTGACATATTTCTAAATGCCAATGACATAAAAGGGATATGGGGAAAAAGGCATTGAAGTGGACAATCAGCTATGATCGCATTGAATGGCAGAGCAGGCTTGATGGGCTGAAAGACCTACTCCTGCTCCTATATTCCAATTCTCTGTTGAATTTGGCAACATATATCTATCCTACCTTCTTCAGGCAGTCCGTTTCATATATTCAACAGCCTCCTTGAAAAATACATTTAAACTATATTTTTACACAGCTCCCACAACTCTCAAAAATCTTGACACCATCCAAGACAAAGCAGCCTGCTTGATTGGCACTCCATCCACAAACAGTCACTCCCTGCACCACTGATGCAGTGGCAACATGTACCATCTACAAGATGCAGTGCAGGAATTCACAAGGCTCCTCAGTCAGCACCTTCCAAACCCATGACGGCTACCATCTAGAAGGACAAAGGCAACAGGCACATGGGAACACCACCTGGAAGTTCCTCGCCAAGCCACACACCATCCTGACTTGGAAATATATCACCGTTCCTTCACTGTTGCTGGGTCAAAATCCTTGTAGATTAATAAAATGTATTAATCTAAAAGACATAAGTAAAAATGTCAATTCCACAGGATCATTGCGAAATTAATATATTTCTGAATAGTCCTGTACAATAAACAGTAAACCTCACTGCTTTCAACTGCAATTTTAAAGTCAGCATCAGTCATCTTCAGAACTACAGAAAGACATTCACCCGTCTCAAGCAGAAACTCAAAAATTCTCTCTTAGCATCTTCCCATTTGGCAATTTTGCTGCATGTACAATAGACTGCAAGAGCTTTAGAATGTGTTTTAAAATTGTAAATACTTACTTTGAAGCAAATACCATCCTAACTTGGAAATGCATCAGCTTGGGGAGATGGTGGCATGGTGGTAATGTCACAGGACTAGTAATCCGGAGGCCCAGGCTAATGCTCTGGGGTCATGGGTTCAAATATCACTATGGTAGCTGGTGGAATTTAAATTCAATTAAAATCTAGAATTGAAAGCCAATCTCAGTAATGACAGTATCATTAATTTATTCACTAAAATGTTCTTTTGGGGAGGAAATCTGCCATCCTTTCCTGGTCTGGCCTATATCTGACTCCAGATGCACAGTAATATTGTTGATTCTTTACTGCCCTAGCAAGCCACTCAGTTGTAGCAATTAGGAATGGACAACAAAAGCTAACTTCACCAGTGATGCCTACATCGATGAATAAATAAAAACAAATAAAAAAAGTTATTGGGTGCTGAAGTCAAGGATTCTCTGATCAAACTACAGTTATACAGCAAGAGAGCTGGGATTGTAAAATATGTATTACTTAAAATTCAACAGAAGATGAGCACAAACCTATCAGATATTTCTAAACCAGCAAAGTTAAAACTTGCAAAATTGGTATACCAAGCATAGGTCTCAGTTACTGAACACAGGTCAAGCTTGTTATAAGTAATCCCTGTTCATGTACAAAAATGCACAGAGAAAGGAAAGCATTATTCAGCCCAACAAATTTCTACCTTGCACAAAATTCTACACTCAACTTCACACACTTAGGATGCATTTAAGATGCTTTCACAATGCACCTGATGGGATACAAAAGCCATCAGCTCCTAGCAAACAATTTCTTTTAAAAAAAAAAGTTACATTACCAAGGTAAATTTGCTAGATCGGCTAAAGTGGGCAGCCTTTTTTTAAAAAATGTGTTAATCAAGATCCTTAGCTGTAGTCTCAACCAGACATTATCTTGTTTATAGTGCCAGGCTGCAACTTTAATCCTGTGGACCATGACAGTGGTCTGCGCAGGCCACATTATTCTAAGTTTAGTCTAACTGCAGATAGGTTAAACTTGTTTCCAAGGTTCAAAAGAAGCAAACAAAGTTCTTCCTACATTGATTAACTGTTTAGTATCAAACCATGTGGCACTAATCCAAATGCAAGATTTCTCTTTCCAGAATTGGTTCCCAATTTCAGATTTACACTGGAACATTAGCATCAATGCAAAGCAGGCAGCTTTAATTTCCCTAAAGGAAAATTCTGCATAAATATTCCCTGATCTTCAAAAGGTAATTAAGTAGAATGGCAGATTCCCACATTGTAATTATTGAAGCTTGGCCATTTGTTTATTATAGATGGCATTTCTGGGTCCTAACAGCAGAGGATTTATTGTGCCTTTACAGGGTATATGGGGAAAAAAAATAGCTGTTTTTGCTGAGACTCTACACCAACAACTGAACAGAACAATTTCTTCTGGTCATATATGAAGACTTCAGTTTTTAATCTGGATCTTCTAGCTCTGCGATTAAGGTCCAAACAAAATATCCTGCTTGCATCCTTGAATGGCCTCAGATGGCACTACCGGAACAATCTCATCCACCTACACCTCATTTATCTACTTCACAATTAGCTATTCCTTACTGGCAAAGACCCACAAAATATTTAGTGAAATGAGCAACTTAATTCTTTAAATCACCATCCCATATCATCCCATCCTTCCAATGCAGCCCCTCTCATGCCATACCCATCCTGCTCCTTTCATCCCTCTCCCATCCATCATCTCCACCCGACCCATTGCCATCCACTTCCCAAACCCCTCCATGCCATCTTCATTTTCCACCTCCCAAGGCTTCCTAGCCCACCACTCATGCCATCCCCTGCCTCCCATGCTGTTCCCCACCCGCCCTCCCCACCATTCTGCGCCCATTGGTCTGTGCCACACACACTCCTGACCGTGACTGCACCCCTTCAGATGCTCTGCCCCCACTGCACCCTTCCAACATTCTCCTCCCATCTATGCCACTCCCCACTTCCGTCTGCACGGCCTACCCCTTCCTGTCCACCTGTGTGGCCTAGCCCACCAACTTTCCCCCTCCAAATACGCAGCTTCTCCCACATCATGCTCCTACCGCCACTTTCCCCTGTCCTGAACCCACCATTCCCCTTCCACTCCATCCATCCCCTCCCACCACTCCTTTAAAGGCAGCAGGAATACATATGTTTGTTACAATTCTGAAGAAGCAGTTAAATTTGAGTGGGTTATAATGTAAGCCGCTTTCGTCAGACCTGAACATTCAGCTAAGAGTACTGGATTAATAAAAAAAAATTTCACTTGGGCTTAGTCTTGTTCTTGCAGCACTAGACAGATCTGCAATTCACAGAACAAAAGGCTTGGTACAAAGACATGAGAAAGATAAGCAGCTTGGCAAGGTTCGGAATACAGAACTAAGTAAAACTAGACCTACTGAATGACCCATCCTGATTTCTATCTCTCTGTTTATTATGACTTAAAGCAAAAATACTGCTTCTAAATATTTACTGCAAGACATTTTGGAAGGAAAACAGAAATCCATTTTTAAAAATTATAATTTTTGATCTGCTGTTTGTGTTTTCCCACCTAATAATTTTCTCTCCTCATCTTCTAAAGCTGCTGACTCTCAGTCTTGCTCCCTAGATTCTAGAAGCCCTGCAGTACTCTTCTTGCCCGGCAGCTAAACAGCGAGTGCCAGCAGGTTACTGAGGGCATCAGAGCTCAGCTGGATGCTGTTCTCATCTATCAGCCAAAAATACAGGTGATTTTTCAGCAAGGGGGGTTACTGGATAAGATTAAGAAAGGGAACTTAGTTCATTTTTATCCCTTGCTAGTTCAGAGGCCCTCAAAATTGCAATGCTCCAAATGCTACCCCTGTTCAGATCAATTCATGCAGAAAAAACCAAGAATGAAATCTAGGATTTTCTAGTCCTGTGCATCTTTTAGTGATACTTCCAATGTTTCCAGTCTTTTTCTTCCTTCGACAATTTATTAAAATTCCAACTTTAAAGTCAGTCAGCCAACTAATCTGGCTTCACTCACCAACAAACTAGCAATTAATTTTTAACAGCATGGATTAATATTTCCCCAGTTTTTCCTTCAATGCCATGACAAAAGTTTTCTTCACAGTTCAACCATATCATGATTGCAAACAAACTAAAGCACTTTTTAAAAAAAAAAGTTACTAGTTTTCTACTTTCACTTCTTTTAGACTGACGTCAGTTGGGAAGGACAGAATAAAATAAATCACATATTGATGGTTGCCATCTATAGCATTCCCCCTTGAGGACCAACTAGGGGTGCATTGCACAAGATTGGCTAAAACGGATTTTAATTCTTATCCCAATGACATAGAACAGAACACCCCTTGCATCCCAGCCAAGATTAGGCTGGGATGCAAGATCAACCTAGGAAATTTGGAGGATAGGATATCTTTCCCTTCCCTTCATCCCTTCCCCAGCTCCAACTGTGAATGACATCACTATCAGGAGTACATAGATCAACCCCAGTCTCTCTGAATATCCAAATTCTGCAACCCATATCCCAATCTACACTACATCCCACTTGCTCATCAACCCCTCCTCACCAACTTATACCGGCACCCTTGCCCGAGACAACATAGAATTTGAAGTACTCCTTGTTACTAATTTCTCAACAGCTTCACCCTACCCTAATTTCTCCTGTGCCTCCTTCATTCTCTGGCCCTTTTCTCTCTCTACTTTCCCCTTACACTTCATCGTTGGTAGCAGTGCCTTCAACTATCCTGGTCCCAATCTCTAGAGCTCCCTCCCTTGACTGCTGTGTTTTCATCTACCTTTAAAAGCTTTCCTCAAAAACTCATCCCCAACCAAGCATGTGGTCAAGCTCTTCTAACTCTTGAGGATGCCTCACATCTCTTCCTTCCTCAGAAGAGGTCTTACATAATAACTTGTACTTGTATGCATTTTTTATGTGCTTACTATATGATACACAACATCAAAATGTGTACCCATAAATATTCAGACCCAGATCAAAATTCTTATGGATAGAGGATATCTTCACTATTACAATTACCAAGCTGTCTTCATTTAGCTTTGAATAGATTTTTTTTTAAAAAGTGTAATTGCTTTATGGAATGAAAAACAAAATTTGAAACCAAATCAAAAAAGGAATTTTACTACATCAACTACTACATTTCCAAAATGAGAATTAACATATTTTGACAAGTTCACCAGTTCAATAAAGTATTGGAAACATCAGCTAATATTAAAATAGGAAGGTGTTGTTTGCACTGGATAGTGCATTAAGAAAAATAGTGTAAAATAGTTCCATCTTTTCACATTATTACAAACCTAGTCAATGGAGAATCAAAATGGTCCTGGTGTAAAATAGGCCTCAATCCCAATTCTATCGGCTTCCCGCAAGGCAGCTTAAGTTAAAATTACCCGTCATTTTTGGCTCATCATAGGAGCTACAACTGAGGGCAGTTCAGCAAATTGAACTACTTTCCACTATTGTCATGGCACCATGACATTTATAATTTGGATGCTCATAGGCAAAGAACAAAACTTTAAAAAGGGTTTACTAAAGATTCAGTTGCTTCAAGCTCAGATGTTGTTCAACATTATCAGGATCACCATTTCAGAATTAGGTCAAAGCTCAAGGGGATACCCACTTGCATTTGTGTAGCATCACAGTAATCATGACTTTTAATATTAATTTGTAATTACATAGCATTTTTAACCTTGCAAAATGTTCCAAAGCATTTCACAGTTGCAAGGAAAGAGGTGGGGTTGATGATCAAATAGATAAGTTTCAGGAGCCTTGCAAAAGAGAAGAGACGCAGCAAGATAAAGTTCAGGGACAGAACTGCAGACTATGTTTGAAAGCTCTGCCACCACCAGAGACGAATGTTGGTCTCAGCCAGTAAGATAACAAACAGGAGATCTGACTTAGTATCACAGAGGGTGTGGACAAGCATTTAGAGTTCATAGAAGAGTTTAAAAATTAGAGGGTGAGGTCACTTTGGTTGAAAATGGTTCTGTAAATTGCTGTAGGATTATTTCACCAAAATTGTTTGTTAAATACAGTTTTAAACCCAAGAGCATTCCCTTGTTAAGGGAGAGTTGTTTATTTTAATAGGACAAAATAATCAAATAATCCTTAACCTCTATAGTTTACATTTAAATAGACCACAAACAAAATTATGCACTTTCCCTAGTGTTCAGAGGAAGCTCACCACATCTATGTAAGCATTTAATAAATTAAATTATCAGAAACAGCTATTCGATCCCTTTCCCCTATACTTAGTTCAGGTTTCAAAATTACTTTGACACCAGCACTTCAAGTTTAGTGCTGATGAAAATGAAATTCACTCATGATCAGGTGACAAGACTCTCAGCCCATAGCCACACGAGTAAAAAAAATCTCCATCAGCACAGGGGTTAGGGGAGAGGAGAGTGGGGTTGGAGGGCTGCTATTAAACAAATTATTCTTCAGGAATATTGTACCACTAAAATAATGATCACAGGGAAGTTTAATACTGTGCTATACAAAAGTCACTTCTTGGTTTCTAAAGTCCAGTATCTAATAAATGGAAGTTTAACTTATTTTTTCCTGCAAGTACTATAGAAAGCAAATCACAAAATCATGGACATTAACACAGAAGGAGACCATTCAATGCATCATGTCTGCACCAGCTGACAAGTAGCTATCCAAGCCCTGCAGATTACAACTCTTCCAGTGCATATATCAATGTACTTTTTAAATGTTATGTGGATTTCTGTCACTATCACTGCCTCAGGCTGTGATACACAGCTGAAGTTCATAAAGGTGGTTTCTGGGAGCATTCCGATCAGGTAAACCTGTTCATCTTCAAGAATTTAAAAAATGGAGTTCTACAACTTCAAATTCGCATTCAGGGGCCTTTAGAGAGTTTGATTAAAAATGTAAAATAGCGCCCTTTAAATTTTTTTTTAAAAACACATCTTAAGAATGATTCCTAAGAAATGTGAATTTAATACAACAGCCAGACAAATGATGTTTGACAGATTACTCTACACAGCCCTCTCTCTCTCAAAATGACGTTCCAAACTGAAACCACTGTACATTCTGGGAACTATACTGCATTATAGCCATCCAAAAGTGGAAATGTTGAAATATGTTGCGTACTAGGAAATTAATCAACTACATCAGGAAATGACGAACCTCAACATTTAAAAAGACTTTTCTGCAACAACTTGGAAAAAAAAAACTTAATTGTTTGTTTTCCTCAGAGCACTCAATATATTTGTTTGCACAATCAACCCAAAGCAAAGCAAAACGTGAAAACAGGGATCTTCAATCGTGATTTTTTTTTTAAACTGATCCACTGAATAGGAGTTGCATTAAAAAAAATCTACAGGATAGAAACAGGCCATTCGGCCCATCCAGCCTGTGCTTCAAAAAAAAAACACCACGTGGTTTATTTTTTTTTTGAAATTAAAAAAAGAGGGCACTTCTCTCATTTTTTTTTAAAATCGAAACCCAGAAATGACACCACCCTCCTTTTATAAAAAAAAAGGGAATCCAGGTATATCTGCATAAATACATCAATGTCACCTGGGGAAAAGGGAAAAAAAGAAACACGATGCACGGGCATTTTCTGTCCTTAGAACATATTCCCCATGTTATCTTTAACATTTAAGTGTTTAGCTCCAATGTTTGTACAGGTAAAAGGTTATCGTAATGGGTGAGATAACAACGGAGTGGTAAACAGGATTAGTTTAGACTGAAGAGAGTTGGCGATTTTTTTTATATATATATATATATATATATATAAATAAATAAAAATGGGGCTTTAGTCATAAATGGAATAGTTTTAAAAAAAAGCAGCAATTACATTTGTCTTTAAACAACCACTTTGAGAGACTGTCGGTAACTTCCGCATGTCAACATCAAGTTAAACATTTAATGCCCATTAGTGTTTAACGTTGGCAGGAAAATTGCAGTCTATTTTCTCTGAAAAAGGAGTGAAAATCTTTAGGCAGTTGAATGGCAAGTGGAGGTTTGGTGTTTTATTATTATTATTATTTTGTTGTTGTTGTTGTTGTTTTGTTTGGCTTGTTGTTCGGTTGCCTGTTACCTGTCCAAAGACCTGCAGCTGCTCCTTTCTGTCTAAGCTCCTGCGCCACCGGCGGTGAGGGTTCTGGAGCTGCCTCACCGTCCCCGCACCTCGCTCGCTGAAGCCGCCGCCGCCACCACCACCCGCCGCCGGAGCCACCGCCACCACCGTGGAAAACCCCCGCTCCTGAGGGTCGCTGGCCGCCGCCGCTCCCCCGCCAAAGCGCAGCGTCTGTGAGCCGAAGTACGGCCGCCGAGCCGCGCCGGTGGCCAGGAGAAGCTGCAGGAGGGCTAAACCCCACCGGACTCTGACAGCACCACCGCCACCCGCCATCTTAAGCGCCGGTTGTGTTCACTGGTGGGTTTTTTTTTTCTTGACGGCGGATTTATTTCTCTTCCCTGTCCCCGCCCCTTTAAATGCCCTGACGCTAGCCGCGGGGAGGGGAGGGGAGGGAGGGAGGCGGGGGCGGGGACTCGGATGGATTGGAGCTTTAAGGCCGGTCTGGCAACTGCAGGCGCGCGTGCGCGGGGGAGAATGGGGAGGCTGGGACAGTCAGCTGTCAATCAATCAGCTGTCCATCAATCAGTTTCCCCCCCCCCCCACCCTCCACGGAACTCCAGCCATGGTCGGCGGGGAGGCGGGTGGGCAAATGATGTCAGCTAGCCAATCAGCGGGAGGGAGAGCAGGGGGCGGGGAGTGGGCGAAAAATCAGCTGTGAATCAATCGGGCGCTCCTGGCACCAACGGTCGGAGGTGGCGCGAGGCGGGGAGTGGGCGGGTCGGGACGGGGCGGGGAATTGCTCGTCCGTCAGCCAGTCAGCGTGGAGGGTGCGGGGCGGGGGCGGGGTTTCGGCTGTCAATCAATGGATCAGCTCCTCGCGACCGGGTGCTGACAGTCTGTGCGGGGGGGTGGGTGGAGGAATGGGAGGGGGTGTTAGCTGTCAATCATCCCCTCAGGCCAGGATTGTCCGCCTCCCTCATATGCACCGTCGTCTGAGGGAGTAACTCTGAGGGTGAATGTGATGTATGTCTCCAGCTTTATTCCTTGTTTCCATTACCACTGATTTATCTCACCAGTTGGAATAAGGTGCAGCGCAGGAATTGGCCATTCGGCCCCTTGTGTCCATTTGGTTAGACCATGGCTGATCTTGCTAACTCCACATCCCTCAACAGTTTTGCTTAACAGAAACCTCTCAATATCAGTGTTAAAATTAACAATTGATCCAGGATCAATTGGCATCTGTGAACGAGAGGTCCAAACTTCTACCACCCCTTTTGTGTGTAGAAGTGTTTCCTCCTGTCATTCCTGAAAGATCTGGCTCTGCTGCCCCTTTGAGTCCTGGACTCCCCAAACCAGTGGAAATAGTTTATCTCTATCTACCCTAGCTGTTCCCCTTAATATCTCGAAAACTTTGATCAAATCACTCTTGAGGAAAAAACTGAAGGAAAAACACTTTCACCCAGACGGTGGTTGGAATCTGGAACCCACTGCCTGAGGGGATGATAGAGGCAGGAACCCTCACAACATTTAGGAAGTATTTAGATGAGCACTTGAAACGCCATAGCATACAGGGCCATGGGCCAAGTGCTGGAAAATGGGATTAGAATAGATAGGGGCTTGATGGCCGGAGTGGACACGATGGGCCAAAGGGCCTGTTTCTGGTGCTGTATAACCCTATGAGTCTATGATCCCATAATCTTCAGATTTCCAATGGATTGGAACCCTTGTTAATGTAATCTCTCCTCGGAATTTGGCCCTTGGAGCCCAGTTATGATTCTGGTAAATCTATGCTGCACTCCCTCTGAGGTCAATGTATCCTTCCTAAGGTGTAGTTCCCAGACCTGGTTGCAGTACTCCAGGTGTGGCCTGACCCTTTGCTGGCATCTTTGCAAGGCAATTCCAATTTCTGCATTTAAATCAGTATTCCTATTCAATTAGGAAAGCAAATGACATGTGGGCCTTTATTGCAAGAACACAAGAATAAAGAAGTCTTGCTACAGTTATACAGTGTTTTGGTGAGACTGCATCTGGAGTACTGTAAACAGTTTTAAGAAAGGATATACTTGCATTAGAGGCAGTACAGTGAAGGTTTGCTAAATTGGTTCCTGGAATGAGGGGGTTTGTCCTATGATAAGAGGCTGAAGAAATTGAGCTTATATTCTCTGGAGCTTAGAAGAATGAGAGGCGATCTCATTGAAACCTACAAAATTCTGACGGGACTTGATAGCATGGATGCTGCAAGGTTGTTTCCATTGGTCAGAGAATCTAAAACACAGGGGCACAGTCTCAGGATAAGGATAAGGCACTGAGACTTTAGGACTGAGATGAGAAATTTCTTCATTTAAAAGATTGTGAATATTTGGAATTCTCTACCCCAGAGGGTTGTGGATGCTCCATCATTGAATACATTTATGGCTGGGATAGACAGATTTTTGGCCTCTCGGGGAGTTTAATGATAAGCGTGGGGTGGGGTTGGGAAAATGGAGTTGAAGCCCAAGATCAGCCATGATCGTATTAAATGGCAGAGCAGGCTCGACAGACCGTGTGGTCTATTGCTCCTATTTCTTGTGTTATTGTTCCTGGCTCCAATGCTTGCTTATCCCACAAAGAAAGATGAATGAAAAACAATAGTTGCCAAGAAATACGCTAACAGGCTCTTCCATAAATTGAAATACAGAAATAAAGATGGAACACAAAGCATTCATATGTCGTGTTTAAACTGTTTAAATCAGAAGCCCTAAATTTCAATAATTGGATCAGAAAAACCTGGAGATAACATTGCCTGTAAGTGCTGAGCCAGACAGACCCACAGGTCTGACCTTATTTGTAAGGTGAGAAGCAAGAAGCCTAGTTTCAATGTTAAAATGGTGGTAGAGAGGAAGGAATCCAGCATGAACTCCACCTCCCCCTGCTCCCCAACATCTTAACTCATCACCTGCACTGTTTTCTCAGGCTAGCTTAATTTAAACCTATAGGGTTGGTCTGGAGTCACAATTGGGTCAGACTAAGTAAGGGTGGTCAGTCAGATATTTATAACAACCTGGTAAGTTGCATGTTTTCTTTTCAGGGTTTAGTCCACATATTGCCAGATTTATTAATTTATTTATCAATTTTGCAACTAAAAGAAGAATTTGCAATTATTACAGAATCTTTGCAATGCAGAAGGAGGCCATTTGGCCCATTGAGTCTGCACTAATTCTCTGAAAGAGCTCCTCTGCACTATCTCTGTAACCTTGCACATTCTTTTCAGATAGCAATCCATGGTGGAGGGAGTGGCATAGTGGTATTGTCACTGGACTAGTATTTCTGAGACCCAGGGCAATGCTCTGGGGACCTGGGTTCAAATTCCATCATGGCAGATGGTGAAATTTGAATTCATTAAAAGTCTGATGATGACCATGAAACCAGTGTAGATGGTCATAAAAACCCATCTGGTTCACTCATGTCCTTTCATGACTCTTAAACAACAGTTAAGGATGGGCAATAAATGCTGACCTATCCCATGAATGAAAAGATTTCCTTTTAAGAAGTTTCCTCTCAAGAAGTTCATTCCAGACGCCAACCACCCTCTGGGTGAAAACATTTCTCCTCAGATTGTTTTTACTCCTTTTGTCAATTATTTTGAATCTGTGTCCTCTAGTTCTTGATGCTCCTTTTAGTGGGAACAGTTTCTCACTATTTAACCTGCCCATACCCCTCAGAATCTTGAACACCTGTGTCAAGTCACCTCTCAGCCTTCTTTTCTCCAAAGAAAACAGTCCCAACCTCTGCCTTCAACATCCTCCCTAAAGTATGGTGCCCAGAAATGGATACAGTACTCCAGATGAGACCTAACTTGTGTCTTATACAAGTTTAAGATGATCTCCTTACTCTTGTACTCAATACCCTATTAATTAAGCCTAAGATACTATATGCTTTATTAACTGCTCTCTCAACCTGCCCTGCCATCTTCAATGACCTATGTACATCTACACTGAGGTCCCTCTGTTCCTGCACCTCCTTTAGAGTTCTCCCTTTATTTTATACTCTCTCCATATTCTTCCTGCCAAAATGAATCACTTAACACTTCTCTGAATTGAACTTCATCTCTGACTTTTCTGCCCAATCCACCAACATGTCTATGTCCTTTTGAATCATCACAGTTGACAACATTTCCAATCTTCATATCATATGCAAATTTTGAAATCATGCCCTGAACACCACAGTCTAGGTCATTAATATCTATCAGGAAAAGCAAGGGTCCCAACACTGGCCCCTGGGGAGCTCCAATACAAACCTTCCTTCAATCTAAAAAACAACCAATTATTATTACTCTCTGTTTCCTGTCACTCTGCCAATTTGTTATCCAAGTGCCTACTTTCCCTTTTATTCCATGAGCTAGAATTTTGCTCACAAGTCTGTTGTATGGCACTGCATCAAATGCCTTTTAAAAATCCATATACACCACATCAGCAGCATTTCCCTACTCAACCTTCTCTATTACCTTCTCAAAAAACTCCAGTAAGTTAGTTAAACATGATTTTCCCTTAATGAATCCATGCCAGCTTTCCTTAATTATCCTGCACTTGTCTAAGTCACTATTGATTTTATCCCGAACTATAGTTTCCAGAAGCTTCCTTACCACTGAAGTCAGAGTGACTGGCTTGTATTTGCCGGCTTTACCCTTGCACCCCTTTTGGAACAAGAGTGTAACGTTCACAATTCTCCAGTCCTCTGGTACCTCCCTGTGTTAAGGAAGACTGGAAGATCATCACTCGTGCCTCTGCAATTTTCACTCACACTTCCCTCAGTACCCTTGGATGCATTTCATCCAATCTTGGTACCTTATCCATTTTAAGTAAAGGTAGCCTTTCTAACAGCTCCTCCTTCTCAGTTGTAAAGTTTTCTAGTGTACCAGTCACCTCCTTTCATACCTCACCCTGAATAGCACCTTCTTATTTTGTAAAGACAGATGCAAAGTAGTTGTTTAATACATCCACTATTTCACCTGCCTCCATGTGCAAGTCCCCTTTTTTTAAATCCCTGATTGGCCCTACTCTTTCTTTTACCCTCTTTTTATTATTTATATGCTTATAGAAGACCTTGGGATTTTTCTATATATAGCACTTAGATATAGCACTTTTATAAAGCACAACCATCAGGCATCTCAAGCACTTTACAGCCAATGAAGTATTTTTTTTAAATGTAGTCATTGTTGTAATGTAGGAAACAGGTCAGCCAGTTTGTGCACAGCAAGCTCACACGAACATCAGTGTGAAAATGACTAGATAGTCTGTTTCTGTGGTTTGATTAAGGGATTTTTCTTCCTAATTTATTCATAGGATGGGAAACCATGAATGAATTTTTTTTAACTTGGGCACCGCTGGCTAGGCCAACATTTATTTCCCATTCCTAATTGCCCTTGAGAAGGTGGTGGTGAGCTGCCTTCTTGAACCGCTGCAGTCCATGTGGCGTAGGTACACCCACAGTGCTGTTAGGGAGGGAGTTCCAGGATTTTGACCCAATGATATTGAAGGAACGTTGATATATTTCCAAGTCAGAATGGTAAGTGGCTTAGAGGGGAACTTCCAGGTGGTGGTGTTCCCATGCATCTGCTGCCCTTGTCCTTGTAGATGAGAGTGGTCGTGGGTTTGGAAGGTGCTGTCTAAGGAGCCTTTGTGAGTTCCTGCAGTGCATCTTGTAGATGGTACACACTACTGCTACTGTGTGTCGGCAGTGAATGTTTGTGGATAGGGTGCCAATCAAGTATGCTGCTTTGTCTTGGATGGTATCAAGCTTCTTGATTGTTGTTGGAGCTGCACTCATCCAGGCAAGTGGAGAATATTCCATCACACTCCTGACTTGTGCTTTGTAGATGGTGGACAGGCTTTGGGTAGTTAGGAGGTAAGTTACTTGCCGCAGGATTCCTAGCCTCTGACCAGCTCTTGTAGCCACAATATTTATATGGCTAGTGCAGTTCTGTTTCTGGTCACTAGTAACCGCCAGGATGTTGATAGTGGGGGATTCAGCGATTGCGATGTCATTGAATGTCAAGGGACAATGGTTAGATTCTCTCTTGTTGGAGATGGTCATTGCTTGCCACTTGTCAGCCTAAGCCTGAATATTGTGCAGGTCTTGCTGCATTCGGACATGGACTGCAATAAATATTGGGCAGGACACCAGGGATAACTCCCCTTCTCTTGTTCGAAATACTACCACGGGATCTTTTAGAATTTACACCCACCCAAACAGGCAGATGTGGACTCAGTTAGCATTTCATCCAAAAGATAGCACCTCCAACAGTGTAACGCTCCCTCAGTACTGCACTAGATTGCAGAGTGGGATTTGAACCCAGAACATTGGGATTCAGAGGTGAGTGTGTTACCAACTAAGCCACAACTGACCATTAATTCTGAACTCATAAACTCTAGATTGCAAATCCAGTACCATAACCACTACACTCACCATACCCAATGAAGACATATTGTCCAAAATAAACAGGACAGCAACTACTTTAGTTTATCCTTAACTTGAACGATATGTAAGGTCAGTAAGATCATAATTTTCAGTAGTCCACATTTATGGCAACTTTAAGGGACTGCAGACCTGCTGTCAAAGATGTCTTGTGGAGAGGACCATGGAAAGTTGCCAAATTGAATGTGATAAATTAAGTAATTTTTCGGCTGGCAGCAAAACGATTAACCATGAAAGCTGTCAGATTATCACTGACATCCCTCAGGGAGAGGCAACCTGTGATCTCTGCATGTGATTCCAGTCCCACCTACATGGTTGACTCTTAATGTCCTCATTGTAACTAGAAATCGTCAATAGATGCTGCCTTGCCAGTATCATCACGGCCCTTGAATAATAAAAAATATTGCTACGCTGCAATGTGTTGATACAAGTAAACTGAATTACTTATGATGCATCCCAGCTGGGGGAAGCTATTTTTAAATGAAAAAACCCCAAAGGAATTCCAAGGCCCACAGTGCAGGATGCCACCAAAGTTGAATAGGGTGAGAGACAGAGAGTTGAGGTAAGTCAACCAATATGTTCGGATCGACATAAACTCAAAGCCCTGTCTGCCTGATCTGGTGGTGCAGGTGGAAGTTAAAGATCACATGGCTTGGCTATCATTCTTGCCTCAGCAACACCACCAAAATCAGGTTGATTGGTCATTCATCTCTGCCATCTGTTGCATCTTTCTGCATTCAAGGGGCTGCCACTTTTGGGAGCATGGCTGGCCTGTATTCCATTTACCTGCCTTTTCCCCCTATCCCTTGATATCCTTATCTAACTAAAATCCAGTAATTTAATTAGTGAGATTATCAGTTGGCCCAGCATTCAGAACCTCACAATGAAGTTGCAGATTTCCATTATCTAATCTTGCCAATATAACAAACCAGACTTTAAAGTAATTCATTACTTATGAAGCAGTTTGAGACATTACGAGAATTACGTGGCACTATAAAATGCCAGGCCTTTTTATCTTAGTGTTGTCACTAAACTAAAGTTGTATTGCTATATTTACTAATAGTTAATCTTGTCCAGTATCTTTATAGCTTTTTTATAATACAGGATAATATTGTTTTAAAAATCCTTTGGGAAAACAAAGGAATAAAGCAAAAAAGTATTTTGTTCAATGTTGTGGAAATTTATAATTACAAGCTAATTCCCATGTTGATGATTTATTTTCAACAGGAACGCTGAGAGCATCTGCTCCCGGAGATTGTGGTGTTTGGGGCATAGGAGTAACAGGTGCAGCTCTTGTCCCACGTCAGCCAATTCAAACTGAGAACAGCTTCTCTCCTCTGCTGGGTTGCTGTGATACCTGCCTACTTCTATATTTAATTGGTGAGCAACAGTTCTAAATTTAGTCAGATTTTATTTTATTTGTTCGTAAATATGGATAAATACAATTTGAATCCAAATATCTATTAAAAGGCTTCCACGATGGTTCAGTCGATAAAGACAGCATGTGCCAGTATTTCCTCGGTTTTTCTGTTGAGTTAACTGATCTCAGTGGAGTTAGTAATTGGAATGGTACAATTTGCCTCAGCCACTTGAGCTGGGGCAAATCAGCAGGTGTTTCAACTGCTGATTAGTGTCCAGTGGCTCTAGGTGGAAAGTGCATATGCCTGGGATGTAACTCTTTCGAGTACAATCACAGTTCTTGGTTTCCAGGAGTGGGACATGAACCCACAACCCTCTGATTCAAATGCCTGGATGTAGGTGTGGCAGGATTATGTAGGGCTATGCTGACCCTGCGATTGAAGTGGACAATAGGCACTTGGTGAAATAATTGAGCACCCTCAGTACACATGGGCTGTACCCCATAATGAGCCTGTACCTTGAGCAGAGGAAGGAAGAGTTTGAATGTGTGTTTTTTAAATTTATTTTTTCATGGGATGTCACTAGGCCAGCATTTATTGCCCATGAGACTGTTACAACAGCTAGTAAGGTGCTGCAAAGATTGTGTTCCTTACAAACACTCAGCTGGTTTTACGAAAGAAAACAGATGTTTTACTAATAAACAAACAATTGCACCTGAATTTCCACCATTACTTTGGATTATTTACTGCATTACTGCTTTCCTCACCATGAAGCAAGTGGCTGTGTAGCAAGAACACTGATGTTTGCGTGCTTTTTATGTTTGTAATTGCCTAATCAGGCTGCATCTTGCATATTTCTTACTTGCACAGAAATTTTCAATGCCTGTCTATTTCACCAAATAAAATTCCACGCCCAGTTTCCCGATTCCCACAAAGGATCTTTTAGGGATTATTTTCTAAAGTAGAGATGATTTTTTTTTAAATCTGTTCTCAATATGTGGTTAATAGTGGCAAAGCCACAGTTCTTGCCCACCTGTAATTGCTCAGAGAACTGAGTGACTTTCAAGACTAAACCAGAGGGTGTAAACAGTCAGCCACGTAATATGGCCCAGAGTCACATACAGGACATCAGTGAATTAGGTGGGTTTTTGATAGCAACCAACAGCTTTTGTTGATTTTTTTTTTTGCTGCTAGCCCACAAATGACCAGATTTATTAAATTTAACTTCACAGCTTGCCGTAATGGGATTTGAACACATGGGCCAGGATTTTACAGCCCCTCCCACCCAGTGGGATATTACGGTCCAGCTGAACTGAATGGAGATTTAAATGGCTCGCGGCATCTGCCGGGGGGGGGAGACATGCCGTGGCGGGGTCGTAAAACCCTGGCCATGGGCTGGGATTTTCTGGCCTCATCAAGGTGGGGTCCGCCGTGGGAGATTCGGTGGCCCAGCCCAAAGCCCACTGACATTCTGCAAGACCAGATGATCCCAGCGGTGGGCGGGGTCAGAAAATCCCACCCATGTTGTCTGGGTTGATAGTCTAATAGTATAACCATCACATGGCCAAAGACAAATAAAACTTGACTTTAAAGGAATAGCCAACACGGTGCATTGCTTCATAAAAGCGAAGTACACATGAGGTGAAATTGGTCTTGAGCATGAGTGAATCAGATGCATGTTTTGGCCAATCTTCTTTTCCATTAACTTCAGGGTTGCTAATTTGCTTTCACTCATTTTGCATTATTGCCCAAGGACCGATACCTCAATTTTCCACACAACAAAGTCCCAGTCCCCATCATGTTCTTAGGAGGAGGTGAATAACAGGTCAAATCTTTCAAAGAGGGAAGAAAAATGGGAGGCCCCAAAATCCTGTTCAACCTTCTATAAGTTAGGAGCTTTTCAGTCCTTCAGCTTGTCCAGTGAATAATTCTTGGGAGACAGAAAAAATCTATAAACATAAATTTTGAGAGTTTGATTCTACAGCTCTTGTGCATAATCTAACAGCATGAGCCTCATTTGCAGAACTAATTCACAGTTCCAATATGAAATCAAAAATTTGACACAAAGAAAGCATGACATAAAACATTTAAAGATGAAAACAATGAAATGGTGATCCGATAGTTAAAGTTTGAGAAAAAGACTTTGCTGTTCATCTCATTTGTGTGCCTGGCCCACATCTGTGACCAGCAAACCAAGCTGGCAATGGCAACCTTCTCCCAGACTTGAGATCTTTGTCAATGTCATTCTGAACCAACCCTTAAGGGGCCTGGAGGAATCACCTTAGATGAAGGGCAGAATTTTCCGATCTGGAGATTAAGTGCGGTGGCAGGCAGAATTAGCAGTGAGTTTCCTGCTACTCGGTGGCTTGGGAAATCATGCCTGATCTTACTCTTGGAAGCTCATTAATAATGGATCAGCGAGCACCTCTCCGAATCACATGGCCGGGCAGCCAATGATTTGTCCACCCTGTCATAATCTAATAGGGTTGAAGGTCCTGGTGCCAATTATAAACACTGGCTGAACACACACATTACTCTCTGCAGCCCATCTGTGTGGATGACCAAGGCGGAGATGGCTCCAAGGAAAGATAAAGCAGCGCCAAGGTTCAGCAATGAATCCCTTGAGGCTCTTATTCATGATGTGTGCCCAGCGACGGTACGTCCTCTACCCGAAGGATTGTTCCAGGAGGTCCACCAACCTCACCTCGCCAGCCTGGGAGGCGGTTGCGAGGGAGCTCAGCTCCGCAGACACCCGCCCGAGAAACACCATCCAGTGCAGGAAGAAGATGAATGATCTCATCCGCACCACTAGGGTAAGTCACAGCATTCAGGTCACTCCAGACACACACTCTCATAATGGCATTATGCATTCAGAGTGTCAATCAGCTCAGAGGCTCACAAAATATTAGCGGGAGGGATATCAGCATTGAAAGCCTATTCACCAGCATCTCGTCTATCATCTTGCACAAACACCATCCTCAGCCCCTACTGCGGAGGGCTCAGCTCACACAGCAGACGTGCATGCTTCCCAACCTCTGCTCCATTCCTTGTCATCACATTCCATCCATTTGTCTTCATGCACGCCAAGCTTGCCCACAACAAGAGGGAGAGATCCCAGTCTGGAGGATTGACTGAGGACATCCAGGATCTCTCCAAGTTTGAGGAGGATGCCGCATGCTGGCGGGTAAGGACCGCGATCACTCCTGTGGGGGAAGTGGGATTCGCCTCTCCCAGCAAGCCAGTACAGATGAGTCATCCATGAATTGATCACATTCTGACATTCACAGTGAGTGGCATGCACTATTGTATTCAGTCTGCTCATGAACTAAATTATCTTCTCTTTCTTACAGGCAGCAGCAGGTCCAGACATACTAGTACAGCCAACTAAAGCCCCAGCACCCAAACCACCTCAGAGGAAGATGCTGAGGATTCATTTGAAGAAGACCCATCACAGCATTCACCTGTGCCCTCCAACAGTGCAGAGAAACACAGCCTGGTGGGTCATAGTTCTAGATTAGACTTGGGGCCACATTCTGGGAGCACCTTATTGACATGCCGAGGCAGTGACAGCCTAGGCTTCTGGCACTCGGAGGATTGCTGGAGAACAGGCACCCACCCAGTCCGAATCAGATGATGAGCCTCTGGAAGTGACTGTTGCTAACATGCTGGAGATGCAAAGACAGGCGGTGGTACATCAGGCAGAGTTCCGAGGGGCAGTCAACGGACTAGAGCGAAGGATGGAGGAGTCTATCCATGCTCTGTCTGATGTCATGACTCCGACATGCAAATGCCTTAAGGTCTCCATGGGAAGGCTAACAGTCATCTTGGAGACCTTGGTCCAGCAGATCCTGTTGGATTTGTACCTGGGCCTTCACTCCATCGCTATAGGCGTTGGTGGGATCCATCAGTGGCTAGGCGAGAGGGGAGCGGGGCAGCTCAACCTCCCTCCAGGTGCCCCTTCTTAATGAGTCAGGCAGGGGTCCTCTGTTACCCACAGGGAGCAGAACCAGCAGCTGGACACACCAAGGCCTTCCACCCAGGTGACCTCGCTGTGTTCAGCCTATCCCAATCCCCTCTGCCTATGACTCCATCACCTCCAGCTGCACAGGCCGAGGAGGGTGCGCCTGCATCACAGCAGGAGACCCAAAGCAGGCCGGGGCCCTCCAAGCTTCGAGGCTCCAGAGGACTTCAGCCAAAGTAATCAAAGACAACAAGGCATAGCAGTCAGCAGAGTGCCTCCACCTCTGCTGCAGATGTTGGGGATGCACTAAGACCGGGAGGGTTCGAAAGATTAAGAAACCTTGATATCACTTTTGGGTCATGGGTGTTCATTCACTGTGTATATTGTGCACTTTTGTAAATATATTAGCTGTTCATGACAATGGCTTCACCATTTGAATGCGTCATGCATATACAACTATGTGACCTCTTATTGTGAGGATGACCCAAACTCCCGCTCCATGATCACCTCCCTTTGGGAGTCTCACATTCATGTGATGTCTAGCTGACTTAGTTACTTGCCCCTTGTCTAACATCAGGGAAATGTGTCAACCTCTTTATTGAAAGTGACTGCAAATTGCATTTGGAAGTGATATTCATTAAAAGACACCATGGAGTTATACATGCTCAATTACATTGCAGGATTACCATTCATGTTGTTTCATCATCTAATTGCTGTCTTCATTGTTAATGGCAAAGCACAAGACCTGCATCCAGAATGGTCTCTCCAACCATGTGCACATCTCTGTGGCAGCAAGAAGTGTCTCATTCAGGAGGCCACGACTGCATCAAGTCCACTTGACACAGGCTTTGTGCTGGTTTGTTGCCTTTCACTTCCCAGAGCAGCTACATACATCTTTGGCGTTGCTGACCTTTCCAAAGATTAAGGCCTGATGAAATACGAGGGTTGGAGGTCCAAGGTCCAAAGCTGACCTTGCTCTCAATGTTAGTGGTTGTAGAGGCCTTTCAGATCGCAGGCATGCCACTAAGAGACAGGAGAAATGCGCTTGGGTATCCTTGCCTGTACTTGTCAGGTTCCTGCCCTTCCAGTTCTTCATCATCTGAGGAGTTCTCAGCCTTCTTCCCCTTTGAAGTGCCAAGTTGTGCTGGGTGTAACACACCATGATTTTGCAGGACACCCTCTGTGAAGAGTACTTCAGAGCCCCACCTGACCGGTCCAAGCGTCAGAAGCGCATCTTCAGGATGCCAATGGTCTGCCCTATGATAGATCTTATCCAACTAAGTGCTACGTTTATCTCTCCTCCGAGGCACTTTGAGGACGACGCACTGTTGTCATGAGCCATCATTTCAGCGGGTACTCCTTATCACCAAGCGCTGTGACCCTTCGAATATCTGAGGCACCTGGGAGTGCCTCAGGATGTATGAGTCATTGGGACTCCCAGAGTACCATGCAGGATGTGCTTCTGATGGTCACACACCCGCTGAATGTTTAGAGAGCAGAACCCTTTCCTGTTATTGAACATCAGGAGCTGCTGCCATGGAGCTCTCAAAGCAGCATATGTGCAATCGATCACACCCTGTACTCTAGGGAAGCCAAAGATTTCTGCGAAACCCAGGAATCTAGCAGCTTGGCTAGCTTCATCCAGTGTGAATTTCACATAATGATGAACATTACTGTAGAGGGCATCTGTCATCTCCTTGATAAATTTATGTGTTGAGGACGGAGAGATGCCACATAAGTCCCCTGTGGATCCGTGGAATGACCCGCAGGCAAAATAATTGAGTGCAATGGTGACCCTCCCACAGAGTGCGGTAGATATGAGCCACCATATCTCTTGTCAAGCATAGATGTGCGCAGCATTATACAATATAGTTGGAGTGGAATGAGTCAAACTTGCAATGTTTGACCTACAGTGACCAAGAGAAAAAAGATGATAAGCTTTTCAATACAAGATAATACTGTGGGAAGATTTAACTTTCATTTCCTTGATGACCTAGCAGTTAAATATGCCATTTGGTGTATTTCTGAGCCATTCAAATGCTCCCAAGTTCCATCCCCCATGTGCTGCTGCCTTAGCTGATAAATTATGTCAGAAGATGGAGCACAGAACTGATCTGAGCTAATATAGAATATCAACTTGAAGCTCCTGCTCTTGATTGTTATTTTACTTAGTTACTGCAAGAAAGTGTGCACATGTAGGTGTCAAATGAGAGCAGGATTGTGCTTTCCATTCCATTGTGATGTGCTCCACCTCTGTGTGAAGAACGGTCACTTGGGCCTGGATTTTCAGAGTCGGGTTGGCTCGGGAGCCTTTTAAAAATGGCAGGCGGGTCCCCATTCCAGGATTCCCGATTTTATGGCATTCCCAGGCTGTGTGTTTTTTGGGAATGCCATAAAAGGATATGGACTGCTTCCTGGCAGAAGCATGCTTCTGGCACTACCCACCTGGCTGGCTTCATTATGGAAATAGTTATCTCCTACTCCTCTGCAATTTTCATGGAGTCGGACCAGGTTTTTAAAAAGTCTGGTTCACAGCCCCTTAGAGAGGTTGTAAACCCTAGTGTGCAGGAGGGGACTTTCAAAAGGTAAGTTCAAAAGGTCCCCCTCATGCCCCCTATATCAAATTCTGCCTTTCCGCCCACCCCCTATGTCCCATCATATTCCCATGCCAGGCTCTGTCCTTCCACCCACCCATGTCCCCTCAGGACCCCTATGCCAAGCCCTGGCACTTCCATGCCCATTGACCCAATGTATTTTCTACAACTAATAAACACCACTGTGTAAAATGGGATGGATAAAAAAAGCTCCGATAAAATGTAAGCCTTTTATCACTTTCCCCTATGAAAAAAGTCTGGATAAGCTAATAAAAGTCTCAGTCATCCAGGCCATTTGAAGTTACAAAATCCACAAACCACAAACACTTGAAACCACTTACTTATGTCAACAAACATTATGAAATTGACCACAGAAATCAGAGACCCTGAGCTGTCAATGAAACAATGTTTCCTGATGTCAGGTGTCCTGTTATTCTATTAGCTGTCTGCACTCTCAGTCAAGTGTGTGGTTTTTGAAATTTCAAGGATTTATGGATTATATTTTTTCAGAGTTTTTTAGACACCCCATTTTACACTGTGGTGTTCATTGGTTGTAGACAGTGTACAGTGGATCAGTGGGCATGGAAGTGCTAGAGCTTGGTGGGGGAGCATGAGGAGACATAGGGGTGGGTAAAAGGTCGGAGCTTGGCATAGGGAGCTGGAGGATGTGGGTGGGGAGCGTGAGGTGGCAAGGACGGGGCATGGGGATGTTTGGAGGGTGAAGGTTGTAAGCGTGGTGAGGGTCTTTCTGGTTTTTTTCACTGAGACAAAGCCCCACGACACTGAGGCGGGCCTTTTAAACAGCCTGCCTCCACACATGGTAGCCCCTGTGGCTGCCTTCATACTTCTTTCCAGGCTGGCTGACCCGACTCCAGCTTGCACCTGGCCCCCAGCAATGAAGATCCTGCCTTAGCAGGCACATCTCCTGAAGCAGGTGGGCCAAGAGGGAATTTTCCCGATGCCCCTATCTGCCTGGAGGATGAAAATCCAAGCCTGAGTATCTGGGAATTGACCAATTGAAGCCAGTACCTTCAGGTAAGGAATGGGGAAATACATCACTACTTTTTTGTATAAATTCAATTGTATTATAATATGTCATTCCATTCTCTTAGTTGTATTCATTCTTTTTCATAAAGGCAAAGGGGAGGGTGATTTGATGTTTATATGAATAATCGAATAATTAACAGCCGTACAACTGGTTGCAAAAATGTGATCCAACTTGTTGGTTTCGTTGTTGTGCAACTCTGCAATTAATTCAGCTTGTTTTTGTCTCTAGTTCTATTTTAGGTGCTCTTAAATCTCTACTGCAGAGTTGTTTCCAACCTTTGGTAGGCAACAGCAATGTTTTTAAAGGGATTTGAATGCAGTAATATGCTTTCATTGCATTTCTGGTCAAGAGAGACTTAAAATGCCTGTTCAAAATCTAAATTTCGGGTACTGATATACATTTTTTCACTTTTCCTTCACTACTCCTCTGATCCAGGTTGTCCAATTTCTACCCCACCCTCAAACTCTTTCTCCAATCCATGGTCTATTTCTGAGCTCCTTCCATTAATCAGCCATTTATTCAGAATGCTATGGATTCAAGTCACACAAGACTTGAGCACATAATCTAGACTATTATTTCAGATCGTGTGCTGTCCAAAGTACAGTCTTTTAGATAAGGCATTAAATTTAAATTGCTTGTTCAGGTAAAAGTTCCTATGTTTAAAAAGAGTAGTAGTGTTCTTCTGATGACCTGGCGAACATTTATCCCTCAGCCAAGACAACTGAAAAGATTAACTGGTCATTTATCTCATTGCTATTTGCGGAACCTTGCTGTGCACTGATTACCTCCTGTTTTACCTACATAATAACATGTGACTACATCTTAGAAATTATGAATTTGACTGGTGCACTTTGGGATATTCTGAAAAAGGAGTTCATATAAAATGGAGTTCTTTCTATCTTTCAAGCTAGATTATCATGCTTTAGACTGCTCTGTTAATGGGCTCTTTCTATGCCTTTTGCCCAGTTTGCTCAATGCAATCCCTATATACACAACTGCAAGTACTGAGCTGCAGGTTTTCAATGAAGCCATTGAATCTACTTCACAGAGTAATAAACAGGGTGGTGCCAGCATTAAGAAAGAATGCTTCTGGTCCTAGGTTGCTGTTCATTTTATTTACATGTGCTGACACTAATTAAAAAGTTCACACTGCAACAGATGGGGCTGCTCCATTGGGAGACATTCTATTTGTGACTTTTTCCTGTGGTTAAGTACTCTACTTATCCTGTGTGATTATTGCATTTATATTGGACCTAAGTCAATGTGTTACTTAGAAAAATTTATTAGAATTGTACTCCTTGACTTAAAGTAGTAATCATACTTCAGCAAAAGCTGTCCCTTTTGGGGCAATAGTTTTCAATGTTGTATTCATGTAGGTAAAGACATCCGGATTTATTAATTAACACAAAGTGTCATACTTTACACTTTAGCTTTGAAACGTATCCCACTGTTAATTGCAGCCAAGTCAAGATGTGCAGAATCTATTTTTCAGTCATTCTTCCAGTCAAACTTTGGTTCTCAATTGGACAGTGGAACAGAACTCAGAGGGATGAGGGGTGCACACAACTTTGTATCTGCTACAGAGCAGCATTTCCATAAGTGTGAGAGAGGTTAATCTGTTTATGCAGTTCTCTTCTACCCCCCATGCTCACTTCAAACAATATGCATTTGTTTTACATTGATTCCTAACTTAATCATAGTACAAACATATGAATTAGGAGCAGGAGTAGGCCACTCGGCCCCATGAGCCTGCTCTGTACATCACATTAAAATTTTGACCATACGTAAGATCTCATTTTCACCAATCATTGATGAGCCGAACAGTTTCCTTCTGTGCCTTAATGACCTACATTTTTTAATTTAACTCTTTTGATATTATGCACAGCAATTACATATTTTTCTTCCCTTTCTCTTGAGGTACCGTGTCTTGTTCAGGTACAGTTTTGCAGGTCCCAATCATCCCCCTCCAGTACGTTGCTCAAGTAACCATTCTTCAGGTGTGAATGTAGTCAGTGAATGTTGCCAAGCTATTCAATGAGGATGGAGCCTGTATCATGGCATTGCAATCTGGATAAGAATACTTGATTCTCCTAAGAGAAACTTATCAACTCTGTGTATCATTTTATAAGATTCAGAGTCAATGTAACCTATTTTGGTGAAACATGGCCTTCAATTGTCCTGCTGTGACCATGGTAAGGGTTTAGTTCCAAAGACTGCATCAAAAATCTACTTTACTAAGAAACTGGCACTGCCTGGGTTCTTGACTTCCTAGTCTCTATGTCATTGTTCTTTTGCTATTACATGCCCTTGCAGAATACTTTTGTTTTGTAAGGGGAATGAACCATAAAACAAGATTAATCAATATACATGAGAATCACCATCTTCAATATCATCTCCAATAGCCTCTATTTTATATTCACTGATTCCCCACCAGTTTTGCAAACATATATCAGTACCAAGAAGGGATGTAATTACAGTTCTGCACTTTTAGAAGACCATAAGACAAGGAGCAGAAATTAGGCCATTCAGCCCATCGAGTCTGCTCCGCCATTCAATCATGGCTGATAAGTTTCTCAACCCCATTCTCCCGCCTTCTCCCCGTAACCTTTGATCCCCTTACCAATCAAGAACTTATCTATCTCGGACTTAAATACACTCAATGACCTGGCCTCCACAACCTTCTGTGGCAATGAATTCCATAGATTCACCACTCTCTGGCTAAAGAAGTTTCTCCTCATCTCTGTTCTAAAAGGTCTTCCCTTTACTCTGAGGCTGTGCCCTCGGGTCCTAGTCTCTCCTACTAATGGAAACATCTTCCCCACGTCCACTCTATCCAGGCCTGCTTGACACAACATTAAATTTACACGGAAGAAATGTACAAGCCAAGGGATCACCTTGAATGAATTCCAAATGACCCTTCATCCAACATATTCATAATCTTGCTGTTTGTGTTTGTCTGCGATATTTTCCGGTCACATTGAAAAAACTTTATGTTTTGTCTGATCCAACATACGTTTATGCCTCTGAACAATCATCTTGACCCATATTAAATTTTGCGGAGTGTGTCTTGCCAATGCAGCCAATTGCATTCTGCGCATGTACAAACTCCACGCACTCCCTAAATTTTGTGGGTCAGACAATTTGCATTGTTATGAAAATCTAGTTCACAATTCATTTGTTTTAGAATATAATTTTTAGTTTTAGGAATTAAAGTTTTAACTGTATAAAAATGGGGGCAACAGGTTGAGAAACTGGTAAAAACTGATGTAAATGAAACTCAAACAAGCCTGGGTTTATTACACTTAAAGGTAGCCTGTGTTTGTCTTGCAATGTCAGAGGTGACAGTGAAAAAACTTGAACAATGAATGATCCATCCCTAAGCTTGTAATGGAGCCAGGGAGTCTGGGGAAAGGATCCTAATACTCTATTAGAAAGATAAATTATTCATATTGGTTACAGAATCAAAGGGTTGTTTTAAAGATAAAATAATTTGTTTGCATTTCTTTTGAACCATCCCAAAGCATACCATGTTGTCACAGAGATAGTGTTTTAGGGTGGAGCCTTGGTTAGAAGGTTCCTTTGTTTCGTTTATCTGTGTGTATTTGCTGTCAGAAAAAAAACTGCAAGCAGTTCAGTTTAGGGAACAACAGAGGAAGTTGCAGATTTCGCCTTTTGTAAGCTGGATTCACTGAGTTGGAAGAGTCAAAGAAAATAAATATGAGTCAGTTAGGCCTTCAAGCAGAGAAAATACCAACATCATTCACCACGTAGAATTTGGGTGGAACTCTATCTCCGTTTGGATTTCACGATAGAAAAGCAGCTGGAAGATTTACTCTAGCTCACAGCTAGTGGAAGAAATCTATAGTGGTCCTTGTAGTAAGGCACATAAAGGGTTAATGTGGGACTGAGTACAGTACCATGCACAGAGAATTGTAAGAGAACACATGACCCGCATCCAGGGTCAGTCTAGTGTTATACAGAGCCATGTGTACCAACAAGCATGGAGACAGCTCCCAGCTTGTACCTTTTACTGTATATTTATAAATTGTTCTAAGAGTCAATGAAGTCTTACAGTTAACCTACGAAGACTTCTTCAAACCTACCGAACTGTAACCGAAACCCTACAACAATCCTCACACAGCCTTGTGGCAGAAAGCAGTCGGCAGAGTTAACTTGGAAAGCTGGGGGAATGCAATTGGGTATCTGCCAGCATCCGGAACAAGGAACTGAGGCATCCACAGTTGTGAGGTCCATAAAGAAAAGGTGGTAAGTTGCATAGCCAAAAAGCTAATCGAAGGACGCACATAGAATTTCACCTCACAGGATAGCTGGAACACTGAGGAGAATTAAAGTTAATTCCAGAGGGCTGTTACGTATCTTTGGGTAGGTTCCAGGAAAAGTGGATGAGCATTCAAAATTTCGTAAGGTGAGGGAACTCTTGGGGGGAGGGGGGCGGGGGGAGGGGAATGCAAAAAGAAGAACAGTTTATGGCATAAGTCTTTACGAGCTAGAGTGTTAAGTTGGTGGTGCTTGATTTGTTCAGTTTCCCTTGATATACAATTGTTTTGTTTAAAAACATGAAATATTGTGGCATGGTCCTGTTAAGTCCTAATTGCTGGCTGTTTAATATTTTTAATAGACAGTTTAAACCTTCTGAATTTAGGTCAGTGCTATGCAACCCCAAATGGCCATTATCTGGACCAAAAAATTACTGTGGAAATAACTGTGAGGCTAATAGCACTTGCAGTTATTAATGCGCAAATGCCACAGCAAATTCAAGCAAGAGCAGATGCATGAGTAATCACAGAAATCAAAAAGTCGCTATTGGAGATGTGCTACTGTGCCATTAGCTTTGCAAAAACAGTACTTGCTGTCTGGTTCCCAATTCAAATGCGTTGAGCGGTGTGAAGTTCCTGTGCTTCCATGGTGGATACAAAGTGAACTCACCACAGAAAGCTATGTCAAGCCATTTCAAGTTTATGTACCCTTTTAACAATGGGATAGTGAGAAGTTGACCTCTCTTGACACCTAGAATGGGCAATTATAAGTGTGGAGTCTCATTCTTTCAGTTTTAATTATTGGAGATTTTTAATGAGGTAAAATTAAAAGATGTTATTTTTACTTTTTTCTTTCTGACCCCCCTTTCTCTCTCTCTGAATCCATTTTTCTTTCCCTCTTTATTTCTCGTTTTGTACCCGATTGGCAAATGAATTCGCCATTCTCACTTACACTTCCTCCCTGACCTTGCTCTGTTAATCTCACAATCCTTCAATTTTATTGGCTGCAGAGATGCACCGTTTCTTACCCTGTTCTCTCAGATCCCTGTGTGCCATTTCCATTTTGCATTTTCAGCAACTTGCCATGTAAAACATCATGATGATTAAACGGGCAAGGGCAATGAACAAACAGGCACTGCTCATTGTCTACTTTCTGAAAATTTTGCAGCATGATGATGGAGAAAGATCCAGCATCATGGAATGTGACATCCTATATGTCAATTTAAAGGGTGTTATAGATACAAAAATCAGTCGCATGGTATCAACAATATTCAAAGGGTATCACAGCCATAGCTGAGCATGTACCCCTCTGATGTTTACACACTTTTTGAGCAGGAATCATTCGATAGCAATCCAGAGTGGGAGTTCTGACTGTTTTTATCCCATCATAGCCCAGAGGCTGTGAGCTCAATTTTGTAGCAATATCATAAACTCACTCTCTAATGGCATTACGAGTGAGACAATGGAATTTGAACATCATACTTAATGAAGTAAGTCGGCTACCACATTGCATATTACCAACAGTTTGAAACAAAAACCACAGGGGCCATCAGAGATTTGTTGTTAGGTGTGCAGTCTTTTACTGTATTTTGTTTATGATTATGTGGCAGTTTAATAGCATTCCCTTTGTCAACATTACTGAGGCTAACAATTCAATCTCCATGCATCAGAAATGTAAGCAGTCTGGTGTTTGAGGAAGCCATTTTGGTGTCATAGATAATTGCACAAATTTCCTCCTCAGGATCAATGCAAGAAAATGGAGTACCTTTCTGAATTTTTAAATTTTTGAACTTGAAACTGGGTTGCTCTTATGCTCCAAGATCAGTCAAGCAGATAAAACATTCTGTTACTTGGAGTGAGGAAAAAATATAATAGTTCTGCTATCTGACTTTACCCTTGAATTTGATTCTAAACATGATAAATCGAATATCATGTCTCCCATGAAAGACCTGTCAACTGAGTTGAAGCCTAGATTTATTGCACTGATTCTTATTTCAATCATTCATTCTCAAATCTCTGTGGCTCCTTGCCTGTTTGACACCTCCGTTCACAAGTTAATGACATTAAAAACTTGTGTTTGGTGTCACCTCACCATGACTCCTACTTAATCTCACTTTTTAACTTAATAATTTTAGTGTTATTGGTATCCTGCTACGGGCACAGGCCTGATGTTTTCAACTAAAAAATACATTTAGGGCATCTTTACATGAAGGGGGACAGCAGTGTAATCCATACAATGTAATTAAAAACAGAGCCTCTGCCACACAGCCTATGAAGGTGGTCTTCTTTACGTGCTGTAATTTTCCACCAATGATTCCTTTTTCTACATTTGTACAAGAACATAAATAGGAGCTGGACTAGGCCATTCAGCTCTTTGGGCCTGCACCACCAATCACTAAGATCATGCCTGAAGTTCTAAGGTAACCCCTCCTCCCTTCCTGTGTTATCCCCATATCCCTTAATCATCTTAGTATCCAAATATCCATTGATCTCATCTTGAATGTGCTGAATGACTGAGCATCCACAGAGCTCTCATTTAGAGAATTTCAAAGACTCACAACCTTTTGAAGAAATTTCTCCTCATCTCAGTCACAAATGGCCAATCCCTTATTCTGAGATTCCCAGTCACGGGAATCATCAATCCGGCATGTACCCTGTCAAGCTCTTTAAAAATTTTATATGTTTCACTTAGACAGTTTTCAATCTTCTAAATTCTAGGTAATATAGGTCCAATTAACTCAATGTCTCCCTTAGGACAATCCGCTCAACCCAGGAATCAGTCTTACGAACTTCATTGCACTCCTTCCAAGGTTTTCATCCTTTGGTAGAGACCAAATCTGTACCCAGTACTCCAGCTGTGGTCTCACCAAAGCTCTGATTGTTGTAAGACTTCTTTACTTTTGCATTCCAATTTTTTTGTAATAAAGACCAACATACCACTAGCCTTCCTAACTTCTCTACCTGCGTGTTAACTTGCTATAATTTGTGTACAAAGACACCCAGGTCCCTCTGAATACAAATATTTCCCAAGCATTCACCATTTAAAAAATTATTCTTTCTATTTTTCCTACCAAGGTGGATAACTTTGCATTTTTCCATATTATATTCAATCTAAATTCTTGTACACTGACTTAACCTATCTTTATCCCTTTGCAGCCTATTTGCATCCTCTTCACAGTTAACCTTCCCACCCAACTTTGTATCGTCAGCAAACTTGGGTACATTACACTCTTTCCCCTCTTTCAAGTTATTGATATAGATTGTAAATAGTTGTGGCCCCAAATCTGATCCCAGCAGTAGTTACACTTTGCCAACCCAAAAACAACTCGTTTATTCCTACTCTCTGTTTTCTGTCTATTAACCAATCCATGCTAATATATTACCCCCAAACACATCAGCCCTATTCTGTGTAATAACTTCTTACATGACACCTTATCAAATGCTTTTTGAAAACCCAAATACACTAGTCACTGGTCTCTTATCACTAGTCTCTTATCTACCTTGCTAATTACAAGCTCAAAAAATTCTAACAGTTTTGTCAAACGCGATTTCCCTTTTATAATTCTGTCTTGACTCTGCTCAATCATATTGTGATATTCTAAATTCCCTCTTACCACATTCTGAATAATAGATCCTAGCATTATCCCTATTGATGCTGGGTAAGTTTCAAATTTTACATTTGCTCATAATTCCTGATTGCAGTGCCTCATTTTCTGTTGTCACATTTTAATGTCAACTTTTCCAAAACAAATTTCTGCATCCACATATATAATGGGCAGAATTTTCTGCCTGTTGGGCGGGCGGACCCGATCCCCGCCGGAGAAGCGGGCCGCGCTGCTATTTTAAGTGGGCGGGCCAATTAAGGCCCACCCAGTGTGACGTCCAGCGGGAAGTGCTATGAGCTCCCTGCGCAGGCTGGGGGGGGGGATTCCCCAAAAGCAAGAGCACGCTCTTTCGCGCATGCGCACAAAAGAGCGCACATCTTCCTGAGGCTAAGTGCTGCCTTAGGGAGATCGCTTACACTTTGAAAGAGATTAAAAATAGAAAAAAAAAATTCCCTAACATGTCCCCTTCATGTGACAACATCACATGAGATGGGACATGTTCATAAATTACAGTAAAACTTTATTAAGCTTTTTAGAACCCTGCATGAAACCTCATCCCGCCGGTGGATGAGGTTTCATGTTATTTCTATTTGCCGCCGGGGCTCCTGGCCTGCCCACCAACCTTAAGGTTGGACGTGCAGGTCTTTTAATTATTTAAATGATCATGTCAGTGGCCTCAATTGGCCATTGACAGGTTGGCGGGCGTACAGCTGATTTTGCTGTACCCCCACCTTCCTAAAAATTTAAATGGGGCGGGATGACGTCGGGGGTTCCGTCCAACATCATTTTACGCGTCGACAAGCGGGCCCCGCCCCCTGCTCGCCGACGGCAAAATTCTGCCCAATTAAACTATCTATGCAAACCTGTCACATTGTAATTACACTCTCCTGCCAGGTAGCTCAGTTTTCTCTAGCATTATACCTGTTCTGCAGAGAAACTCCTATGCTCCAACTAACTCTACTTTTGCTTCCAAAAGTGCCATAGAATTTGCTATTTAAATGTAAATAATAATATAAAATCAAAGAATTATAGAAAATGAACCAAAGGGAATTGCTTAAAAAGGTGTACTGTATTAAGTCTGTGTGCTTATGTTCAATTATTTCTCCCCCTACCCCCCACTTCACCTGAATACATTTATTTCTGGCTACCTTCACTAGATGCTGAAAGTGTGCTCAGGGATATAGCTTACAAATGGAATGATGCTTCTGCTTTCACATAAACTGCTGCCAAGAAGTTATATTTTACCTGATTTGCTTTCTGTCATTTGTGCAGCAGCTGAAGTTCACTTAGGGTGGCCACCTTTTTCTATATCCAGCACTGGACATGGGGCTGAACAATGCTGGGATGAGGGGAGATCACAAGTTTGTTTTGAATGAGGAAGGAACTTAAGTCTATTTGATCTCTTATGCCATCCTTACATTTCCCCATTACAGTATCTAGATGAATCCAGGCTTTAGAGTGATGTTTAGAGTTAATCTATAGTATTGGAAGGAATTACATGTGGTCGCAGGCTCCTTTCCTGAAGGATGGTAGCGAACTAGTTGGGTTTCTATTGACAAATCATCAACTTTCAAGGTTTTTTTTTGGTTGCTACCCACAAATTACCAGATTTATTGATTTAACTTTCATCTTTGGTATAGCTGGATGTCAAATTATAACCCTTGGGTTCCTAATCCAACATCCTACCCATTGCACTACTATATCTTATGTACCCTACATACCTCACCAAAACTCTGACACTGCTGTTTTCCTCCTGACTGCCTGATATATATCTGCACGAGCCTGTCACAATGAATCGCAGGATCAGCTAAACACTTGAATTTCATGGCTGGACAATTTCTAGTGAAATTGAGAGTTCCAAAAATCTTCCTTATCAACATATCTCATTTATATCTTGATCCACAATCAATTTTTCAGGAAAATTGTTTTCTAACAAAACTGCTACAGGGTCTGTGCTAACATTTGCCACACTAATGGTAACATTAGTTACCACTAATGGCAGACACAGCAATGCGTAGAGATACCTTTTTCATTAGGGCTATGGTGTTGAAATTCATGCCATACTTAGGTGATGCCACAGTGTGGCACAAGTAAATTCCATTCAGCATTACAGAGGTGGTGGTGCTCTCATGTGGAAGAAAATGTATACTGCAACCATCTGGTTTTTACGTAACCACCTTTGTTACTTCAGCTTGCCCCTTAATTAGTAATTCTCATTTGTGAAGCGTCTCTCTTCAAGGGTGTTCTGTTTGTACAGGAAATAAGCAGCACTTTTGGAGCCAATGTAATCCATTAATAAGATTCATATTCTTGTCTAAGATTTATTTGCAAATGATGAACTGAGGTGAAGGGACAAGTGCAGGCACAGCAAGGTGGAAGAGAGACAGCTCCCAGGCTGTTCTCAGGCCAATAAATGCTGGTTCCCCTTTCACTATCACTGCTGGTATTGTCTCCTGCGTATTAGCGGGTAGAATTTCTGGAGCACATGACAGGAGGCATAAACAAACCACTCATGGCTAACATATGAAAACAACATAATTGTATAGGGTTTAAACTACATTTACACTGTCGAATGGATGATGCCCAACATCTGCCTAATTTTGGCCTCTCATTGGCAATACCAATGTGAAATGTTCTACTTTTAAAGTTTATCTGTAAGAGCAAGCCCAGTGATTGGTTCTCATAATGTATAACAGTGTCTTCATGGACCATATAGGTGTCCACCATGAAGCCTCAGCAACAATGCATAAAGTTGAAATCCATATTACATTAATTTGCTGATACAGTTAGATCTTTGTATTGTGAGTCAGAATTTATACACCATGAGGTAATAGCAAGAAAAATTACTTTTTTTTTTCAAACTCTAGGCCCATAAAATTCAACCAGGGAAAATCATCAAATAAGAAACAGAAGTGCAACTGTCTGGGCTTCGTGGGCTGGTATGCAAAAACTTGGGGCCACATGTGACTCTCAGGCTGCAGTTTGGACACTCCTGGTGTTAAAAGTTAAAAATGTCAGTCTGTAGCACATATTTATAGGCACTCTTGTGTTTAATTATTGCTTATACTAGCTCTTTTAATCTTAATGCATAATGTACAGGATATATTTCAGGACCATCACATTGTGTACACTGCCCTTTTACAAAATAATACTACCCAAAGTCACATTTACACTCTGACAACTTCCTGAATTAAAGAAAATCATTCTTCCTCTCCTATATATGTTGGTTAATGTGGAGTATGGATCAATGAGAAGTGGCCAGTCTCCCAGTATGATGCCTAACAATGAGTGTCAGCAGGTTATTTTGGGCACAGTGGGTATCACGACTGAACTAAGGCCTGTTTTCACCTAATGTCATACATTCCAGTAGGGGTCACTGGACAGCAAACAGGAGGGGGAACTCTTGCTACCTTATCCACTTGTTAGTATAAAGACACTAAGGCTAGTTATATTGCTCTATACTGTCACCATGAAAGGACAATCTTTACTGTCTGTTTGGATCATCACCATAAGTGGTGCATTTACCCACTACTGATGAAGGTGTTCCAAAAATATAATGCTCTGTGGCACTGGCTATCACAGAATGAAGCTGGCAGAGAGCTGGGAGATAGTATCAGTACCACTGTTCTAACTATAAAAGATGCATGGCCCAGGAGGGACTGCAGAGAAAAGGAATAAAAAACAAAATCTCTAAATTTATGCTTCAAGGTGCTGGTTATTCCTCAATTTTTTCAGTAATTGTGAAGTGATTTACACAAAATCTATCTAAGCTTCAACACGGTACATTGCAGTGTTCCTTCTACGCCGTTGCCATGACCACAAATGGTAAATTGCAACCATCCATGCCCAGTATGAAAACAAGGCCAGTGAACCATAGAGCACGCAGTTTTTATATGACGGTTGTTCAGTGTGGATCCAAGATCTTTCCGTCTCCGTGAATATAGTCTCGATTAAACCGACAAGAAGGATGATTCCCCACAACAAGAGCGGAAGTAATGGGATGTAGTTCTTGACTCTCTCTTTGCGTCCAGATGTTCCCCAGCTGGTATTGTTAATGGTAAGAAGAGAAAAACATTTGATTGGCAGCAGCCCACTCAGGTAAATGACAGGATACAGAGATACTAATATCATCACCAGACTCCTGTTCAGGCATACGACATTGAATGCTTTGAGCAGTGCAAGGGCATGGAAGCAGAGGAGCACCCAGAGAATGTCCCAGAGATACCCCTGGTAGAATACCTTGACAATTGTGACAATAATGAATACTGGCAAAATCCCCATAACTACAGACTCATACGTAATCCACAGACTTTGCTTATGCCACCAGAGAGAACTGTAGAACCACTCAATGAAGGATGACTTGGTCCAACGTATTTGTTGATTAAGCCAGCGCAGATATTGAGCTGGAGTTTCTGTGTAGCACCAAGCCTTGTGTGTATACCTGGATGAAACAAACGAGTTTTCATTAATTAACTTTCCTTATTTCTGTATTTGACTTTCATTTTAAAACAATCAAATTTAACACACATTCAATATTATCAACCAGTCATTAAAGCCAAGCTGATCACAGACACAGGGATGACTTGGCATTGCAGCCCCATCTCTGCCAGCCTTTTCAGCCATCTTATCATTTTAAGGGAGATGGTGGCGTAGTGTTATTCTCACTAGATTAGAAATCCAGGGTAATGCTCTGGGAACTTGGGTTCGAATCCCACCACGGCAGATGGTGTAATTTGAATTCAATTAATAAAAATCTGGAATTAAAAGTCTAATGATGACCATGAAACCATTGTCGTAAAAGCCCTCTGGTGCCACTAAATGCCTTTAGGGAAGGAAATCTGCTGTCCTTACCTGACCTGGCCGACATGTTACTCACAGCCATGTGGTTGACTCTGAAATGGCCTAGCAAGCCACTCAGTTGTATCAAACTGCTACTAAGGAATGAAACCAGACAGACTTAGGCACTGGAAACAATGGCAAACTCAGTCCTGTCGACCCTACAAAGTCCTCCTTACTAACATCTGGGGGCTTGTGCCAAAATTGAGAGAGTTGTCCCACTAGCCAAGCAACAGCCTGACATAGTCATGCTCACGGAATCATAACTTACAGATAATGTCCCAGACACCACCATCACTGTCCCACCAGCAGCAAAAATGGCCAGAGGGAGTTGCCCTGGGAGTCCTCAACATTGACTCCAGACCCCATTAAGTCTCATGGCATCAGGTCAAACATGGGCAAGGAAACCTCCTGCTGATTACCACATACGGTCCCCACCCCACTTCAGCTGATGAATCAGTACTCCTCCATGTTGAACATCACAGAAGTGGAAAGAGCACAGAATGTACTCTGGGTAGGGGACTTCAATGTCCATTACCAAGAGTGGCTCAGTAGCACCATTACTGACCGAGCTAGCCGAGACCCAAAGGACAAAGCTGCTAAACTGGGTCTTCAGCAGGTAATGAGGGAAAAACATACTTGACCTCATCCTCACCAATCTGCCTCCTGCAGATGCATATGTCTATGACGGTATCAGTAAGTCCGCACAGTCCTTGTGGAGACGATGTCCTGTCCTCACATTGAGAATACCCTCCATTGTGTTGTGTGGCACTACTACCACGCTAAATGGGATAGATTTCAAACAGATCTAGCAACTCAAGACTGGGAAATCATGAGGCGCTGCGGGCCATCAGCAGCAGAATTGTACTCAACCTCAATCTGTAACCTCAAGGCCCAACTTATCACCTGCTCTACCATTACCACCGAGTTAGGGGACCAACCCTGGTTCAATGAAGAGTGCAGGAGCAGCACCAGGCATACCCAAAAATTAGATGTCAACCTGATGAAGATACAACTCAGGACACTTGTATGCCAAACGGCGAAAGCATCATGCAATAGACAGAGCCAAGCGATCCCTCAACCAACAGATCAGGTCTAAGCTCTGCTGTCCAGACACATGCAGTCATGAATGGTGATGGACAATTAAACAACTCACTAGAGAGGGAGATTCCAAAATATCCCCATCCTGCAAGATGGGGTAGCCCAGCACAACAGTGCATTTGCAACAATCTTCATCCAGATGATCTATTTCTGCCTTCTCTGGAGATCCCTAGCATCACAGATACCAGTCTTCAGCCAATTCGATTCACTCCACGTGATATCAAGAAACAGCTGAAGGCACTGGATACTGCAAAGGCTGTGAGCCCTGACAATATTCCGGCAATAGTACTGAAGACTTGTGCTCTAGAACCTGCCACACCCCTAGCCAAGCTGGTCCAGTACAACTACAACACTGGCACCTACCCGGTAATGTGGAAAATTGTTCAGGTATGTCCTGTACACAAAAAGCAGGATAAATCTGGCCCAGCCAATTACCACCCCCCCGCACCCCCCCCCCCCCCCCCCCTCCCCCATCAGTCTACTCTCAATCATCAGCAAAGTGATGGAAGGGGTCATCAACAGTGCTATCAAACGGTACCTGCTTAGCAATAACGTGCACACTGGCGCTCAGTTTGGGTTCTGCCAAGACCACTCAGCTCCTGACCTCATGCCTTTCCACCATCTATAAGGCACAAGTCAGGAGTATGATGGAATACTCTCCACTTGTCTGGACGAGTGCAGCTCCAACAACACACAAGAAGCTCGACACCATCCAGGACAAAGCAGACCGCTTGATTGGCCCCCTATCCACAAACATTCACGCCCTCCACCATAGACGCACGGTGGCAGTAGTGTGTACCATCTACAAGATGCACTGCAGGAGCCTACCAAGACTCCTCAGACCACACTTTCCAAACCCACCACCACTACAACCTAGAAGGACAAGGGCAACAGATGCATGGGAACACCACCACCTGGAGGTTTCCCTTCAAGCCACACACCATCCTGACTTGGAAATATATCGCCATTCCTTCATTGTTGCTGGGGCAAAATCCTGGGACTCCCTCCCTAACAGCACTCCCTCCCTACACTATTTGGACTGCAGCGGTTCAAGAAGGCAGTTCACCACCACTTTCTTGAGGGCAATTAGGGATGGGCAAGAAATGCTGGCTTAGCCAACAATGTCCACACCTCATGAATGAATAAAAAACAAAATAATTGTCTTCCTGTCCATAACTTTTAACTACCCTGTGAATTAGCCAAGTAAAGCAATTAGTTCTATCAAACTGCTACATGACACAATAAGAATATAACTAGATGGATCACCCAGAATTGACCTAGACACTGAACATGACAACAGCACACCTAACCAAATTGATTCTGCAAAGTCCTCTTCACTAAAATCGGGAGACTTGCACCAAAATTCGGAAAGGTGTCCCGCAGACTAGTCAAACAACAGCCTGACATAATCACATACAGAATCATTCAACCAACTTCCCAGACTTTTCCATCACACTATCTAAGAAATCCTCATCAATTTAAGCAGAAATAACAAGCCTGGGTTTATCATGTCAGCTACAACGCAAATTTTTTAATTCAAAACTGAGCAGAAAATAGATTAATCTCTTACTTGGTGGAATAGCCCAGACTAAGCACCCTACTGGTCAAGTGATGATCATCCCCAAATGTGCACCGGATTCCCAGGAATCTCTGATTGTACCAGGGTTCTAGTAACTGCTGGAGCAAGTTATTCCTGTACATCCCTGAAACAGAAAGTCATTGTTAGAATTAAAAACAGATCATGGATCTGGGTCTGATCAAACAGTTCAGTATGTTTTGATGAATGGTTCTCATACCAGGGATAGAAGTTAAAATTGAGGAAGTTAGAAGTAAGGTTAATCAGCTGAGCTATTGAGGAAGTCAGACATGATAGCAAAGCCAAACAATACTCACAGAAGCCTGACAACACATCTGCCTCTTGTCTCTGGTAATTTACCAATACTTCAATGGACAGTTCCCCATCTGAACTTTTCTCTCTTGTTCTTCCTAAGCTCCAATATGATTTCTTCTCCCTGCACTCTCAATGTGTTGAAATCAAGGCTCATCACACTGTCTCCTATTCTAACTCACTCGTTCCCAGGATTTAATGCTGTCAAATGCATCACATCTCTTAGTCTTTCCTTTGTACTTCAAATGGCTGACTTTTAAAACCCAAACTTGACATCATTGCTATGTGACTTATCTTCTCTTTGACTCTTGTTCAGCCTTGATGCATCCTGGATAATTTTTCTTTGTCCTAGGTGACTAAAAGGTAAGCTCCACAGCTTAGGCCTACTCTGCAGGATTGCATCTGTACCAGGGAGATCTAAAAAAGGGTTTTATTTTAAATTATCTGGGATCATGACATCCTCCAATAAGATCCTGATTTGTTCACATGCCTTACCTAAAGGTCCACTGATACAGGACACACAGTCAAAGTAAGACTGGCAGGCTCGTTCTATATTGAACGTGATCCAGTAACGCAGGCTGCTAATGAAGCTAATGAACGAGTCGGTGACATTGAGTACTCGCACTTCCCCTCCAACTGCTCCATAGTTTTCCTTTGAGTCTAAAACTTTAGCCAGTTCCATAGTTGCTTGTGAGTCAAGCTTTGTATCCGAATCACAGACCTAAAATACAGACAGTTACACAATCCATTGATAAAGATGTGCAATTCATGGCTAAAGTTAAATAATCTATTGATAAAGATAAATAAGAGGTCATTTTAGAAGTTCACTCAGCTGGCAGGGATCATTATCCGCTGGCAGAGAATATCTGTATTTCATGTTTTTCATGATTTTCTAAACATAATGAATCATCAGAAAATTATGTTGCCAGAGTGCCCAATATGTTTTGCTAGCAGGCCAGGATGCCATGGCTCATAAATTTTTTCCTATATTACGTTAACCATTCATCTAACTATATCTGGACAATAATCAGCAACCCTCCATGAAAACTGGCCAGGCCAATAATATTGGGCTATTCCTGATGTATCTACATGTCCAACTTTAGCATTATTGTAAAGATTATTTTCAGATACATGGATTGATCTGGATACATCGATATTCCAAGCATCAGTAATTGATTGATTAAGTGATCACGAACCAAAAAGGCATTCCAGATGTGAAGAATGAAAGGACCAAGTAAGTTGTTGAATGCTGTATTGCTCATCATTTAAAATACTGCGTGCTAGTTCTCACAGTACGACCCCAACAATAAAACTAGACTCACTGGGTCAAAATTCTGGAACTCCCTCCCTAACAGCACTGTGGGAGTACCAACATCACACAGACTGCAGCAGCTCAAGAAAGTGGTTTACTACCACCACTTTCTCAAGGGATGGGCAATAAATGCTGACCTCGCCAGCGATACCCGATTCCCAAGACTGAATTAAAATAAAAGAGTAGCGGAGCATCTCAAGGGGGTTATATGGTCTACTCCTGCTCCTATATCTTATGTTTTTAGAGCAAATGGAATGTGAATAAATAAAATAAGGCTGACAAAATGCATTTCCTGCAATGAACTGTGCAAAGTGCAGGTAGTCACGATGGTCAACAAGTGCACTTCAACGATATTCTTATTACAATGCTGAAACTGCAAAATACCAACAGAGAATTCAGAAGAAACAAGTACAAAAGACTTGGGATGGCAAAGCATTGTTGCAGCTGGTATTGCCAACCTTGAAACCAAAGAAGGCACACTTCTTGTTGGAACATGGAGAATAAAAATGTTTGATTATGTGGCCAGCAGAGTTTCTGGTCCCAGCATAGATAGTATTAGATCCAAAGAGGAGGCATATAAAATTGCCAGAAAAAACAGTAAGCCTGAGGATAGGGAGCAGTTTAGAATTCAGCAAAAGTGGACCAAAAAATTGATTAAGAAGGGGAAAATTGAGTATGAGAGTAAACTTGAAAGGAACATAAAAACTGACTGTAAAAGCTTCTATAAATATGTTAGCGAAGACAAATGTAGGTCCCTTACAGTCAGAACCGGGGGAAATTATAATGGGAACAAAGAAATGGCGAAAGAATTGAACACATATTTTGGTCTGTCTTCACAAAAGAGGACAGAAATAATTTCCCAGAAATGTTAGGGAACCAAGGGTCTAGTGAGAGGGAGGAATTGAAGAAAATCAGTTTTAGTAAAAAAAAATATGGTGCTGGAGAAATTAATGGGGTTAAAGGCTGAAAAATCCCCAGGGCCTGATAATCTACACCCCAGAGTACTAAAGGAAGTGGCCCTGGAAATATTAGATGCATTGGTGGTCACCTTCCAAAATTCTATAGACTCTGGAGCAGTTCCTACAGATTGGAGGGTGGCAAACGTAACCCCACTATTTAAAAAAGGAGGGAGAGAAAAAACAGAGAATTTTTTAGAGTAGTTAGCCTAACATCAGTACTGGGGAAAATGCTAGAGTCTATATTAAAAGATGTGGTAACAGAGCACTTGGAAAGCATTAACAATATTAGACAAAGGCAGCATGGGTTTATGAAAGGGAAATCATGCTTAACTAATCTGCTGGAGTGTTTTGAGGATGCAACTAGTAGAATAGATAAGGGAGAACCAGTGGATGTGGTATATTTGGATTTCAAGAAGGCTTTTGATAAGGTCCCACATAAGAGGCTAGTGGGCAAAATTAAAGCACATGAGATTGGGGGTAATATACTGGCATGGATTGAGAATTGGTTGACAGACCGGAAACAGCAGAGTGGGAATAAATTGGTCTTTTTTCCGGGTGGCAGGCGGTGACTAGTGGTGTACCGCAGGGATCAGTGCTTGAGCCCCAGCTATTCACGATATACATAAATGACTTGGATGAGGGAACCAAATGCAATATTTGCAAATTTGCTGACAACACAAAACTGGGCGGGGTTGTGACCTGTGAGGAGGATGCAAGGAGGTTTCAGGACGATTCAGACAAGTTGTGTTTGTGGGCAAACACATGGTAGATGCAGTATATGGTGGATAAATGTGAAGTTATATGCTTCGGTGTGAAAAACAAAAAGGCAGAGTATTATTTAAGTGGTGATACATTGAGAAATGTGGATGTACAAAGGGATATGGGTGTCCTCATACACAAGTCAAAGAAAGTAAATAGGCAGGTGCAGCAAGCAATTAGGAAGGCAAATGGTATGTTGGTCTTCATTGCAAGAGGATTTGAGTTCAGAAGTAGAGATGTCTTACTGCAGTTATACAGGGCCTTGGTGAGACCACACCTGGAGTATTGTGCACAGTTTTGGTCTCCTTATCTAAGGAAGGATATACATGCCATAGAGGGAGTGCAGCGGAGGTTCACTAGGCTAATACCGGGCATGGCAGGACTGTCATATGAGGAGAGATTGGTTTCACTGGGCCTGTATTCACTAGAGTTTAGAAGAATGAGAGGGGATCTGATTGAAACGTATAAAATTCTAACAGGGCTGGACAGACTGGATGCAGGGAGGATGTTTCCCCTGGTTGGGGAGTCTAGAACCAGGGGCCACAGTCTCAGGATGCGGGGCAGGCCATTTAGGACTGAGATGAGGAAATATTTCTTCAAACAGAGGGTGGTCAACCTGTGGAATTCTCTCTCACAGAATGCTGTGGAGGCCGGGTCACTGAGTATATTCAAGAAAGAAATTGATAAATTTTTGGATATTAGGGGCATTGAGGGGTATGGAGAGAAAGTGGGAATATGGCATTGAGATAGAGGATCAGCCATGATCATATTGAATGGCGGAGCAGGCTCGAAGGGCTGAATGGCCTACTCCTGCTCCTAGTTTCTATGTTTCTATATTTCATGGCGGGTCCCATCATAGCGGATGTGGCAGGCTATTCAAAATTCCGTTCACTTCAGCAGGACCGGAAGTTCCGCCAGAGGGAGGGGCCGGAAAATTCCAGCCAGACCCTGTCCATGTTGTGACAATTGATTTCAGTCAAGAAATTATCTACATTCCGTACGGAGAGACAACACTGGCATAACAAGATTACACCGAAGAAACAGTGGCCAGGATTTTCCGTGCCCTCCGGTGTTGGGCGTTTCAGTGGCGTGAGTGGACAACATGGCACCATCAGTTCACGACAGCATGAAACCAGTTTGCGATTGTCCGCTCAGCCCACCACTGGCGGGTCGCTTGTTGGACTTCAAGGGAGAGGGGTCAGGGGAGCAAGGGCAGGCCTGTGGGTGAGGTGACTTGGGGCGGGGGCAGGGGGGGGCGGGCAAGGGCAGTCCTGCGTTTGAGGTGACTTGGGGGTGGGGGTAAGGGCAGCCCTTTGGTTGAGGTGACTGGGGGAAGGGGCAAGGGCAGTCCTGCAGTTCAGGTGAGTTGGGGTGTAGGAGGGGGCAAGGACAGCCCTGTGGTTGAGGTGACTTGGGGGGGGGTGGGGGGGGAGTGTGGACAAGGGCAGCCCTGCAGTTCAGGTGAGTTGGAGTGTAGGAGGGGGCAAGGACAGCCCTGTGGTTGCGGTGACTTGGGGGGGAGTGTGGACAAGGGCAGCCCTGCATTTGAGGTGACTGGGGGGTGTGGGTGCTAGAGCTGCCCTGCGGTTGAATGTGGCACACAGCATTCGGGACAGGGGGTGGGGTAGGGTGGGCGAAGGAAGTGGCCATGCATTAGGGTCACCTTGCATAAAGTGACCATTCCTCTGCAGCTGAGTCAGCTCAGGCGCAGCCATTGATATGATTGGAGTTGGGCTTCTAGCTTATCTGCCCACTCAAGCAACACAGAGGCATCAAAATGTCTTCAAGTGCTCCAGAGCTTTTCACCCCTCGGGCACAGACTGCGAAGTAATGAGCATTTTAGTGGGCTGCAGAACAGTTGGACAACTGTGCACGTTGTACAATCTCCTTGCTAAAGGTGGCCATGGAGCAGTCACTGATGGAGGTGCTCACAGCCCCTTGCAATGTCACCATTCTGGTTTGGACCAGTCTCCCCCATGGTTCAAGCTAACAGTGCTGCCTTGCAGCGCAGGTTAGGAGAATGCCTGCGCCTGAGCTGAGAGCACAGCATGTAGCCCAATGGGCAAAGCTGCCGCCAGATGGAGTGGGGCAGAGGTGGGTGGGGTTTCAGATAGCCATGCAGCGCACTAATCTCTGGCCATCCATGTGGTGGCCAGCACTCTCTGCAATGTGTTAAGGGGCCTTCACACTTGACCAGGACAGGTTCTTAGTACACCTATGCTAACCCACATGTCTCTCTCTTTCTTCTTGCTGGAGGAGTACATCAGGATCATGGAGCCTGGGCTTCCATTCACTGAATATGCAGCTGGTGCGTGACCACCAGAAACGCATCCTGCAGGTCTGCACACGGTTTCCAGGGAGTGTGCATGACTCCTATATTCTCAGTTGGTCACAGGTCCCTGACGTATTCCAGGGTCCACAGAAGGTACAGAGATAGCTCCTCCGGGACAAGGGCTACCCACAGAGGATGTGGCTGATGACACCCATGCGGCAGCCTCAGACTGCAGCAGAGCGAAGGTATAACAAAACTCATGCTGCAACTCGCAACTTGGTGGAGCAGTCCATCGGGATGCTGAAAATGAGGCTCCGGTGCCTGGACCAGTCTGGCAAAGCCCTGCAATATAGTCCACAGGGGGTGTCACGCATCATTGTTGCCTGCTGCACCCTTTATACCCTGGCGTAGCAATGGGGCGAGGAGCTGGCTGAGGAGGAGATGGAGGAGCTGGAGATTTCCTCGGATGAGGCTGAGGAGGTCCTCAAAGGCTGTAATGACAGGGATGAGGCCCTCGCACTGGCCAGACAAGGCAGGAGCACTCAGAAGGCCCTCATAGCTGCTAGATTTGTGGAGGATGATGACGACATGCAATGAGGAGAGCCCATAAATCTTCACATTGTATCTGTGAACATTTGACTCCAGTCTGACTTATGGCAGGGCGCATACCCTCTGTGCTAATGCTCCTGTCATGGAGACGCAGTGGAGGCCCTAATAGTCACTTGATTGCAGGAGGATGATGACGACATGCAGTGTCCATACATCACTGATCACAGATGCTAAAGAGATGGGAGCCAGACCCACCTTAAAGGTGCTGAGAGCAATCAGAGAGAATGACAGAACTCTGTGGCGCGTGCCCACTACATTCTAGCAGCAATGACAAGCACCATCGAAGTACAAGCATCAGTAATGTGTTGAGGGAGTGTGAGGCCGGACCATTACTTTGATCTGAAGACTGCACAAACATAGTGAAGAGGCCCTGGAATGAGACATGTGCCTTTATCTTGTACAGAAAGGTTGCACATCTGAGTGACACAAACACTGCTCATCAGAACAAGGAGCCATAGGCAGGGAAACATTCTTGGGAGTTTATTGACAATAGTGAACAGTATGTACAGGTGATTAACGCCCATGCCCAGGTTGTGCAACTACATCTTCTTAACTTTCCTAAACCTGCTGTTACGTCTTGGTGCTCCCACGACATCCACACTGGAGATGGAGGCAGCCTGCTGACTGTGATGACTTTGGCGGGTGTCCTCTGGAGGCCCAATGCCTGGAGGGCCCCAGCCTGCTTTCGGGGTCCTGCTGTGTGGTAGTGGCACCCTCCATGGCATGTGGAGCTGGAGCTGCTGAGGTCACAGGAAGAGGGGATTGGATGGACCGGACACTCCTGGAGTCACCTAGATGGATGGCCCTGGGGATGGGGGTGGGGGTGTGGGCACACCTGCTGATCCTCCTCCCTATGGGTGCCCAAGGTCCCCAGGCTGATTCCTTGAGGAGAAGGGGTAGCTGGAGTGGGATAAAGCTGCCCTGCACCCCTCTCATGTACACACTGTTGGAGGCCAACTATGGCAGCAGTGCAGGAGTGACGTCCTGAGCCAAGGTCTCCATAGTGGCCGCCATCCTACCACTGTTGACCTCAGTGCATTGCAATGCCGGCGCTATCACCTCAGCTTAAAGATGGACGGACTCCTTCATCGTGCCTTGCAATCTGAGGAGCGCAGCGGACATCCCTTCCTGATGTTCCCGAGCTTGCCTTTGCAGCTCCAGCAACTGTAACATGACCGAGTCCAGAGGCTCGTCATCTGACTCGGATTCAGCACATTTCTGGCCTCCAGCAGTCCTCGAGTGCCAGACACCTGGGGAAGTCCCTGCCACAGCCTGCTGTGGATCAGACACTGTGATGTACTCACCAGATTGTGATCCCGAGGCTATTCTAAAGCTAGGTCCCACCGAGATGTGTGTCTCTGCACTGGTGGAGGGTGTGGGTGAGCGTTATGACGGGACTTCAAGGAGGGTGCCTTCAGATTCCTCTTCAGCAGTTTCTTCGGGGCTTGATTGGAGGCCCTGGGTCGTTGACTCCGTCGACTGTTTCCCAGGTGTGCCTGCGGAAGCAAGGGGAGATAATTAGTGCATGACAGTGGCCTATGAAACAGCGCATATCACTCACAGTATGGTTGTCTGATGGATGTTGCACTGGTGGACCCTCACTTCGTAGAGCACCGCTGACCTCACCATCAGCAAAGAAAAGACTGCTCCAGATCGTCACTGGCCAGCTTGATGGCTCTGTTTTCAAAGTCCGTGAGGACCTTGATTTCAGGCATTCCTCCACCAGTCTGTGACCTCTCTGTTGTTGTGTGCCAGCTTGACCTGCATGAATAGAGATGGAGAGAGTGTAAGGAGGATACCTGCCAGGCCAGATGATAAGTATGCCTGGCATGGGTGGTGAGTGGTCCCATGGATGGGATGAGGACAATGAAGGTATGTATGAGAGCATGAATGGTGATGTCCCTTGAACTGGCAGTGACTGAGATCCCTGTGAATGTGTGATGGGTTTGTGAGTATGAGTTGAGAATGATGAGAAGAGTGACTTACGCTGGTGGAATGGAGATCATCATTCATCCTCTTGCGGCACTGGGTGGCTGTCCTCTTTTGAAGGGTGTTGGCGCTGACCACAGCTGCCACCACCTCCCAAGGTTATGCCACTGCCCATCCTGCGGCCAGAACCGGGGTAGAGGACATTGCAGCAGGCCTCCACGGCATCAGAAAGCATTCCAGTGACAAGTTGCTGAACCTGGGGAGCTGCAGTCTTTTTGCCTTTCATGGGGACATTTTCCCAGCAGCAGTCGTGGGCTGGAAGCACTGAAATGTGTGCAGGCAGCTGGACTTTAAATATGCCGCCCTGCGTGCTGAAGCGGCGAGGTGATGGCGTGGCAGGCGAATGAGAGCCTGCCCGCCATGGAAACACCGTGTTTCCCAGGAATGCATACGTAATACGGCGGGTTTGGGATGACATGACGTTTCACCCGCCATCGCGGCCGGCGGGTAAAACGTCATTTTACTCGTCTGCTACCACACTCAGTGCAAATCTGGGACGATTCCACCCAGTCTGTTTTGTGGCTCCCACAAATCTTCATAGCCAAGATAAGCAACTTAAATGTATAGTGGCTGGCACGCACAAACCTGTATCTAGCATTCCTAGGCATAGCAAGCTAAAGCGATTTGCTACTGATCTACTTTACTATCTTCAACTAAAATTATCCCATTGCATACTACCAAGGACTGCTGCACTATCAGAATTGCCATCTTTCATATGAATTTGCATTTAAATCAAGGCTCTGTCAACCTGTTTGGGTGCTTGTAAGAAATGCTATATTTATATAAAGAAGCGCAAGAGATCTCCCAGTGTCCTAGTCAAAAATTTCTTCTTCGAGTCTCACCACCAAAAATAGATCATTTGGCTGTTTATTCATTTGCTGTTTTTAGGATCTTGTTGTGCATATTTTAGTTGCTGTTGCCTGAATAATAACAGTGACTGCACTTCAAATGTAATCCACTAGTTGTAAACTGCTTTCAGGCATCCTGAGCTTGTGATCAAATGCAAATTCTTTCTCTATGCAATTACAACCTAGGTCAATTTCATTTGAAGCTATGACTAACTTTTTATCTCTTATCATTCAAATTTGCATGCTAATGACAAGGATGAAAACACAGCAAAACAAAGGTGGAGGTGAAGTAAATGTTGAACTTCCTGCTGACATTTTGAATCTGATAAAAAGGAAAAAGGAAAACAAGACCACAAGACATGGAGAAACAAGCAGATCGGCAGATCACTACTGACTGAAATGGAAAGTGACAAAGAAAGTGACGCATTAATTTATAAGAACTATGGAGCTGGAAACTACTGCACATTAGCAGTGTTAAATGTAGGCTGTGATACTGAATGCTCTTGCAAAGAAGTTGGGTTTGTTAGCAATGTAAGATCCATGATAGCTGCTGAATTATTTTTTCTCCCATGTGATATCTGGAAAGGATATGTTAGCACAAGAATGAAGAAGCCAAGTGTTGTTTTGGTATGTCATTATTTATAGTATTGATCAATATACTTTTTAAAAAAAAAGATTATTTATGGGATGTGAGCAGCCAGCATTTATTACCCTTGAGAAAGTGGTGGTGAGCTGCCTAGTCTGTGCTGAGTTAGCCAGACAGCATTAGAGGACCTGTAATTAGCCTCAATGCCCCTGGGCTAAAGAGGGGTTAAAATCAGTCACAGTTCCTCCTCCTGATGCCCGACTGAAAGGTGTGTTAAAGATTCAGATAGAATAGAACCAGTTTGCCTGGATCTCCCTCCTCCTCCCATTCAAATGCGAACAAGAGTAGACCCATCAGCCCCTTGAGGCTGTTTTGTCATTCATTTAAATCAGGACTGATTTGTATCTTAACCCCATCTTGGGCTAGGATTTTCAATTGACTTTGGCTGCTCTCCAAATTTTGCCATCCCGCCCACAACTAATCCCGCCCTAAGTTTCCGTAACCTTGAATAATATTGCCCAACAAAAATCGACCAATCTCAGTTTTTAAATTTTCAATTGACCACCAAGCTCCAACAGCTTTTGTGTGAATATGTGCTCCCTGCCTTCACCCCTGAATGCACTAGGTCTAATTTTAAGGTTATATCACCTTGTTCTGGACTCCCCACCAAATGAAATTGTTTATCACTATTTACCTTATCAAATTATTGATTCAGCTTAATCATTTAGATCTTAATTTCCTTACTCAAGGGAATACAAGCCTAATTTATGTAACCTATCCTCATAATTTAACCCTTTTAGTCCAGGTATCATTCTCGAGAATTGCGCTGCACTTACTCTAAGGCCAATACAATATATTTTACTATTACTCACTTTTTAATAGGCTGGGAAATAGAAACTGATGCTTGGGTGAGGTATCAGAAGACGGTCTGTGGAACCATATCTGAATATGAGTCAGTGATTCACATTTATAATATTTTCTGACCAGCAAAGTTTGGTCTGAACTCTCAACACATTTGTACAACATTCTTCAATTGGAAAATATCCCTCAAAAGGAGGAAAATCATCAGACCAAGGTCTTGTGAACAAACAAAAAAATAAATAAAAGGCTCAAATCCTACGCCCGGAATTTTTATGTTGGGTAAAGTTGCTTTTTGTCAAAACTGTAACTTTAGGCTTGTAACTTTCTGCCTTCTCAGACTGAGACAGTTGCACAAATGTATGTGTTAATTGTATAAATAAAATATGCATCAATAACTTGGGAAACTAGAGGGGCACCTAGGATCAGGACCTTATTTACTTTAAAAATAATTGTGCTACTAGCACTAATTTTCTACATTTTTCCTTTCTTGCCTTGTTTCCAAAAAGGCCTGTGATTTGTTGTTGTTGTGGAACTCATCACTAGAGGGTGCACCAGAACAGTTCAGGACAACTCACTATCATTATGTGGAGAGCCTCTGCAAATCTTGCATATAATACCTTCTTCTTGGTATCTCAGCTAAAACAAGAATGGGTTGTCCCTTTGTATGAACTTTGAACCTGGTACTTTCATTTGGGCCAACAGGGGCACACTGGTGTAGATGTTATGTTATTGCACTAGTAATCCAGAGTACTCCGCCCCACACCAACATGGTTGATTGTTAAATGCACTTTGAAATGGCCTAGCTGCTCAGCTGCATCAGTCTGCCATAGTAGCTCAAGAAGGCGGCTCACCCCATTTTCTCAAGACAACCAGGGATGGGGAAACATGTCAGCCTTACCAGTGATGCTTACATCCTGAGATTACATTAAAAGAACTATGCCTCAGAGCTCGCTGGGGAAGTTGAGATCATAAATTCTCAACCACTGGGGGTGATCAGGAATTGAAAAGAAGGAACAGTGAATCATATGGTAGGTCAGATGAAAACTCAGAAACTCAGCTCAATTTTTAGTTTCAGAGTGTTAAAACGAGGAATTTATGCAGAAGTAGATTCACACCAGTGTAAAGGCTAAATTAGAGACATAGGACTTGTTGCACTGATCATACCTGTATGTAATCCACAGAGTCCCCGATAGCTTTGAAGGCTGTGTACATTACTTCTCTCTTTCCTCCCCGTTTCTGCATGATGCAAACACAACGTTTGGTCCTGATTAATGACTCCACTTCTAATCTCTCTGGATTTCCAATACATGCCTCCCCATAAAACAGATTGACAGGGTCTTTGTATGGTTGTTTGATGTTATCCTCCTCTTTATTCTGAATAATTCTATTAAAATTTCTTGAATGATAGTTGCCCTCCCACACAAATGTCCCAATATCTTCATTGCAGAAAACCTCTTTGAACATATCCATCATGTATTGGTCTTCTTTGGAGTTCCCATCAATGACCATGATAATTCTCAGCTTGTGACTTGGATACTGAATGTTCTTCACAGAGTTAAGACATTGTGCCAGATATAAAGGGTCTTCCTGATAAGCAGGTATGATTATGGCTACCGACTTGGTGCTACTGCAATGCAAAACATTATTTTCTGTCACGCTGCACTCGATCAGGGCAAAGACTGTTTGAAGGAAGAGATGGATAATGATCATGGAGCCATACACCACAAGTGAAGCGAGTTTATAACCATTTAAGAGGAGCTGGAATCCTGCCAGATATGCCCAAGACATACCTAGAAATAACAGCAGTGCAAAGACCATGGTACAAGTTCTATGAGCCATTGAAACCAGTGTGCCTTCGTTAACCATGGCTGGAAAAAAATCAAAGTTGACCAATTCTCAGTTGACTGTGGAATGAAAGAGACACAAAACCAAAACGTTGTCAACATGCGTCAATATACTGATTCTAATGTTCCCTACTTCTACTCACCTATTATTCTCTATTTAGTAATAGTAACTTGAATTAATACAGCACCTTAATATAGAAAAATCTCAAAACTCTTAACAGAGGTGTAAGTTAACAAAAAATGCTGGAGTGGCCAAAAAGCTTAGTCAGTGATTGATATTAAAGAGGCTGTTAAAGGCCAAGAAGTGAATGGAGAGGAATGAGGGGTGAAGGGAGGGAAATGCAGAGGGTTTAGACAGGTGAAGGCAGAGTCTGTAATGGTAGGATGAAGGAAGGGGAAACGTACAAGAGGCTGGAGTCAGAGGAATGGAGATATTAAGAACGGGGGTTTGTAGGGTTGGAAGGGATTACGGAGCTAGGAAAAGTTGAGAATAAGGAATTTTAAATTAGAGACTTTGAGCATCCAGGAACCAACGTAGAACAATGAGGTTAGAGGTGATGGGTAAGTGGGACTTGTGCAGATTAGGTTCCGACAGCAGACTTTTGGATGAAATTAAGTTTATGCAGGCTGGAAGATGAATGATTGGAGAAAAGTACATTGGAATAGATGAGCCTGGAGGAAACTAGCAGATGGGCTGAGAATGGCCAGAGGTGAGTGATTTTGTAGAGGTGAAGGTAGGTTGCTTTTGTGATAGAAGCTCCAATCAGGGTTGATTTAAAAAACCAAAGGTTGGAAAAGGTCTGGTTTAGCCCAAGAGAGTGGTCATTAGCGTATAAGAGGAACCCTGTTTCCTATAGTTGACTTTGCTAACAGTACATAGATGAGGAAGAGGAAGGGTTAAAGATGTATAATTAGGATACTACTGAGTCAGAAGAGAAACCACTGGTGCAAATGCACTCACTACAATTGTATAGGTAGGAGTGGAACCAACTGAAAGCAGTCCAACTGAGGTGGACAATGGAGGGGAGCAGTATAGGAGAACGATGTGGTTGACAGCGTCAAAGCCTGTAGAGAGTGCAAGAATAATAGTGCATCACAGCTACAGCAGTAACAGTGAATGTCATTGGATAGGGCCATTTTAGTAACATGGGAAGTTTGAAAAATTGCATGGAGGGATTCAAAATAGGCAGTTTCAAGAAAGAAGAGTGTGGGTCTTGGAGAGGAAAGGGAGGTTAGAGATGGCATGATAGTCTGCAAGCCAGAGGGGTTGAAGATAGATGTAAACCTTCAAAAAAAAAATCTAAGGAACAAAGAATTTCCCAGCTCTCCTGCAGCAATTCAAGAAGGCAGCTATCATCGTCTCATGGGCAATTAGGGATGGGCAATAAATGCTGGCCTAGCCAGCAATGCCCACAACCTATAAATGAATTTTAAAAAACTTTGCACAGTTGACAATAATTTGAGAGTGCATTGGTCTCACCAAAACATTACAAATTTAAACATATGTGGTCTCTCTTAGTCATTTGTAGGGTTTTCTTCCCTCTTCTAAAGATGTTGACTGGGGTACAGGTTCCATAAACTCCTGCAGTTCGCCAACATCTCATCTAAGTGACCATTCTCGATGAATGAGCTTGGTCAGTGAATGGGTGAGGCTATTCTCACTTAGGAGGGAACATCATAGCCAAACCTAATCCGATTTTTCACACACACCTGAGCTACCCAGGTTGTCTTTCTGAAAAAAGTAGTTTAAACTATTGTGAAATTAAGTTTCATAAAGATTTACCTCAATTTATTCTTGGGATTCAGGCATTGCCGGCCATTGCCAGCACTTATTACCAACTGACCGACTTTTGCCAGGTCACTTCAGAGGGCAGTTAAGAGTCAATAACACAAGACTGCAGCAGTTCGAGAAGGCAGCTCAACAACACCTTCTGAAGGACAATTCTGAAGGGCAATAAGCGCTCACTTCCCATGAATGAATAAAAACAAACAAAAAAAGTCACAAAGGTGTGGGGCTGGAGTCATATATAAGCCAGACCAGGCACGGAAAGCAAGTTTTCTTCCTAAAGGAATGTTCCTAATGTTACAAACCAATGAAGCAGTTGGATTTTTAAGACAGTACTACAATCTATTGGCCACTTTTATGGATATAACTTTATGAAAACTAAATTTGAATTCTCAAACTGTCATGATGCGCTTGAACTCCTGCTGGATTACTTTGTCCAAGCTTCTTGGTTATCAGTCCTGTAGCAGAACCACTGCATTGACAAAACCCACTGTAAACCCACCACCTCCAAATCCTGACATTGAATTACCAGGCGATTCCTTTTAAAAAGCAGATGTAACTCTTGTAGAGTTAAAACAATTAACTAAATTAACAAAAACAAGGGATAAATCAAGCACAGCCCCTAAATCAGGTCAGCTGTAAAATCAAGGAAAAACTTTAAAGGAAACTTACAAACATTAAACCAAAATGTGATTAAAGGGGTCAACAAAACACCCCAGTCCCCACGGTGCGCACCGGGCACGGAAGGCCTCGATGGTGCCGGCAGACACCGCGTGCTCCCTCTCCAGGGACACCCGGCCGTGAACGTAGCCGCGGAAGAGGGACAAACAGTCGGGCGGGACTCCCCCCTCGATCGCCCGCTGCCTGGACCTGTTAATGGCCAACCTGGCCAGGCCCAGGAGCAGGTTCACGAGGAGGTCCTCCGCCTTCCCGAACCTTGGCAATATTTACACAAGAAACACACCCAAAATTTCCAACCTACTTTTAAAAATGGAAAGAGATATCACAAAGAATTAAACTTTTAAAAAGTCAATAATCTAATTTTAGGATAATTAAAACAAGTCATTGTAAAAAAAAAATGTGAATATATTGTTGCACTACTTAAGCAATGAAATTAGGCATGACAGAAAACATGAATATTACTTTTTTTTAAACGTCGTCCAGTCATTATTTCCACATTTTTAAAAATTAGTTGGAGACATTTCTGGAGAGAAGATTTGCCTGCCTCCCAGCCTTTGCTCCCCGGCGCCCTGACAGTTGGAGGCGCGAGGACGCGCCCGAATCCCGCTCTCGATTGAATCGAGCCGCCGCCGCGCGCATGGGGGTTGGGGAGCGGGAAGAGGCTCCCTCCACCGGCCAAACACAAGGAGACAACCTATCAGCGAGGGGCTGTCAGCTTAAAAAGCACTAGATTAACGTAAAATACTAATATGGGTCTTGAAAAGTAAACCTTAATAATTCATGGGTTGCCATATTCTACCCTTGAGGTTTTTTTTTGGGGGGGGGGGTGGAGACAGAAGGGCAGCCCATAGCTAAACCCAATTCACTCCCCATTCAACATCCATAGAAACATACTTTTCAACAAACGTGACTGATGGCTGGGAACCCCCTCCCTGCTTGATGTTTTCCCCTCCCTGACAAAGGGGCTATTATAATGTCCCCACCAGTACCCTGGCCAATGTCAGACCAGGGCTCCTGTTGTGTGTGCTGTAGCAGGCCCACCGCATCATCAATGGAGATTCATTGGTGCCAAATATCTGAGGGGGACCTCATGACATTCTGACTAGGGGGTAAAGTCCCACTACACAGACTTGGTCACATGATCTATTAAAAGTACCGAGGGAGAGGTGTTCAGTTGAAAGTGTCGATCTTTAGGTGAGAGGTTAAACCTCGGCCCCATCTGCTTTCTAAGGTGGATGTAAAAAATTCCTTGGCATTATTTGAGGAGAGCAGCGGCATTCTTCCCAGTGCCCTTGGTCAACATTTATCTCTTACCAAGATGACTAAATAATCAAACACCCCCTAGAATGGTTACAGCAGAGGAGACCATACAGCCCATTGTGCCTGTGCAGGGTCTCTGCAAGAGCAACTCACCTAGTCCCACTACTCTGCCTTTTCCTCCCATAGCCCTGCAATTATTTTCGTCTTCAGTTAACCAATTGTCTTATTATCTTGCAATTTAGCTCTTGGCGTTTGTGGGACCTTGTTACCGATCTTTTCCTACATCACAACTCTGACCATACTTCAAAAGTACTTTGGTGCTTGGTTCGATTGCCACTTGGGGATCTTTGGAGGTTGTGCACTTCAAGTCTTTCTTAGTATAATCCTTAATGGGGTGGTGGGGGGAGGTGGAGGGGGAAGGGTCAAGAACTAACAGCAATACATATGATCAGTATTGTCACAAGGCTGAATGTATTGCAATTATCTGTAGAAAAGATTTCACACGAGTTGAAGCATTTTAAATGTTGTATGAACACATCCTGTCTACAGCTTTTAATTTACCACCTTAAAATTACCCCCATCACCACTAGCATCAACAATAAACGTGTTCCCAGCAGTTATTCATTCTAATGTTGACCAGCTCACAGACACCTCTCCGTGCACAACTCAAGTTTGGAAGGAAAGAATTGATAACTCCCCTTGCTGGGTGCTTTTCAAGTGGTCAGTATGAAATTTTCTGACCACCGCCATTATATTTTAATGAAATTCCAGTGACAACACAGCCAGAGTTTCTCCCCATTTATTAATTCCTTAAAGGTGCGGTGAATCATAATAATTACACACTCACAAAATCAAGTAAGCAATTGAAAAGGCCTGAAAATATACTCGGAATAAATAGTGATATTTAATGCTAATAAAACATTTATTTGGCAACATAATTTACACAGTAGGAAGCAGTAAATAATTGTCGAGGCAGTCATTTGTAACAAAAAAATTGCACATTCTTGAGAACACACTTTTGAATACATAAAAATGGAACAATAATTTAAATACATAAAGCATTTGTTTGGAGAACAAGAGACTTGACATTTGAATTGAGGTCTGCCTGTTAAGAGTTGCAAACAAATCACTACTCAATGACATGCCAAAAACTAGCTCCCCCCCCAGCCGTATAATCACAAAAGCGCCAGGCTTTTTAATAGAGTGTATATTTAATTTAATATATTCTTCCTTAATTTTTTTATAGTCTGCTTATTGTCTACAAACAGGAGAAAGTAGGAACACAAGGACCAAGACACAACCAGCGTCAACTCACTATCAAGACTCACAATTTTGATAGAAAACAAATATGGAAAATATATAGTGTAGGGTTTATATTATTAAAGACAGTACACATCCTAATGTTTGAATGATGTTAACTGAACACATTTGTGCTGGAAATGCTTTTTTTTTTAAGGTTTCAAATTTACTTTTAAGCTAATTTTAATTTGTTTCCTTGGCTCCAGTTTATTCAACTTCTCATTCTTCGAACAAACTTTAAGGTGCGAGTTGGCCTGGACTGCTGCACCGTTACACTTTCAACTCAAGAATTAAGCTCTTCAACTGGGGGACCCATTTCCAAAACAAGGCTCAGCTTATCCAAAATAAGACAAGCTTTTGAAATTTTATTTTACAAAAAAGGTGCAAACATTTTTTTTTACTTGTTCTCTTTATAACCAACAAGAGGACAGGTGGGTGAGACCTCATTAGGCTGTAGCCAATGTCATTTTACAAGAACTGGTAGGTCTTAGCGTCATAGATGGGATTGCATTTCAACAGGTGATTCCTATGTCCTGCTGCTACATGGCACCAAGGTTCATTGTTCCAAGGAAAGGCAGATTTGAGTGACAGGCAAAGCCAAGTTAACCCTTGGCATTTGGTTGGGAATAAGTGAGGTGTTTGACTGGCCTTCAACTCATACTATTTTCAAAACAAAGTAAGGCTGGTAAAAGAAGGGAATGGAGCTCACCTTGAATGAGATCATTTCAGAAATAAAGATGTTTAGTTAAACGGGTGTAACTGCCAATTACTCCGCTAAGTTTGAATTGGATAGTCAGGTGTTTCTGTTTCGCAAAACCAAGCTCCAGTCATTCGAGACAGAGTTTTCGACAGAACGTAATAGTATCAGAAAAATCCTGCTGACATGCTTTTTAAGGAGCCCCCTTTAAGGTGTCATGGTTACTGATTTGAGGCACATGGTTGCATGGCACTCAAAACTTCCAACCTCATGGGCTGGGAGTTTTGTTACTTCATTATAGGGCTCAGCAAAAGTACAAAATAATAACACACGCCTATATTGCAGACAGCAGCAGTGCTGGTGACCACAGTCACGTGGATGGTAGACACACAAACCTCAATGCTCTTTGGAGTGCAACAAGGGAGGGACTTTAAGCGAATGGAGAGGAGTTGAAAAAGAAAGTGTAAAATAGGGTGGGAAAAGCTAGGGTGCAAAAGCTGCACAAAAGGAGAGCAGACTAATGGCATATCCCCACGAGAATGTAAAAAGATGCCACGATCCTCGAGTGAGCCAAAGTGTAAATACATCAGCTACTATTTAATCTGTTTTAAAAAAAGGTACATTTCAGTTTCTAGTTATAGGCAGAATAAAGAGATGCTCCACAGAATTAACAGGAGATCAGTTTTGTGCCAGGAAATATTTAGTTAAATAAAAACCAAAAAGGCCCATAGTGCAGGGGAACACCAAATGTCAAAGAGGAAAGAAGACTAAGAAAATCAGGAAGCTGTGGTTAGTTGAACCTAAGCTTGGGCTTTAAAGACCTGAAGAAGGGAAGACTGAGGGAATGAAGGAGTTTGGTAGCCTTGATTACAATATAAATGGTACAACAACAACAACAACAAACTCAATAGGCAGTTCCAAGCAACTGTTTAAAAATTAAAGACCACAGCCAATATCAAAGATAAAGATTCCTGAAAGATATGATTTTACTTCAGAGATGTCACAAATCGGAGAGGAGTTGGCAAGAAAACATGGCATGGGTTTGTAAGCTGGAAACTAGGATACCTAAACTTCATATGATTCCAACCAGCAAGAACTTCCTTGAGACTGCTGGTTAAGAGGCCAGGTTCAATTATATAAAACTAATTGCCCACAGCCACTGGTCCATGCATCCTCTGGAATATCATGCCCCTCAGTTAATTCTCACTCCCACAGAAGCATGCCCCCAATGGCCAATAGTTTGTAATGCTCAACGGCAAACTAATTATAGGGAGAATCCCTTTCTCAACTCTTATAGAAAACTTGGGTTGAAACTCAACTTGGGTGATGATGCAAAATTGGTGGCATCACATCTACCACCAGTTACATACCCAAATAGAACTTAACAGCAAACCAGCAGCGTAACTGGCAGGAGATGCAGTATTGTTCATTTTGTATCCACATCCAAGTTGAATTTCACTCCTCCCTCAGAATCTTTTCATAAAACAGTAGACATCTTTCTGTATTTTAGCTCTTCCTTTAGATGAATCTGGGTAACTAATACCCACCTCTAGATCATAAAGGAAGAAATATTTATTTGACTGCACTTGGCTGTTTTTGTACAATGAATCATTGTGCAATATCGGATGCTCCATTTGTTCTTCAGCAGATGGCAACAGAAAAAAAAAAATGCAACAAGAAACAGTGACAAACAGAATCCCACCGGTTCCCGAGCTAATGCCAGCTTTTGAGCCGAGTTCAAGAATGAAATCATCATCCACGGGCACCCCTCTCCCCATTTATCATTGCATTGCATTGCATTACTGGGCTCTATTGGGCCTGTAGTGTGCACCGATTTCCTCAGGGCTTGTGAAAATTCAGCCGACGGACCAATCTTGCAGTAAGCAGCAGAAGCAAGTTATCACAAATGTGCTGAAAGGAATGACCTTGCCTATCAGCTCATCGTTTAGAACATGCCGACAAAGAGTTGAATAAATATAAATAATTGAAGAGCACAAAAAGCTATGAAATCATGCAGATAGAAACAAAATAAACATGTAACTATCAGGTGAAGGCAAAACCTTTGTGAGGTTAAAAACAGTCAAACTGGGCTGCAAAGGTGAACACTCAAGGAACCAGGTTTAATCAAGTCCCCTGTGATTCACTAAAACTGCATGATTTCCTTTTAATCAGTTCAACTCGATTTAGTACAATGGCATAACCTAAATGAACACTACAATACTGAACTAGAAATCTGATGACTCCACAGAGGTTTTTCAAACTGGAAATGGCTATGCTTTCCACATGCTCATTTCGATGAGGCACCCAACGGACTAGACCGATGTCATTTCGCCTAGGCCGGGATTTTCGGTCCCACCGCGGCGAACGTGGCAGACCAGCCAAAAGCCCATTGGCTTTCGGGAGGGGGCCTGTCGATCCCGGCAGTGGGTGGGGCCAGAAAATCCCGCCCTAATTGATGACAGCCTTCACGGTGAAGAAATCCTCGCCCCCCCCTTGGAAGCCGGTTGGATTGGAAAAAGAATGATGTTGGAACACAGGCATTTTACTACCTTGTCAGGTGGAAACACATATGGGATTGGGTGCATCGCTGTTTCTATACCCTGTCCAATATTGCTTACTGCTATCTTCAATTTGCAGTAAATTAGTCAGGATACAAAACCAGCGACGCACCCAATCTAGTCAGATTCCCCATGGGCGGGTTAGGTTCCAAATGCCCCCAAATATAGAGGATTTTTGCCGTGCATTGCGTACAAGAGTATCATAAACTAGTTTATAAGGAGTCTATTTATCAATTTCTACACAGCACACATAAATCTTTTTCCCCACCTTCATCGTTGCAGGCATCTCGCCAGAGATAGGAAAAGAATTACACACAAAATGGTGCCAAGATTCTGGAAGGAAGTTTTGGGAAAGGCTAAATTACTGAGTACCAGAAACAGCCCGCATCCACATGCCCACCATTTTGTCATTTGGACATAGCCACGCGATTAAAAAGGGAAAGTTAATCCAATTTTTTTTTTTAAATCTGGACGGACTTTATTGGTGATGCAAAGACATCAATATGTGTAGCACTGTTTATAAACCCAGGAAAGTCCAGATCGTCCTGTAAAGAGACAGAACATTCACAGTGAGGGCAGCACGGTCATTATTAAACTTCTGGCATTAATGTAATGCAACTGAAATTTCTTTCAACAACAACAACAACTTGCATTTATATAGTGCCTTTAGCTTTAGTTTGACACTGAGCCACATAAGGAGGTATGAGGGCTGATGGCCAAACGCTGGGTCAAAGAGAGAGGTTTTAAGGATCATAAAAAAGGAGGAAAAAGGTTCAGGAGGGAATTTCAAGGCCGAGGGCCTAGGCAGCTGAAAACACAGCGTGTGTTTAAAATAACACATCTTTAAAAATGATTCTATCACAGCAGGTGCTGTAAAAGGAACCTCCTAGGCATAATTTGAATGAAGAAAGGTAAAAGAATCTGTGGCATGGAGTGTTTGGCACCATGGTCTGTGAATGTTGAGTGACCCTTTCCTCTTGCTCAGGTGGCACTAATGGGCCCAGTGCGTACACCCTTACATGATTATAATGCCCTTCAGTGAATCAGCTTGCAATTTCAATCCTTTCAGTAAATCCCGTCTGCTTAAAATTGTATCTAATGAGCTACTGTGTGCGCGTCCGCGCGTGTGTGTGTGTGAAAGGAAAGGGGATGGGGAGTGAGGGGGTGGGCTGGCAAAGGGACTGGACATTAGGGAGGGGACATGCACAATATGAAACAATTAACTTCAGAAATTCCAAATGCTTCTCTTTCAATAGTTAGGCAAATGTGTACAGTAAGTTGATGTCCCACATATACTACAGAAGTCCCAGGTTGGATCCTTGGACCCATTCTGAGATATCTAATGTGAACTGGGCAACAGTGGAGATGGGCGGCTAGAACTGGCCTCATTGCCCTTGGCCATTGAAAGTGTGAAGTTGGTTAGGGATCCTGCTCCTGATTGCTATCCACAAACACATAATAATTCAGAAGATTCAGTAAAGTCTTGTTTTTGATTTGACTATCCCCTAACAGAACGTGATGTGAAGGAACTACCAGGGCATAGTTCTGGTAAAAATAGCGGGCAAATATTCTTCTTACTGCTGAAACGGGTGTGGCCTGCAGACTCTAAACGCCAGAAGACTTTGTGATGAATGAAAACACCCACATAACAGTCAAAAATCTCAACAACTTAACATCCACTTTTGGACTGAGAAGTCAAAAAGGGCTGTCTGGAAATTTTAAAGAGGTGACAGGTTTATCTCCATCTCACCCACATCCACAAAACAAAAAAAAAAATTAGATTTTCTATTTTTAACCTTTGGGTTTCTTAAGTAGCACTGCAGAGAACAACCTTCTAGGTGAGGGTTCAGGCAGTATTTGAAACTGGAACCACGAGTGTTGTGATTTTCACTCTTTCCCCAGGTGATAATGTGCTGGAGATTGAAAACCCTTTCTGGTGAGAAACACATCAGGCTGAAGATCTCTGTCCTGAGAAAAAAAAAGCTGTTCATTAGAAATTGAGATTGGTCAGAAAAGGTCGACCTTCCATTAAAATACCTCATTGGTTTCGAAGCATCCCATGGAACACAGAAAATGGATAAATACAGCAGAGAAACTTCAAATCAGTCCTAGTAACGACAGCACAAACTAACTTTGGCTATTTCACCAAAACATGGAAAGAATTTCTGGATTTAGTGAAGACTTAGATTTTGAGAATGGTGAACTTTCTGTTCTAAAAGCTTATCCAAGGCAAAATAGGAAAACAAAAATATAGAGGAAATCGATAGTTCTCTCTCCAGTTTGCCTCAGGGTAGAGAGGAACCACATTTAAATAGCACTCAGCTGATTCAACACACCCTCATTATAAGGCTCACATCTATGACATTCCTGTCTTTAAATTACACTGTGAGGATTAGTGCAAGAAAAGTGAACATGTTCACATTAAAGGCCACTGCTTAATGAACGGGGAAAGGATCAAGCCTACATTTAAATAGTGGAACTTAGGAATTGACAATGAAGAGAAACAGATACTGCATCATGTTCAAGGTTTCCCTCAGTCATACCCCACCCTTAATATGCGAACTCATAAGATTCCACGCTCCCACACTCCCAGCATGGACTCCTACTTGCAACAGAGCACCGATTGGAGAATCAGGGCTATCAAGATTGTAGCCACAGCCCCTTGGCAGCCTCCCTGCTTGAAGTTCAGAATTAAGAATTCTCTATTGCCAGGCTATATATACATATCCCTGACTAGATTTCATATAATTGTGTTTTGGGGATAATCACCTAAAGTAGATCCCTCTAACAATACATGCAATAAATAGGGCCTCTTCTCAATTACTCTAGTAACGAAGGGTCAAAGTTCGGTGTATTTTAATATATTTAAATATCTGATCATGGACTTCATTTCAGCAATACCTCACAAGCCATCCCTTTGGCTTTAATTTAAAATTCAATTTGTTATTTGGCTTCAGTTAAATAGAACAGGGAAGGGAAAAAAATAATATCACTTGACTGTCCCAAGAATCTGAGATAAGCAAAGTCCCATTATTCCATATAAATGGAGCAGGAATCCTAGTCAGCTTTGCTCCAAAAAAAATTTCAAGTCATCCATCTTTGCTTATGAAGCACGTTATATAGAATCCCATGCCCCAGTTATTGCTCCAGTACACCACAGGTCCTAGCGAAACCGTGTCACGTACTTCTCAAAAATATATCGTAGACCTACAGCAACCACAAGGTCCCTCAACTACATTTAGATTCTCTGAAATTCACTCAAGTTCCATTCAAACCAGGCCTCAGAACTTGATCTTGTCCTGACCTAAATATATTTGGCCCTCTAATAACATAAATCATTCATAATCTACTTCAGACAATCAGATGAAAAATAAACAGTCCTGTCAAAACAAAGTATTGTACAGGCATATAAGATAGTCAAATAATTAAAGCTACAGGGCACCAGTTGGTTGTTGAATCACACAATATACCGAGCGTGGCAGTGGAATGAACCTGCTCGTACAGAGTATGTGGAAAGGAGATGAAATAGTAAATGGAAGCACATGCTATTAATGGCTCTATCTTCCAGTGATGGATGGGCTTCTTTTCCTTTTTTTTTTAGTCTTGGTACAAGATGTCTCTCCAGCTAAAACTGTGATTGGGGCCATGGGTGAGGGGTAGGATGGGAGGATCTACCAGTTGCCATATACCCGCGTCTTCTAACTCTTCACAGGCGCAGAATCCTAAATACGGGATCTGTGGGAAGGGATAAAAAAACATGAATCTTAGAATTATGCAGCACAGGAGGAGGCCATTCAGTCCATCATACAGGCCCTTTGATAGAGCTATCCAATTCCTCTACTCCAAGAGCTATTTGTCCCAACAACTCAATAATCTGAAACCCACCTTCATATCATAACCCTTCTCTAGAAACACACTTCTTAAACCAATCTCTACTGATTGAATGCATCTTCCTGATCACTTCCAATTCTAAATAGTCATTTGGTAGTACAGAAATTGAGTATTGCTGAAAAAAAAGACAAAGCTTTTCATCTTGCACTCATCAGGACACTTCACAAAAATACCAATATAAGGGGAAAACAACAAGTTGTATTGGATGAGAAGAGAGTGCTGACTGGTTGGCAAGTGGACTCTGATTGGTAGAGGCGTTGCCATGAAGAATGCAGGAATTGATGGCGACTAACTGCCAAGCATTGTTTGAAATTTAAACCAGGCACCTTGACCCTGATTAGTCATGGCATTGCCCTGAGGAATGAGGCAGTGAATGGCTGTCACTTATTTTGTTTAGCTGAAATAGGCACAATGTGTGTACATGTTCTATCTGTACTGGAAGCTGGAATATTAGTACACAGGGTCCTGTTCTTTGCAGGCAGAAAGAACACAGGCACACATTGCACCTGTTTCAGCTAAACAAAATCAGTGACAGCCATTCACTGACTCATTCCTCAGGGCAATGCCTTGACCAATCAGGGTCAAGCTGCCTGGTTTAAATTACAAACAATGCTTGTCAGTCACCATCAATTGGTGCATTCTCCATGGTAATGCCTCTACCAGAGTCCACTTGCCAACCAGTCAGCACTCTCTTCTCTTACAGTATAAATTGTCGTTTTTCCCTTGTGTTGGTATTCTTGCGAAGTGACCTGATGAGTGAAGACAAAAAGCTTCAATATGTCTCTTTTTTCAGCAATATTTCCAATCCTATTTTTAAAATTCTATTTCACTTTGGGTGAAAAAGTTTTAGCTGACTTCTTATTCCTAAAGCAGCAAGTTTAACATTTATATCTTGTTAACAGAATCGTACAACACTTTGGCCCATTGTGCCTGTGCCAGCTCTTTGAATGAACTATCCAATTCTTCTGTTCTCTTCCCATGACCTTACAAAAATTTTCTTTTCATGTATGTGAGTCCAACCATCCAATCCGACCATCATCCCTTGACGTTCAACGGCGTTATCATCACTGAATCCCCCACTATCCACATCCTGGGGGTTACCATTGATCAGAAACTGAACTGAAATAGCCATATAAATACTGTGGCTACAAAAGCAGGTCAGAGATGAGTGACTCACCTCCTGACTCCCCAAAGCCTGTCCACCATCTACAAGGCACAAGTCAGGAGTGTGATGGAATACTCCCCACTTGCCTGGATGAGTGCAGCTCCCACAACACTCAAGAACCTTGACACCGTCCAGAATAAAGCAGCCCGCTTGATTGGCACCACATTCACAAACTTTCAGTCCCTCCACCACCGACGCACAGTGGCAGCAGTATGTACCATCTACAAGATGCATTGCAGGAATTCACCGAGGCTCCTTCGACAGCACCTTCCAAACCCACGACCACTACCATCTAGAAGGACAAGGGCAGCAGATAGATGGGAACACCACCACCTGGAAGTTCCCCTCCAAGTCACTCACCATCCTGACTTGGAAATATATCACTGTTCCTTCACTGTCGCTGGATCAAAATCCTGGAACTCCCTCCCTAACAGCACTGTAGGTGTACCTACACCACATGGACTGCAGCGGTTCAAGACGGCAGCTCACCCCCACCACCTCGCCTTTGAAAGCTGCCACTGAATTCACTTCCACCACCCTTTCAGGCAGAGTATCCTAGGTCATAATCACTCTGCATTAGAAACACTCATCTCTCCTCTGCTTCTGTCTGTTCCTGCACCTGCTGTAAAACTGTCCCATGAGTTTATATCTTCTCATTCTTCATTCAGACTTGCATCACTTCACATTTCACAAATTGGTAAGAAATTGTATCAAACCATCTGGAACAGAAGTGACGATAGCAAACTTAATGGTGGGAATTGGCCTGTGATTTGTAGATTTTTGATTAAACTTTAAAGATGATTGTGCACTTTTATTACATGCAAGTCACTGATGTTTACCACAGTCAGCCGTGGTTTGAAATCATCCCTTCCCCTTTCCAAATGCTGCCTGTGACACTCTACATGCCAAATAATTCCAGCCATTTATCACTTTGCATGAAGTCGATTCTGTTCAAAATTTCCTTTCCACTAATGTAGTTACTATTAAGGCTGGATCACTGTTGCCCAGGTTCCCCCTTCTAAACCATGAAATTGAATTAAAATGTCCTGCTCCAACATTTACCCTAGGTGCAGGTGGGCTGCCATCAAGTCCTATGCTTTTGACCTGCCCAAAATTGGCCAGCTGCCTCTCTCCACCTGTCTCAGGTGAGCAGTTGGCAATTGGAACGAAAACAAGACCTGGCTGTTAAAACAAGCACAACCTCGGACCAGGAAACTTCAGGCAGCCCACCTTCCCCACCCCACCAACACTCACTCCCAGTTAGCGTCAGCCCCCTTCAGTATATATGTTTATTAGCAAAGTTTAAGAGTTTAGAGTGAACAAAGGAGGACACACAACACACTGACCTTTCGAACCACCTGAACAAAGTCCTTAGAATTGCGCGCGGATAGACCCTGGAGCTGCCGAGTGCAAGCCTCAAGGGAGGAGGCGTGTGCTACAATCAGAACACTGTTACCTGAAAGTAAAAGCAAAGCCACTGTCATCCCAATTCACAATCCAGCACCATGAAGATAACTTGCATTTATCTAGTGCCTTTCACGACCTCAGGACATCCCAAGTTGTTTTTACGGGCAATGAAATGAGTAACTGCTGTTGTAACGCAGGAAACCCAGAAACCACTTGCGCACAGCAAGCTCCCACAAACAGGAATGTGGTAACGAGCAGATCTCCCCACCCAATGATTTCGCGACTGAAAACAGGGCTTCCTTGGCAGGAGCCAAAGTATGTCAGGAGCATCGCGTAATAAATTTAAGAAATAGGAGCAGGAGTGATCCCCTGAGCCTGCTCCACCACTCGATCCGATTATTACAAGCATGATCAGCACTAGCATGAAGTATAATTTGTACACAAGTTCTCACAAGCAGCAACATGATAATGACCAGATGATCTGTTTTAATCAAGGCCGGTGCAAACTAGGTAGTTACCCAGAGCAACAAAATTTGAGGGGCGGATAAAAAAAACTGAATGAACTATTCATGAAACTAAGTAAGTGAAAAATCAGGCTTCAGCAATGGGGATGAAAGGTCCAGATCTACTGATATACATCCATATCCTGCTGACATACATATAGATTTCCAGGTATTTACATTGCAGTCTTTCCCAAAATGTCATATCGTATTCCTCATTCTGTTTACGTGACAGTTTTACAAATATGCACATCACTATGACTAATCCAAAACTGCAAATCAATAAATAATATCAAAGAACCCATTAAACTCGCCCACTCTATCATAATGGTTATGGATTGTGTAAATTGCACATAAAATCATCTAGCAACTGTTGCAGGAACATATAGTATTACATCATGTGATCACATTACACATTATAACATGCACTTCTTTGGGTACATATCCTATAAACAGTGTAGAACAAGAAGAATGTACAGTGTCATAATATTCTTCATTATCATGTAAAATCTGTCATTGTAAATGCAGAGTTTTTATTCATACTAATGCACAATATTCATTTTTGAAATGTAATTGTCTTAATTGTGGGGGCGTGGGGGTGTGTGTCACAAGGCCTATTGTTCACCCAAGGTGCCTAACGCTCTTGCAGAGGCCCTGGTTTTAATGATGGGTGGATGCTAGTCAAAAGGTTGTGAAAGTTGCTGCACGAAAATGCAAGTCTTTCTCTCTCACATTATTATTTTGTTCCAAACTTTATCCCAAACCCTGATGGGTCTGTCACACTCATTGCGTTGTTGAAGTAATTCTCCATCATTCCCTTCCAAATATCAACTGAAAATACTGTAGTTCCCTTACACAAAGAGTCTTGCCATTACCTTTGACTTTACATTCAGCCAGGATATCCCTCATCACCTGGCAACTCCTGCTAATGTACGTCTCATAGGATTCTGAAATCCCTAGCTTGCTCGCTGGAAAATGAGGTCTGCAATATATAAAACACCAGTTAGAATGTACTCAATGACTGAGCATCCAAAGCCCTTAGGGGGTAAAAAACTCGGAAGATTCACAATCCTCCAAGTGAAGAAATTTCTCCTCATCTCAATCTTTCCTGATAGTGACAGTGACTCAATTCTGATTAGGCACAATGCCAACCCCAGGTTAGGAACCTTGATCTCAAGTACCTCCCGCTGATAGTTCACATTCTCGACACCTCAACAAGCAGCAGACACCATGGATCAAATAATCTGCCCCTGTGCTGTAACATTCTGTGGCTCTAAGGACATACTAATTTAGCTCTCGACGGATTTAAATACTTCCCATGAAAGACCAAATGGTTTGACCTATACAAAGGGGAAAAGCCTCATTCGAATGCTGCTGTTTGCTGAGCACTTTCTGTGCCAACTCCTACCTGTAGGTTGTGTCAGTCCCCAGGTTTGCTGCTGCAAGCTCCTCTGTTGACATCCAGGCCGGCAAGGTATTCCCAGAGACCCACTTAGTCCACTCAAACAGCCCAGGCTCCACCCGAACTTTTATATGGTTTTCCTGCTGAAGTCCTGTGAACAAGTTGAAGGTACATTGGCACGTGACAAAGAAAGATGAGGTGTTGTTCATCAAGCTTTATTAGAACAGTGTAGAAGCATGAGGTGGGCGAGGGGTAGAGAATCAAAATGACAACCAATGGAGAGCTCAGGCCATGCGTGTGGAAGAACAGAGGTGACATCCTCTGTAACTCATTCAACAAAAGGAGCATCTCCAAATCAATAGCACATAAACCATGGGCCTGCCCCTTAAAACTTTACCAATGTCACTTCTGAAGCTGCTGACTCTCCCTGGGGTACAGCTCCACACACACCGATTTTCCCTGGGGTAAGATTTCCTGAACTCAAGAGGCCTGTGGTCAAAGGGATAGGCTTTGAGTAGGCCTGTCGTGGTGTCAGGGGGAGGGAAGGCAAAGAAATGCAACAAAGCCAAGGGGTCTGGGAAGAAAATTCAAGAGTTAGATTCAGAGACATTAAGGCTGAAGACTCAGTCATGGTGAAAGAGTGGAAAGGCAGGCAGGTGAAGACAAAGTCCTAATCCAGAAGAGCAGACGGTAAAAAAAGAGGGGTGTGGAACTATGATAAAGTTGCAGATGTTGGGCAGAGAGCGCCTAGGAAGGGTTTTGTAAACATTGTCAGACATTTCATTACCTTTCAGTATGTTGAATGCTGTCTGCACACAGCGTAGTGAGGGTGAACAGTACACGTAGTCAATGACTGACTTACTCTCAAGCAGAGCCTCTCCTGCAAGTAAAACACACACGGCAGTCAGATTCATCGAAGCACAACTACATTAAAGCCTTCTCCTGGATCTCTTCAACCTCACCACTGCCCTGTAGTAGAGTGGATTGAAGGAGAGCTTCCCCCAATAGCTTGGATGTAAGTGCTGTTGTGATACTGAATCATTCAGAACTGCAAGGTCCCCATTTTGCTAGCCAGGTCTATACTGAGTTAGCCAACATTTTGTTGCACCATGGCAGGGCTGTTTATTGTTGCTCTGGGTTTTTGGTTGCTCAGATAATGACTGAGGGCACAGGTGACCAACCTGCAGCACAGGGCTACACAGCAGTGACTAAGCACCATAAGTCTGGCACTTAAAGTCCAGATAGTTAAGTCAAGTTTGCATTTAAAACTAAAAGACAATATAAATTAAATGGTACAATTTTAAAGGTGGTACAGGAACCAAGAGACCTGGAAATGTATGTACACAAATCTTTGAAGGTGGCAGAACACATTAAGAAGGCAGTTTAAAAAAAATACCGGACACTTGGCTTGACAAACAGCAGCACAGAGTACAAAAGTAAAGAAGTATGCAAAACAATTCATAAAGTACTGATTCGGCTGCAGCTGGAGTATTGTGTCCAACTCTGGGCACCAGACTTTAGCAAGGATGCCAAGGCCTTTGAAAGGGTGCAGAGATGATTTACCAGAATGAAGCCAGGGATGAGGGACCTCAGTTAATGTGAAGAGACTGGAAATGCTGGGATTGTTCTCCTACGAGCAGAGAAGGTTAAGGGGAGATTTAATAGAGGTGTTCAAAATCATGAGTGGTTTTTAATAGAGTAGTTAGGGAGAAATAATATCACACAGCGAGTTGTGATTTGGAATGTGCTGCCTGAGAAGGGTGATGGAAGCAGAATCAATACTAACTTTCAAAAAGACAATTAGATAAATATGTGAAAAGGAAAAAAAACAGGGCTGTTGGGAAAGAGCTGGGATTCGGGATGAATTGGATAGAATCTTTCAAACTGCCTCCATCAGCAGCCTCCTTTTAACATCAGATCCCTCCCCCTTTCACCCCCATGCCAAAACGACTAGCCCCTACAGGTCCTCCCTACCCCCTGGCCTCTCTAACATCACCCCAGTCCCTTCTGCAAACCACCTGGGCCTCACTTCCCCACCCCAAGACTCCCAAAACCCACCCAGTCCTGGACTCTTGGGACGTGGGCCTGTCCACTGCAGCTTTTGGCGTTGCAGGTACTAGAGAACTGCCGGCCAATCCGACTGGCTGACAGCTCTCAGAGGCAGGACCTCCTCCTGAGTGAGAGGCAGAAGTCCCGCCTCCAGCCATCGAATGAAGTGGCTGTGGGGCAGGCGCCATCAGCTGGGTTTCACTCTCCTCTGACTCCTCAGATAGCAGGAAGGCCTACTGCACCATCCCAAAAATCCTGGTCAACGTATCTGACTTCCAACCTGACCGACTTTCTCTTAACCTGTTACATTTTTAGTATCAGTTAAAATCGTATATTTTTCATGAGCTCCCAGCATCTGGTTTACTGACAAGAGAACAGATATAAAAGATCCAGGAGGAATCGCTTCTCCCATAGCCCAGTTGTCCTGAGAGCGAGGAGGGGGTGAAATCCTGTTCTCCTAATGTTTAAAGTCATTGCAACTTCCTTGATTGAAAATCGATTAGGAAGATTAGTTTGTAATCCAATCACGGAGGAAGATGGGGCAAGGCTGGAGTTGTTTCCTTTGGAACAGGGAAGTGTAACGGGAGATATAATTGCGGTGTGTAAAATTATGAGGGGCCTGGGTAGAGTGATTATGAAGGAATCATTTTTCTTAGATAGACATCGATAACCAGGAGACATAGGTTTAAAGTAATTGGCAGAACAATTAGAAGGGAGTTGAGGAGAATTTATTTTCACTCCAAAGTCAACGTACCCCCAGTGCGGTGCCCAAAACTGAATGGGATCAGAATAAGGCTCGATGCAACTGAAGCATCAGCATCCTTCCCTTTGTAACACAACCCCATTGATGGTAAACAAAAACAGAATTACCTGGAAAAACTCAGCAGGTCTGGCAGCATCAGCGGAGAAGAAAAGAGTTGATGTTTCAAGTCCTCATGACCCTTCAACAGAACTCAAGAGGTCATGAGGACTCGAAACGTCAACCCTTTTCTTCTCCGCCGATGCTGCCAGACCTGCTGAGTTTTTCCAGGTAATTCTGTTTTTGTTTTGGATTTCCAGCATCCGCAGTAGTTTTTTGTTTTTATCCCATTGATGGTAAGTATAATGAAGTGCACAGAACAACATTTCCAGTGATCTAGGAGTATGCTGTCTTCTATGCTGGGCCCAGCAAGGAGATAATGTAGCACAGAAAACCTAAGATGAATAGGGGGCAGGAGCAATCGATTACACAAACAACATTAACACGTTAAACATGAATCAAAGGTGTTGACAGGATTAACTCACCAACAAGCCTAGCCTGTGCACAGCCAAACACCGTGATGGGAGCGTCTTTCTCATAGTCCCTGTATCCACCGCTTCTCTGAGGCAGAATTGGTGGCATGTTCAAATTGGACCTTATGTAATTACCTGTTTCAAAAAGTAAATGTCAGCAGATTAACTCTTTAAACAAGGGCTGTGAACAAAACCCTGCAGCAAAACGGCAGTCGGAATTAGCTCCTCTCAGAGTTACAAACCTGCTTAGGGTTTTGTTTGTCATAAACTGACAGCAGCAAGTCAGAGTCTTCAGCAAGTGACAATCGGTGCTCAACGAAAACAAAGAACAAGCATCACAAAACGCTGCCTGTTGCCTTCAGAGAAGGAGCGGGGTGAGACCTAAAAATTCGTTAAGAACTCCAACTAAATATCAAATGGCCACCTCTCAGAGTCCTCCCGCCTTTCAATACAATGCAAACACACGTCAACAACGTACCACAGTAACTTCTGGGAACCGTTAGTGCTTGTACACGGCCTCGATATCTGCTGTCTTGCTGCACCAATGCAGGTCATGTCACCTGGTGCATTTCCAATCATTTGCACCATGGCAACCACAGGAAAGGTAACAGACAGCAAGACTTTGTTAACTTGCATTTATATAGCGCCTTTCACATAGTTAAAAAGCCCTAAAGTGCTTCACAGGAGGGTTATCAAACAAAATTTGACACCGACTCAAAGAAGGAAATATCAGGTCAGGTGACCAAAAGTTTGGTCAGAGGTAGATTTTAAGGAGCGTCCTAAAAGGAGGAATGAGAGACAGAAAGGTAGAGAGGTTTAGGAAGGGAATTCCAGAGACCAGGAAGCCGAAGAAACATGCCAATAGCGGAGGGATGAAAATCGGGATGCACAGAGTGCAGAGGTCTGGGAGGGTTGTATAGATCAACTTGATGGGTCAGCTTGATCAGATTTCACCCCGACCCCACCCCCGCAGTGGGCTGCAATTTAAAGTGACATTGAGGCTAAAATGAAAACCTAACCCAGGTCCCAGCATCAGAGGAAAGCAAGAAAATCAGCCAATGTTCTCACTCCTGATCACAACCCGAAGTCACCCAACAGAAAACCTGCGTGGCTGCAAGGTAGACACCGGATTGGGATCAGCAGGAATCCCGCAATGACCGGATAACCTGCACGATTACTCAGTCCAGCATGAAGAATTTCCACTTGGGCAAGATGCAGGCAGTCAGCAAGCACCCTGTGGAACTGTTTCCCAGGAAAGAAGGAAAACTTGCATTTCTATATCCCCTTTCACAACCTCAGGTGTCCCAAAGTGCTTGAACAAGGAATGAAGTACTTTTTAAGTATAGTCACAGTTGGAATATAGGAAAATGTATGCACAGCAACAACTTGATAATGACCAGATCATCTGTTTTAGTGATGTTAGTTAGGGTGTAAATATTGGCCAGGACACCAGGGAAAACTGCCCTGCACTTCTTCGAATAGTGCCATAGGATCTTTTATGTCCACCTGAAGGGCAGGACAGGACTCTGTTTAATATCTCAGCCAAAAGACAGCATTTCCAACAGTGCAGCACTCCCTCGGCACTCAAGCCAAAAGAAGTGGTGAAAACAGGCAGCTTGGGGAACGAGCGGGTTCGACCATCAGTGCTGCCATCGGACGGGGACGGGGACCGGGGACGGGGACCGGGGACGGGGACGAACCTTTTGCATCGAAGCACTGAGTGAGCCAGTGTTTTCCAAAGACCACATCCATCCTCTCCCCGTGTCGGCAAACGTACAGGTCCCGCTTCTGCGGACCAGACCGGGAGTTCTGGGATACCATCTGTGGCAAAACACAGAACACATGACCATTTCTCAGTGACAGTTCAGGACGACCAGCAATTCAAATATATATTAAAAAACACAGGGAGAAATAGCTTTTCTGACCCTCTTCTCTGCTGCAGGAAATAACCTGATTTTTTATCTGGGTCCCCTTCCACGCTGACATATTTCAATGATCTGCTTGGGGATTGACCCAGTTAAAGCTGTCACAGATGGAATTAAAATATAAAAGTTTGGCCTCCACACTCTGGCCTAGATTCTAGTTTGATCCAAATGCAATTCCCCAGCGGACTCGGAGTGGAAGGATTTATGGAATTCTTCAGCATTTGCAGCACTGGCTCCTCCTACAATGATACTTTCTGACCAAAGTAGTTACAGGTAACACCATGTGATACGTGATGCAGCTTTTGCTAGAAAGGGTAAAAATTCAAAATGGACGGCAAGCCTAGACACAGGAATGGGCGCAGTAACTTTGCGTCTGGTCCCAAAGACATTGACAGTGAGAATTCCAATGGGCACCTGAACCTGCTCCGGCCTCTGGGGGCGGACGAGGGTGGTATATTCTGAACGGGTCTCTCCCGGGGTGGAGGAGAGGTAGTCTGCCTAAACAGTTCTGGAGTCCGTATCCCTCTATTCCCATCCTATTCATGTATGTGTCAAGCTGCCTCTTAAACACCACTATCGTACCTGCTTCCACCACCTCCTCTGGCAGCGAATTCCAGGCACTCACTACCCTCTGCGTAAAAAACTTGCCCCGCACATCTCCTCTATAGTTTTCTCCTCTCACCTTAAATCTATGTCCCCCTAGTAATTGACTCTTCCACCCTGGGAAAAAGCTTCTGACTATCTATTCTGTCCATGCCACTCATAATGTTGTAAACTTCTATCATGTCGTCCCTCAATCTCCGTCACTCTAGTGAGAACAATCCGAGTTTCTCCAACCTCTCCTCATAGCTAATAACCTCCAGACCAGGCAGCATCCTGGTAAACCTCCTCTGCACCCTCTCCAACGCCTCCATATCCTTCAGGTAATGTGGTGACCAGAATTGCACGAAGTGCAAAATGTTTTAGTTGACGGGCAATATGATCGGCGCAGGTTTGGAGGGCCGAAGGGCCTGTTCCTGTGCTGTACTTTTCTTTGTTCTACTAGTTCAAATGAACCTCCTGGAAAGTGAGCCTGGTTCTTTGGTCAGAGTTGGAAATCAACCCCCATCCTCATCCACCCGTATCTCAGTGTCTCTCATCCTCCCTAAATGCTCCAGCATTCAGTCCACAGATTTCACTTGATGATCCCGGGCCCCTGTGGGGCTTTGGGTGGGCGGCTGGTGGTGGAGTGGGGGGGTGCTGCAGGGGTGTGGGAGAGGGTCAGGCCGGGGAATCTGACCATGTTTGAGGGATTGAAACATTTGTTGTTTGTTTTTCTGCTGCTTTTTGCTGACGTTTGTTTTAAAGTTTACCACGATAGCAGCATTGTTCTTTTGCCTGCTGTCTTTGGATTTCCCCAGGAGTGTGTCAACATATGCACACACCAACCCCCCATGGAAACATTAAGAAGATGTTTTGAGGAGGGAAGAATTTTGGGCCATCCTGTGTTGCTCCATTTTTCCAGCAGGTGGCGCACAGTGCACAGTTGGTATTAAAGAATTGGACCCCCAGAGATCGAAAATCCATACATTGGCCCAATTCTTCCTAATAATGTTAAGGCCGGATTCCGGTTTAATTTGACACCACAGTTAGGAAGGACCCGAAGAGATCCATCAGAACGGTAGCAGGGATGAGGAAACTCAAGTCAAACCGAGAGACTGGAGAAGCTGGGATTGTTCTCCTCAGAGCAGAGGAGGTTAAGGAGAGATTTGACAGAAGTGTTCAAAATTGTTAAGGGTTTTGATTGAGTAATTAAAGAGAAACTGTTGTCAGTGGCATAAGAGTCAATAACCGGAGATTTATGGTAATTGGAAAAAGAAGCAGGGATGAGATAAGGATAGTTTTTGTTTTAAAAACTCGGCACATACAAATATTCGACCATACAAATTAGGAATAGGAGTAAACCATTTGTCCCCTCACACCTGCTCTGCTATTCAACAACATCATGACTGATCCGATTGTGGCCTCACTCCACTTTCCTTCCTACCTCCCATATCCTTTGGCCCCTTGTCAATCAAGAATCTATCTAAAGCAGCCTTAAAAATATTCAATGACCCAGCTTCCACCAGTCTTTGGGGAAGGGAGTTCCACAGACTCATGATACTCAAAAGGAAAAAAAATTCTCCTCATCTCTGTCTTAAACGGGAGACCCCTTATTTTTAAACTGTGTACCCCTAGTTGTAGTCTCTCCCACAAGGGGAAACATTATTTCACCACCCACCCTGTCAAGTCTCCTCAGGATCAATAAAATCACCTCTCACCCTTCTAAACTCCAGGCCCAACCTGTTCAACCTTTCCTCGTAGGATAATCCCCTCACCCCAGGAATCAGTCAAGTGGGCCTTCCCTGAACTGCTTCTAATACAGTTATGTCCTAAGGAGTTCAAAAGTGTCCACAGTACTCGAGATGTTGTTTCACCAACAAACTGTACAACTGTGGCAAACCATCCTTATTTTTATATTCCATTCCCCTTGCAATAAACGACAACATTCCATTTGCCTCCCTAATCACTTGCTGTACCTGAATACTGACTTTTTGTGATTCATGTACCAGGACACCCAGATCCCTCTGTACCTCAAGAGTTCAGCAATCTCTCCCCATTTAAATAATATGCTGCTTTTTTTTATTCTTCCTGCCAAAATAGACAAGTTAAAATTTCCCTCATTATACCATGCCAAATTTTTGCCCACTCACTTAACCCATCTATATCCCTTTTCAGGCTCCTTATGTCCTCTTCATAAATTACTTTCCTATCTTTGTGTCATCAGCAAATTTAGCAAGCCTATCTTCGATCCTGTCATCCAAGTCATTAATATAAATTGTAAATAGTTGAGGGCCCAGCACTATCTCTGTGACACTCCACTCGTTACATCTTGCCAACCTGAAAATGACCCATTCATGCCAACTCTGTTTCTTGTTAGCTAACCAGTCCCCCATCTATGCTAATATGTTACCACCTAGACCATGAGCTCTTAGTTTGTGTAGTAAGCTTTGATTTGGCAGTTTGTCAAATGTCTTCTGGAAATCTAAGTACACTACATCCACAGGTTCCCCTTTATCCACATTGCTTGTTACTTCCTCAAAGAACTCTAATAAATTAGTCAAACACTATTTCCCTTTCACAAAACCATGTTGACTCTGCCTGATTTGCATTGAGATTTGCTAAGTGCCCTGCTATAACCTCCTCAATAATAGATTTCACATTTTCCTTATGGGAGATGTTAAGCATCCGGAATGTGCTGCCTGAAGGGGCAGTGGAAGCAGATTCAATAGTAACTTTCAAAAGGGATTTGGATAAATACTTGAAGGGAAAATTTTGCATGTCTATGGGGAAAGGGCAATGGAATGAGATTAATTGGATAGCCCTTTAGGGCAGGAAAGATGGGCTGAATGGCTTCGTTCTGTGAGGTATCATTCTATGATTCACCAGTCCCCTTCATCAGGGCTAATTTCCTTCCTTCGAGCTCGATTTGTTCAAAGTCAGACTGTGTGTGACTGACGCTCAGGTTTGGGACTGGGTCTCCCCTGACAATGTCATACGAGCTCCTTAGGATGCAGCTTACCGCCACCGGTTGACAGATGACGCTGGACGGCAATGACAGAGCCTCACCCGGCCCCTGCTCCTCCTGGCATCTCCTCCGGAAAGGCCCATCACACAGGCTGGCGCCAGCGGAGGCTGTCGCAGCTAGAAACGAATTAGATCTGAGCAAACAAAACGTGGGAGATAACAGGAATCTTCATACAGGTAAATCAGGGCACAAAGATGATGCATCTCTCCAAGCACAATAAGACACGCTATCAATGTGTAAATACTAACAAGTTACTGATGAAGCCATTAAGAACATTGAGAGCAGGAACAGGCCAGATGGCCCCTCAAGCCTCCTCCATCACTCAAATATGATCATGGCTGATCTCCTACTTCCAACACTATGCTGATATCCCTCAATCCCTCAGTACCCAAAAGTCGATTGAACCCCATCTTGGAAATACTCAACAACTGAGCATCCACAGCTCTCTAGGGTTAGGAATTCCAAAGTTTGGAAAGCACATTCAATTAATTGGGAAAGGACTTTGTACAGAAGGTCCTGGAGTCTTCTGCCCTTTTCTATCAAGAGAACATTCCCCTCAACCACTGAGACTCCAAAAATATCATCAATTCTCACCATATTGTAAAGGTTTGCATTTCTATAGCCCCCTTTCGGGGCCTTAGGATATTCCAAGTGCTTTACTACCAATTAAGTACTTCTGAAGTGTAGTCACTGTTGTAATGTAGGAAATTCAGCAGCCAATTTGTACACAGCAAGATCCCACAAACAGCAATGAGATAATAACCAGATAATCTGTTTGTGAGGTTAGCTGAGCCAGGACTCTGGGAGATTCTCCCAGTGAGGCCTAACAAAGGAAAAAGAAGTGTTGTTTAATAAATAAAGAGCCCAACCAGTCAAAATAAACTCAAATCCTCCAGCTCCGAATTCTAATTTGCTAATGCCATGTTATCTGATGAATTAAATTTTTTTTTTTTTAAACAAGCACCAGTTTCAGTAACATCACCAGACTTTGCCCATCTCACAGCTCATCTTCTGCTGAAACCTTAGTGACCTATAGACTACACTATTTCAACACATCCCTGGCAGGTATCCCACATTCTAACCTCCATAAACTTGAGGTCATCCAAAACTCTGCTGCCAGGTTCTTAACATGCAGCAAGTCCTGTTCCAGTGTCATCCCTGTGCTCACGGACCTACATTGGCTCCAGTCAAGCAACGCCTCACTTTAAAAATCATCTTCCTTGTTTTCAAACCCCTCCATGGCTCACCCCTCTCTGTCTCTGTAATCTCCTCCAGTCCCATCACCACAAACATATCTGCGCTCCTCTAATTCTGGCCTCTTGCACATTCCCAATTTCAATCTTTCCACCATAGGGGTGGCTGTGCCTTTAGTTGCCTAGGCCCCAAGCACGTTAAAGGCTTTACAGAAATAGAAGTGGTGGTTGTTGTTGATTCTAATTTGCTTTGTTACTTTCCTACTTATATCAAATTACTGGATAATTTGAACCTTGTTAGTGAAAACTAAGAGTTAATATTAACTTAAACCCTAAGACGCAATTTAGTTGAATACTGATCTTATGTGGAGTAAAATCGGGCATGGTGTAAAAGTTGCTTCCAAACCAAAGCCAACTGGAATCGTTAGTTTCAAATTACCCTTTGAATCTATCGTTTTTAAGGCATTGCTTTCCCACTTTCCCCTGAAGCTAATGTTAGGTTTCTCCCCCGAAATTGCTCTTTGTAGAAGGTGACTTTGGGCTTTGATTCTCCTCTTGCTGCCCCGACGATGTCACACGGTCACTAATCTTTGCTACACAGTCAGCAAAACATCACTTACCCATGGAAGACCCATGTATCACATTCATCGGCTTTGGCGATGTAATTCTCTGGAAGCAGCCCCGAGCAGCCCGTTGCCAGGGAGGTGCCATAGATCCAGCCCTCGCTGGTGCTGCTTTGTTCAATTGGAGACATAAATATATAATCGCCTTGCACCAATTCCAACTCATCGTCATTCTGGGGTGTGTATGGGTACATCACTCGCAGAGTCTGACCAACAGAGCACAGGGGAAATGGACTCAAAACATGTTGCGATGTTGCAGGTCAAACCAGCCGGCTACAGAGAACCCCGCCCACAAAAATAACATTTAAAAAATGTTGTTTACATTGATCCAGACCATATCCAAGACCAATCAACATCTTCCTCCCCCAAAAGGTGGATATTCAAGTGCACAATACTAGTTGCCTACGGTAATGCCATAAGTCTTGGCCAGAAGGGAGATGAGATGACTGGGTGACTCCCCTGTCAATTACACCTGGAGACCATCCTCCACTGACAGCATTATTGCCAGTGAAATAATCCTACTTTTCTCAGGAAATGTTGCTATCGTTCATGGAGACTCTTTTTAAACAGTCTCTCTTCACTAAGTCCCTCTATGACTCCGACTCATTGGCACGTTGATGTTAATAAGACATGCTGGACAATTTTTGGAGCCTGTGGTGACGTTTTGGAACTCTTCACAGACAGATCACTTGACAACAAACTTCAGATTACTATTACTGCTACTATTATTCAAAAATAACATGTTGGCTCGATTGGTGTACTAAAGGATGGAGTCCATTTACTGAAGGTGGAGCAGGCACTCGGGTGACTGTGCCGCAGTAACCCCCTCAGGCTCTGTGAGACAAGCTAATCAAACATGGCCCATGTATTTACACATTGGAAGGAGCATAGGAACAGGTAGAGCCATTCTGCCAGCTCCACAGTTTAATTCGATCATGGCTGATCTGTATCCTAACCTCATCAAGTCATGTTTACTCTGTAACCCTTAATACTCTCACATAACAAAAATCTATCAATCAATCAATCTCATTCTTTAAACTGACCTCCCAGCCTCAAAAGTTTTTTTGGGGGGTGCGGGGGTGTGGGGAGAGGAAGCTCCAGCCATTACCCCTGGTGTGAGGAAGTGCTTCCTGACATCACCCTGAACCTAACTCCAATTTTAAGGTTAGACCTCTATGTTCTGGACTCCCCCGGTCACAGCAAACAGTTTCTCGCTATTCACCCCGTTGAATCATTTAATCATTTTCAACGCCTTAATTAGATCACCCCCTTAAATGTTCTATACAGAAGGAATATAACCGACACTTGTCTACACGCAGATCCTTCCCCGTGTGGGATTATTTACCTCATGGTTAGCAAATCGGATATCACGAGAATAAACAGCAGCCACCCAATCGCAGCCCAGATTTAGGTCTACGCCTCGAGCCAGTTTCTCCAGCGCGGTCTGGTGTCCGGGCTGGAAATGATATGCGAGCGTGACATGGAGCTGCTTCTTGTGGGGTTCCACTCGGACGTCTGCGAGAGGGAGAGAAAGCGACAAAAGGAATAAAGAACAGGGAGCAAAGAGAATGTTCACTAACAGTCGAGCCAACGGTGGATTATTTAGACAGGAAGAGGAGGCAGCCATTCAGCCCCTCAAGCTTATTCCGACATTCAACGAGATCCCGGCTGACCTATGTTGTAACTCTGTCCACTCATCTTGGCTCCATCCCTAATGCCTTTAGCTAGCAACAATCTATCCATAGATGCACTAAGAAGGTCACGTAGGAGAGGATGGAGAGGTTGGAGGACAGGGCTCACAGGCTTGGATTTTCACCAATCTGGGATGACTCAGAAACCCTTTAAAAATGGCAACCGGGACCCGATTCTGGGATTCCTGCCTCCATTCCCGGGGTTCCCAATTCTCAACAGGTTCTTTAACACACGTGAGCTGGTTCAGGTCAGGAGCACACTCCCTGCGCTCCTGACCTTGCCGGCTCCATTGCAGGGATAGGCAGGTCGCAGCCCTCCACAATTTGCGTGGAGTTGGTCCAGGTTTTCAACAAGTTCTGGTTCACTGCGCCTCAAGAGGAGTCGTGAACAATAGTCTGCATGCGGGAACCTTCGAAAAGGCAAGTTCAAAAGGTCCTCGTGCCAAGGTATGCCCCTCCACCCACCACCTCTAACCTCTCCTGCTCCCCCATGCCAAGCTATGGCATTTCCATGCCCATTCACCCACTCTGTGGTGTATAGAAGCAACAAACCCTATAGTGACAATGGGGTAGGATGTGCAAAAACACCTTTTAAAAAAAAAAATTGATAACTTTCGAAAACTCCTTTTTACTACAGGGAATAAAAAGTGTCAATCATCCAGACCCTCTAAAGTTTCGATAGCTGAAACTGCAAGCACTTGAAACATCATCATTGTGTAAATAAACATTGTGCAACTGACGGCAGAAATCAGAGCGCCAGAGTTGTCAGTCAAGCAATGTTTTCCCTGGGACTCAGGTGTGTCAGCACTCAAATGGAAGTCTGTTCTGAGTGATGTCGATCAAGGGATATATTTTGGCCTGGATCCCCTGCTCTCCTTCAAAATAGTATCTTTGGATAGTTTCCATCCATCTCAGTAATAGACCGGGAAATGTCAGCCTGGCCTTCTGGGGTCAAGTCTCTGACCTGGGGCATTTTTTATGGGATGTGATGGTCATTGACATGGCCAGCATTTGTTGCCCAACCCTACTTGAACCCACAACCCTCTGACTCCGAGGTGAGAATGCTGCCCACTGAGCGAGAGCCAGTGATTCTGCCAGTTTTGTGTCCCACTCCAATTCAAATTCACCTCAGGTCATAATCATCGCCCCCCCCGGTAACACAGCGCTTAATGTGCACCAAGGTCAGATTTCCCACCTGCTTTACTTGTAGCTTCCGATGCAAAATCTGCAGCAAATTTCTTGATAATTTCTGCGCTCTGCTCCTCCACAAAAAGGCCGATAAAGTTTGATGAAGTGTACAGCTCCAAGGGAAGGGGAAGAGGGAAGGTCTCTTTCCATCGGCTCACCGTGTTCTGCAAGGCTTCACAGAGACCTTCCACTTTACTGTCCTCGCACTGAAACAGGAACAACACCAACCAGGGTCATTCGCACATGGCCATTGGATCCTGCGCACCCAGCACCAAATACCCACCCTCTCTTCACCCCTGCGCTGATACAAAACTCAGTGACACACCAAACCCACACTGCTACAGAATCCAGTCACATACCTCTCCAGAACCCAGCGACACACCTCTCCCCAGAGATATTTGTTTTTATCAATTATTACATTTTTTAGCCTCATTAATAAGAGAGAGTGTCCCCACTTGGTGCCATGGATAACAGCACTGCTCTCTGCTACTGAGTCCAAGAGGCCAGTAGATTATGGGTCAGTGCCTAGGCTGTGCTTAAATACCCTAGTCAAGCAATGTGTGTGTTACAACCAGCCTCCACGTTCCTGGGCTTGAGAGGAGTGGGAAGTTTGGGGGGGGGTGGTGGGGGTTTGCAAAAATCAGCCAGGAAATTACTTAGACAGAAATAGGAGGCCATTCAGCCATTCGAGCTTTTTCCACCATTCAGCAAGATCGTGGTGGATCGATATTGTGACTCCATCCACTCGTCTTGGCTCCATATCCCTCAATGCCCTTGGCCTGCAAAAATCTCTTCATAGATGCACTATCCTACCCTGATACATATCTGCTGACAGCTCTGAGTACATGTGGATGTAACACATTATCCCCAAGCGTGATGACAAATAACCTGCTGATCCCCATACAAAGAAGGAGCATGACACACTCATGACATCATAGGGCAGCTGGCACGCGAGGAAGTCTGTACCCCAGCGTGAGACAAGAGAGAAGGGGATAAAAAATAAAACTAGCTTCCCCCTCCCTGTCACACCACCCCTTCCAGCGGAAACATGATGGACACTTTCTGAGCTGTTTGATTCTATGCTTTAAATTTAACACACCATGTTCCCCAGGAACAGTTTCTGAAGTTCCAAATCACTCACCATGAAGAACTGGCAGAGGGTGATATGAGGGAAGATGTTGTGAGCCTTGTTTTTGCCGCACACTTGTCGAGATTGATGCCAGTACTCAAACAGCTTGTTGGCCAACGGTCCAGTGGGACGCAGGTAAAGAACATATTCCCGAGGAAGAGGATCGTCCAGGAAGGGGTCATCCACATGTGAAAGCAGCCTGACACAAAAGAAGGGAATGGAAAAGAAGAGATTGAAGTGAATTTCCCGACTCAAGAGGTGGCACTCCTTCCAAGCACTCAGATAATGCACAGACAGAGAGAAAAAAAAATCAATGCAGAGCCATTCTGTCCACTCTCAACCTCCATCCACCCACCAAAATCAATTATTGTAATAGAACGGAAAGGAATCAAAACCATTAGCTCAGGGCGGGGTGGGGGAAGGCAGTGCGGAGGAACAAACTTCCTGATTGTTGTTCTTACACAGGCACTGGGGATTTCAGGGAGCAATCGATCAATCCAGCAAATGGTCTGTCTCTGCATATACTCCTGCTCCAGCGTATGCAACAGGAGATGATCAACTGCGTGTTGATGTTCTCTACAGGAGCATCGCTCAATGGTAGAATTGCATTCAGATTTCCGTGAATCATAGAATCATTACAGGAAAGAGGAGGCCATTTGGCCTGTCCTTGGCCAAAGAAAACCAGGATGGTGATGAATCAGAGGAGGTTGTTCACCTCCACGCACAACTTCCCAATCTGCTCTGCGTCCTGGGTAGTTGATAGCTGGAACAAACCTCATCAAAAAGCTTTTGAGGCTGGGGGCCTGTGGGAAATTTCAAAACTGAGATTGATACGATTTTTCTTGGGTATTAAGAATGGAACCAAGACAGGTAGATGGAGGTTAAGATACAAATTAGCTGTGATCTAATTAAATGGCATAGCAGGATCAAACGGGCTACATGGCCTCCTCCTGGTTCTTTGCTTTCCCTCAGTTTATTCTTGGGATATGGGCCGTATCCCTAGTTGTCCTGAGGCAATATCAAGAGTTCGGAACATACAGTGTGAGCTGGAATCAAGTGTCAACCAAACCGCATCAGGATAGCAGGGTCCCCTTTCCTCAGGAGCGTTAATGAGCCAGTTGGATTTTGATGACAATCCAGAATATTTCACACATTTCATGGGATTGTAATTGTAGATTGTATCGGAATTTCTGAAAGTCTGAATTTTTTTGGAACGGGAATAGGCCAATAGACCATGCAAGGCAGGTCACTGTTGACCCGTTCCATTGTTCAATGGGTTCACTAGCAGTGTGGTCATGGAAAGTTAGAGAACCAAAATGAATTAACCTGGGCTTACACACAAAAACAACCTGTAGCTGTTGGATTGCCAGAGGGGAAAAAAACCAACTGGTACACTTCAGGGATGAGCGCCTGATGGGGAGCATTTTATAAACACTTCTTGCCATGGTCATCTGCAAGGGAGCCACAGGTCTTTGGTTTTCTCTTTGAAGAGAACGTAGCTCATGCTTGACTAACGAAAGCTTTGGAGAGTCAAACTGTGCAGCAGAGGGTATTCTCATGGAGAAACTCTCACATGCAACCCTCAGCTGCATTCCCAACTTCATGAAAAGCCTGGTCGGTGCTGATCAAACTGAAGCAGAAATTGGAAGCCAGCAGCAGGGGCGGGGGGAGTTTGGGAGGGATGGTGATTGGTGGCGGAGGGTGGGGGGGAAGTACCAAGGTTGGTTCAATCCCTTTGCGCTAGGGAAGGGAAATCACCTGGGGTTTCCTCCTCCTGCCTATAGTCTTATCTGAAAAATGGACATCAGGCAAGATTGGGTTTGGGATTGGATGTGATGCTGCCTGTTTCAGATCCAAGGAATGTGGTGATACATCCACAAGAATTGCCAAGAGGTGAAAAGGTGCCTAACTCCCATGGAATCATAGCCGAGGAACAATCAGGGGCTTTTAAAAGGGAAGAGTAGAAAATTGTTGGGAAATAAAGGAAATCCAGGAAGGGCGCATATATCTCATTCTCACACACGGCTCCCATAGTTTCTGTCTGCTTTAAGATCAGTACAACAATAGAGAGTGTTTCAATGTTCCACACAAAGACACGGTTGAGGTGGTAGCCTCAAACAGTTTCAAGTTCGATTCATTGATTTTTTTTCTTTGCACAGGCTCTCAGCTGGGATCAGTTTGTGTTGGCTTTTGACAGAAATTCTCATAAACAGAGGTTGAAGGTGAGAGTTGGCGTGTAATTCTAAGAATCCACGTCATTATATAAAACTTTTACACCAATTCATTAACTTAAACCTCGCAAGGGCCAGATAACAAAAGAGATTTGGCACATGCAGGACAAAGAAGAGATTTTGTTTTTTTTTAATTCCTCTGCATTAATACTGTGCTGTTTCATTCTCTTTAATATAGCACCTGCATCCTTAGAGAGGAACACACACAGGGGCTAACCACACTAGCCACATCCTGTCAGTAGAGATGCAGCAATTGTTGACGGTTAAGGGATCCCCGGAGTACTGCAGGGCTGGCCTGGTTAGTGCTGCTACATGCTTCAAATCGATAGTGGTGTCAGCAAGGGTTATACCTGAAACTACTTACCAATCATTATGCAATAGCACCAGAAATCCTCAGCTTCTCCTCTCCTTCCTTCAATTTTGATTTTTGATTTTTTTTTTGCCATCTCCCTCCATGGCCCAGGTTTCTCATGTTGACAGGATTAACAGGAGAGTTTAACCTTCTCATTAGGAAATTTTTATCCCTTAGAGGGCCTGTCGCCCACAACCCAACTTCTTTGGGATCCGAGCAACACTGGGTCTATGGATACCTCTGTACTAAATACTCCTCCTTAAAATGGAAAATAAAACGTGGGGCTCAACACTGGGTTGACATTCCATTGTGGACTCATATCCAGGCGGGGTAGCTACTACCTCACAACAATTTGTATCTTGATGCTCCTTTAATATCAGTTTTAAGGAGCATCTTAAAAAGGAGGAGAGAGGGGTAGAGAGGCTCAGCAAGGGAATTCCAGAACAATGCCTTAGGAAGATAGTATTTACACATCTCTGGGTCAGGAAGGTTAGGTTCAGGCCTCTCTGCAGACAGTTCCAGACAGAGCAGCACTGGTTCTGAGTATTGGGTTGACATCCAATGAGGGTATTTGCAGCTGATGGGCGTGCACGCTAAGTAGGTGGCACTCTTTAGCCTCAGCTGGCCTCCACCTCGGAGAAGGTATTCCGAAGTATAAGAACAGGGAAACTACTCCTCCCTTAATGAATCGCATGAGAGAGACAGGAGTGAGGGAGCTGCCCTGGTGTTTACCAGGATCAACAGAATGCTCCTTCTTCAGCTTGTGAGAGATCCCGAGTGCAAACAAACTCCCACATCACAACAGGGTGCAAAGGAGCTCATCACACTGGAGCAGACTGGCTGCCAAAGCTGCTCCTAGGGTTGAGAGTTACTCTTCCTTAAAGCTGCAGAAGTGACTAGGATCCAATAGGGTCAGTAAGGGTTATATTGTTGAGCAGCCCTAGCCCATTAGCCTTTACATATATATTTTTACTCATTTATGAGATGTGGGCTTCGCTGGCTGGGCCAGCATTTATTGCCCATCCCTAATTGCCCTTAAGGTGGTGGTGAGCTGCCTTCTTGAACCACTGTAGGTACACCCACCGTGCTGTTAGGGAGGGAGTTCCAGGATTCTGACCCAGCGACAGTGAAGGAACGGCGATATATTTCCAAGTCAGGATGGTGAGTGACTTCAAGGGGAACTTCCATGTATCTGCTGCTCTTGCCCATCTAGATGTAGAGGTCGTGGGTTTGAAGAGTGCTGCCCGAGGAACCTTGGTGAGTCTCTGCAGTGTATCTTTTTGATGGTACACATTGCTGCCACTGTTCATTGGTGGTGGAGGAAGTGTATGCTTGTGGATGGAGTGCCAATGAAGTGGGCTGCTTTGCCCTGGATGGGACCGGGCTTCTTGAGTCCTGTTGGAGCTGCACTCATCCAGGCAAGTGGGGAGTATTCCATCACACTCCTGACTTGTGCCATGTAGATGGTGGACAGGCTTTGGGGAGTCAGGAGGTGAGTTACTCACCACAGGGTTCCTAGCCTCTGAACTGCTATTGTAGCCACAGTATTTATATGGCTAGTCCAGTTCAATTTCTGGTCAATGGTAACCCCCAGGATGCTGATAGTGTGGGATTCAGTGATGGTAATGCCATTGAAGATCAAGGGGCAGTGGTTAGATTCTCTCTTGTTGGAGATGGTCATTGCTTAGCACTTATGTGATGCGAATATTACTTGCCATTTGTCAGACCAAGCCTGGGTATTATCCAAGTCTTGCTGCATTTGGACATGGACTGCTTCAGTATCTGAGTCGTCAAAAATGGTGCTGAAAATTGTGCAATCATCAGCGAACATCCCCACTTCTGACGTTATGATGGAAGGAAGGTTGATGAAGTAGCTGAAAATGATTGGGCCTAGGACACTACCCCGAGGACCTCCTGCAGTGATGTTCTGGAACTGAGATGATTGACCTCCAACAATCACAACCATCTTCCTTTATGCTAGGTATGACTCCAACTAGCGGAGAGTTTTCCCCCTGATCCCCATTGACTCCAGTTTTGCTAGGGCTCTTTGATGCCACACTCGGTCAAATGCTGCCTTGATGTCAAGGGCAGTCACTCTCACCTCACCTCGGGAGTTCAGCTCTTTTGTCCATGTTTGAACCAAGGCTGTAATGAGGTCAGGAGCTGAGTGACCCTGGAGGAACCCAAACTGAGTGTCAGTGAGAAGGTTATTGTTGAACATGTGCTGCTTAATAGCACTGTTGATGATATCCATCACCTTAATGATGATGGCGAGTAGACTGTTGGGGCGGTAATTGGCCGGGTTGGATTTATCCTGCTTTGTGTGTGCAGGTCACACCTGGGCAATTTTCCACATAGCCTGGTAGATGCCAGTGTTGTAGCTGTACTGGAACAGCTTGGCTAGGGACATGGCAAGTTCTGGAGCATAAGTCTTCAGTACTATTGCCGGAACTTAGTCAGGCCCCATAGCCTTTGCAGTATCCAGTGCCTTCAGCTGTTTCTTGATATCACATGGAGTGAATCAAACTGGCTGAAGACTGGCATCTGTGATGCTGGGGACCTCCAGAGGAGGCCGAGATGGATCATCCACTCGGCACTTTTAGCTGAAGATTGTTGCAAATGCTTCAGCCTTATCTTTTGCACTGATGTGCTGGGATTCCCCATCATTGAGGATGGGGATATTTGTGGAGCCTCCTCCTCCAGTGAGTTTTTTTTTTTAAAACTGTCCATCATCATTCATGACTGGATGTGGCAGAGCTGAAGAAATTAGGTCTGATCCATTGGTTGCGGGATCACTTAGCTCTGTCTATCAGTTGCTGCTTATGCTGTTTGGCATGCAAGTTGTCCTGTGTTATAGCTTTACCAGGTTGACACCTCATTTTTAGGTATGCCTGGTGCTGCTCCTGGCATGCCCTCCTGCACTCTTCATTGAATCAGAGTTGACCCCCTAGCTTGGTGGTAATGGTAGAGTGGGGGATATGCTCGACCATGAGATTACAGATTGTGTTCAAGTACAATTCTGCTACTGTTTATGGCCCACAGCACCTCATGGATGACCAGTCTCGAGTTGCTAGATCTGTTCGAAATCTATCCCATTTGGCACGGTGTTAGTGCCACACAACACGATGGAGAGTATCCATCAATGTGAAGACAGGACTTCATCTCCACAATGACTCTGCAGTGGTCACTTCTACCGATACTGTCATGGACAGATGCATCTGCAGCAGGCAGGTTGGTGAGCATGAGATCAAGTATGTTTCTCCCTCTTGTTGTCTCTCTCACCACCTGCTGCAGTCTAGCGGCTATGTCCTTTAGGACTCGGCCACCTTGGTCTGTGGTAGTGCTACTGAGACATTTAAGCCCCCACCCAGAGCACATTCTGTGCCCTTGCCACCTTCAATGCCTCCTCCAAGTGGTGTTCAACATGGAGGAGCACTGATTCATCAGCTGAGGGAGGGCGGTACGTGGTAATCAGCAGGAGGTTTCCTTGCCCATGATTGACCTGATGCCTTGAGATTTCATGGGGGGCCGGAGTCAATGTTGAGGATTTCCAGGGCAACTCCCTCCTGACTGTATACCACCTCTGGGTGGCTGATGGGACAGGACATACCCAGGGATAGTGATGTCTGGGACATTATCTGTCAGGTATGATTCAGTGAGAATGACTATGACAGGCTGTTGCTTGACTAGTCTGTGAGACAGCTCTTCCACTTTTGGCACAAGGCCCCAGCTGTGGTAAGGAGGGCTTTGCAGGGTTGACAGGGCTGGGTTTGCCATTGTCGTTTCCGGTGCCTAGATTAATACCAAGTGGTCCGTCTGGTTTCATTCCTTTTTATTGACTTTTTAACGGATTGATACAACTGAGTGGTTTGCTTTGCTATTTCAGAAGCATTTAAGGATCGACCACATTGCTGTGGGTCTGGAGTCACATGTAGGCCAGACCAGGTGAGGACGGCAGATTTCCTTCCGTAAAGGACATTAGTGTCCTAATGACACCATCTAGTGAACCAGATGGGTTTTTACAACAATCGACAATGGTCATCATTAGACTATTAATTCCAGATATTTATTGAATTCAAATTCCATCAACTGCCGTGGTGGGATTCGAACTCGGGTCACCAGAGCATTACCCTGTGTCTCTGTGTTACCAGGAAATGCCACCATGTCACCACCTCCCCCATGAATACCCTATGAAGAGTTGATGCATCAAATGAATGAAAGGGTCTTTAATAGTTGTTGGAGGAGATGCAATTTTCTTTTCAGTACAGATTTTATTATAGGGCTTGTTTAAAAAGGTGGCAATGAAAGAATAAGTTTCCTTAGACCTTGTCAAGTTGATGCCTACACTGGGGATGAGCATTGACATCTCATTAGGAGCCAACTCAGTTCTGATACAGCACGAGTTAGCTGCAGTTTCAAACTCCTCCTGCATGGCACCATCAAGCGTTCTCAGGGTGGGAACTGGACGTGGCAGTGAATTAAACTCCGACCTTTCGTCTCTGGGGTCTGTGTCTAAAGTCAGTGCTGCTTGTCCTATGTGAAGTAACTTTAAACAGTCTCAGTGTAGTGGACAAAAGTTTCCAACATAAACCCGTCCCTAATCTGCAGTAATTGACAACCTCACTAACCTTGATAAGCACCATTTAAATAAACGATGTACCAGGTTAGATATAGTATGGAGTGGTACAGAATAAAAGGTCTTCTGGTCTCCTACAATAACCTCACCAATACCTCTTAACTATCAACATCCTGTGGGTTATCATTGACCAAAAACTGAAATGGAAAAGCCATATAAAAACTGTGGCTACAAGAGCAGGTCAGAGGCTTGGAATCCTGCAGCAAGTAACTCACCTCCTGACTCCCCAAAGCCTGTCCACCATTAACAAGACACAAGTCAGGAGTGTGATGGAATACTCTCCACTTGCCTGGATGAGTGCAACTTCCACAACACTCAAGAAGCTTGACACCATCCAGGACAAAGCAGCCCGCTTGATTGGCACCACACCCACAAACATTCACTCCCTCCACCACCGACGCACAGTAGCAGCAGTGTGTACCATCTACAAGATGCACTGCAGAAACTCACCAAGGGCTCCTTAGGCAGCACCTTCTAAACTCACAACCACTACCGTCTATGGAAGCTCCCCTCCAAGTCACTCACCAGCCTGACTTGGAAATATATCGACCGTTCCTTCACTGTCGCAGGGTCAAAATCCGGGAACTCCCTCCCTAACAGCACTGTGGGTGTACCTACACCACATGGACTGCAGCAGTTCAAGGAGGCAGTTCACCATCCCCTTCTCAAGGGCAATTAGGGATGGGCAATAAATGCTGGCCCAGCTGGTGATGCCCACTCCCCATGAACGAATAATAAAAAAAAACTTCAACCCCGTGAGAGTGCATCCTTCTACACCAGACATACCCTATTGCCCACACCAGCTTTCTGATGTTCTCTCAAGTAAATTTAGCACCAAACTATGACTTGTTCTGTGCTGTAAACACACATCCCACAGGAAGTGGGTTGATACTATTCCCAGCTCAGGTCTCATCATTTTGGGTTGGTTTCTCGAGTTCAGTAACATTTGGTATGTTGCATCAGTGTTGCTGTAACCACAATATCGAGCTGTGACTCCCTATTTTTTTGCTTAAGAAATGAAACAGGAGCCCGATCTCTCACCATTTACAGAAAAACTAACTGGATAGCTCTACTCAGTCAGCATATGATTGCTAGGTCAATTGGCCACCTTCTGCACTGTATCATTCTATGATTCTATGAAACTAATTAAACCTTGTAACATTATAAAAGGTAGTCACCAAGAATTCTTGGCACCTTCTTACATCTGTGTATTAAACAGCAGGTTCCCCTGCTCAACTCCAAATGTGCACCAACACCTACAGTCCACTGGGGGGTTGGGTGGGGGTGGAGAGAAGAGAATTCCAGATTTCTCCACATTCCCCTCGTGTGGAAAATGTTCTTCCTGATTTCTCTTGAATGTCCTGGTTCTAATTTTAAGGTCATGTTGTCTGGTTCTAGATTTCCCCACCAAAGGAAATAGTCTCCGTTCTGGGGACAAAATGGCAGCGGCAGGAGCGGAAGTTGGAGTGACTTCCACTGGAGGATGGGGGAGGGGGAGGGTGAACACGCGAGATCTCGTGCTTTTCAGCTCATTAATTATGCGCCTGCAAGGAGCACATTGAATCTCGTGATGTGGCAAGGCAGGCAGGAAGTTGCCAGTCCCAATGCCAACTCATAGGCCCCAACGTCCTGGTGACATATTCAAACAGCAGCCGGACAGCCGTTCACTCTCCCACCCTGCTCCTGGACACCACTCCACCCCACTCCCTCCCGCTCTGCCTTGGTCTCTCCATCCAGGGTCCAGCCTTGGAGCAGCTTGTGCTCCAGGCAGCCGATATCTCTCAGCAATGAGGTGAAAGGGAGGCAAAAGCAGCATCTATTGACCTCAAAGTCTGGGAAGAAATCGACCTCGCCAGGGGGCACGTCACTTGCGTACAGTAGTGAAAGCGAACGTTCTAAATTCCCACTGGCGGGCCGGTAAATTTGGAGAGGGGACAAGATTCCAGTTTGTTGGCCTTTTAGTGAGCATTCAATGAGATGCAAGCGGGGTTCCCGACACAGCTCCACGGACACTCGGCCCGGCTTTAAGCCACCACGAAAGTCAGGAGAACAAGATTCCAAACTAATTTGCCGCTGTGGGGAAACGGATTTTTTGACTCACACCAAACCTTGTTCCACCACATGCCAGGATTCCCATTGCTGGCGGGAGTGGAAAAATCCACCCTTAATATCCACATGATCTAACTCCATAATCGTCTGAAACCCTTTGTTTTTTTTTTGTTAAATACTCGAACGACTCATTCTCGATGCTATACGTGTTGTGCGGTGGTTAAGAATCACACATTGACATCTCTCCTCCTGTGGCAAGACCCTTTGCTTGGAACACGTGACAGGAAATCAAACGAACCAAAAGGTTCACATTAAATTTAGGTTTGCAACAAGAGTTCAATTGGTATCAATCTCCTCTAGAAATTAATAAACTATAAAAAAATGATTAACATCAGATCACCGTGCAAGTATAAGCTGTAAGAGAAAATCATTAACTGCATTTGTAGATATTAATCTCATACCAACCAATCACAAGCTGCCTGGACACTCTTTCCGCCTGTGGATGCTAACGCCTTTAGTCTGGAAGAAAAAGATGAAAGAAGAATTGTTAACACGCTGGGTGCTAGACAGACTCTCTCCATCTCTTCAGTCCATAATTTAGTGCTGCAATTTGTTACCGGCATCTTGAAGTCCACCTTGAAGGAGAGAAGCAAATGGTTACCAAACTCTGGTTATATTCCTCAGCTAACCCGTACTGTGACAGGACATCCTGCAGCAAACAGAATATTCCAGTTACTTACACAGACACACAGAGAGACACACACACAGACACACACACACACACAGACACACACACACACACAGACACACACACACACACACACACAGACACACACACACACACAGACACACACACACAGACACACACACACAGACAGTGCTGGGACACTAAGTCTTGTTACAAGCAGGAAGAAAGTAACTTCAATCCACCTAACCTCACACTTAAACCTCAGTGACCCAGGTTGACAGATGGTGAGAGTGGATCAAACTCATCACTCAGTTCAGAACCAAAATTTCAGTCGGGAGCAAACTAAACACATCCGAGCTTTCTCCCATTGTCTCCCATCGATTTTGTCAATGGTACTTTATTTTACCCTCTACTTAAATGCGTCGCCTCTCACTCCGCTGGGTAGTGCATTGCGCTGGGGGATACATCAAATACAGTTTGATTATCCTGGTGCCTTTCTTATTATCAAACCACATCACATGCACTACTGACAAGCACAATGCTTTCCATTCCCTATCTTCACCCACCTCGTACCCCTAGCAAACAAAGCAGCTCATGGAGCAGGGAACAAGCACCTGCAGATTAGAAGGAATTTGCATTTCTATAGCACCTATCAGGACCTCAAGACATCTCAAAACATTTTACTGCCAATGAATTTCGAGTAGTCACTTTTCTAATGTAGGAAATAAAGCAGCGAATTTGTACACAGCAAGATTCCACAAACAGGAACATGGTAATGACCAGATCCATCTGTTTTTGAGTGATGGTGGTTGGAGGGATAAACATTGGCTGGGGCACCAGGGAGAATTTTGTTGTCCTTCTTCAAAATTGTGCCAAGGGATCTTTAAACCCACCCAAGTTCAAAATCTCATTCAAAAGTTAGCATCGCCAACAGGGCTGCCCTCCCTCAGTTGTGCACTGGGAATGTCAACCTGGAATACATGATCGGGCTTCTTGTGAGAGACTAGGGCCCACAACCTTTGGGCTCCAAGGAGAGAGTGTGCCCAACAGAACAAAGGCTGAGAAACCAGAAAGAAATAAACAGAAAATGCTGGAATACTTGGGGTGGTCAGGCAGCATCAGTGGTGAGTGTAACATAATTAACATTTTAGCTTGATATGTTGGACATCTCTAACCTTTCTTCAGCTGTGATGAAATGTTAACTCGGTTTCTCTCCACAGATACTGCCTGACCCACTGAGTATTTCCAGAATTTTCTGTTTTTATTTCAGATTATCAGTATTCGGAGTATTTTCCATTTAAACATCTGACAAAAAAATCTGTTTTATAAAAAAAACACAAGTAGAGCAGAATGGAGGCTGCAGGACGTTCACGGTGAAGTCTTTATCCTGTAACATCCACCTCTGACACTAGATGCTACAGAGATGATAATGATTGAAGGGCTCGACTTCGGGAAAATTAGCATAGATCAATCAAGCCGTTAGCAATCAGAGCAATCATAATATCCAGTTCAATCAGCCTGTCACATTACAGGTAATAGAAAGACCAAGACACACAGTCAGGCCTCATTATGGACTCATTATATTACAAGAACACCGACTGTGTAACATTGCTCCTTGTAATCTAACTCAAACCAAGTCCCAATCAGCTGTTACTTGTGACCTCCATTGATTTTTGGTCTCGAAAGCTTTAACTTTAAAATTCTTATCCTTTTTCTAAAGCCCCTCCAATGGCCTCATTCCTCCTGATGTAATTTCCTCCAGCACCTACACCCCTCAGATCTCTGCACTCCAATTTTGCCCTCATGAGCATTCACAGTTTTTAATCGCTCCACCATTGGCGACTGTGCCTTCAGCTGCCTGGGTCCAAAACTCTTGCATTCCCTCCCTAAACCTCTTCACCTCTACCTCCTTAAGTTCACCTTAAAACCTACCTCTTCGGCTAAGTTTTTGGTCTCTTGTCTGAATATCTGTTTTTTTGTCCAATTATACTGCTGCCAATAGAATGAACAAGTCTCATAACAGTGCCTAACAGTGCCCCACAGTCACCCACTCATCCCAACTTCTCTGGTTATAGATCAGCAACTGGAGGTTAACAGTTTAATTTTTCATCTTTCCATGAGTACTTTCTAGTTATTTAAGGCCTGCTGGGTGGGGCCTGTAGTTGTGCGTTTTGTTTCTGGAAAATAAAAATTCCCCGTCGTTTAAATAAGACCCTTGGAAGCAGGGCAGGAAACAGTGTGGTTTTTTAAAGACAGGAAGCTGTGGTGTCAGAGTCAGAGGTATTTGTGAAATGTTTTGTTGGGATTGCGTTACCGGTTTAAAACACACTTAAGTGTTGAGCTAGTTTCTCAGTTGCCAGTTTTAAAGAGAAAACTAACGTGACCGTCACAATAAAACCCCCACACTCGTCTGAAATCTGTAGCCCCTACTGGAACACACTCCCTCACCCTAACTGATGACAGCCCCACCTCTCGATGGACACCACCTGGTTGTCTGCAAACATCACCGACCGCAACCTGGTCACCGGTCCAAGTGGTGGAGCCCCAGGTTTCAACCTTCTGTGGAAACTCTGAACAACCCTCAACCACCAGAGGACAGGCCAGGGAAGATGTGGCCTCTCGCTCCACAAGAGGAACATGAGGAACAGCTCAGATTATGGCTGCGGCCGTCCAAGTCAGACCATCGCTCGTAGACTAAACTCCTGCCCCGAGGAGATCCATTCCTGGTGGCATCACAACCAGTCACACTTCATCAGTTGAAGCTGTTCAATGGATTGTTAGCCTCACCATTAAACTAAAACTGCTTCCCCAGCCATACAAAGTTGTCTATCTCTGCACCTCATATACTACAGAAATCTGTTTCCAACCATGTCACAATTCTGCTTCCTAGCTTCCTTGCACCTTTTTAAAAAAGAAACAAAAAATTACTAAATGTTCCTACTGACTTATTCTGTAAAGCCACACAGACCAGGACTCGATCGCCAGTTGTAATGAATAAGCTGATCTTAGACCTTCCGCAGTGCCTGCAGACTAGCAAAGGGTGGGGTAATAGCCCAGGATTCCTTTGCTCAATTGTAAACTGGTAACTCAAAGCTGGTGCACGTTGTCGAAGAAGGGATCAGAGTGAATTGTCATGGTCTCACATGGCGAGCATGAGTGAGAGTTGGAAACAAACAGAGACAGGGAGGTGTCTGACACTGGAGGAGGTGAGAAACAGGTGACCCATCAAACAAGCTCACCACCTGCCCAGAAGTGGGTAGGCTGAGAGAACAGATAATCTACCCAGCCAACGATACTACCTAGCTACCAATGACAACTATTAGTGACAGCAAAAATGTATGCATGAGTAGGATTCTCAGAAGGTTGCAAATACTGAACAGTGTGACGTTTCACAGGAAGGGAAAAAGAAAATGCAATAGTTGAAAGTGGAAAAAGAGAGCAGTCACTTAAAGCGTTAACAACAGCCTTGGAAATCCACCAACAAAAATGGATAAGGTCTCCAAAGGAGGTGAGGGCAAGGTCACAAGTAATGGATTCAATTGCTGTCCAATCAAGTCGGAATTTTTCTTTTCCCTACTTATGATATTAGCATGCATTGACCTCATTTATTATTACACAGCTCATAAACAGTCCATTAAGCTCCACATTGGTGAGTGCGACACATTGATCCACATCAGGCGCCAGTTAAGAGACCGAGCTTTGGCCAAGGAGACAACACACTTTCTGATTGAAGAGCACAGAAGATACCTGACGGGTTTTCAAAAGAGAAATTTCTGAATTTATATACAGCCTTATCCCATCTCAGAATATTCCAAAATGCTTCACATATGATGAATGATTCTGGAAAGCAGAGACAGCTGCTATGTGGGTAAGCTTGAGAGCCATTTTACACACAGCAAGATCTCACAGAGAAGATGAATGACCAGTTGATTGGGCTTTCCTCCGTTGGGTTGATTGCATGAGGAATGTTAGCCAGGAAACCGGAATGGAACACCCAGCCCATCTTCAAACAGTGACAAGCACGATTTAACTTGGGAAAAGAAAGGTGGGACACATTCTGAAACAGAGAAATAAGCACCTTTTTTTTGGAAAAAGAAACAATTTCTTAACACATCAAGGAGGATAGAGGAAAATATTAATAAAGGATTCAGGAGTGGTTACAATGTGAAACTCGCTACCACATAAAGTAGTTCAGGTGAATAGCATAGATACCTCCAAGGCACTTGGTAGCTGGGTCATGTAAAACCTCAGGGGGTGGATCCCTGCCCTTTAGCGAGTTGCCTCAGGCCTAGGTAAGGTTCCAATGCTCAAAGTTATGAGCCATGGCCAACGGCAGAGCCAACGGATTTTCGATGGTGATGGTGGAAGGGCCAAAACCTCGAGGGACAACAGCTACTTACAGGCGGAGGATTCTTCCAGAAGAGAATTTGTATTTCCTTTGAGTACACGAGGAAGGCAATGGGAAACCACCTCTTTTCCCTACTCATATTGCTCATTAAAATTGAAACGAGAGGCTCCTACAAGCAATTGAAGAGGAAAGTGCAAGACCACGAAACGTGGAGAAATGATCAGAGTATCTGCCCTTAGACAGATCACTATTACTATTGCTGAGGAGAAGCAGAGAAACATGAGGGAGAAAGGAAAATAAGTTTATGCTGATAGGTTGAGATGAAGTCGGATGGGAGGAGGTGTATATGGAGCCAATACTGCAAGACTAGCTGGATAGGGAGGATGTTTCTGTGCTGTAAAACTGTGTGTAATCCTATTGAAATATCAACTTTCATTGATGTGAGCAGTACAATGCATTCATGGGAGATTTATACATAGCTTTCCCTCAGGAGGTGAAGTGCATGGTGAGACCCCATGTTGGAGCCGATAGTTCCTGGTCTAATGGAAAGATTGATTTGGCAGGGCAAGTGGCCTCTCTTTGTTCTCTGCTTTCTTAATCATTTTCCCATTTCCCTCTGTTGTCACATAATGGGCTATAATTCCATGGGCCCCACAACACTAAATCCCCATACTTCATCGGAGAACAAACATTGAGTGATATCCAACTAGCCAACCCTGGGACTATCACAGGTAAACCAGATTCCATCCTCGTTAGTGTGGGTGTATTTTATAGGAATCACTGGAGAGCACAGTAAGATTGGAAACCAAACTAGGAATCTTCCACATTGGAGGAGCAAATTTACAAATTGGTCCAACAAAATTGGGGTGGTTTTAGTTTCTGAAGCTCAGACATAAAAGTGTGTGTTGTCCTGGGTTTGATTGCCAGTTTGTGCTGGGCAGCAGTGATGACATGATAATTGGTCCCAAAGCCTTGAGTTGGGAGACGGGGAAGTTAGCCAGGACTCTATTTCCTGATTCCAACCCAGTAACAGTTAAAAACAGCTCACATGGTTCTCTAGTCAATGATTCTTGCTTTAGAGCATGCCCACAGGCTTGTTGAGCAAAGCACCGAGCCCTCCTTTGATGATTCCATCATGAATTTAATTCAAGATTCATACAGGAAGAATACTCTGTGTAGGACATCCGGATTGTCAGTGTCCATGAGACCACAACCTACAGGAGTTAACACCCTTAGGACAGACAGAGTATAAACTAAACCCCATTCACACCCAAACACACAGTGTCAGTGTGGGGATGGGGAAGTGAGGAATCACTGTGGTCCAAGACATAATCCAGATAAAAATCCCAAACTCCCACCTTCACATAAAACTGCGACTGAAGCTATTATTTTATTAGGCTGGTTGAAATTCCAATTTTGGATTCAAATTCCACACACAGATCAAGATTCCAATTTGAAGTGATCCCCAGGGGCAATGAAAAGTATGAGAAGCATCTGCCAGAGCCTCTCAGTCCAAATCATCATCCACTGACCCATGTATTGGCAAAAGAGCAGGAGAGTTCTCCCCAGTGTCCTGGTCAACATTTCCCTCTTAACTACATCACTTTAAAAAAAAAGGTTGATTTGGTCATTAGTTTATTGCTGTTTGTGGGATCTTGCTGTGCAAATTGGCTGCTGCATTTCCTTTGGTCAGCAAATTCTAACAGTGTTTCATATTTACATGGGAGTCTCTCCGAGTGTGTTAATATTTACTGGGCAGTTCTAATTTGTTTTGTTATGATCCACAACTGAGGTTACCACTGGACAAGCCTGATCCTGGGGTGGAACCCAGCTTGATAGATCCTAACTTTTATTTGTTTGTTTAGATATGTAGAGAGGGGCTACCGAACAGAGTCACCACAGTCAGCGAATGAACTTCTAACAAAAGCATAAAACATCAAACAAGAAAAGATTAACTATATTACAACATAGTAACTCGTTGTTCAAATAACGTCATTTAAGAATTCCCAGTGGCTCAGCAATGTTTAAGGAATGATAGAGTGATACAGCACAGAAAGAGGCCATTTAGCCCATCATGTCTGTGCCTGCTATTTGGTCAAGCTATCCAATTAGTCTTGCTCCCCTGTCTTTCCCCATATCCCTACAAATTGCTCCGCTCCAAGTATTTAACCAATTCCATTCTGAAAGTTAGTGCATCCCAGATCACAACAAACTCACTGTGTAAAAGTTTCTCTGCATCTGCCCTCTCGTTCTTTTACCAATTGCCTTAAATCTATGTCCCCTGGTTACCGACCCTTCTGCCACTGGAAACAGTTTTGCCTTATTTACTCCTTAAAACCTGCCACGGCTTTGAACACCTTCATTAAATCACTTCTGGGTCCTTTTTGGTCTGAGGAGGACAATTTCAGTTTCTCCACGTTGGAGTCCCTCATCCCTGGTACCATTCTAGTAAATCTCCTCTGCGTCCTTTCCAAAGCCTTGGCACTTTTCCTAAAATTCTATGCCCAGAATTGAACATACTAGCGCATGAACTATCATCTTCCTGACATTCAGCATCAAGATCCAAACCACAACCATATGATCAGCCAGTGAGCTTGGCATGGTGACAAATATATATTTAAAAAAAAAACACTTGCCCAAGTATTTCCATGGCTCCACATTACTGTTTGTGATTGGCTGTTGGCCACTTTACATTTACAGAAGAACATAAGTAGACCATACAGCCCTTTGAGCCTGCTCCGCCATTCAATAAGATCATGGTTGATCTTCTACCTCTGCTGCGCCTTCTTCATATTCCTTGATGAACAAAATGATGTTCAAAGGGGCATGCACAAAGCTGTGGCTGACTTTTCCATTCCCAAGTCAGTGAGCATTCAGAATTGAATTTGGGCCTTTCTAGTTGCTTTGACTCAAGACCATGCTAACCTGCAGCTTTACCCCATGGGAGAATTCTCATCTACGTTTCAAAGAAAACTATCAATTTTGGTTTCTAGAAGCTCTCGGAGAGGTTAGTGGGTTAATAAAGGAGAAAGGCTGTAATCCTCAGCTCTTCTTCAAGGTACTCCATCTGCTCCAGGTGTAAGCTGTGGTTCAGTGGGCAGCACTCTCACCTCTGAGTCAGGTGCAAGGGAGCAGCTGCAGTGTTGGGAGGTGCAAGGGAGCAGCTGCAGTGTTGGGAGGTGCAAGGGAGCAGCTGCAGTGTTGGGAGGTGCAAGGGAGCAGCTGCAGTGTTGGGAGGTGCAAGGGAGCAGCTGCAGTGTTGGGAGGTGCAAGGGAGCAGCTGCAGTGTTGGGAGGTGCAAGGGAGCAGCTGCAGTGTTGGGAGGTGCAAGGGAGCAGCTGCAGTGTTGGGAGGTGCAAGGGAGCAGCTGCAGTGTTGGGAGGTGCAAGGGAGCAGCTGCAGTGTTGGGAGGTGCAAGGGAGCAGCTGCAGTGTTGGGAGGTGCAAGGGAGCAGCTGCAGTGTTGGGAGGTGCAAGGGAGCAGCTGCAGTGTTGGGAGGTGCAAGGGAGCAGCTGCAGTGTTGGGAGGTGCAAGGGAGCAGCTGCAGTGTTGGGAGGTGCAAGGGAGCAGCTGCAGTGTTGGGAGGTGCAAGGGAGCAGCTGCAGTGTTGGGAGGTGCAAGGGAGCAGCTGCAGTGTTGGGAGGTGCAAGGGAGCAGCTGCAGTGTTGGGAGGTGCAAGGGAGCAGCTGCAGTGTTGGGAGGTGCAAGGGAGCAGCTGCAGTGTTGGGAGGTGCAAGGGAGCAGCTGCAGTGTTGGGAGGTGCAAGGGAGCAGCTGCAGTGTTGGGAGATGCAAGGGAGCAGCTGCAGTGTTGGGAGATGCAAGGGAGCAGCTGCAGTGTTGGGAGATGCAAGGGAGCAGCTGCAGTGTTGGGAGATGCAAGGGAGCAGCTGCAGTGTTGGGAGATGCAAGGGAGCAGCTGCAGTGTTGGGAGATGCAAGGGAGCAGCTGCAGTGTTGGGAGATGCAAGGGAGCAGCTGCAGTGTTGGGAGATGCAAGGGAGCAGCTGCAGTGTTGGGAGATGCAAGGGAGCAGCTGCAGTGTTGGGAGATGCAAGGGAGTAGCTGCAGTGTTGGGAGATGTCACCTTTCACACGAGACATTAAACTGAGACCCTGTCTTCCCTCTCAGGTGCACATAAAAAGACCCCCCAGCACTATTTAAAGAAGAGTAGGAATTTCTCCAATTTCCTGATCACGCTTATCCCCCAACCAACATCTAAAAAATAGTTCAGATTATCTGTTCTTTCATCACTTTGCTGTTTGTGTGAGTTTGCTATGCTTGAATTGGCTGCCACATTTCTTACATTACAGCAGCGACTATGTTGGCTGGAAGGTGCTTTGGGATGCCTTGAGTTTATGAAAAGTGCTATAGAAATGCAAGTTCTTTCTCTTTGTGCACTTATAACAAATGAAGAGCAGTTTGAAGTTATTCTTGGTGATCAGAGATTAAACCCAAAACAGTTTGCTTTAAAAACAAGTTTGTTAATTTTGATAGGGGTCATTGCCTCCTCATACCTCTCATTGAGAAACCAATCTTGCCTTACATCCTTCCCAGTAACATAGCCACTCCTCACTTTCACAACATTTAGCAAAAAACTGAGAAACACAGTTCACATGGGAACTCCAAAGAGCTGCTGAAAGTTTATACTCTTGCTGTTACTTGTCAGTGAAACCAATTACACAGCAGGTGTGAAATATACATACACCAGCAGCATGCAACCTGACAAACACATCTCGCTTGTCAGTTCCCCTAAGTCGGGGTGAGACAGAGACAGTACATGGTAAACTTACTGTGTACGTGTCCAGGAAGTCATGTTGTAACACACTGAACGGCTTCCTCGGACACTTTTGCATTCTCCATTTCTTTCACTCTACCATTGTTGGCAGTGACCTCAGCAGCCTAGGCCCCAGGCTGTGTAAATCCCTCTCTAGACCTATCTACTCTCTCCCTTCTTTAAGACAAAGCTTTTGGTAGCCTGTCCTAATATCTCCTTACTTCTTTCTGTCAATTTTTGTCTTCAAAGTGCCTTGGGATACTTTACTACATTAAAAGGTGCTATATCTGGCTGAACTTGTTCTCACACTGAACAATTTCTCCTTTAACTCCTCTCACTTCCTCCAAATAAAAGGTGTGGCTATGGGTACCCGCATGGGCCCCAGCTATGCCTGTCTCTTTATGGGGTATGTGGAACATTCCTTGTTCCAGTCCTACTCCGGCCCCCTCCCACAACTCTTTCTCCGGTACATCGATGATTACTTCGGTGCGGCTTCATGCTCTCGTCGGGACCTGGAAAAATTTATTAATTTTGCTTCCAATCTCCACCCCTCCATCATTTTCACATGGTCCATCTCTGACACTTCCCTTCCCTTCCTTGACCTCTCTGTCTCAATTTCTGATGATAGACTGTCCACCAATATCCATTACAAGCCTACCGACTCCCACAGCTACCTCGACTACAGCTCCTCACACCCCGCTTCCTGTAAGGACTCCTTCCCATTCTCTCAGTTCCTTCGCCTCCGTCGCATCTGTTCTGATGACGCTACCTTCAAAAACAGTTCCTCTGACATGTCCTCCTTCTTCCTTAACCGAGGTTTTCCACCCATGGTCGTTGACAGGGCCCTCAACCGTGTCCGGCCCATATCCCGCGCATCCGCCCTCACGCCTTCTCCTCCCTCCCAGAAACATGATAGGGTCCCCCTTGTCCTCACTTATCATCCCACCAGCCTCCACATTCAAAGGATCATCCTCCGCCATTTCCGCCAACTCCAGCATGATGCCACCACCAAACACATCTTCCCTTCACCCCCCCCCCAGCGGCATTCCGTAGGGATCGTTCCGTCCAGGACACCCTGGTCCACTCCTCCATCACCCCCTACTCCTCAACCCCCACCTATGGCACCTCACCATGCCCACGCAGAAGATGCAACACCTGCCCCTTCACTTCCTCTCTCCTCACCGTCCAAGGGCCCAAACACTCCTTTCAAGTGAAGCAGCATTTCACTTGCATTTCCCCTAACTTAGTCTACTGCATTCGTTGCTCCCAATGCGGTCTCCTCTACATTGGAGAGACCAAACACAAACTGGGCGACCGCTTTGCAGAACATCCGCGGTCTGTCCGCAAGAAAGACCCAAACCTCCCTGTCGCTTGCCATTTTAACACTCCACCCTGCTCTCTTGCCCACATGTCTGTCCTTGGCTTGCTGCATTGTTCCAGTGAAGCCCAACGCAAACTGGAGGAACAGCACCTCATCTTCCGACTAGGCACTTTACAGCCTTCCGGACTGAATATTGAATTCAACAACTTTAGATCTTAAACTCCCTCCCCCCATCCCCACCCTGTTTCTTCCCCCTCCCTTTTGTTTTTTTCAATAATTTATATAGATTTTTCTTTTCCCACCTATTTCCATTATGTTTAAATCTACAACTAATACCTTGTCAGTCTTTCCACCCCACCCCCACTAGAGCTGTACCTTGAGTATCCTGCCATCCATTCTTAATTAGCACTTTTCTTAGATAATATCACCACCTTCAAAACCTCTTTGATCCTTTTGTCTGTGACATCTTTTGATTATCTGCTCCTATCACTGCTTGCTTGTCCCTACAACCAACCACCCTCAACTTCTCTCCCCCCGCCCCCCACCTTAAACCAGCTTATATTTCACCCCTCTCCTAACTACACTCAGTTCTGTTGAAGGGTCATGTGGACTCGAAACGTCAACTCTTTTCTTCTCCACCGATGCTGCCAGACCCGCTGAGTTTTTCCAGGTAATTCTGTTTTTGTTTTGGATTTCCAGCATCCGCAGTAGTTTTTTGTTTTTATATTAACATGTTGTTGCTGCGCATTTGAGGAAACAACAGAAACGTTAGTGAAATGGTATAGGGCCAGCAGGACTTGTTCCCGAGTAGCAAATGTATTTTTTCTTGATTTGTTCTTGGGATGTGGGTGTCACTAACAAGGCCAACATTTGTTGCCCATTCCTAATTGCCCTTGAACTGAGTGGTTTGCTAAGCCACTTCAGAGGGAAGTTAAGAGTCGATCACATGTAGGCCAGACCATGCAAGGATGGCAGATTTCCTCCCCTAAACTGGATTGATTTGTTGTAAAAACCTGATAGTTTCATTACTGAAACTAGCTTTCAATTCCATATTTATTAATTCAATTAAAATTCCATCTCCTACTGTGGTGGGCTGTGAACCCATGTCCCTGGGCATTGCCTGGGCCTCTGGACTACTAGTCTAGTGACATTACCACCATCTCTCCTCCATAAATGAACTGTTCAATCGTTTTTAAAAAGCGCAAAACTCAGGTAATCTCAACTCCTTCCCCAACCCTACTTTGTAATGTGGGTTTGTGGGACAAGGGTACTTCCTTTCTAGTCATGAAGAATAGCATCAAAGGCAGCCCCAAAGAAATCTGCCCTACAAAACAAAGTTTCCCTGTATATATTGTAAAATAATCAAAGCATTAATTTAAAATGAACTCATTGGGACTTTTTTTTGTCACATTCAACAGAGACGACATCCTCCCCTGCCCTTGAAAATGCTATTTCCCTGTTAAAGTGTATGAGTCAGCAACCAGGAAAGAGGAATAAAAAGGAACTAGACAAAACTAAAAACTGTATCTGCGGAAATTAGGTGGTTTGAGACAGCTGCACTATAATTGACCTCTCAACTCATTCCGCAGCTCAAATCTATTCCACATAGAGAGGCTAAAATGTGTCATTCCTTGGCAGCCACATTTAATGTGAAGTGTCACTTGGAGTTTTGCTGATGGCTGCATTGTGTAGATGCACCGTGTGCTGAGTTTGAGACTCAGTGAGTAGTACATGCTTGTCATGGAATCAGAAGATTGTGGATTCGAGCCCCATTCCAGAGAGTTTAGCCTAGGCTGATATTCCAGATGCAGCGCTGAGGGAGTGCAGCACTGCCTTTCAAACGAGACAATAAACTGAGACCCCGTCTGTCCTCTCAGATGGATGGAAAAGATCCTAGGTCATTATTTTAAAGAGGAGCATGGGAGTTCTCCCCAGTGTCCTTGCCAATATCCCATCCCTTAACATGTCCGTTATCTGGTTATTTATCTCATTGCCATCTGTGGGATCTTGCTGTGTGGAAATTGCCTGCTGCACTTTCCTCCATTGCAACAGTGACCTATACCACAGCCAAAGAAGTACTTCTGAAAGGTACTTGGGAACATCTTGGAGCTGTGAAAGGTGTTATTTCGAAACTTTCCAAATCACTTATACAAACAGGTTAGGGTGATGGATGCAGTTATATGCCAGAGTCACCAGGTGGAGTAGCGAATCTATTTTAACCGCTGACACATGCAGCAATGCCACAGGAGGTTCCCCCACCTAATAATGTTAATGTGGGTGAGGGGCAGGCATTTTGTTATGCATAACAAGTTGGAAAAGGAGAGACTTTCTTCCAATTTTCTGCTCTACTAAAGCTTCGTATGTTAGTGTTACAGTTCCATGGACCTGATTCAGCACTCCCTCAGCCAGGTGACCATTCTAGATGTCAGAGACCAGACACTGACTCAACAGCAGAATAGGCAATTGTAGAGTGCATCTCAAATGCTTCCCAACCTGTCCTCAGACAGTTGTAACACTTGCAGCATTCACCAGGGCACGGCATTCACCAGGGCTCAATACTGATGGTCATCAGAAGCAGTAGCCCTGGTTGATATCTCTCCCATCCCCTTATTCTCTAGCCCACGAGCACTGAGTGTAATTGTAGTCCCCTCCCTTCTACTGCTAAAGGTTCCAAATGATCAAATTCAGTAGCAGTCCAAACCCTTTCCTGGTCTGAGAGATTCTATATTAAAATAACGGACAGGAAAGATCATGCCTGCCCACATTCTAAGCTAGGAGCATCACAATTAGCTATTTCCTCTCCCCTCCCGATTAACTGGAGCAGATGGTTTTATCACATCCATTGCAACCAACTTAGAATTAGTGTTGAACATAGAAAGGAGGAGTTTGAAAGAATATTTTGATTCAAAGGATTATTAAACAATACAATACTATATCCATGTGCCCAGTGAACTCAAACCAGTTATAGCATTTAAGAGGGAGCTTTAACCGTGGTCAGCCAACACCTGGAGTGCTGTGTTTAGTTCTGGGAAGCATACCTTGGAGGGAGTGCAGCGTGGGTTTACCAGAATGATACCTGGACTCCAAGTATTAAGTTACAAGGTGAGATTAAGCAAACTAGGATAACAGCAAAATACTGCAGATGCTGGAAATCTGAATTAAAAACAAAGTGCTGGAAAAACTCAGCAGGTCTGGCAGCATCTTTGGAGAGAGAAGCAGGGTTAATGTTTTGAGTCCAATGTGACTTTTCTTTGAACTGAAGAAGTGTCATATTGGGCTCGAAACGTTAACTCTGTTTTCACTAGAAAACACATCTTCACACAAAACTTAGTAAATGTTTGGAACTGTATTCTGCAACACCAATTGATCCTAGAGCGATAGTTAATTTTAAAACTGAGATTCATAGATTTTTGTTAACCAAAGATATTAAGGATTGTGGAGCAAAGATAGGTATATGGAGTTAGGCGTATTGCAGATCGGCCATGGTCTCATTGAATGACACAACAGGCTAGCTGCTAGAGGGACCAAACGGCCACCTCTTATTTCTACGTAACACTTAAATGGATACAGGGTACAAGCAGGACATAACAGAAATGGACTAAGCACCAGTACAGGTTCAATGAACTGAATGGCTTCCTTCTGAAACATCTATGATTTATCATGTTCTTCAATTCCCCTCTAATTACACCAATACCCTTACAGCGATTGCACTAATCAGCATCGAGCACTGATGCCTAAACCAAGGAGTGCGAATGAAAAATTGGGAGGTGAAGGAAAGGAGATAAAGAATACTGATTGTAGATTCTGAAAGGAGCATGGGTGGATAGTCCAAATTTGCCCGAGTTTGAAGAATCACACACTTATCAAAAGGTGACCATGATCTTGATGAGGAAAATGGTCAGTTTCTCATCTCTCCGGTAGTCTTAAACCTTACGATAAACACGAATGTGGAATATAAGAGATAGCTATCAGACTTTGACCTGGTCGTCATCAGCTGTTCAAAGTTTATTCTATTCAAGGAAGCATTGACATCTCTTCATTTGCCCCCACCAGAGGGACTGTGGTTATTCTGTGTCCCACTGAATTGAGACATTTTCTGACAAGTGGCAGGAAGAACTTGTTAGAAACTCGAGACCACTTCCTCGTTATATTAAACCATAACAACCACTTTCTGGGACTCCTAAACTGCATCAGTTACTAGCCAAAGAGAGACACAGGAATATACTTTACAAAATATTTTTTCTGATCAACACTCTAACTTCAACAAAGAACAAAAAAAAAATTAGAGTAACTGGCCTCCGTCCCATTACTGTTTGCACACAATGGTTGCTGCATTTGTCTACTACAACAAATTATACTGCACTTTTAACATCTTCAAAGGTCCCAATGCCCTTTCAGAGCAGCATAACCAGATAAAAGTAGATACTGAGCCACAGGAGATACGCTGACCAAGATTCTGTTCACCTCTTCAAAAGGGGTAGGTTCTAAGGAATGTCTTGAGGACAGAGAGAAAGAACAGTTTAGGACTCCCACAAAATTGTCACGTGAGCTCAAGGTAATTCATTGACTGTTAAATGCGTCAAGAAGTTTGAGAGATATGGTGAAATGAATTATCAACACAATGCCTTAAAATATTACAAGCCATTGACAGTTTATGTACTCAACTTTACATACAGATGAAAGTATAAGCTGAAATGCAACCCAAAACGGTTCAGGATTCAATCTTTTGCTCATTAATTCTCTGTAGACATTCGTTTGTAACATTTCCCCCGCATTCATTTCACATACGTTAATTTGAAAGTCAAATCTTTCCGATGATACCCATTGATAAAATACCAGACGCCACCATCTCTTTAACTCTATTTCCTTGTCCAAATGTCAAGCCGTTAAGCAAAAAGTAAACCCAAAAGCCGAACCCAAGGTCGGGGGGACGGTGTTATAGTCAATTGTGCAAAAAGAAATTCTACCAACGGCACAAGACAAAATCAAAAATGCTCCAAGCTGCACCTAAATTTAGTTTCATTCAAATGTAATTAGTTCCTCAAAAAATAATTTTGCAGAATTTGCCGAACCTTTAATGTTAAATTTAGTGTAGGTTGGAATGATATTGGATTCACAAGTAGTTTGCTTGTGGAATGGGAGGGCATATCACAGCTACACAGTTCAGCCAGGTTTTCTTTCTATTGACTAAATGTACCGTAAAATTAGGAGGGGTCTGTAACGGGCGTCTGGTTCCTTGCTCCTGTTTTGCACTCCCACCGAAGTTGAATTTTATCCCTAAATGTACGTAAAACTCTTAAGTCAGCAAACAGGCACACTTACTGTTCCATGTGGTGTGTAAAATGGCTACTGCCCAAAACCTTTGTTTACATAAAATGAATGATATCAGAGGTCACATTAATATGACAAGCCAGTGTACAAAGGCATTTATCCAAACACTTACTTCCAACCTAGAGATGAAACAGAGGAGGAAATTCTACACTACTGTGGGGAAGGTTATATGTCCAAGTTCAGGGAGAACCCAAAATGTTAGAGCAGTGTTGAGGGAGCTCTCCCCTACATCCAAACAACATGCTGCCTTGTCTGAGAGCCTTGACACCCAGTACAAAAACACACAAAGTGATCTAATCCCAGTAAACACCATACTGGTCATCACAAGCACAAAAATTGAAGTGCAATGTCTTAATGGGAGTTGAGGATGGGAGGGTAAGAAATCCTCTTAAAATCCTCCTCATAGGCCTCGGACTGTGCCTTTGATACGGACTCGTTTGCATTAAATGCAAGCCTGAGTGGACATGGTTAGTGAGATTTTATTAGTGATGTTTCTAGAGAGAGCTTGACTCTCCGGGTCTTTAGGTTCGAAACAGTTAAGTCAGATTCTACTTCACTTCCGATAAAATTAGTTAATGTTTAATTGGGTGGGATTAAGCACCAAATGCACCAACTCCCCCGCACATTGATCATTTGGGTAATGACTCCTCTGTCATTGTCATACTGACTGGCAAAAAGAAAGTCACGGTCCCCTTCCCTTTGACCACCCACAGTGACAATTTCTAACCTCACCTGGGCCATCTGCCAGAGACCTTGAACAGATGGAATGGGAGGTTCCTGTGCACAGCAGGAGAGAATACGTGAACCTGCATTGGCCTTGCAAAGCTCCCAGAGCCAGAATTAGAGTGTGGTAATGATTGAAGAACGGGGAGGCAGCCGGGAAATAGGAAGAAATGAAGATGGAAGTAGCGGGGGTGAATAAAGATGATTAAAAAGGGTGATCTAATGGAGTTATTTAAGATGTTTAAAAAGGAGTTCAGACAATAAACAGAGGAAAACTATTCCCTCTGGTAAGGCAGTCCAGAACAATGGGCCAAACATCAAAATTAGAACTAGGCCATTCAGGGGCGATGTCACAAAATGGCTGGTGGAAGTCAGGAACTCTCTCTCCCCGCAACAGGCTGCTGGGGCTGGTGTCATTTGAAACATTTAGGTTTTTTTCTTGGTTAGTAAAATGAAGGGTTACAACCAAGGCAGGCAGTTGGAGTTAAGAATCAGATCAGCCATGATCTACTGTAATTTGATGCTGGAACAAGGTCAGAGAGCTATAGGGCCTCTTTCTGTTGGTTTGAATGTCAGTCTTAAACCCAAACTCAAAGCTGCTTTCTGCTCTGAGTAGCATCCAGCAACTTCAGGGTTAACAGCACAAGCCTTAAATCAGTGACTGGATCCTCTCCACTGCTTCAGTTATTGGCTTGTGACCATGAAATGGTGGATTACTGAAGAAGGGTAAAAAGAATTGACAAAATAACCATCTGTCAGAGCCAGCACCTTAACAAAAATATAAAACTGAAGACAAAAATCCCTTCCCATCAGCTTGCTACCCCTAAGGATAATTCCAAATATTTTGGAATGGGGGGAAAATCATTTAGCAAAAGTCCATCTTTTTCAGAGATCAACCTTACCTCCTAGTAATCTGACCACATTCCCGCACCCCTCTCTCCTCTCCTAGCCCTTTAGCCTAGGGTTGCCAACTCTGCTTGGACATATTCGTAGAGGTTTCATCATGTGAGCTTCACACCCAACCACCCCACCATCTCAAACTTATCCTCCCGCCCAGCCCCTCACCACCACCCATACCCACTGTCAATATCTTGTAACGAAAAGGCAATTTTTTTTAAAAGAAAAATATCCTCAAGATTTTTTCTCCTGGGCTGTTGACAGCAGTATGTAGGAGATGAATCTTCAATTCCCAGAGACTCCAGGATAATCCTGGAGAGCTGGCAGCCCTATCAGCCCTTGTCTTTAACAGCTAACCTTTCCATCTGCTTTTGTCTAACTCTCCCACCAGGATTGATTAGATTTTCCCTCCCCCTCTCTTTGTAAAACACGATTGTGTTTTTCAATATTGGGGCAAAAAAAAAAAAAACAGCCAATCTTAAAATTTTTGCACTGCTGAATTAAGATGTATCCTCTCAATCTGAGACCACAAACGTAAGCTAGGAAAACCGCTCAAGGTGGAGAAAACAAACTGTGATTAGCGTCATACCAGGTGAAAGGAGAGAGAGATATAAGGAAAGTATCATTGGCTGTACTGTTTGATTGGAGAATGTAAAAATAATCATCTCCCTAAAAAGTACATAGAATATACAGCACAGAAACAGGCCATTCGAACCAACTGATCTCTGCTGCTATTGATCGCATCCCCAGAATTCCAATGACCTCTCCCCCATCTCACCACCACCACCCTCCGTTTCCCTCTATTCTCTTCTCCCTCATTTATACATCAGGTTAAGTGTCCCCATAAATAAACATTAACAAGTGGAAACTGTTTCTTTACTCTTTCATCACTTTAAAGGCCTCCTCACAACCACATTGACAAGGTGCATGGGCCCACTGAGCTCCATAGATAAGTGAGCGACAGCACAGAAAATATTAGGTCAAATTTTGCAGTAATGTTCACAAATGAACAGTGAGGCATCTTAACATCCCAACCAAAATTCCCTGCAGCCCGAGTAAGTAATGGTTTCATCCAGTATTGGACCAAACTAGACAGGCCAGACAAGCCCAGCGTTGGGTCCAAGCTTGTGCCAAGTTAGCCTAATTCAGCCAAGGATGGAATGGTTAGGGAACTGCCAATGAACCCATTGCTGCTGGGTTAACCGAGAGGGAAAAGGGGATCAAAAATAAAAGTCAAAATGCTGGTTTCTAACTGATAATTTGCATTTTTATAGTGCCATCAACAAAATACTCCTGTGAGGCACTTTGGGACATTATCTAACAAAATGACATCTAACCACAGAAAGGTTAAGGAGATCTTGTGGCACAGTGGGTAGTGTCCCTACCTCTGGGCCAGAAGCTCCAGGTTCAAGTGCCACTTCAGGACTTGATGGCTAAGGAAGGTGCAGGCAAAACATGGCCAAATAGGTTGATTATCAGCCTGTAAAATCCTTCCAATACACCTGATGGAAGGTGGTAAAGAGGAGAGTTTCCTGGTTAGCATTGCAGCGGAAGTCAATGGCAGACCACCGTAGTACTTTTCCAAATATAATCATGGACCAATCCAATGGAAGTCCATGGTCACCAACAACCTCTTAGAACATGGTACCTGAAGGAGGAGGAGGAATCACAGGAGGAGATATTAGGACAGGTGGCCAAAAGCTTGGTCAATGAAGTTGGTTTTAAGTTGTGACTTAAAAAAGGCACAGAGATTTAGGAGAGGAATTCCAGAGTATAGGGGCCAGGCAACTGAAGTCACATCTGCCAATGATGGAATGATTAAAGTCAGCATCCAGTGCTCTCTGCTGGCAAGTGTACTTACGTGGCTATTGATTCAAATGATTGCTGAACTCAACCGTGGAACCTACTCTGGTTGAATCCCTGCCAATACTCACTGGAGAATGACTACTCTTGCAAGGTTCCAGAAGGTTGCTGGTAGTCACAAAACTCCATCCCAGTATCCACCAGTCAGTGGGATAAGAGGTAGAGAGTCATAGGCCAGGATATTTCGGATGGCAAGTTTTCCCATCCCACGATCCAAGGAGTCAGCGGGGATGTCCTCCCCCGCAGCCATTTCACGCTCGAATGAGCATTAATTGGCTGCAGGAGGGACTTCCACCCCTCACTCAGGAGGAAGTCCTAACTTAGAACTGCTAGCCAATCTGATTGGCTGGCAGCTCTCTAGTCGCTGCAGCGATAGAAGCTGCAGTGGACAGAAGAGGAACTTCATGAAGATGACAGAGCCTAAGTCCTTGGACTAGGGGTCTCAGGGCTGGGAGGGTAAAGAAGACCTGGGGGTGTGGATAGTGGGCAAGGGCGGGCGGCCCATCCGAGGCCTCATCCACCCCAGCATAAATTTGCTGAGAGGGTCAGGGCAGGCGGGAACCCAGTGAGAAGCCCATTCATCCTATTTCACATTCCCTTCCCCCCCACAACCTATAAAACTCATTGGTGTGGGAGTGTGAAATTCAGGCCATAGAGCCATAATGACACAGGAGGAGGCCATTTAGCCCATCGAGTCCATGCTATGGAGATAGAGCATGAGAACATGACTGACTGGATTGCTCTACAGAGGATGAAAGATGGGAAATGGAGTGGTGGGAGAGGGGGTCAGGTAATCCCTCAACAGGGAGAAGTCCCTGTCAACGCAGGATATGATTTGTACCTCAGCCCCCTGTAGATATGCAAGGGTCTTCTTTTTGTTCCCTATACTCTACTTGTGCTGTGAAATCAGAAATCTGAAGAAAGATATCACCATATATTTTCCTGTTTTAGATACAAGAGCCAAGTCAGCAAATAACTCAACATATTCTCAGCAACACAAAATTAGTGAAGGGAGGTTTAAAGCCTTTCTCTGTTGGCTGGAGGTTCTGTGTCAAATCGAGTTCGGGCACAAAATGACCAGTCTCACTCAAAGGTTAGAGCTTCAGAAAATGTGTATTTATTCAATTATCTTCAACAGATAAAACTGGGGAATATAGTTGCCATATAGGGTTCCCAATCCTCCCAGGGATCAAAGATGAATTTCTAGGGCACCACTGTGAGCAAATCTGGGTGAGAAATACATTATTGGTTTATTAGCTATAAAAATATTGGGCATGGTGGGTGACAGGTTTGTGAAAAGCTCTTTCATTGGCAATCAAGAATCATCAATCAGATTAGCTGATACTGGTGCACCTATCGTATGGTCATGTCAGGCAACCAATAGCAGGAGCACGGGGGCAGGAGTCACGTTATGAAACCTCCAGGAATAGATCCAGAATTTGCGACCCTCCTGCAGCAGAGATGACAGAACTTAACTCTGCACCCAAATGTGCAACACCAATAGACTTGGAAATGATTGATGCTGACAGTGTGAGAATGTGTTCCATTCTCTACCTCTATCACCTCACAACTTGTAAACCACATGGAAAAAACATTGTGTAATTGAGAGTAAGCCTAATCAAAACCGAAGACCCTCCCCTTTCAAGAGTTTGGAACAAGTAGCCATCCAGTTTCCAACGAAGTGTCTGCCCATCATTTGGTATAAACAGACAGCCTCAAGTATTGGTCAGTTATACAATGTCTATCACATCGATAGAAAGCACTTCTGGCTTTACATAAACGTAAAGTGTAATGTGCAGGTCAGGCATAAAGTGATCTGGATTGAATTGTGCCTAGTGATCGGAGTGAGGCATTTTAAGGAAGAAATCCTACATCATTTGGGCATTATAGCAGCTTTTTAAATCACACTCAATACACACCACTAGTCTGTATTATAGAAAAACCAATAATGTTGCAAATCACATCAGGGTGGAATCTGAAGAAAGGGAACCTAGGAAGGCCATTAAGCCCCTTGACTCTGCTCCCCATTCAACTAGATCGTGACTGATCTCTGTACCTCAGCTCCACAAATATACCATTACCCAACAACAATCTGTTAAGCTTCATTTTGAAAGCTCCAAATGGCCCCCAGCATCTTCAGTCTTTTGGAGGAAAGAATTCTAATCTTTTGTGCTTTTTTTTCCTATCACAGGATGTGGGCATCATTGGCCAGAGTTTGTTGCCCATCCCCAATTGCCCTCAATGCTTCCAGATTTCCCTCCTAAATAGCCTAGCTCTAATTTTAAGATGATGTCCCCTCGTTCTTCATTCCACCACCAGAGGAAATAGGGTAGATACAAAGAGACTGTCAAATCCTTTGAACATTTAAAACAGCTCAATCCAATCACCCCTCAAATCTTCCATAAAGCCAAGTCCACACAATAAATTCTCACGATTTAACCCTTTAAAGGAGAATGGTTAACATTCCAGACAAGAAACCCTTTCAAAAAGATAAACAGCCATGTCCTGTGTAGTAAAAGTATAAACATAACCTGAAATAGAAACAGAAAATGATGGAAATACAGGCATCTGGGGAAAGAGAGAGAGCGATTAACACATTCAGATGTCACCCCTTCAGCAGAAGTGAAAGAGAAATGAGCTGCTTAATAGGATTGAACAAAACAAGGTGAGGGGGAAGGAAAATCAACATTTCAAAAAGGTCAAGTATCAGGTCAATTACCGTCACAGAGATGTGTTAGTCAATGGGATTAATAACCTACAAACACTTAAAAGAAAAGAAACAGCTGTAAAAAAAGAGATGAAAGTGTTGGATACAAAAACCATTTCAGTCAGGTACTAAAAGACAAAAAGGTGCACAAAATAGTTTCATGAAGTCAAAAAGAAAATAATAAATTAAAAGCCTGCATTTATAAAGCACATTATCAGACTTCTCACATCATATCCACAACACTTCGCAGAACAATTTTATTGTTTGACATCTAAAATTCTTAAAAGGACAAGACAGTTGCCAAGATGTTGACCCCTGGATGAAGGGGTCACAGTCTCAGAATAAGAGACTGAGACGAGGAGAAATTTCTTCATTTGGAGGGTTGAGGATCCTTGGAATTTTCCATCCGAGGGTTGTGGATGCTCAGTCACTGATGGTCATGATTGAAATCGACTGATGTTTGGACACTAAGAGAGTTAAGGGATATGGGAATAAAACAGGAAGATGGAGCTAAGGTAGAAAATGGCAGAGCAGGGTCAAAGGGCTGAATTGCCTGCCCCTCCTCCCATTTCTTATGTTGATGTGTGTGGGGGTAAGAGCGGCATCCATTTTACATATAGCAAAACAACAAAGCAACCAAGCTGAATAACAAATTAATCCCCCTTTGTCTATGTGTCGCTTAAGGGGGTGGGGGGGAACATGGATAGGAGAACATAGGTGGGGAGATAGGGGTGGTGGTGGGAGGGAAGGAATTTTTGGAGGGAGGAGATGGGCAAGACAGCCAAGGCCTGAAGGAACCAAACTCAGCTCCTGAGCTGCAATCTTTTGGTTTCTGTACCAAGGAAGGAGATGGAGATGGGAGGCACTGAGACTTGCACTGACCTTAGAGCAGGAGTGCAAGTGTAGAGTAGGAAGGTCAGAGTGGGAGGGAGTGTTGAAGCAGCCCACCATAGGCAGGGTAGATCACACACCCAGGCAGAAAGATGACATTTGGTGCCCCCCCCACAAACTCTGTTTGGGCTGCTCAAAATACAAAAGGTGCAAAGGCAGCATCTGAGATTCTAGGAAGTTTGTTTCTCAAGGGAGGAATCTCTGGGGATCAGGTAATGGTGCACAAAGACATGAATTGGCAAGTGTTGGTGACATGGCAAGTGGCAACAGAATAGCAATGGCAAATGGAATTACTGAAGCACTTACAAGGGTATATTGATCAAATGGTCACTCTAAAGAACAACAGGGAGAGGAGGAAGGACAAACGATCTTTTGAATATATAACCAAGAGAGAGGGTCATCTCCTGGTACTGGTTTGGAAATGTCCTTTAGGGAATGAAATCCGCCATCCTTACCTGGTCTGGCCTACATATGATTCCAGATCCAGATTAATATGGTTGACTCCTAACTGCCCCCTGAAATGGCCTACGCAGCCCCTCAGTTCAAGGGCAATTAGGGACGGGCAATAAATGCTGGCCTTGCCAGCGACACCCACACCCCATGAAAGAATAAAAAAATTAACAGACTTATTCAGTTCACAACTTTCCATGATAGGATTTGAACTCTCAACCTCTGGGTTGTTAATACTACCATAACACTAGGCCAATACAGAAGGGGGGACGCCTGAGGAAGGAGGGAGTTGAGGATTCACACATGTAGGTGAGGGAGAGAAAATGCACTCGGATCAGGTAGGTTTATTGGGACTAAGCAAAGCTGTAAACTCTCCAGAATGACAGCACCAAGTTTCCATCCCTAAGGTGAGCTCCGAGCTAAAAACTTATGAGGCATTCAAACAAGAAGCTGCCTTCCATCATATCAAGGGGCTCCATTAAATGCTTTTTTATAATGATTAATTCAAACAAGGGGAGAGCAATGAGCAAGTCACCATTAAAAGATGCAAAGGTCCCATACATAGAAGCAGCTCATTAATTTTCATTAATCTGGGAACGGATTTTTTTTTAAAAAAAGAGATGAAAAGGGTTAAATTCTATACGAAGACAAACAGAATACTTTCCTTTATTAGCTGAGACATAGAATGTGAGAGCTATGAGGTTGTGCTAGAACTGTGTAAAACAGTTCTAGCACAACCTCAGTTCTGTTGAAGGGTCATGAGGACTCCAAACGTCAACTGTGCTCTTCTCCACCGATGCTGCCAGACCTGCTGAGTTTTTCCAGGTATTTTTGTTTTTGTTTTGTATAAAACACTAGTTAGGCCACAGCTGGAGTACTGCATGCACTCCTGGTCACTGCATTATAGGAAAGTTGTGATTGCACTAGAGAGGGTAAAGAGGAGACTTAAAAGGATGTTGCCTGGACTGGAGAATTTTAGCTACGAGGAAAGGCTGGAGTTGTTTCCTTTGGAACAGAGGAGGCTGAGGGGTTATTTAATTGAAGTGTATAAAATTAAGGGCCTGGATAGAGTGGATTGAAAGCACCTACCTTCCTTAGAAGAGAGGTCAATAACCAAAGAGAACAGAGTTAAAGTACTTGGCAGAAGGATAAGGGGGGCGTTGAAGAGAGATTTTCTCATCCACAGGATGGCAGGGGTCTGGAACAAACTGTTTGAAAAAGGGTGGTAAAGGCAGAAACCCTCATTATATTTAAAAAACACTCGTTCGTGCATTTGAACTGCCATAAACTACAGGGCCAAGGACCAAGAGATGGAAAATGGGATTAGGCTGGATAACTCTTTCAGACATGATGGGCTGAATGGTCTCCTTCCATACCGTAAATTTCTATGATTCAGTCAGAGTTATCAGAAAGAGATCAGGGGGATATAACAGCTCCAAACAGGATAGGTAGACTGTAACATGAATATGAGAAACTGATACCATCATGTTAGTCACCTCATTATTTGAATGCCTAATTACTGTTTGGTGAAGCAGGGAGTTTGGACAGTGAAGGATGAAAATGCACCAGTGACTCACGAGGAGTGAGCTCTCCCCCCAGCAAACTCCGAATGAGTGGGGTGACATTGTATCAACCCATGCTGTGAAGGATAGAGTAAAGCCACCTCTATACTAACCCATCAAACACACTCAGGACAGGGACAGCAATGGATTAGATGCAGAGTAAAGCTCCCTCCACGCTGCATCCACAACAGGAGCATTTGCTCTGTTCATGACTGACAGCAGAACAGTAACCGTCAACAAAAAGATGATGTTTATGATTGTGCTGCAAATAGTGCGAGTTTTATCATATCAGCAGTGACATTTTCATTTCTCACTGTTCAGCTTCATACAGCCTGCACCCAAACATCTTCCATATTACCACGCCCAGCATCAAATAAACTTCAGAGGAGTTCACAGGCACCACTAAAAACCGTTAAAACTGAATTTGTAACACTGGGGTAGAAACGATTTGCCCTATTACTTCTTCAATTTATTTTGTGTATTGGTGAAGGGAGCGTGATGATTTCGGACTGGAGACTGACGCAGATCGGCAGTACATTCACAACATGGCCAGCTCTGCAACTCTCAAGCAGTGTCAAATCTGAACCTACAGCGTGACCGTGCCAGTAGCCAGCTTGTAAAGATATCTGGGGTGGAAAATGTTGCTTCGTAGCAACAGGAAACACTTCTCTAGCCACTTAGGTTGTGGCTAAAGAGATTTATTAGGGCGGAGATCAACTGAGAGCTCGACTCTAATATCTCTTTATGACAAGGTTAGGTACAAATGTCTATAATGTTATTGGAAATTATTTTTAAAATGGAATTGTAGTAGAGTCTGTGTCTATGTGTTTAACTGTATACGTCTTAACTGGATTAAAGCCAGCTAGTCTGGGTGCTTTAATGTACAGTAGTTTTAGATGTTAATTGGGTGAACAATGAGGAGGATAGAAGACAATGTGTAAATTTTCATTTTTTCAGTAAAGCATTCAGAAATGGAAGTAAAATCCTGCACCTAGCTGGGAGATGCCAAGCAATGTATTTACATTACTAATAAAGTTAGTAGGATGAAAATATTATTGTTAGAAGATGTGAATTAACATCCAAACTGACATACGAGGAGAGACTGAGTCGGTTAGGATTATATTCATTGGAGTTCAGAAGAATGAGGGGGGATCTCATAGAAGCCTATAACATTTTAACAGGACTAGACAGGGTAGATGCAGGAAGGATGTTCTCGATGGTGGGGGAGTCCGGAACCAGGGGTCACAGTCTGAGGATACGGTGTAGACCATTTAGGACTGAGATGAGGAGAAATTTCTTCACCCAGAGTGCGGTGAGCCTGTGGAATTCACTACCACAGAAAGTAGTTGAGGCCAAAACATTATATATTTTCAAGGAAAGATATAGCTCTTGGGGTGAAAGGAATCAAAAGATATGGGGAGAAAGCAGGAGCAGGCTATTGAGTTGGATGATCAGCCATGATCATAATGAATGGCAGAGCAGGCTCGAAGGGCCAAATGGCCTACTCCTGCTATGTTCTATGTTTCTATGAAAAGCTAGGTACACACACACACACAAACTCCTTTCTGTTTATAAGTCAGAGGCATTTAAGGTCTAAACAGCCTGTAAGCCCTACAACTGTGTCTGCAAAGGAACTAAATTGCAAGGAACCTCATTTTGAATTCATAAGGTCAAATGTGCTTTGCCCATTGTCTGTTAAAAGCCTATGGGTTATTGTTGCCTTGGTGAAGACTTAGCTGGGAGTGATTAATTTGGGGATTTGTTATTATGATAGTAATTTGTAGATGTGTGCATGTGTTTAATTTGTTGTTAAATTAATAAATGTTTAATTTAGTTTTATACAAAAAAAACCTTTTGAGGCTCAGTGGTCTTATTCCTGAATTCAGAGCTGCATCTCAAACATACCATTTGAAAATATGACAGTTGTTCCAAGTTTACCTCTGGGATTTAAACAACTCAGCCTTTACCAATTGCTGTGTATACAAACCTATACTGCACCTGCCCCGAGAGCGTTTGATGCTGGTCACAGAAAGTGCAAATTTCTAATATGATGATATCAAATGCACAACTTGAAGCCCAAACTTTCTGTTTAGTGTTTTTTTTTTGGAAAAGATTCAAATAACCTGGTAACTTGCATCGTACAGAAGATTCTGGTAAATGCATCAATATCACTTTGCAACAATAATGAACAACTCTTACATCTTTACCAGAAATATATCAATTTATTGAATCTAGTTGACCTCAAGTTGGGACAGTACCTAACAGAGTACACATTTCCATCACTTTAATTGAAACTTAAAACCACAACAATTTTCAAACCATAGTTATTGTAATTCAGATTATAGATGCAAGGAAAGTGAGCTAAGAGTGGGCCATTCAGAAGTGACACAGGATTGAGAGGGGGATAGAAATCTCACTCTGGATTTCCTTATCACAAATCCTTAAGAAGAAACAGGTGTAAAAATGTACTTTTTCAACAAACTTGCTCAATTCCTCTTCCAAACTGCTTTCACAATTGTGGCGAATAGACGGGTCAAACTCCTAGAATTCCCTCCCCAACAGCACTGTGGGTGTACCTACACCACATGGGCTGTAGTGGTTCAAGGCGGCAGTTCACCACCACCTTCTCAAGGGCAATTAGGGAGAGTCACTGAATATTGACCTAGCCAGCAACTCTCAAATCCAGAGAAGGAATAAAATATTAAAATATGAATTTATAATAATCCATAATGAAAAACTGGTGTATCTGGTTCATACTCTTGTATTTCTCAAAATAAAGCAAACAACCGAACCCAATTCCAGATTATCTGCTGCCTCTTAAGTGACCCCCTGCATGAACTCACCCAGTGTCAAGTAGACAGCAATCAGACTTTGCCCCCTTAAAAATATACATATTGCCCTGACAGAACAACAAATTAATTTGACGTTGCCTAATGCTCTTCTGCATTCTCTAACCTATCAGGAGAAATGCCACAGGGGAGTTGCTAACAATCATTAGCCCAACTCCTAACAGCATTACACATACTAAGTCAAAACTAATTGTAGCCTTTAGATGAAGTGGTGTTAGAAGATAGGAAGTAATTGGACCATGGATAATTTAAACTCCATTGTAAAGATCTACATTTGGCATAGTGCCTTTAATGGCAGGGAGGGGTCCTACATTACGACAGGGACTACACTTCACAAGTATTTCATTGGCTGTAAAGAACTTCAGGCCATCTTGAGGTGGTGAAGGGTGCTACATAAATGCAGAGTTGTCTGTGATCTGCCACTTCCAGCGGCGAGTGCTGCTCACAGGAACATGGAGTGAGAAAACACACGTGCTCAGCGCATGCTTTCCAGGATGCGTTTCCTGTAGGGTGTCATTCCAACTGGAAACACCTGACCACAGAATCACTTCACAGGGGATAAAATGGAGAATTGACAAATACGCATCGTCACAGGACAAATAAGAAACTTGCATTCGTATAGTGCCAACAATGTACTTAATGCATCCCCCAAGGCACTGCACGGGGGAATTAACAAAATTGGACACTAGGCCCCATAAGGAGATATTAGGACAGGCTAACAAAAGCTTGGTCAAAGAGGTAAGTTTTAAGGAGCATCTTAAAATAGGAGGAAAGAGGATTTTATGGCCCCACTGGCGCTGGGCATCATGGCGGGTGGGGGCGGGGGGAGGGGCACAATATGGTGAGAAGACCAATAATTGGTTTCTCGCCATCGTGAAATCAGTTTGTGATGGTCCGCTCCACCCACCAATGGTGGGCCAAGTGTCCTGCCGCTGTCCGTCAGGAACCTAATTTCAATATTTTAGCATCTGATCATAAGCCCTGCTCGCCGGAATCGTACGCCCCCACCCTCGCTGGATCATCACGCCGACATGTTTCACAACTGTACATAGCGACATGCACCTGGCAACTGCACTTCGCTTGGGACTTTGAGGTTTGTTTGCCAACCTTGCTTCGGGCAGCACTCAGTCATCAGCCCCAGGCTTCACAGGCAGCACCACATCACTTTTAAGGGGGGAGGGGGTTGGAGGCTCACAGGCAAGTCTCTACCTACCAGACTAGCCATAAGTCAGGGTTGGCTTTTCAATAGCTGCAGGGCTAGGGCTTGCTTGGGGAAGGGGGAAGAAGAGGCTGCAGGGTGAGGCCTGTACTGGGGAAGGTTGGGGGGAGGGGGGGGTGGAAATCGCAGGATGTGTGGAGGCACATATTGATCTGGGCAAGTGGCCTCAAGAGGGTGAGGACTGAGGAGGCAGTCTCCAGAGGAGATGAGGTCAGATGATGATGTGAGTGTGTGTGTCAGAGAGCGAGTAGCAATGAAAACTTGAGCTGGCAGCGAGTGAGATATGAACATACAAAATAGGAGCAGAACCCACATGCTGTACCTGCACACTAACCTTTTGTGACTCATGCATAAAGAAACCTAGATCCCCCTGCACCTCAGAACTCTGCAGTCATTCTCAATTTAAGTAATACTCTGGTTTTTTTTATTCTTTCTGCCAAAGTGAACAGCTTCACATTTTCCCACATTATACTCCATCTGCCAGATTTTTGCCCACTCACTCAACCTATCTATATCATTCTGCAAACTCTTTATGCCTTCTTCACAACATACTTTCCTACCTATCTTCCTGTCGTCTGCAAATTTAGCTCCCATGCCTTCGCTCCCCTCAGCTAGGGGTCATTGATGTAAATCGTAAGAAGTTGAGGCCCAGCACAGACCCTTGCAGGATTCCACTCATCACATCCTGTCAATCAGACAAAGGCCCATTTATGCATAATCTGTTTTCTGCCAGCCAATCTACTATCCAGGTCAATAGATGTTACCCTGTACACCAGGAGCTTTTATTTTCTGCAATAAGCTTTGATGTGGCACCTTATCAAATGCCTTCTGGAAATCCAAGCACAGCACGTCTACAGACTCTAACCACCGCACACATTACTCCTTCAAAAGAACTCTAATAAATTAGTTAAACATGATTTCCCTTTCATAAAACCGTGCTGACTCTTCCCGATTACCTCGTATTTTTCTAAGTGCCCAGCTATAACCTCTTTAATGATCGACTCTAACATCTTCCCCAAAACAGACGTCAAGCTAACTGGCCTATAGTTTCCTGTTTTCTGCTTCCCTCCCTTCTTGAATAAAGGGATTATATTTGCTACTTTCCATTCTGATGGAACCTTTCCAGAATCTAGGGAATTTTGGAAAATTAACACCAACGGATCTACCACTTTTAAGACTCTAGTATGAAGTCCACCTGGTCCTGGAGGAGACTTGTCAGTCCAAAGTCCCATCAGTTTGCACAGTACCGCTTGCCTAGTGATTGTAATTTCGAAGTTCCTCTCTACCCTCCAGACACCATTGAATGTGTGAGTTTGGAGTGATAAGATGGTTGCCTTACCCTGACGGCAGGATGAGATTGATCATCCATTTTCTGCACTGGGTGGTCGATCTCGTGTGCAGCATTATCACTGACCACCTCCCAAGCTCGAACGGTGAGATGGTGATGGGCCACCTGCAGTCAGAGTGAGGGTAGAGGACATCGTGGTGGGCCTCCACGGTGTCCAGGAGGTGATCCCAGGAATGCATCACTGAATCGGGGACGGTTGGGGGTGGGGGTGGGGGTGGGGGGGGGGGGGGGTGGGGGGGTGCGCGCGGCTGCACTCTTCTTGGCTTTTGGGGCCATATTTTCACCGGTGCCCTCCTGGGTTTCAAGCATTGAGAAGTGTGTGCACAGCTGCAATTTAAATCTGGTGCCCTGCGTGAGGAAGCGGCGAGGTAATGGCGTGGCGGGCAAATTGGAGGTCACCCACCAGCAAGGCAGCGCGTTTCCTGTGGCTGCTTAATTAATAAGACGAGAATGGGGCGATACAGCGTGAAAGTCTACCATTGCGGCATTCCCCGCCCACTACCGCACTGTCTGCAAATCTGGGACAATTACGCTCAAGATTGTTTTTGGGGAGGGAATTCCAGAGCTTAGGGTCTAGACAGCTGAAGGCACAACACCAACTGTGGGGGTGAAGGAAGTGGGAAGAGGTCAGAGTTAGAGGAGAGAGCATTGGTGGAAAAAACAAACAAACCAAAATATCATTGTAGGAAATCGTCACGGAAACTGCCAGGAAGATACAGGCATGTGGGGTGGCGGTGTGAACGCGACTTCAGTCCATGAGTTCGCCAGGGCTCAAGGCGCATATGTGACACTGGGTCTCAGAGTCAGATGGAAAAATGACAGATCAAAATCACCGTAGAAAGTAGCAATTAGAAAAAAGTACATTCATCCTCTTCAAGCAAAAGGCCAAATCAGCCTGTGTCGGGGTCTCGACTTGCATGTGTCAAATCAGAGTGGAACCTTCTAAAAAGTAGTTATTGATAAAGATGATTACTACTTTCCACCCAAGTCACCAGACGTCTAATCTCACCCTCTGCCCAGCTCAGCAGCTTCAGAAACTGTGGGTGGAAACTGATAGCGAATAAAATGTGGCTCAGCACCAGAAAGCTAGATAAACATTAAGGTCATAAACGTTTATAGAGATTGGGAGAGGATGCAGCAAGTGAGCAATTTCAACTCAAAATCTGAGGTTTTTTGGAAGCACATTAAGAACCACAACATATGTATGACACCTTTATTATAGCAAAACACCCCAATGTGCTTCACAGGGGCATTCAAAGGACAAAAAAAGAACTGACCACAAAAAGAGATATTCAGACAAATGACCAAAGGCTTGGTCAAAGTACTAGATTTTAAGGAGCCTATTGAAATGAGAAAGAGGCAGAGAGGTTTAGAGGGGGGATTACCAGAGTGTAGGACTGAAGAAACAGTCACCAATAGTAGAGCGACAGAAGTCAGGGGTGTACAAATTGAAGGAGTGCATTCTGCCTTAATTAGCATCCACCTCGTCCTCTCAATACTGATTAACAGGGGATCAAGAGTGTTGTTCATTAGCAAGTCGGCAAGAGGAGCAAACCTTCAGCAATTTGTGCTGATCCACTTTCATGATAAAATGTCAAGGTCAAAAACTGACTGAGGTCAGAAACCGAATTAAAATCTAGAAACTTTGAGCAAAGCTGCCCCTCCAGAATTAGTCGCACACAGTCCCCCCCCACCGATAACGCATAGCGCAGACCAACTGTGTACTGACCCAAGTGGAATTTTAAAGTCTGGCATGGCAATGCTAAATATAATACAGATCCCACAGCTCTCCATCAGAGTGAGGAGAGGTACCTACATGCAGCATCAACTAAAGCTTTGTTCATCATCCCCTCCATCTGCTTAAAGGTTATACAATCTGCTATCAACCCCAAGCCAGATAATTTCCTGAGGAAAGGTTCTTCAAAAAAAAAATTCAGGTGGATTTTTGGAATTTTTGGCAGCAAATATCCCAAGAAAGTCTTATTCCTCAGACAAGCTGCGCTGTCTGCTGATCACAGCAGATATACATCCTTTCCTTGATCACCTGAGAAGGAAAGACGATAACGCCTTTTACAACTTCAAAACATCATAAAGAGCTTCACAGTCAATGAAGTGAGAGGGAAGGGGGAGGGGGAGAGAAAAGAGAAGCGGGAGAGAGAGAGAAAGAAAAGAGAAGGGGGGAGAGAGAGAGAAAGAGAGAGAGGAGTAGGGGGGGGGAAAGAGAGAGAGAGAGAGAGAGAGAGAAAAGGGAAGGGGGGGAGAGAGAGAAAGAAAAGAGAAGGGGGGAGAGAGAGAGAAAGAGAGAGAGGAGGAGGGGGGAGAGAGAGAGAGAGAGAGAAAAGGGAAGGGGGAGAGAGAGAGAAAAAAGAGAAGGGGGGAGAGAGAGAGAAAAAAGAGAAGGGGGGAGAGAGAGAGAAAAAAGAGAAGGGGGGAGAGAGAGAGAGAAAAGAGAAGGGGGGAGAGAGAGAAAAAAGGAGAAAGGGAGAGAGAAAAAAGGAGAAGGGGGGAGAGAGAAAAAAGAGAAATGGAGAGAAAGAAAAACGAGAAAGAGGGAGCACGAGAAAGAAATTGGAAGGGGGACAGAAAGAGAGCGGTGGGGGAGAGCGAGCAAGAGAGAGAAAAAATACGGGGAACTGATTTGCTGCACTTAATATGTGCCGCATGAAAATATTCCAACCAAAAATATCTGGATATGTTAATTAAATTGAAAATCTCTGGAGGTGGAAGTGGGTTGCAAGCACCACAGTGCAGGCAGCAGGCTGGTGGGTTCAAGCTCATCACACTCTGAAGGTCAAGTACAGGCAGCAAAAACAAGCTGTGGTTACTGAAGTCTGTGCTTGGGTCTCCGGGACCAAAACCAGCATGCTGAGCTTCATAAATACATATGGTTTCTCTAAATAGAGTAAAGCTCCCTCTACACTGTCCCCATCAAACTCTCCCAGGACAGGTACAGCACGGGGTTAGATACAGAGTAAAGCTCCCTCTACACTGTCCCCATCAAACTCTCCCAGGACAGGTACAGCACGGGGTTAGATACAGAGTAAAGCTCCCTCTACACTGTCCCCATCAAACTCTCCCAGGACAGGTACAGCACGGGGTTAGATACAGAGTAAAGCTCCCTCTACACTGTCCCCCTCAAACACTCCCAGGACAGGTACAGCACGGGGTTAGATACAGAGTAAAGCTCCCTCTACACTGCCCCCACCAAACACTCCCAGTACAGGTGCAGCACGGGGTTAGATACAGAGTAAAGCTCTCTGTACACTGCATTTCTGCGTGTCTCCCTTTAAGTCTTTCTGTGTGTGTCTCTCTCTGTCTGAAAACCACACACTATATGGGGACAGTGTAGAGGGAGCTTTACTCTGTATCTAACCCCATGCTGTACCTGCCCTGGGAGTGTTTGATGGGGATAGTGTAGAGGGAGCTTTACTCTGTATCTAACCCCATGCTGTACCTGCCCTGGGAGTGTTTGATGGGGATAGTGTAGAGGGAGCTTTACTCTGTATCTAACCCCATGCTGTACCTGCCCTGGGAGTGTTTGATGGGGATAGTGTAGAGGGAGCTTTACTCCGTATCTAACCCTGTGCTGTACCTGTCCTGGGAGCATTTGATGGGGACAGTGTAGAGGGAGCTTTACTCTGTATCTAACCCCATGCTGTACCTGCCCTGGGAGTGTTTGATGGGGATAGTGTAGAGGGAGCTTTACTCTATATCGAACTCCATGCTGTACCTGTCCTGGGAGTGTTTGATGGGGACAGTGTAGAGGGAGCTTTACTCTGTATCTAACCCCATGCTGTACCTGTCCTGGGAGTGTTTGATGGGGACAGTGTAGAGGGAGCTTTACTCTGTATCTAACCCCGTGCTGTACCTTTCCTGGGAGTGTTTGATGGGGACAGTGTAGAGGGAGCTTTACTCTGTATCTAACCCTGTGCAGTACCTGTCCTGGGAGTGTTTGATGGGGACAGTGTAGAGGGAGCTTTACTCTGTATCTAACCCCGTGCTGTACCTGCCCTGGGAGTGTTTGATGGAGACAGTGTAGAGGGAGCTTTACTCTGTATCTAACCCCGTGCTGTACCTGTCCTGGGAGTGTTTGATGGGGACAGTGTAGAGGGAGCTTTACTCTGTATCTAACCCCGTGCTGTACCTGTCCTGGGCATGTTTGATGGGGACAGTGTAGAGGGAGCTTTACTCTGTATCTAAACCCGTGCTGTACCTGTCCTGGGAGTTTTTGATGGGGACAGTGTAGAGGGAGCTTTACTCTATATCGAACTCCATGCTGTACCTGTCCTGGGAGTGTTTGATGGGGACAGTGTAGAGGGAGCTTTACTCTGTATCTAACCCCATGCTGTACCTGTCCTGGGCATGTTTGATGGGGACAGTGTAGAGGGAGCTTTACTCTGTATCTAACCCCGTGCTGTACCTGCCCTGGGAGTGTTTGAGGGGGACAGTGTAGAGGGAGATTTACTCTGAATCTAACCCCGTGCTGTACCCGTCCTGGGAGTGTTTGATGGGGACAGTGTGGAGAGTCGCGACCCTCATTGGGATTGTGGGAGGAGATTTTGGGGTTGTAAGCTCCCAGGCCATAATGGTGGCTGTGAAGCAGAGACTCTGTTGGGAAGTCCTTCGATTGGCTCCAAGGCCTCATGATATGCGCACCCACTTTTTTTTTTCTGGCTCATAGTCCACTGGGAGGGGAGCAAACAAGTTTCACACAGGCAGCCTCAGTGTCTGCCATGAACACATCCAAATTTTTTATGGATTGAAGTTGACTTGGCAAGTAAGAGAAAATTTTCATCAAAATATTTTAAAAATTTAAAAACACATGATTCTTGTATGTTTAAAGTTACTGTGCATATTAATAATTAAACAGTGAAGGTTACCAACCTCTTGTCTTATTCTGGCACCCCACACCCGCTGAGCCACTGAAGCTCAACAACTCTCGTACAACAAATTTTCACTTTGGAGTCTGACCAAGTCTGAGGCATTAAAATGGAGTCACACCGGGAAAAGGTTTGGAAAGCACTGGCACAGAGGCAGCTTTGCTCTGTCCCCATCAAACACTCCCAGGACAGGCAGAGCACGGGGTTAGATACAGTGTAGAGGGAGCTTTACTCTGTATCTAATCCCATGCTGTAAGAAGACCTTTACTCCGCTGAACTCGGGTGTGCTCAGTTCAGTGATTAAAATGGCAAAATGTCCCTTCAACCTTGATAGCTGATGACTAGGAAATTCCACTTGTAAGTTGACACCAATTCAACAGCTTTTCCTAGCGCTTCCTAATACAAACCCAGAGCCAGAAATAACCCTCCACTGGAAGAGGGGTGGGGGAGGGTGTGGAAACTGATGAGAAGGAAATGGGTGGCCTTTTAAGTGAAGGAAGGACATGATGTGGAAGAGCAGAATAACTGTACACGGCTCTGGATGGGGTGAGATTTATGGGCTGAATGACTTTTAGTCACTCTGGATTTTTAATGTTCTCATTAAAAAGAAGCAAAATAAAAACTCACATTTATAAAGCTCCTTTCACAAGCTCAGGTTGTCCCAAAGCACTTGACAGCCAGTGTAGTCACTGCTGTAAATGTAGGAAACTCAGCAGCCAGTTGAGCACAAGAAGCTCCCACAAACAACAATGTGATAAATGACCAGGTAATGGGCAGAATCTCGCTGGTGGAAAGCCTGGAGGCAGGAAGGGCATTTACTTAGGCGGGCTGGTGGTGTACCTGAACTCCGCTGTCTCTTCACCTCCACCAGAATTAAGTTCTGGGCGGGAAGGCCCGTGGTTGACCTTCCTGTTCCGTTGCCAATTGAGGCCCTTAAGTGGCCAATTAATGACCATCTAAAGGCCATCACCTTGCCACCATTGTTAATAACCCAGCAGCGGATGGGCCTCTCGCCATACAGCACGAACAAGTGTCACCTCAAGGTGGGGGGTTGGGGCGGTGGGGTCCAATCGAGGATCTGGGCATTGGGAAATGGGGTGGGGGGACCTGCTGAGAGCCAGTTCCTTACCCTTCCTTCTGAACGCCCTGCCCCCTCTCCCTGCAACCCCTACTGCATGAAACTTTCTCCCTGCCTCACAATACTTACCTGTAGCCTGGGTCCTCCACAATCCTGGGACTGTGGGGGGGGGGAGGGATGAGATGTCCTTCCGGCAGCAGCCACTGCCTCCCCAGTGGCCCTGTTGAGTGCAAGAGCTGCCTACCTCCGATTGGCCGGCAGCTCTCACTAGGCGGGACTTCCACCCCGAGGGGCTTGATTTCAGGGGAAAGGTCTGCCACTGCCTGATTGGCTTGTGCTTCGTAAGGCCTTCTGGAAAAAGAGGGAGTGCAGGTCTCTTAAGGCCTCCTGATGCCTCAACAAGAAGGACAATGTGTTCTTTCAGTGATGTTCATGGAGGGATAAATATTGGCCAGGACAAAAGGGAAAACTCCCTGCTTTTCTTGGACAATGGCATCTTTTGCATCTTTCCAATGGGATAGACAGGGCCTGGACTTAATATTCCATTTGAAAGATGGCACTACTGACAGTGCAGCCTCCCTCAGTACCGCACTGGGTGTGTCAGCCCGAATTATGGTATCAAGCCTCGAGTGAAACTTGAACCCACACCTACTGATTCAGAGTGAGAGTAGTGCCCACTGAACCATGTTAGTTAAAAATGTAACCGTCCTCACTATTTTTCCGATATGTACATTTACACGGATCTCCTTTGTCTAGCACATTGATTCCATGTGATCGGGATTAGTAATAGTAACACATTTCGCTGGCCTCTTACTGCCCTGCCTGCAGTTCCCCTTTTTACAGTCGGTTGACAAATAATCCTGCCCACTTGGTAGCTACTGGCCAACATGTGAAAACTCATCCCAGCACTTGTTATTCACTAAGATTAAAGCAAAATACTGCAGATGCTGGAAATCTGAAACAAAAACAGAAAATGCTGGAAAAAAACTCAGCAGGAGTAAACTCAGGTCTAACCAGCATCTGTGGAGAGAAAAACAGAGCTAACTTTGAGTCCGTATGATTTGTTATTCACTCTGTGACAGTATTAAGGACAACCTGATCAGATAGGTTTGGTACACAGCGTGTCAGCTGAGCTTCCTATGCTGATGGAGAGTTAGACAAGATCATGGAGGAGGTTCAGGGGCAAAATTAAGGTCATTCAGCCAAAGTTCTTGCTCCAGTAGCCCAACGCTCTCAGGCACATCTAACTTTGTTTTCCAAAGTCAGGTCTCTTTCAAGCCCACCTGAGAAATCATCTTTGCCAAAGAATTCTTCCCAATATTAAAACGATTTCTCACTCATTTAAATGTATCCCCTCTGACCATTCTTTGACTGAATTTAAAACTACAATCCTACTTTACCCTACCCATTGTAATGATCTTGCTGGGGAGGGGATGAGGTGGTGGACACTTGTGGCTTTGCCTGCCTCTGCAAGAGGGGGTTGGGGGGGCGCGGTAGTTTGGGTAAAGTGGGGCGCAGTAGTTTGGGTAAAGTGAAACCCAAAAAAGTCATAAACAAACAAACTCAAGGAGGACGGCAAATCTACTCGATAAGAAAACTCTATGTGGAGCTTAAATGATACTGGGACTAATCAGGCTAAATTAAGACGACAGGTTGCATTGACTAGACTTGTATTCTCTTGCTTTTAGAACATTAAAGGATGATCTCATTGAGGCATTTAAAATGATTGAGAGAAACTAGTTCCTCTGGTGGGTGAGTTCAGAACAAGGAGGCAGCTGTAAAATGAAAGCCAGGCCATTCAGGGGTGATGGCAGGGAGCACTTATTCACACACAGGATAGTGGGAACCCAGAACGCTCTCTCTCTCTCTCTCTCTCTCCAGAAAACGGTTGAACCTAGGCGAGGTCAACTGAAAATTTTAAAACTGAGATTCATAGAATTATCTCGTCAGGAGTTGAGGGTTAGGAAATCAAGGCGGAGAGATGGAGTCAAGGCACAAATCAGTCACGACCTAATTGCATCTCAAGCAGGTTTGAGGGGCTGAATGACCTCCCCCTTTTTCTATGCTAAAGGCCAACCTCAAGTCAGTAACGCTGTGGCTAAGTCTTCAAACTCAATAATAAAAGAAGGAGGAATGTTACACAGTATCTAAGGCCTTTCCTGCAACCAAATGGTTAGGAGAAGTCTACGTAGTACCAATCAGATCCATTTATAAAAAAAAATCAAAGACAAAAAGACAATCTCTGGGGTCCCGCAGTGTTTTACTAGAAATATATTGCATGCTTGTGGCAAAAGTGTTGAAATGTTCCATTGGGGAACTGCAAGTTCTAGTTTGTCTTCACCCTCCCCCATCCAATGAGGAAGATTTGCTTTCCTCTGAATCTAATCTGTCCACACAATCAACTGCTCTCGGGAGCCAGAGGAAATAAATTGGAATGGTTCTCGTTGGGAATTTGCCATTTCTGGGATACTAAAAGATCCAGAAAAATGCCAGAATGGAGGTGGAAATGGCTCCAATTTCTCTGGTGTTTCAGTAAATACAGCCAGCTGTAAAAAGTCTTGCTAGCAGGTAGGGAACCAGCTGCATCGTGCTAATCACATGGATTCTCTTTAGAAATATATATTGCAACATCCTTCCCTGCCTAGGGAATCTTACAAAAAAAAGAGAAGTGTTTGCCAAACGCTCTTGATTGTTGATGTCTCACTTGGGGAAGTTCACGGTGTGGTGTGAAACAGAAATATTCAAAAAACAGATATTCAAGACATCAAGGTCCCAGGTTTGATCGCTGCTCGATGCTGAGTTAGCTCAAGGGGAAAAGGAGGCCATTCAGTCCATCAAGTCAGTGTCAACTCTTTGAACGACCTATTTAAATTAATCCCACTCCCCTGCTCTTTCTCCGTAGCTCTGCAAATTTCCCCTTTTCAAGTATTTATCCAATTCCCTTTTGTGAGTTACTATTGAATCTGAAATGACGAAAGGAAGGAATGAAATGAAAGGGGGAGTTGGAGTGGGGGAGGGAAGAAAAGGAGAACAGAGGGAAACAGACAGGCTTCAACATTCAGTAAAACATTAATAACTCTGAAATGTGACAACTCTCCCTGTAATTGGAGATAATCTCCCTTCTCCTCCTAAATTTGCAAGGATTGTTTCCTATTGCTTTTGCCAATTTCGGATTTACAGCAAGTTTATTACCAGCTCTATTCCACTGTTCCTTTTCCAGATACCCCACTGCCAATCTAAGGCTTGACTGAATGGGTTGTAAACTTCAGAAATGTCGCCCATGTTGAAAACAGATTCTGCCTTCTGAAGCCCCACAGGTTGTTAAATGGATCATTAAATCGGGAGAGGTGATTGATCAAAATTGTGCAAAGCCATCATAGATCAGCAATGCGCAGGTAACAAATTTTCATCCTCATGATGTGGGCATTGCTAACAAGGTGAACATTTATTATCCATCTCCGGTTCCCCTTAGAAGGTTGTGTTGTGTCTTTTTGAGCCATTGATTGTGGGTTTGATGTAACTGAGTGACTTGCTGCATATGTCGAAGTGATGACAGTTTAAAAAAACCAAAAAGGATGGACTACATGAACGTGGTCATCTCCCACCCGAGTGGTCTACAGTCAGCAGGCTCCACACTCTCTATGCATGGACATCACAAATGTCCTGCACAAATGGAATTTCAAGGACAGTCCAGCATGCAATTATGATCACCCGGATCAGATTGTTCACCACTTTGTGGATTGATGTAGTCTACAGGATTCAAGACATCTACCTAACACCACACATAGTGTTGTGACCTGGCTGTCCAACTTGGACTTGTAAAGCTGCAAGATGTTACATGCAAGAAGAAGAGTGACTTGCTAGGCCACTTCAGAAGGCTGATGAAAGGGTCACATGCATTGGTGTGGGATTGGAGTCAGATATAGTCAGACCATCTTTGCTTCCCTAAAAAAGGGATATTAATGATTCGGTTGGGTTTTAATAACAAATCAACGGTATCAAGGTCACTTTTACTGATACCAGTTTTCTATTTTAAAGTCCCAGATATTTTTAATAAACTGAAATCAAATTCTCAAACTGCCATGGTAGGATTCGAACTCCCATTCTCTGGATTATTAGATTATGCCGGATCAGGATTACTCGTCCGAATGCAAAGCCACGAGCATGCGAGGAAGGATATTTGAAAAGTGATAAATGCTGCAATAGGTGAAAAATGAAGTTTTTTCAATAAATTGCGGCCCCTTACTAACAAGGGCAATTACCATGATCATGCTGTGAAATTCCTGTGCCCTTTAAATGGCAATCACACTATCACTTTATGCAACTGTCCTGTGAATATAAATCCTGATACACGTTCAAAGAAAATAGAAGCTTTTAAAAATCAGGAAAAGAAAGAATCTGTATTTCTATGGTATCAATTATGGCCTCACGATGTCTCAAAACACTTCATAGCCAATTAAGCTTTTTTTTTTAAAAAGTGTAGTCGCTGTTGTAATGTAGGAAATGTGGCAGTTAATTTGCACACAGCAAACTCCCACAAGTAACAATGTGATAATGACCTGATCATTAAAAACAGGAAATGTTGGAAAAACTCAAGAGTTAACGTTTCGAGTCCTTATGACTCTTCTTCAGAACTGAAGAGGAGCTATAAGGACTCAAAACGTTAACTGTTTCTCTCTCCACAGACGCTGTCAGACCTGCTGAGTTTTTCCAGCATTTCCTGCTTTTATTTCAGATTTCCCGTATCCGCAGTATTTTGCTTTTATCTTAATGACCTGATCATGTTCTCTTTTGTGGGTTTTGAGGGATAAATATTGGCCAGGAAGAACACCCCCGCTGCCCTTGTTCGAATAGTACAGTGGGATCTCAGAGGGCAGTCTCAGTTTAACATCTCATCTGAAAGATGGTGCCACTGACAGTGTAACGCTCCCGCAGTACTGCACTGGGAGTATCAGCCGAGGTAACATGCTTAAGTCTCCAGAGTGTTAATTGAACCCACACTGAACTGAGAGTGCTATGGCTGAGACAAAGGGGACTGATGTTCCTGTGCTAGTTTAGTGGGTGAAGACATTGTTGGAGAGCAATGTGGACCAAAAGGTACTTTGGGAAGTAAAGGAGAAGGTGCCGAGTTGCGTGACTGTAATTCCACATCTGCCGATATACTCCTGGGGTTTATAACACCACTTTAGTGCTGGCTTGTTGAGTGGTCACTCTGCTGAACTGCAACAGTTTAAAAAAATATTCAGGAAAGTGAGAATTGACAGCTTGTAAAAGATAACAGTCCAGCAGATTCTGCTTAACAGTTTTCAGGCCTGTTGTGACATGATGGCGAGGTTGATACAAGGACCTGTTCTTAAATTGTAGCTGAATGGGTGTTTTTCCCTCACACATTTTCATGCTTTGCAAATTTCAGCCATCTCCCCACAGAGGTTATACCCTGGGTCCTATCTGCACACACTGGATCACTGCTTCAGATCAGCTGGTGTCAATCGCAATCTGTTGTTCACAAATTCCATTAATCAATTCCCATTCAGTTGTTCCAATACAGAAACCATATTCAGGGGTAAAACAATATACAAGAGCTCAAAACTGTGGGTCATGCATTTAATTGCCTGGCCCTATATCATTTTACTAGTATCTATGAAACTAGACTGCGATTGAAACTTTATTCCATTGCGTTTCGATGTACTTCCATCGCCACCCCGCCCCTTCTCGCCACTAAATTCTTCATCTCTAGGAAGCTCAAGCAGCAATTACAACCCTTTAACCCTAGTTGCTAAAACGGGAGTCACGTCCCCCCCCCCCACCGCCAAGGTTAAAACAACCCACAAAAGATAGTTAGAAGACAGAAGAGATTCTGTTCGACAGCAAACCCACAGAACAGAAACAAGTCAAGAATGTGTGAAGGTCTCCTGACGCATTGAAGCCCTTTCCATCCAGCACCCCCCAACTCTGACATATATAAATTCAGGTTTTCTTCTTCCAAACCTGAGTCAATGTGTATGGGGAGGGGCCGGGTGAGGGGTGGAGGGGTGTAAAGAACTGTTGAGAGTTTTTTTTTTAAATCGAAAGCAAATGCTCGAAATGTGAAGACCAATTCTGTGGCAAAGATTTTTTTAAAAATAGGAAAGTTGCCACCAGTATCCCACAAGGATGTTCCAATTAGTAGCGGTTAATGTGGCGCTGGGGGAACAATGCTGCCCACATTATGATGTAGAGAATCACGTGATAGTAGACCACGTAGAGAGAGGCTCTGAGAGAAGTCGACATGAAGAGCGCACCTATAGGGCTAGGCCTGGGAGTTAGGCCTAACGTTACCAGTAACCCGTTGATGTTCAACTGCACAGGGCTCAAAACCTCTTATTGAGACACAAAACAATTTCACAACAACCAACTCTACGCGAAAGATTTTGAAAAAGAACAGGAAAAAGTTGTCACCGGCCTCCTGGCCACCATCATGGGTAAACCGGCCATTATCACTGCGTGTTTGTGGGATTTTGCTTGTGTGCAAACAAGCTGCTGTCCTGCCTACACTGCAGCCAAGAAAACAAACACACACACACTGCTCGCAGGTTGCCGTGTTTGAGATACCACGGTTGTGTGGTCACACGTAAAAATTGTAAAAGGTGCCGTACATACAAATGAACAGGCCACGCACAACAAAAACTACAAAAAGCGAGAACACATTGATTGCAACAGAAACAATACTTCAAAAGTTGGTGGGGGTGGGAATTTGAATGATTAAGAACAAATTCAGAACTGCAGCCTCTTAAGTCCATGCTGTTTATTTGGTTGCATTGATCATATTTACTGATAATAATAAGGGACACTTGTTTTGGTGAAGTAATTTCCAAATTGAGCACTGAGCTATAGTGTTGCAGAGGAAATGAAACCCTCGCGGGGAGCTTCCTGGTCAACTGCCTGACGCATTAAGTGTCAAGAGGGACACTCTCTTCTGACCCACCATGGTCAAATGAATTTGAAAGGAAATACCTCTGACTGTAAGAAGCAAGAGTGCACATCAGAACCAGCGTTGGCGTTCACACCTATCTCATTGCAGTAACTTCCTCCATTGGGATAGGAGAGAGAGAGAGAGAGAAAGAAAGAGAGAGAGGAAAGGACTTGTTCCTAAATTTTCAGCAAAAGAATTTCATCTATGTTTTACAAACAGAAGTTTATTTCTGAAAGTGAAAACCAAAGAGTTTGTTCTAATTACACCAATGTGCATGCGCACACACACTACACCGAGTGTCTCATACTGAGGTTCTCTGTGTTACTCAAACACAGCTGAGCACTGAGGCTGCTCCATGCACCATATTGTGGTTTGAGAATGGAAAAAGTCTAAAAACTAATTATAAAATAAATATAAATACTACAAATGATACATCTTCAAATATCTTTCCGCTTCATCTTTTTCTGAACTAACAGCCCTTCAAGTGTTTGACTTAAGTGGTAGTTTTTTTGTATGAAAGGAAGTGGCCCTAGAAATATTGGATGCATTGGTGGTCATCTTCCGAGATTCCATAGACTCTGGAACAGTTCCTACAGATTGGAGGGTAGTTAATGTAACCCCACTATTTAAAAAGGGAGGTAGAGAGAAAACTGGGAATTATAGACCTGTCAGCCTGACGTCGGTAGTGGGGAAAATTCTGGAGTCCGTTATAAAAGATTTAATAGCTGAGCACTTGGAAAACAGTGGCAGAGTCAGACAGAGTCAGCATGGATTTATGAAAGGGAAATCATGCTTGATAAGTCTACTGGAATTTTTCAAGGATGTAACTAGTAGAGTTGATGAGGGGGAGCCAGTGGATGTGGTTTATTTGGACTTTCAGAAGGATTTCGACAAAGTCCCACATAAGAGATTAGCGTGTAAAATTAAAACTCATGGGTTTGGGGGTAGTGTATTGAGATGGAGAGAAAACTGGTTGGCAGACAGGAAACAAAGAGTAGGACTAAATGGGATTTTTTCCGAATGGCAGGCAGTGACTAGTGGGGTACCGCAGGGATTGGTGCTGGGACCCCAGCTATTCACAATATATATTAATGATTTAGATGAGCGAACTAAATGTAATATCTCCAAATTTGCAGATGACACAAAGCTGGGTTGGATGGTGAGCTGTGAGGAGGATGCAGAGATGCTTCAGTGTAATTTGGACAAGCTGAGTGGGCAAATGCATGGCAGATGCAGTATAATGTGGATAAATGTGAGGATATCCATTTTGGTAGCAAAAACAGGAAGGCAGATTATTATCTGAATGGCTATAAATTGAGAGAGGGGAATGTGCAACAAGACCTGGGTGTCCTCGTACACCAGTCGCTGCAGGTAAGCATGCAGGTGCAGCAGGCGGTAAAGAAGGCAAATGGTATGTTGGCCTTCATAGCGAGAGGATTCGAGTACAGGAGCAGAGATGTCTTGCTGCAATTATACAGGGCCTTGGTGAGACCACACTTGGAACATTGTGTGCAGTTTTGGTCTCCTTATCTGTGGAAAGATGTTCTTGCTATAGAGGGAGTGCAGCAAAGGTTTACCAGACTGATTCCTGGGATGACGGGACTGACATATGAGGAGAGATTGAGTCGGTTAGGATTATATTCGCTGGAGTTCAGAAGAATGTGGGGGAATCTCAGAAACCTATAAAACTCTAACAGGACTAGACAGGGTAGATGCAGGAAGGATGATCCCGATGGTGGGGGAGTCCAGAAACAGAGGTTTTGGGGTAGACCATTTAGAACGGAGATAAAGAGAAATTTCTTCACTCAGAGGGTGGTGAGCCTGTGGAATTCGCTACCACAAAGTAGTTGAGGCCAAAATATTGTATGTTTTCAAGGAGTTTCAAGCTCTTGGGGCGAAAGGGGTCAAAAGGATATGGGGAGAAAACAGGAGCAGGCTATTAAGTTGGATGATTGGCCATGATCATAATGAATGGCAGAGCAGGCTTGAAGGGCCGAATGGCCTACTCCTGCTCCTAGTTTTCATGTTTCTATGTCTATGAAATTACAGCAGAGCCTAATCCTAATTCTAGCAGTCTAATGACATCAAGGGATATGGAGCTAGTGTGGGAAAGTGACACTGAGGTAAGATGACCAGCTATGATCTAACTGAATGGCAGAGCAAGCTCAACGAGCTGAGTGGCCTGCTCCTGCTCCTATGTTCTTATGTTTCAGTCGGATGAGGCAAGTTTTGAAAAGAATCGTGAAGGTGAGGGCGGGAAGTGGAATTTAGGGAAGATCGAGTCTTGGGGTAACATGACTGAAGGCTCCCAAAGCTGGAGCTGAGTAGAGAGGAGAAGGCCAGAGTTAGAGTTGCTAAACAGGACACTATGGAGTTTAGGGATATGGGAATAGCACGGGAAAGTAAAGTTGAGGAAGATTAGGATGATTTTATTGAATGACGGAGTAGACTTGAGAGGCTGCATACCTACTCCTGCTCCTATTCCTTATGTTTTTATGTTCTCGGAAGACACCTCTGATATGGGATGGGGAAAGGCATAATGCGAATTGTAAACAGGGATTAGGATTTTGAATGCACTGCATTTGAGACTGAGGGGCCAGTGGAGACAAACACCGAGATGTAGAGGCAGAGAACAGGACACCGTGCAGGACAGAATGGAGTTGGCAGGGTTTTGGCTGAGTTTGAGGTTTCTTGTAGGCTGGTGGAGGTGGCGTAAAGTTGAGCGTCATCAACATACATGGTGCAGCTGCACGGACAGACAATGAGGACAAGATCAGCTCAACTTTGGTGTCCTCCCCACAATCTACAGAATATTGCCACTGGGAGCCATGACAGTGGAAGTTTCCTGCCTCACAATGAACTTTAACTTTCCCATGAGGATAGGCTTCAGGTGGTCACCAGATGAGACCAACTTCAATAAACCACAACTTAATATAAACAAAAACAAGTTTGGATATTTGCTCTTTGATTTCAAAGAGAATTGCTTTAGACAGGAGGAGATGCCGTGCAGACTTAGATCAAATTCTTAAACACCACCCACACAATACTGGTCAAACACAGGGGCTACTATAGCATCACAAACACACAAGCTTCCTTCTCATCTGCCCACGCAAACCAAATTTCAAAACTTAACACTAAAGCGGCAAAGTCAAGAAAGATAGCCGCCAGACTCAGGAAATGGCTTTAGAATCAGCAGCAGGTATAGAGCAAGGGGGGGTGCGACTGCTGTGGTGATCGCAGGCAAATAGACAGAGAGAAAACAGACAACAAATAGGCTCACGAAGACCTAGTGATGCTCAACACCAGAGGATTCACACTGCTGCAAAGTGCTGGCAGGGTTTCAGCTTCCAGTCAGAAGTGCCCACTTTATGCCAGGATGGAGAAAATTTTAAAAATCCACCCGAGGAAGAGAGCGGATGTCACAAAATGTGAATTCCTGGTTGCGTTTAGAGGTCAGACTGCATCTGATGAGCAAAGGGTCATGTGTGGTCTGTTTCTTTTGCCTTAACATTAGGGGGGGAGATAGTGGAATACTGGTAATAGTGTCAGGTTATAAAAGGGTGCTTAATTTTGCATGGTGTTAAAGTTTTCTGTTTTCACAGATTGGTTGGCGTTTCCTGTCGGGTTTTCTTTCAATTATTTAGTGGGCAACATGCAAATGGCGATCTTATTTATATCACCCTTTCTGTACAACAGCCGATATTCTAAATACGGACTCGCTAGGGTGGATAACTGTTCCTGTAGTGCAACCTTTCCACTACATTCTTGAATTACCGCTCGACAAACCATTTTAAAACAAACCCATTATCAACCAGAGACTTCCATGAGATGTTGTGAACTGGAAAAAGGGTGAACATTTGAGTTCACCCAGAATCGATGGTTTTTGATGTATGAATTAGCAAAGGGAATCAGAGCTCTTGAAAGGCAGATACGTGGATCACATCAGGTTTCAGAAAAAGGTTATTTTGTGCATTTATAGGCAGAAAACGTACATCCCTGATAGAGTCTTATGGATCAATTATCCTCTATAATAGGCCTTGTAGTCCTACGTCTGTAAAAAAACATCCCAGATGAAAACTGAATGGAAAAACAATTTCTGAACAAATTGGCATCTCCTGTTGGTTGAGATGGTGGAGGCAAGGGGCTTATGTCAGCCAGAGGAATGATTCATTCGTTTGTCAATTGTGAATTCCATGAAATCTAGGCAAGGGATGGTTGACTGGGCCTCGCCTATGGCCTAGACCTTAGGCCTCCCGTCTGGTGCTCAAAATCCTCCTTAAAGATACATGACACCGTTAAATAATTACAGTGCTCCGAGCTTGGAGGAACAAAAGAAACACAACTGCTTGCTATCGACCATCACCATGGAAACTAGCACATCCCAGTTATCTCAAAATCAAGTGTGTTTAAAAAAAAACTTTTCTCCAAACCCCAGAAAACTGAAATCATAAATTCGGTAGCTTAAAAAAACACAGACCCCATTTTTTCCATATCTTCCAGCCACTATACACTCTTCAACACATGTAAGAGGTCCTTTCACCGCCTTCTTAAAAAGACTCTCAGGAAGCTCTCTTTAGCAATTCCTCCTTGCTTTATAGCCTTTATAGGCTTCCCCCATTCTGCTCCCTACTCCGTACCCTCTGGTAAAGCTGTTGGACATGGTTCACGACCAGAGACACATTTATAAACATTGTCTCTTGCTCTGTAGCAACAGCACCAATCCAAAAAGATATAGCACGAGGCCTTGTTTCTCAAATAATAGTTTTGTTCTTTAAACACACGGGCATGGAATACCAAGTGTTTCATGAGCATTCGCAAGCAGCCACACACTCTGCCTGACTCTCAGAGCAAGAACTGGAGCACAAAAGGCTGACACTCCAGTACAGTACTTAGGGAATGGTTTCATCTTTTGGATGAAACATTAAGGCAAGGCTCCATTTAACCTCTCAGCAGATATGAAAAATCATCTGGCACTTTTCCAAAGAAGAGCAGATGGGAGTTCTCCCCACGGTCCAGGCCAAATATTTAACCCCGCAACCAACATTACTTAAAGAAACAGATCTGGTCTTCATCACATTGCTGTATATAAGAGCTTGCTATGTGTAAATTGGCTGTATGCTGTCATCCTTAATGATTACTTAAAGAAACAGATCTGGTCTTCATCACATTGCTGTATATAAGAGCTTGCTATGTGTAAATTGGCTGTATGCTGTCATCCTTAATGATAATGCAATAATGATCTTACTCAATGTCTAAAAGGGACCATATGGCCTACTCCTCCTAATTCTTAAGTTGTTATATTGCTAATAATAAGTCAACACCCTTCAAAAAGTACTTCACTGGCTATAAAGGGAAGTCCTGAGCAGCTATATAAATGCAGTTAGCCAAGGTAACAGTCGCTCTAGTTATGGACTGATGCAGCTCACTTCTGCTGTAAATTTTAAAAAGCTGTAGCAGAGCTTTCAGTATTCTTTCAGAGACCAACTCTGACATGCTGCGCCCTGTACCGCACTCAGTGCCTTAGAGATAATAACTCGCCCACACAAATAGAGCAAGAGAAAACTCAGCATATTTCTATAAACCGTCATTTATGCTGCACCTCAGTCCTTGTTCCAGAGGCTTTGGAGAGAGTGTGGCGAAATTTGCTCACATCATTCACAAGATTAGAGCAAAATAATTATTTTAATTTGCAAAAGCAAGTGCCATAATGAACCTTATCATTCTCACTGCCTATGTACTGTGACTCACTTACATGCACTCATCATCTGAAATAGTATTTAAAAGTGCACGATTTTTAACAATTAAGCAAAAAAATTGCAGCTTGCAATGTAACAGGCTTTTATTTTCAACCAACTGCGCCATTGCAAAAAACTGATGATGTGAATGTGACTGGAATGACTAAGGTCAAACTTTAAATTCTGCAAATTAAAAAAAGCTAGCTAAATTATTTAAAATAATTTTTATTTAAATTTAACACACTAAATCCCAGGCCAAAGAGGAGAGTGGCAAATCTATTCTTTGATTCTCATCCAAAGCCAGCAGATGCAAGAAAAAGGCTATTTGTTCAGACAGGTGGTTCTCACCTAATTGTTGGTCTCTAGTGTTTCTCTGCACTTGCTAATTCTGCCCTGCCCCATTTCCCTACAGTCTATAGATCAAAGCTCAATTCCTTATGACATCCTGCACACTCTTCCCACTCCCTGCATGCTTGCTGTGTTGAAAGCAAGACTTCTCATATCATCTGCGGAGAGGAGCACAGTTACCCCTGAAGGGTCATTCGGACTCGAAACGTTAACTGTGCTCCTCTCCGCAGACGCTGCCAGACCTGCTGAGTTTTTCCAGGTATTTTTGTTTTTGTTTTGGATTTCCAGCATCCGCAGTTTTTTGCTTTTTTCTCACATCATCTCCTCCTCTCATTTGCTCTCTCCCAACACCTGAAATCCATAGAACGACTCACCTCATTCTCTCTCTAGGCTTCAACAATCAACAAACTTTGAAACCCTGAGATTGGGCAACACAGAGCCAGTAATTTTTGATTTAACAGAATTTTTACAGTACAGGAGGCAGCCGATTGGCCCCATCATGTCTGCACCGCCACTTGTAAGCCAGACTGAGTAAGGAAGGCAGATTTCCTCCCTTAATGGGTTTTTTTTAAAAACAAAAATTGACAACAGTTTCATTACCAAGACTAGATTTCAATTTGTTAATTGAATTTAAATTTCATCAGCTGCTGTGGTGGGATTTGAATCCATGTCTCTGGTCATAGCCGAGGTCTCTGGATTACTAGTCCAGTGATATTACCACTATGCCACCATCTCCCCTCCTATTAAATCCACCTTCCATTTTACTTTCTAATATCTTCCATAAACACACAAGCCGCTGTTCCCAAGTGCCCATTTCTCATGTTTACATCTGGCAATTGGAAGTGTAACACTCCTCCACTCTGGGGGTTATCATAACCAACCACAATCCAGTCCTCTCAGGATGCCCATTTGCAAACACTCTCCCAATTCAAGGTCACCGGAAATTGACCAAAAAGGTAGCACATCATCTCGCTGTCTTAATCAGGATTTGAAATTTCCCCATTCCAAGAGTAGCAAACCTAAAAAGGTATCACCCCCCCCTACCACCATTCAATGATCAGCTAACACAGCAAAGGGTTAAAGTGCCTAGAGCTCATCTGAAATACTGAACCGTATTTTAACCCACTGCTATCAGGGGATCAAGGACCCTTCGTTGATCAGGCATCATTGATTCATAGCTCAGAAGACCAGGCTTGCAAAATGATGGATTTGGGTCTCAAAAACATGCTGCGCTGCTTTGACTTATCAATTGTTCAACACACCCCCACACTGGATTAGAGGCTCTGGATACAATGATCAGTGAACTCCCACATCATGGCTGAATAAGTGCAAAATCATACAGAGCTAGCATGGATTTGAAACAAGATGATGATGCCGGGCAAACCTGCTTGAATTTTTAAAAGAAGTCACTAAGGTGGTGTGAAGGGAAATGTCTATGGATTTTATTTATATGGACTTTCAGAAGACATTTGATAAAGTCCCTCATAAGAGACTGCTAGCTAAAGTGGAATTGAAGGCAGTTTTTTTTTACGTTGTTAAGAAATTGACTGAGTAGCAGGGGACAGAGAGTGTGGTTGATGGGCAGATGCTCTGATTGGCAGGATGTGACTAGTAGCAGAGATATCAGTGTTGGGCCTCAACTATAATAAAATCAAAATACTACAGATGCTGGAAATCAAACAAAAACAGAAAAGGCTGAAAAAACTCAGCAGGTCTGGCAGCATTTGTGGAGAGGGAAACAGAAGGGTCATACGGACTCAAAACGTTAACTCTGTTTCTCTCTCCACAGATGCTGTCAGGCTTGCTGAGTTTTTCCAGCATTTTTTGTTTTTGTTGGAGCCTCAACTATTTGCTTTATTCATTAATGGCTTTGGTGATGGGATAGAAAGCTACAAATCTAAATTTGTCATTGATACAAAGATGGGCAGCACTGTAAACAGTGTAGTTGGAAGCATAAACTCACAAAGCAATATTAATCAATGAAGTGAATAGGAAAAACAGATTTCAATGTAGGCAAGTGTGAGTTCATCCACTTAGTGCCCAGCTCTAATATTGTAAATGTCGAAAAGCTAGAAACAGCAGAAACCCAAAGAGACTTAGGGGTTCATGAAGGTGGATCATTAAAATGTCATGAACAGATACAGAAGATAATCAAAAAATCAAACAGAATCATGGCCTTTATATCCAGAGAATGGGATTACAAGGGAGTAGAAATTACACTTCAGCTATACAAAGCTCTAGCTAGGAGTTTCTCTGCAATATAGACTAAGCTGGAAGATGCAAAACTGAGTCGCTACAGTGTCACCATTGGTGAAATGGTGTAACTACAGTGTGACATGTTTACAGGGGATTTGCCATTACAAATGTAGACAGGGCAACTTATAATGGAATAATTTGATACAGGAGTGCATGGAGATGCAAGATTTTTAATATATTGTAACTCCGATACCAGTTTCATCTTTAGTGTACAGCCCTCATATTTCAGATATCACACTTCAAAGTGTCAAATGTATTAAAATGTAAGCCAGTTATTTCACGTTGTTCTTTTCCTCCCAGGACTCTGGCATTTGCAAACAGCTGATGAATTATAAAATGGAGCAGCAATTTCACATCACTGCTAAACATAGGTTGTTGTCAACACAGAGCCAACCACCTGTAGAACAACTCAGCTATGAGACAGCAACACTCCTTTAAACATCATAAAATGCCCCAAAGTGCTTCACACCTTAAGCAAAATTTGCCACAGAGCCACCCAAGGAGATATTAGGAATGTTTGGACAAAAAAAATAGGTTTTAAAGAATGTCTTAACAGACAAAGGGCAAGGGCACAGTGGGGAGAGGCTTAGGCAGGGAATTCCCAAGCTTTGGGCCCAGGCAGCTGAAGGCACAGTCACCAATGATGGAGTGATTAAAATTGGAGGTGTGGAAGAAACTAGAGTTAGAGCAATGCAGAGTTCTTGGAGTTGTAGGACTGGAGGAAATTAGAGAGATAGGGAGGGATGAGGCCACGGACGGATTTATAAACATGGATGACAATTTAAAAAGAGACAAGTGTCACTGGGAGTGGGAGCCAATCTCAGTCAGTGAGCACATGGGTGGATGGTGATCAGGGCTTGGTGTGAGTTATGAAGTTACAGCAGATCGTGCGAGAGGCAGGATTATGATCATATTAACCAGGCACCAGATCAAGTGGCTCAAGATCGCCTGGGTTATGAAAATGGCCTACTTTTTTTTACCATAATTAGATTACTTAAAAAAGCTTTTCAAAACAAATGACTTTAGCAGAGTCTAGATGGCAAAGGCCCTACTGCATTGAGAAAAAACAACACACCCAACCCCGCTAACTGGTGGACTAATTCTTCCAACTGAGCTCAAAGGGCTGTTTGTACTCATCCCCAGCACCCCTCAAGGCTGGATTCAAAGAACAACTGTTCTCTGTACCGATTCCTCAGGATGATGCAGTTTGACATTTAATATACTGGTTAGTTTCTCCATTCACTCAGCATTAAATCAGAGAAGAATTCGATGTGTTCACTGACCAGATGACACCAGAATTTTCATCGAGCCACGAAGTGTTTCATGCCTGATAGCTTGCTTAATGGATGTTCCCCGGGTTCTACTCCCCCAATGGAATCAGTTCAGATCAGACTCCCTCACACACACACACACTCCAGCTATTCCTCTAATTGAAAGTGGGAAAAGGAACAGCAACTGAATCGATCAACAATGGAAAAATAACAGTGAAAGGGCAGTTCCAAACTCACACTAACCCAAGACTCCGGAAATTGGAAAATAAGGGTGTGTTCTTTCTCTCTCCCATCCGCTTAGTTGCTGCCACTCCTCTCCTGAAGGTGCTGGGGTACAGTCCCACACATTGCAGAGAAAGCATTTTTTTTACATACGTACAAAACTGGATCACTACAAAGAGTGTCACACCTGAGCCTGGGTCATGGTCTCTCCCAGTGTGTTTAAAGACACAGGGAACTCTACAAGTCATCAGAAACAGGAACCCTGGCTGATTTTCCGTCCCTAGCCTGCAGCATGGAGGCCAGTTGCAGTCCTTGGATTGCACACTCAGCACAGGCCCGAGACCTTCCTAGTGGTGTGTGTGGCAGAATTACTCACTCGATAAACTCAGAGTCACAGGAAGAGCTAGGTTATGTGGTGGTATTTACAGTCAGTCAGTTAACATTTCTCCTCATCCCTATTTGAGGGAAAAAAGTTGTGTTGGAATTCTTTCCGAGAGGAAGGAAAGTGAGAGAAGGATTCAACAGACTCTTATTTGGTATTGAGGGATTGGGGGTAAAATTCAGCTTACTGGAGGTGCAAAATGGGCAGAGTTTGGAAAGTCAATGGAAAAATCAGGCAGGTGGCACCCCCAACTGCCTATCTTGCATCTGCGAAGTTTAATTTAACCTGATTGTAGTGAACTGTGGGGTAAGAGATAAGGCTTTGGTTACATATCATATACAGCACAGAAACAGGCCATTTGGCCCAACTAGTCCATGCTGTTAATTATGCTCCACTCAAGCCTTCTCCCATTTTCCTCATTTAAATCTGCCACCATAACCCTCTATTCACTTCTCCCTCAAATGCTTGCCTAGCTTCCCCTTAAATAACTCTTATCTATTCACTTCAACCACTCCCTGTGGTAGTGAGCGCCACATTCTCACCACTCTTTAGTTAAAGAAGTTTCTCTGAATTCCCTTTGGGTTTCTTGGTGACTATCTAATATCGATGGCCTCTAGTTATGCTGTTCCGCACAAGAGGAAATATTCTCTCTGCATCCATGTTATCAAAACTGAAGGACCAGAATCCCCTCCAACTGGGAAATTTATGGAGTATAAAACCCAAACCCACAGACACGTTTTGACCTCATGTTTATTACCACACACAACACAGAAACCAAGCTGCAGCCAACAGCACAGGGCTGTGCAGCAAGGGGTTAATTCAGACATCTAGTAAAAAACATTGGCTCATCACAAGGGTTTGGACATTGATTGTTATCATGGAACAACAGTACCAGGGAAATGCCATGACCTGCCATTGGCTAACACAATTAAGAGAGTGATTACCTGATACAATTGCACAAGGAACATACAATTAATATTCAAACCTCCATCCACCCTGGAGCCAGGTGCTGTATGGCTCAAAGCAGCAGGAGAATTGTTTAAACAATGTGAAAGCTGATCATATTGGTCTGGGATATATTTTCCATAGAAAGACTATTGTTTCAACCAGCATGAGCTGATCCTATTTGTCTGGAATATGCATAGAATAAACTAAAAGTGCTAACTACTGGACATTGGAATAAGCCAGTCAGGTCAGCAGCAGAAATGGCATAAAATCAGGGACAGAAATCATGGGACATCATTGTGTTCTGCAGGCAGTCAAGGAAGCCAATAGAGTCTGGTCAACTCCACCGAGGGACCTACAACACCATTGGAAGACCAACCGAGGGGTGATTGTAATTATTAAGTTAGGATATAAAGATTTAAGTATCAGGTTAGGAACAAGATGGGGGTTTAGCCTCTGATGGTATACGGTTCTGGGTAACTGTATTTCGTGGCTGCTGGATGCAGCCCCTCTCTAAAGGGCTGTGGGTGATTCAATAAAGCAATTGTGAATTATCAGAAGAAACTGTGTCTTGCTGGTCATTCTGTTCAAATCTGGCGTCATGGTGAATCTGGTGTCATGAGCTGGAGTGTGGGGAGGGTCTGAGGGAGAAAAGGGGAACCCCCCTATGAACCCTACATAATTTTGAATATCTCTATTAGGTCACCCCTCAGCCTTCTTATTTCAAAAGAGACCCAGGCTGTCAATCCTTTCCTGATCTGTAAACCCACACATTTCTGATATCATCCTTGTAAATCTCCTCTGCACCCTCTCCAGAGCCTTTATATCCTTTTTATAATATGACGACCAGACTGTACAAGTACTGCAAGTGTGGTCTAACCAAGGTTCAATACAGGTTTAGCATAACTTCCCTACTTTTCAATTTTAGCCCCCTAGAAATAAAACCTAGTGCTCGGTTTACTTGTTTTTATTTTTATGGCCTTGCTAACCTGTGGCACAACCTTTAGTGACGAGGTTATCCCAAGCATTTTCCCTCCAGTAACTCTTTCTGTACCAACTCATTCCCTCCCTCCGTCCCCTCAGCAGTGTCTGCGTCTGAGAGAATGTGAGGGTTTGTATTCATGGAAGGTTGTACTCAACCATGAGCAACTCTCCATGTACCAGAGAGAGGATTGCCAATCCTGGAGGTTCCATCACATGACAGCCTCTCTTCAACCACCATGTCCTCCACCACCCCAGCTTTCCCATTGGTCTACTGACAAGCCAATCTTCACCCTGCTTTCCTACAGCAAATCAGAAAACAAACACTCATGACCTAATTGGATGATCCTTAACTGTCACTCAAACAGTCTTTCCTTTGCCAATCCCAATAGTTTTCAAACAAAAAAGTATTTTTGAAAAATAATGATTTTTCTCCAGGAGAAAATGCACAGCTACACCCAGTTAGAAAACACTATAAAAATATTGAGTTGAGAGAGTAGGAACATAAGAATAGGAGGAGTAGGCCATTCAGCCCCTTGAGCTCATCTGCCAAATGACACAGTTCTTTGTACTGTAAACCACAGCCAGTGAAAAAAAGCTAGAAATAAATGTACAATATTATTCACAGGGGAGCGAATGGTGAGGACAGGGCAGCATTAATAGACTACCATCACCAAGGAAGCAATTAAGACTAAGACAATGTGGTTTAAGACAGCCCAGGGCAGTTACTGACCCAGTTGCAGGATACTTTCATCTCCCAGAAGTTCACTTTTGACAAGTCACTCCTGCTGCAGTTTAATGGATCGCATATTTTTAGTAAGTCACAATCTTTTGAAAGGCAGAGAATCAAAGGCTTCTCTTCCTGGAGCCGGAACTCCTACATCGTGGAGAATTCCCGAGACAAAACGCAGATTACAAGGGAAAAAGCAGACACGGCAAACCTCTTAACCATGGGCTCTCCACCCTCTGCCATTTCTCTCCTTCTGTTCTTCAATGCATTAACTGTAATTTAAAAGCTTACAGGGACATTCCTTAGAGGCCATTCATGCCCTTCTAGCCTATACCACTGTTCTATCAGATCACGACTGTACATACTGCATATTTGGGCCTCGACAGCAAGCTACCAGATCGAAACCTGCATCTAGCTGTCTCTGTCACTCGCTTTCCTTCCCCATATTGACCAAATCAAACATCCCCCGAGATTTCCCCCCACCCCAGCTCTGAACTTGTACCTTTCGACAGCACCCCTCAAATATCCCCTTATGCCAAGCTGGTCTTGTCCACAAGTCCCACCTCCTGCCCTCTCAACCTTTATCCCCAGTAAATGGTTGAAGATTCACCAGCCCTACAGCCCCTTCAAGGGTCAAGGGGGAGTCAACCCACTTTTCCTGTTGGTTTCAGAAAAATAAATCGCTGATACAAAACATCTTGTATCTTCTGATCCAAGTTCTAGCAGCAGTGAGCCCACGACAGTTCCTGTTGAAGGAAAGCATCAACCAGCTGCCGATAGCTATTCAGATCTGGAACTCTCTCCTCCAAAAAAAAGTGTTGAGGCTGGGGCTCAAATGAAAATTTCAACATCGATGCATAGATCTTTTTAGGGCATTAAGGATACACAATGAAAGTGGGTAAATGGAGTTAAGACACAGATCAGCCATGATCTAATTGAATGGCAAAACAGGCTCAAGGAGCTAAGTGGACCTCCTCCTGTTCCTACAATAGGTGTAGATGCCTGGTATATAGACAGGGCTGGGTCAACCCCCCCCCCAGTTGAATAGCATTCTCACGCGATCTATTACTGCAAATCTGAATGGTTCTGGGTTAGTGCAGAAGCTGTGGAAAATGTTTGCCTCCCGTGTTTTGGCTGCAGAGTTTGGCGTACTGGAGGCAGACGCCCAAACATGTGCTTCCCGCAAAATATTATGATAAACTCATATTAAACCTTGGTCAGGCTGCAGTTGGATGCAGTGCTCAATTCTGCTTTCCCCTGCTGCAAAATAAAAGATTCTGGAAAAAGATGCAAAAGGAAAATATCCAGAGCTGAGAGGTTTATAACTATCAAGAAAGCTGAAGAGGCTGGGACTCTTTTCTCTAGAAGAGGAGGCAGAGGGTGACATGATGAGCAGTCTAGAAAATGATAAATGCTGTTGATTGGGTAGACATAGAGAATGGTTTCCACTTACGGGGCTGACTAAAATCAGGGGCCATCCATACAAGATAGTTGCTAATAAATCCAATACAGAATTCGGGAGAAACTTTACTCAAAGTAAAAAATATAGGTGATTTCAAGAGAAGGCTGGATAAAAACACGATGAAGAAAGAAATAGGGACATGTTGATGGGATATGAGAAGAAGAAGAATGGAAAGAGACAATAGGAAGCTCGTATGAAGCATAAGCATAGACCAGTTGCACCAAATGGCCTTTTTCTGTGCTGTAAATACGAGGTAATATTCCACCCATGACAGAAACTATGGGAGATTTGCACCAAGTACCCAATGTGCTGGTCTCCATGCCAAGAGAGCGCTCAGGGGAGAATTTATCCCATTGCTCCTTATCCCCATCTTTCAATTAAGATGTCGTCCCGGCTTCCTCAAACCCACAGAAGAGTTATTCCTTCCACAACACGAGTCCAATCCCCTGTTTAAAACGACAGCAGTAAAATGGAAGTGAATCCCAAAACTTGGATTGAGTGTGACATTGTTTGTATATTTATTATTTACTTCCTGATATCAATGGTAGAACATAGCGAAAAGTATTCGCTGCACGATACATGTACTAAAAAGGCCAAAATGGACCTCCCCTGACATTGTTGATGTTGATTCAGAGGATGTGGTAAGAAATATACTAGGTGCCAAAATATGAGGCGAGAGTTAGAATTGGCTCCTGGACTATTTGAGCTGGTACAGAGTAGGGAGCAGAATGAGGGAAGCCTATAAAGCAAGGAGGAATTGTTAAATTGTATATGGACCTGCTTATCCCTGTTCCAGCTATACATAGCCTATTGTTAAGCATTTCTTTCCTCCTCCCTTCAAATTTGCAGATTTACTCTGCACTCTGGGCCTTCACGTTTTCAATTAAAAATTAAATCTCCTTTAAAAAGAGCATCATAGGGACACCAAGGATATGACCTAATTAAATGGGGAAGGAGCAGGGGAATGGGACTAATTGGATAGTTCTTTCAAAGAGCCAGCATGGGGACAATGGATCAAATGGCCTCCTACTGTGCCATTTCATTCGATGATTCCTGACTCAGAAATGAAAATACCATATGTAAAGTTCTAAGGCTGAGTCAGATCTTTCACAACCTTATCACATTTGATCCCGAGATGAGCCTCTTACCACACATCTGTGCCATCACCAAGATCTCCAACTTCCACTTCTGCATTTAGTGCCTGACTCTATCCTGCCTCTGTTCAGCTGCTGCAAAATCCTAGCCATGCTACCACTAGGTTTAACTATTCTAATAAGCTCTTAGTCAGCCTCTCATCTTCAGTCCTCTCCAAAAACTTGAGCTCATCGAAAACTCTGCTGCCTGTATCCTAACTCTCACCAGTTCCATTCAACCATCATCCCTGTTCTCGCTGACCTATATTGGCTACTACTCTGGCAATCCCTCAATTTCAAGTCTTGTTCTGCTCCCAATGAGTAAAGTTGAGAGGAGAGACATGAGCAGAGGCTCTGACACCATCCAAATGCAGGAGGGGAATGTCACATCTAATTTGTCACTGACATCTCTTAATAGCCAGCTACAAGGGACATTGGAGCGGTGTGGGATCAAGCTGTGTACCGCTCACTCATACTGTGGACCTCAGAACTAAAAAGGGGCATTGTCCCCATTGTGAAATTCTTCAGAAACCTGGTTCCTTCTGCTGATTAGCCCAGTGTCCTGAGCTGTCATTGTGACACCTGTATCTATCCTGCCACAAAATGGCAACAACTCCCTCTTTATAAAACAAAGGCAACAAGCAAAAATCTTCAATAGTCATTACAGAGTTAGCCAACCAATAAGCGTTAATCAAATGCTATCTAATAACAGCAATCTCAAGGAGCACAAACAAGAACATTTAGACATCAAAAGTATAGCACAAGGAGTTGGGATCTATTTATATCCTGGCCTCATAAGCTAAAGAACAGTCATCAACTGTATGTGGAGGCAGCTGGTCCCTTCAGTTGCAGACATACTTACTAAATAGTTGTCACGGGGATCCTACAGCATACTTGGGTCTGGCATACACAACAGTCAACACTGCATATGGCTCCAAGTGTCTCAACAACATTGATTACCGTGGGTTACCTATCACCGTCCGAGTCACGGTGAACCACAGCGACGAAGGAGGATCACCTATGGATCGGGGCTTCTTCACCAGGAGGATCCTGTTGAAGGCGTGCGGCTTCCAAGCTACGGAGATCTTCACCCTGCACGACTCCCGCAAAGGTGGTTATTTCGACGTCACGTTCAAGCAAGTGGCAGACTGCGTCCGGCTCCTGAGGGTGTTCGAGGAGAAGAGAGACCTGCCGGAGATGAAGATCCTGACGGCGGAGCCGCACTTTTCTCTGCCGTTGCAACGGGAACGTGAGGTGATGGTGCATGTGTACAACCCCTTCGTCCCTGTCGCCGACGTGGTCACCTTCCTCACCAGGTACTTCGATAAGGTGGGGAGCGGCACTGAGATTCGAGACGACTTGGGGATCTGGACAGGCAAACGCCTGTTTAAGGTCACGCTAAAGACCGATGGTAAGGGAGCCATTTTCCACCCTCCTTCCAGTTTCGCAATCGGGGGAAACCGTGGCTACCTGGTCTACGCTGGGCAACCCAAGCATTGCCGCTCATGCGGCAAGGCTGGTCATGTGGCGGCCAACTGCAGCGCCTCCCTCTGCAAGATCTGCAAACAGGAAGGGCACCAGACAAAAGACTGCAAACAGGCCAAGTGCTGCAACCTGTGTGGCGAGGCAAGTCACCTCTACAGGACCTGCCCCAAACGCTGCCGTACTTACGCACAGGCAGCCAAAGCCGACCACGGGGAAGCAGAAGAAATGTTCCGTGTCACTCCAACCACCAAGGCCCCCAGGGAGCTCAACGGGACAAAGGAGGACACAGAGAGAGACAAGGTGGAGAAAGAGATTGAGGCAACAGAGAGCCAATCAACAGCACTACCCCCTGAACCTTCCAGTCCTCAGGACAGCGAATCAATGGAGGAGGAGGCAGCAGTGGAAAAGCAGCAGGGGGAGTGGCGGACGGTGAAGAACAAGAAAAGTAAGAGGGAGCGAAGAAGAAGCAAAGGCGTTTCCCAGAGAAGCGGCAAGAGGCGTCTCCCATCCGACACGGATGACAAGGGCAGCAGCTCTTCGGATGAGGAAGTGCCAGAGCGGCACCGACAGAAGAGGCGGCAAAGCTCCAGGGCGTTGGAGGACGAGACACCCGAGCTCCAGAAAATTGGAGACAACAAGGAGCCCAGCGCACCCCAACTTGGCCTGCAACCTGAGGAGGCCAGTGCACCACAGCCCCTGGAATCTGGGAGCAGTGAGGCAATCATCGCACCCCAGCTCCAGGAAGCCGGGAACAGCAACCCCCCAGAGGGGGTGAGTTTTGGAGAAGCTTCTCCAGCAAAGGTCATCTCAAAATCCGCTCACTACGTGAACCTCCAGATGCCACTGGAGCAGAACACGGCCAAGGAGATCTACCTCAGCCCATCCAAAGTGAAGGAATTTGAGCTCACTACGGGTATGAAGGAGCAGACTAAAGGTCTGGGACTCTCAGAGACAGTGGGTTTGGTAGGAGAATAAATGCTTTAATATGGGTTTAAAGATTGTATCCATAAATGTGCGTAGCATTAAATCTACTACGCGATGTGTTGCGACCTTGGACTACCTAGCCAAGGTCAAAGCTGACCTGTTGTTTCTGCAGGAGTGTGCGATACCGCACCTCAGCTCCTACAGGCAATGGTCACGATGGTGGTCCCACGGGCCATCGATCTGGTCGGGCGGAAACGACTCTCGTTCCTCCGGCCTGGGTATTCTGCTGCGGGGAGGCAACTTCACCGTCTCCGAGGTCAAGGAGGTGGTGGGCGGGCGACTCCTGGTAGCAGACGTAATGTACAAGAACGCTCCACTTCGGTTAATTAACGTGTACGGCCCGGCACAAGGGGCTGAGCGGCTGGAGGTTTTTCAGCAGCTCCCACTGCTGCTGGCGACCTCCAGGCCGGTCATTCTGGGCGGGGACTTCAACTGCATCATCGATGCGGCTGGACGATCCGGCAGGGCCGGAAGCAGATTGGACGCTACGTCCAGATCCCTGATGGAAACAGTTAAGGATGCCAAGCTGCACGACGTCTTCAGCAACCCTGCAGACGGAGCGCAGCGTAGATACACCTGGTCGCGGCCAGACGGGTCCATTCGTTCCAGGATAGACTTCCTGTTTGTGTCCCGTGCATTCACAGTCAGATCCACCGACGTCAAGCCGGTGTTCTTCTCTGACCACTGCCTCCTACTGGCGGACTGCCACTTGGAGGAAGACCTGAGGGTGGGCAGGGGGGCATGGAAGCTAAATGTGCAACTGCTGACCCCAGAGAACATTGAGGAGCTCAAGAGGGATTACAAAGGTTGGAGAACCGTGAAACCCCTCTTTGAGTCCCTGACACACTGGTGGGAAGTGATCAAGGGAAGCATCAAGAGGTTTTTCATCCGCAAAGGCACCCAGAAAGCTAGAAAGGAACAGAGGGAAATGTCCCGACTCCAGGAAAAGATGCAGAATCTGCTCCGGCTGCAGTCGATGGGGGTGGATGTCAAGGAGGAGCTCCAAGAGGTGAAGGGCCAGCAAGCCTCGCACTTTGCCTCGGAGGCCTCCAAGATCATCTTCCGTTCCAGAGTCCGCTCCGTGGAGCAGGATGAGACGTGCTCACGTTTCTTCTTCCAAAAGGTACACAGAGAGCGCTCTGTGATCAGCAGCCTGAAGGAAGAAGACGGCTCAGTAAAGTCATCACGGTCCGACATTCTGAGGATCAGCAAATCCTTTTATGCCGGTCTGTATGACGTGAAGCCCACGGACAGCACGGCCTCCCAGTCCTTCCTGTCCTCTATCACGGAGGTCTTAGACCACAGTACGCGGGAGAGCCTAGACAAACCGCTAACTCCTGACGAACTGACTAAGGCCCTCGAGTCCTTCGAGAAGAGTAAAACCCCCGGAAGCGACGGCCTGCCGGCGGAGTTGTATTCGGCTCTGTGGGACTTGATCGGCCCAGACCTGCTAGAAGTGTACGAGAGTATGCTCCTGGCCGGCAGCATGTCAGAATCCATGAGGAAAGGCATCATCACCCTCATCTACAAGCACAAGGGGGAAAGGGAGGAAATTAGAAATTGGCGACCCATTTCACTGTTGAATGTGGACTATAAGATTCTGTCCAAGGTCATCGCCAACCGGGTCAAATCCGCTCTGGAATTGGTGATTCACCCTGACCAGACCTGCTCTGTGCCAGGCAGGAAGATCTCTGACAGCCTGGCGCTGCTCAGGGATACGATTGCCTATGTACAGGACAGGGGTGTGGATACCTGCCTCATCAGCTTGGATCAGGAGAAGGCCTTTGACAGAATATCGCACACCTACATGGGGGATGTGCTCTCCAAAATGGGGTTTGGGGAGGGAATTCGAAATTGGATCCAACTGCTCTACACTAACATCAGTAGCGCAGTCTCAATCAATGGGTGGGAAACAGATAGCTTTCCGATTAAATCTGGAGTCAGGCAGGGCTGCCCTCTCTCGCCTGTCCTTTTTGTGTGCTGCATAGAACCCTTTGCCGAGTCCATCAGGAAGGATCCGGGCATAAGAGGAGTGACGATCCCAGGCAGTGGAGGCACTCAGGTAAAAGCCTCCCTGTACATGGACGACGTCGCCGTCTTCTGCTCGGATCCGCTGTCGGTGCGCAGACTGATGCACGTCTGCGACCAGTTCGAACTGGCCTCGGGAGCCAAGGTAAATCGTGGGAAGAGCGAGGCCATGTTCTTTGGGAAGTGGGCTGACCGATCCTTTGTCCCCTTCACTGTCAGGGCTGACGGCCTGAAGGTGCTGGGGATATGGTTCGGAGGGACCGGGGCATGCGTTAGAAACTGGAAGGAGCGAGTGGCTATGGTGAAAAGGAAACTGGGCATGTGGGAGCGACACTCCCTCTCCATTGCGGGTAAGAACCTGGTCATCAGGTGTGAGGTACTCTCGCTGTTGCTGTACGTGGCGCAGGTCTGGCCCATTCCACACTCCTGCGCGATGGCGATCACTCGAGCCATCTTCCGCTTTATCTGGAGGTCGAAAATGGATCGTGTCTGCAGGGACGCGATGTACAAGCCTCTAGATAAAGGGGGAAAAAACGTGCCCAACATCGCCCTCATACTGATGGCCACCTTTGTGTGCGGCTGCATCAAGCGGTGCGTAGACCCTCAGTACGCAAACACCAAGTGTCACTACGTGCTGAGGTTCTACCTGTCCCCGGTGTTGCGAAGGATGGGTCTGGCCACGCTGCCGCGGAACGCTCCAAGTAGTTGGACCGTGCCGTACCACCTGTCCCTGGTGGAAAAATTTATGCAGAAAAACACCTTTGACCACAAGTCCATCAGGCAGTGGTCAGCACGTAACGTCCTAGAGGCCCTGAGGGATAAGGAGAGGGTGGACCCTGTGGGATGGTTCCCCGAGCAGACTGTCAAAGTCATTTGGCAGAATGCCTCATCGCCAGAACTTTCCAACAAGCACCAAGACGTAGCTTGGCTGGTGGTGAGAAAGGCCCTCCCCGTCAGATCCTTCCTACACGCCAGGAGTCTCACCCCCTCTGCACGATGCCCTCGAGGTGGCTGTGGTGGGGAAGAGACCGTTGTTCACCTCCTTGTGGATTGTGCCTTTGCAAAGAAAGTCTGGAGAGAGATGCAGTGGTTGCTGTCGAGGTTCATCCCGAGCAGTTCTGTGACACAGGACTCTGTGCTCTACGGGCTGTTCCCAGGGACACACACCGAGACAAACATCAACTGCAGCTGGAGGATCATCAACTCGGTGAAAGACGCGCTTTGGTCTGCCCGAAACTTGTTGGTCTTCCAGCACAAAGAGTTGTCCCCGACCGATTGTTGCGGACTGGCACAATCCAAAGTCCAGGACTACGTGCTGAGGGACGCACTAAAGCTTGGGGCAGCTGCCGCAAAGGCGCAATGGGGAAGGGTCGCTGTCTAAGACCTTTCTACCACAGCGCACCGAGAGACTGGGAACTGTTTAGAGCCCCTCGGGCTGTACAGATCAAAATGAAAGGCTGTAAATGACTGTAATATTGTTTGTACTGATGCACCTGGTGATACATTTTGTAAAAGTTTAACCTGGATTGTACCCTTGTAATGTTGTTTTTGAAATGGTTTTGAATGTGATTGAAGATTTTTATGAATAAAGTATATTTTTACAAAAAAAAAAAAAAACATTGATTATGTTAGAAATTGGCGACCCATTTCACTGTTGAATGTGGACTATAAGATTCTGTCCAAGGTCATCGCCAACCGGGTCAAATCCGCTCTGGAATTGGTGATTCACCCTGACCAGACCTGCTCTGTGCCAGGCAGGAAGATCTCTGACAGCCTGGCGCTGCTCAGGGATACGATTGCCTATGTACAGGACAGGGGTGTGGATACCTGCCTCATCAGCTTGGATCAGGAGAAGGCCTTTGACAGAATATCGCACACCTACATGGGGGATGTGCTCTCCAAAATGGGGTTTGGGGAGGGAATCCGAAATTGGATCCAACTGCTCTACACTAACATCAGTAGCGCAGTCTCAATCAATGGGTGGGAAACAGATAGCTTTCCGATTAAATCTGGAGTCAGGCAGGGCTGTCCTCTCTCGCCTGTCCTTTTCGTGTGCTGCATAGAACCCTTTGCCGAGTCCATCAGGAAGGATCCGGGCATAAGAGGAGTGACGATCCCAGGCAGCGGAGGCACTCAGGTAAAAGCCTCCCTGTACATGGACGACGTCGCCGTCTTCTGCTCGGATCCGCTGTCGGTGCGCAGACTGATGCACGTCTGCGACCAGTTCGAACTGGCCTCGGGAGCCAAGGTAAATCGTGGGAAGAGCGAGGCCATGTTCTTTGGGAACTGGGCTGACCGATCCTTTGTCCCCTTCACTGTCAGGGCTGACGGCCTGAAGGTGCTGGGGATATGGTTCGGAGGGACCGGGGCATGCGTTAGAAACTGGAAGGAGCGAGTGGCTATGGTGAAAAGGAAACTGGGCATGTGGGAGCGACGCTCCCTCTCCATTGCGGGTAAGAACCTGGTCATCAGGTGTGAGGTACTCTCGCTGTTGCTGTACGTGGCGCAGGTCTGGCCCATTCCACACTCCTGCGCGATGGCGATCACTCGAGCCATCTTCCGCTTTATCTGGAGGTTGAAAATGGATCGTGTCTGCAGGGACGCGATGTACAAGCCTCTAGATAAAGGGGGAAAAAACGTGCCCAACATCGCCCTCATACTGATGGCCACCTTTGTGTGTGGCTGCATCAAGCGGTGCGTAGACCCTCAGTACGCAAACACCAAGTGTCACTACGTGCTGAGGTTCTACCTGTCCCCGGTGTTGCGAAGGATGGGTCTGGCCACGCTGCCGCGGAACGCTCCAAGTAGTTGGACCGTGCCGTACCACCTGTCCCTGGTGGAAAAATTTATGCAGAAAAACACCTTTGACCACAAGTCCATCAGGCAGTGGTCAGCACGTAACGTCCTAGAGGCCCTGAGGGATAAGGAGAGGGTGGACCCTGTGGGATGGTTCCCCGAGCAGACTGTCAAAGTCATTTGGCAGAATGCCTCATCGCCAGAACTTTCCAACAAGCACCAAGACGTAGCTTGGCTGGTGGTGAGAAAGGCCCTCCCCGTCAGATCCTTCCTACACGCCAGGAGTCTCACCCCCTCTGCACGATGCCCTCGAGGTGGCTGTGGTGGGGAAGAGACCGTTGTTCACCTCCTTGTGGATTGTGCCTTTGCAAAGAAAGTCTGGAGAGAGATGCAGTGGTTGCTGTCGAGGTTCATCCCGAGCAGTTCTGTGACACAGGACTCTGTGCTCTACGGGCTGTTCCCAGGGACACACACCGAGACAAACATCAACTGCAGCTGGAGGATCATCAACTCGGTGAAAGAGGCGCTTTGGTCTGCCCGAAACTTGTTGGTCTTCCAGCACAAAGAGTTGTCCCCGACCGATTGTTGCGGACTGGCACAATCCAAAGTCCAGGACTACGTGCTGAGGGACGCACTAAAGCTTGGGGCAGCTGCCGCCAAGGCGCAATGGGGAAGGGTTGCTGTCTAAGACCTTTCTACCACAGCGCACCGAGAGACTGGGAACTGTTTAGAGCCCCTCGGGCTGTACAGATCAAAATGAAAGGCTGTAAATGATTGTAATATTGTTTGTACTGATGCACCTGGTGATACATTTTGTAAAAGTTTAACCTGGATTGTACCCTTGTAATGTTGTTTTTGAAATGGTTTTGAATGTGATTGAAGATTTTTTATGAATAAAGTATATTTTTACAAAAAAAAAACATTGATTATGATAGACCCCTCGGGCTGTACCGCTCACAATGAATGTATGCATTGAATACTAATTGTATTATAATTATTGAAGCACCTCAGAATGCAACATGTATGTTGATAACACCAATACCATTGCACCATCTGACTGTCTGTAATGACCATATTGAAATGACTGTAATACTCATTGATTGTATTGAAGCACCTCGTGATCCAGGTGTAAAAGTTGAATCCGACTGCACTTTTTGTGATGGCCATTTAGAAATGTTTTGTAATGTTCTTCCAGATATTTTATGAAGAAAGTATATTTTTCAAAAAACAAAACATTGAAGGTGGTGACACAGTTCTCACACTCTCTCAAGCCACAACTGCGACAGCTTGGGTTTCCAATTACATTGAAGAAAGGTGTTGTAACGTTATTGTCTGATTATGATGTGTGTAAAGAAGGTGCCTCACTGAGTCCTGAACAAGCACATCTTCTGAAACTGCTTGGTGTTGAGACGGTGGCTTTCAAAGTGACTATAGGCTGCGTGTGGAATTCCAAGACTGGTGAATTTGAGCAACTAACAGTGACTGGTGGAAGAAGCAACAAAGAGGAGGAGGAGGAGATGGAAGATGAGCAGAACTGATTGGAAGTTCAAGGGCTGCAGTCTGTGTGCGCCATCAGTACTAACCTTCAGTGGCTAATTAGCAATGTCATGAACATTTGGGATATCAGCTGTTGCAGTAATGGACACTAACTTTAGTGTGGATTTTTAATAAAAGTTTGGAACTTCAAAAAAAAACATTGAAGAAGACGGCTCAGTAAAGTCATCGCAGTCTGACATTGAGGATCAGCAAATCCTTTTATGCTGGATTGTATGACGTGAAGCCCACAGACAGCGCAGCCTCCCAGTCCTCCCTGTCCTCCTATCACGGAGGACTTAGACGACAGTACACGGGAGAGCCTGGACAAACCGCTAACTCCTGATGAACTGACTAAGGCCCTCGAGTCCTTCGAAAAGAGTAAAACTCCCGGAAGCGATGGCTTGCCAGCGGGGTTCTATTCGGCTCTGTGGGACTGGATGGGCCCAGACCTGCTAGAAGTGTACGAGGGTATGCTTCTGGCCGGTAGCATGTCAGAATCCATGAGGAAAGGCATCATCACCCTCATCTACAAGCACAAGGGGGAAAGGGAGGGAATTAGAAATTGGCAACCCATTTCACTGCTGAATGTGGACTATAAGATTCTGTCCAAGGTCATCGCCAATCGGGTCAAGTCTGCTCTGGAATTGGTGATCCACCCTGACCAGACCTGCACTGTGCCGGGCAGGAAGATCTCTGACAGCCTCGCACTGCTCAGGGATACGATTGCCTATGTGTAGGACAGGGGTGTGGACACCTGCCTCATCAGCCTGGATCAGGAGAAGGCCTTTGACAGAATATTGCACACCTACACAGGGGATGTGCTCTCCAAAATGGGATTTGGGGAGGGAATTCGCAATTGGATCCAACTGCTCTACACTAACATCAGTAGCGCAGTCTCAATCAACGGGTGGGAATCAGATAGCTTTCCTATTAAATCTGGAGTCAGGCAGGGCTGCCCTCTATCCCCTGTCCTAGAACCCTTTGCTGAGTCCATCAGGAAGGACCTGGGCATAAGAGGAGTGACGATCCCAGGCAGTGGAGGCACTCAGGTCAAAGCCTCCCTGTCCATGGACGATGTCGCCATCTTCTGCTCGGATCCGCTGTCGGTGCGCAGACTGATCCACATCAGCGACCATTTCAAACTGGCCTCGTGGCAAGAGCGAGGCCATGTTCTTTGGGAACTGGGCTGATCAATCCTTTGTCCCCTTCACTGTCAGGGCTGACGGCCTGAAGGTGCTGGGGATATGGTTCGGAGGGACCAGGGCATGCGTTAGAAACTGGAAGGAGCGAGTGGCTATGGTGGAAAGAAAACTGGGCATGTGGGAGCGACGCTCCCTCTCCATTGCGGGTAAGAACCTGGTCATCAGGTGTGAGGCACTCTCGCTGTTGCTGTACGTGGCACAGGTCTGGCCCATTCCACACTCCTGCGCGATGGCGATCACCCGAGCCATCTTTCATTTTATCTGGAGGTCAAAAATGGATAGTGTTTGCAGGGATGAGATGTACAAACCTCTAGATAAAGGGGGAAAAAACATGCCCAATATCACCCTCATCCTGATGGGCACCTTTGTGTGTGGCTGCATCAAGCTGTGCGTAGACCCTCAGTACGCAAACACCAAGTGTCACTATGTGCTGAGGTTCTACCTGTCCCCAGTGTTGCGAAGGCTGGGTCTGGCCACGCTGCCGCGGAACGCTCCAAGTAGTTGGACCGTGCCGTACCACCTGTCTCTCGTGGAAAAATTTATGCAGAGAAACACCTTTGACCACAAGTCCATCAGGCAGTGGTTGGCACGTAATGTCCTAGAGGCCCTGCGGGAAAAGGAGAGGGTGGATCCTGTGGGATGGTTCCCCGAGCAGACTGTCAAAGTCATTTGGCAGAATGCCTCATCGCCAGAACTTTCCAACAAGCACCAAGATGTAGCTTGGTTGGTGGTGAGAAAGGCCCTCCCAGTCAGATCCTTCCAACACGCCAGGAGTCTCACCCCCTCTGCACGTTGCCCTCGAGGTGGCTGTGGTGGGGAAGAGACTGATATTCACCTCCTTGTGGATTGTGTCTTTGCAAAGAAGGTCTGGAGAGAGATGCAGTGGTTTCTGTCGAGGTTCATCCCAAGCAGTTCTGTGACACAGGACTCTGTGCTCTACGGGCTGTTCCCAGGGACACACACCGAGACAAACATCAACTGCAGCTGGAGGATCATCAACTCGGTGAAAGACGCTCCTTGGTCTGCCCGAAACTTGTTGGTCTTCCAGCACAAAGAGTTGTCCCTGACCGAGTGTTGCAGACTGGCACATTCCAAGCTCCAGGACTACCTGCTGAGGGACGAACTAAAGCTTGGGGCAGCCACCGCAAAGGCTCAGTGGGGAAAGGTCGCTGTCTAAGACCTTTCTGCCAGTGCACAGAGGGGCTGGGAAAGGTGTAGACCCCTCGGGCTGTACGACTCACAATAAATGTCTGTAGTGAATACTAATTGTATTATAATTGTATTAAAGCACCTCAGAGTGCAACATAATGTATGTTGATAGTGCAGGTTAGTGGAGTTGACTGTCTGTAATGACTGTATTGAAATGATTGTAATATTCATCGATTGTATTGAAGCACCTCGTGATCCATGTGTAAAAGTTGAATCCGACTGCACTTTTTGTGATGGCCATTTAGAAATGTTTTGTAATGTTCTTCCAGATAGTTTATGAGTAAAGTATATTTTTCCAAAAAAAAGCATTCCTGCTACACTTTAAAAAATGACTATGTTGAGATGTCTGTAATGTTCATTAATTGTATTGAAGCACCTCATGATCTATGTGAGAAACTTGAATCTGATTGCACTTTTTGTAATGGCCATTTTGAAATGTTTTGTAATGTTCTTGCGGATATTTTATGAATAAAGTATATTTTTCCAAAAAAAATATTCCTGCTACTGCTATAGTAAGGCAAAGTCAGAACTGTGCTAATGGAGTACGGGGTTTACCCATATTCCTTTGGGAGGGTAGCATATCTATAAAACACTACAACCTAGAAAGCGTGGGTTCCACCATCAGTGGAAAATATATAAATGTAGGACGTTCCCTCTTCCTCTGTCTAATATTTTATCAACCTTTTTTAAATGGGCTAAGTCCCTTCTTAAACAAATAGTGAACAGACCACGTCACATGATTCTGTTAGGCATTCTTGATCCATAAGCATCATTGACAATCATTCTCTGATTTGCTAAAATAATTTAAGAGACGGCCATTTGGTCATTGAGCCAGTGCTGGCTTTTTGAAAGATGTCCAATGAGTCCTACTCCCCTGATCTTTCTCCATCAACTATTTATCCAATTCCATTTGAAAGTTACTCCTGAATCAGCTTTCACTGCCTTTCTCAGGCACTGCATTCCAGATCATCACAGCTCGCTGTAAAAAATAAACTTCCTTCTTAGTTATTACCTTAAATCTGTGTCCTCTGGTTACCGACCCTCCTGCCAATGTAAACAGTTTCTTTCTTATTCACTCTACCAAAACCCTTCATAATTTTTGAACATTTCTATTAAATCTCTCCTTAACTTTCTCTGCTCTGCAAGAGAATAACCCCAGCTTCTCTCATCTCTGCACATAACTGAAATTCCTCATCACTGGCATCATTCTGATAAACCTCCTTTGTACCCTGGCCAAGGTTTGTATGCCAAACAGTGTGGACAACCAACTGCCCACCAAGAAGGGCAGGAAAACGATCGAGGTAAACACAAAGAAATAATAAAATGATAAAGGGAAAGAGGGATGATAAAGGGATAAAGCAGATGTTTTACAAGCTAATTACTCTGACCAAGGCTGAATATCAAACACTCTGCTCCAACCTTACGTCAAATGCAATTTATGTCTACTCAATGCTCCAGAGAAGGTGTTGACTTCTGGGAAGGGCTGGGATGTTCTCTCTGGAAGCCAGAAGTGCTGAGTGAATGATTCATCTCGGCCTCCTTTGGAGGTTCCCAGCATCACAGATGTCAGTCTTCAGCCAATTCGATTCACTCCATGTGATATCAAGAAACGGCTGAAGGCACTGGATGCTGCAAAGGCTATGGGCCCTGACACCATTCCGGCAATAGTACTGAAGATTTATGCTGCAGAATTTGCTGCGCCCCTAGCCAAGTTGTTCCAGTACAGCTACAACACTGGCATCTACTCAGCTATGTGGAAAATTGCCCAGGTACATTCTGTACACACATAGCAGGACAAATCCAAGCTGGCCAATTACCACGCCATTGGTATGCTCTCAGTCATCAGTAAAATGTGATGCAAGGGATCATCAACTGTGCTTCAAGTTGCACTTGCTTAGCAATAACCTGCTCACTGACGCCATATTTGGGTTCCGCCAGGGCCACTCAGCTCCTGACTTCATTACAGCCTTGGTTCAAAACATGGACAAAAGAGCTGAACTCCAGAGGTGAGGCGAGAGTGACTGCCCTTAACACCAAGGCAGCATTTGACAGAGTGTGGCATCAAGGAGCCCCAGCAAAACTGGAGTCAATGGTTGACTCTGCTGGTTGGAGTCATACCCAGCACAAAGGAAGATGGTTGCAGTTGTTAGAGGTCAGTCACCTCAGCTTCAGGACATCATTGCAGCAGTTCCTCAGGGTCGTGTCCTCAGCCCAACCATCTTCAGCTGCTTCATCAATGACCTTCCTTCCACCATAAGGTCAGAAGTGGGGATGTTCGCTGATGATTGCACAATGTTCAACACCATTCAGGACTCCTCAGATACTGAAGCAGTCCACGTCCAAATGCAGCAAGACCTGGACAATATCCAGGCTTGGGCTGACAAGTGGCAATTAACATTCACACCACACAAGTGCCAGGCAATGACCATCCTCAACAAGTGAGAATTTAAGCATTGCCTCTTAGCATTCAACGGCATTACCATCACTGAATCCCCCATTATCAAGATCCTGCAGGGTTGCCATTGACCAGACCATTGAACTGGACTAGCCATATAAATACTGTGGCAACAAGAAGTCAGAGGCTAGGAATCCTGTGTACCTCACCTCCTGACTCCCCAAAGCCTGTCCACCATCTGCAAGGCACAATTCAGGAATGTGATGGAATGCTCCCCACTTGCCTGGATGAGTGCATCTCAAGAAGCATCCAGGACAACACCATCCAGGACAAAGCAGCCGCTTGATTGGTACCACATCTACAAACATTCACTCCATCCACCACCGATGCACAGTAGCAGCAGTGTGTGTACCATCTACAGGATGCACTGCAGGAATTCACCAAGGCCCCTTAGACAGCACCTTCCAAACCCACAACCACTACCATCTAGAAGGACAAGGGCAGCAGATAGATGGGAACACCATCCCCTGTAAGTTCCCCTCCAAGTCACTCACGTCGCTGGGTCAAAATCCTGGAACACCCTCCCTAACAGCACTGTGGGTGTCCCTACACCACATGGACTGCAGCGGTTCAAGAAGGCAGCTCACCACCACCTTCTCAATGGCAATTAGGGATGGGCAATAAATGCTGGTCCAGTCAGTGACACCCACATTCCATGTACCAATTAAAATGTTGGAACTAGTCTCAACTCAGCACAGATATACTTCCTCTCTCTCTCTCTCTCATCTTATGGTGGCGCATTGCTTCTCTTTTACTCGTTTGGTTCCTCCACTGTGGTACTGGAAGGGTTCAAGTCCCACTTGAGAAACCTTAACACATAATCTAGGTCAACACCCCCCGGCATGGCACTCATCTTTCAGATGAGAAGGTAAACCAAGGGTCCATCTTGCCTCTCGGGTGGGCCTAAAGATCCCATGGCAATATTTCAAAAGAGGAGCAGAGGAATTCTACAAGCTGTCCTAGGCAACACTTATCCCCTAACCAAGTTCACTGAAACAGACAATCTGGTCCTTGGTCACATTGTAGTGTGTGGGGCCTTGCTACGTGCAGGTTAGCTGCTGCGTGTCCTACAGTACAGAAGCATTTGATAAGAGCTTTCAGACATCGGAGTCATGAAAGGCATTATGTAAATTCAAGTTTCTTTTTTGTTCCATCACATGCAGCTTATTGGTTTAAAGGGCATTCTCCAACAGGATCCTGACCCACAAAACTCAATCTGGTTTGACGTGCTAGGGAGGTTCAAAGCCCTAAAACAAAGGGAGTGAAGATAAAAAAACAAAAATCAAGTCAGGGTTCCTGCTCCTCATTATCTAGCACCTCTGGAATGACAGGTGAAGCCAGGATGGTCTTTAGCTGTGATGCCCTTTGCAGTTGAATTGCCTGCTGACACAAACAAACAAACAAAGTCTCGGTTCACACAGGAGAAATGGCCACTGGGATGAGATGCTGGTGGAATTTCAACACCTATAGAAGGGGGTGAGGCAATCATTGAAAAAGTCCACCACCAGGGGTCCTAATGAAGAAAGGGTCAGTGTCATTCACATATGTAACAAAATGCTTCCCACTGCTTCCTCCTCAACCAATATTACTGGAAAAATAATCAGACACACAAGACACATGCATAAAAGGAGCCTCTAGTGGAAATGAAACTAAAGGTTAACTCTACCACAAAAAAGAGTAAGTGAGCAGTTTTTGTTCTGCATCTCTGCAGCCCCCATGGTTGTTTCAGTAACATGGGGAGCTCCCTTCCTATCGGGGAAGGCAAGACATTTCTACTAAACATGCAGGAATCACGTAACAAGTGTGTGGGCGTGTGTGACTAGATGGGGCTGTTGCAAACAAGGCAAATCCCCCAGGTAAAACAGCAATACAGAGACGGTGCAGAAACTTGGCATGTATTACCTCGAAACATGCAAAATTGAGGGGTGATCGGAGTTTTTTTTTAAATATATAAATGATTTGATTAGATAGGCTTAGAGAAACTACTTGCTCTGATAGGAGATGAAGAACAAAAAGGTGACAGGATTAAAATTCAAGCCCAAAGATTGAGGAGGGAAAACAGGAAGTATTTCTTTGCACAAAGGACAGTAGAAATGCTCTCCTCAAAAAAGTCTGGGCCACTGAAGCTTTCAACAGTGAGGCTGTCCGATTTTTGTTGGGTAGGGGGATCAAGGGATATGGAACTAAGGCAGGTTTATGGAATTGAGGCACAATTCGCCATAATGTCACTGAGGGATGAATGGCCTCCTTCAGTTCCTGCATACCCTAGTTAACAATAAATAAGCCAGCGATCTGGTAACAGGCCTGTGTGTCATCTGCCTCTCACTAACCTGTTCCAAGCTAAATCATTTCAATTTCCCCCAAAATCCCGAGGATGCTTAGATACAATTCTACATACACTAGCTTCATTGCTTTTGACCTGTGACCTTAGAAACCATTTCTACTGTCTGACACGAGTCTTAAAATAATATGCCCACTGCCCTTTGTAGGAAAGGGGGAGGGGGGCATTCAGCTAACCCCTTGAGCCTGTTCTGCCATTCAATTTTTCTTTTCTTTAATAGAACGTGGCATCATTGGCAAAATCAACATCTTTATTGCCCATCCTTAATTGCCCTTGAGAAGGTGGTGGTGAGCTGCTTTCTTGAGCCGCTGCAGTCCATGTGATGTAGGTACACTCAGTGCTGTTAGAGTGGGAGTTCCAGGATTTTGACCCAGCCACAGTGAAGGAACGGTGATATATTTCCAAGTCAGGATGGTGAGTGACTTGGAGGGGAACTTCCAGGTGGTGGTGTTCCCATCTATCTGCTGCTTTTGTCTTTCTAGACAGTAGTGGTCGTGGGTTTGGAAGGTGCTGTCGAAGGAGCCTTGGTGAATTCCTGCAGTGCATCTTGTAGATGGTGTACACTGCTGCCACTGTACGTCAGTGGTGGAGGGAGTGAGTGTTGTGGATGTTTATGTCAAGCTTCTTGAGTGTTGTGGGAGCTGCACTCATCCAGGCAAGTGGAGAGTATTCTATCACACTCCTGACTTGTGCCTTGTAGATGGTGGACAGGCTTTGTAGAGTCAGGAGGCCACGGTAGATGGAATTTGAATTCAATTAAAACAAAAATATAGAATTAAAAAGTCTAATGATGACCATTGTCAATTGTTGTTAAAACCCATCTGGTTCACTAATGTCCTTTAAATGTCAATCGCTGGATGCTTGTGCCATCTTAACAAAGCAGCACAGGAATGTAAAATGCCATGACTGCAAAGTCCTTTAGGGAAGGAAATCTGTCCTTACCTGGTCTGGCTCCAGTCCCACAGCAATGTGGTTGACTCTTAAATGCCCTCTGAACTAGGGCAACTTAGGATGGGTAATAAATGCTGGCCTGGACAGCAACACCCCCATCCCATGAATGAATAATAAAAAAAACTATCTTCCTTTGTGCTAGGTATGACTCCAACCAGCGGAGAGTTTTCCCCCTAATTCCCATTGACTCCAGTTTTGCTAGGGCTCCTTGATGCCACACTCGGTCAAATGCTGCCTTGATGTCAAGGGCAGTCACTCTCACCTCACCTCGGGAGTTCAGCTCTTTTGTCCACATTTGGACTAAGTTTATAATGAGGTCAGGAGCCGAGTGGCCCTGGCGGAACCCAAACTGAGCGTCAGTGAGCAGGTTATTGCTGAATAAGTGTTACTTGATAGCACTGTCAACAACCCCTTCCATCACTTTGCTGGTGATCAGAGTAGACTGATGGGCCAGTAATTGGCTGGCTTGCATTTGTCCTGCTTTTTGCGCTGGGTAGATGCCTGTGTTGTAGCTACACTGGAGCAATTAGATCATGGCTGATCAGCGTTTCAACTCCATCTACCAACCTTGGTTCTATAATACTTAATACTCCTTAGTATCAAAGTAAAACTAGTAACCTCAGTTTTGAAATTTTCAATCAATCAATCTCTCTCCCACACCCTCAACATATCTGGGGAGAGAAAATTCCAGATTTCCACTCCTTTTAGAGTGAAGTGTTCTTTCTGTCATCACCCCTAGTATGACCCGTCTCTGATTTTAAGGCTCTCTGCAGCCTTATCCCCACCAGGGAAAATTGGACAAAGAGAGAGAGAGACTAGCAACTGTTTCCAGTGATCAGATTTCAGTATTCACCTCAAACAAAATTGCCAGTAGGTTAATTCCAGCTAATATGGAAGCAAGGCCCATTCTGGCATTGGCAGGCAACATACACCTGAACACAGATAAAAACAAAAAACTGCTGCGGATGCTAGAAATCCAAAACAAAAACAGAATTACCTGGAAAAACTCAGCAGGTCTGGCAGCATCGGCGGAGAAGAAAAGAGTTGACGTTTCGAGTCCTCATGACCCTTCAGCAGAACTGAGTGAAGTTAGGAGAGGGGTGAAATATAAGCTGGTTTAAGGAATGTTCCACATACCCCATAAAGAGACAGGCATAGCTGGGGCCCATGCGGGTACCCATAGCCACACCTTTTATTTGGAGGAAGTGAGAGGAGTTTAAGGAGAAATTGTTCAGTGTGAGAACAAGTTCAGCCAGCCGGAGGAGAGTAGTGGTGGATGGGGATTGTTGGGGCCTCTGTTCAAGGAAGAAGCTAAGGGCCCTCAGACCATCCTGGTGGGGGATGGAGGTGTAGAGGGATTGGACGTCCATGGTGAAGAGGAAGCGGTTGGGGCCAGGGAACTGGAAATCGTTGATGTGACGTAAGGTGTCAGAGGAATCACGGATGTAGGTGGGAAGGGACTGGACAAGGGGAGAGAGAAGGGAGTCAAGATAACGAGAAATGAGTTCTGTGGGGCAGGAACAGGCTGACATGTCAGTCTGCTGGGACAGTTCTGTTTGTGGATTTTGGGTAGGAGGTAGAAGCGGGCCGTCCGAGGTTGGGCGACTATCAGGTTGGAAGCTGTGGGAGGAAGATCTCCAGAGGAGATGAGGTCAGTGACAGTCCTGGAAACAATGGCTTGATGTTCAGTGGTGGGGTCATGGTCCAGGGAGAGGTAGGAGACCTCACCAGACCTGCTGAGTTTTTCCAGGTAATTCTGTTTTTGTTTTACACCTGAACACTAGTTACCTCCCAACATCAATTGCCCTGTGTACCTCTGGTCAAATAACAAGAGAGAGGTTTGTACAATACAGTCATGTTCCTGTGGAGGACAGAGATCGCTGCTTCCAATACATTCGGCTTAATTTTCCATTAAAGTTCAGTTTCTAACCCCAACCAGAAAGACAACAGGCAAAGTCCATTGAGTGAACAGCACAGAAACAAGCCATTGCCATTGCTTATGCTCCACATGAGCCTCCTTCCAATTTATTTCATCAGCATATGTTTCCATTTCTTTCTCTGTCATATGTTTATCCAGCTTTCTTTTGAAAAGCTATCTACACACTAATAGACTCAGTTACTTGTGGCAACAATATCCACATTCTCATCATTCCCTGGCTAAAGAACCTGCTCCCGAAGTTCCACACTGGATTTATTACTGATTATTCGATATTTATGGCCTCAAGTTTTGGACTCTCCTACTTCTCTACATTCATCCAAAACACTGCAGCAACTTCACCTGCAGATGATACAAATTTACTTTCCATAATGCTTTGACACAGGGTGGTATGGTTCCAGTCTCTGCACGCTGGGCTGTAACATAAATAGGGCGACTGTCATGAACATAGTGACTTATAGCCATGCATTTTACAAAAGCTTCACAGAAACTGTAACCCACCCCCACCTCTCCAGCTTTGCAGTCATGCCAGGCTACATTTCTGTGTTGCTTTGTTAAGATGACACAAAAAGAGAGAATGCTGCGGAGCATTAAGATGATTCTTCAAGAGTTAGAACTCTATCTCAATCCTACTGTCATTAGTCAGGTCTTCAAGACTAGCCCTCAGGCTGAACTGACAAGCGAAAGGCCTTCTGGAGGACTGGTGCTTTCTTCCTGTCTGGCTCACCGCATCCACATCTGCCTGTATCTATTATTATCTTTCATAACAAGGCCCCTTGGAAACGGCCACACACACAACTGCCAAAATACAAAAAGGAACACCACATGTCAATGCCCTGTCCTGAATATTTGGCTTGTCTGCACCACAATGCTACGGGGGTGCCAAGGATTAGGAGAGATTGTGACTCAGCACATAATTTACAGACAGACAGACAATCATTTGCTTTGTTAACTGAAAAAGAAGAATGACTTTTTAATCTGGGAAAGGACTAAAGGTTGAAATGTTACAAGATTCTGTGCCACATGGGATTTTACAGGCAGCAAGCAGCCTATGGGGACATCACAGTCACATTGCCCAAGAATGCCAGAATGTTCTATCCATTGATTTGGGCAGAAAACTCCTAATTCTCCAATATGTTGCCTGCACAAGATTTTGGAAAATTCAACCCAAAATATACACAGGTTGTTTTCACCGAATGCCTCAATGCTGGTTAGGATACAGTTTCACAGGTACAGTTTGCTCTCCTGTGCTCCAACCAGATGATCCTTTCATGTATGAAGCTACACTGAGGTCAACAGCATATTCAGTCATGAGGGGAACTATAGTGAACCCAGTCTCTTAGCTAACATCCAGTCAGGTCACTGGATAACAGTAACCCCAACTGATTTTCTTTCCCTTCAGGCCTCATCGTCTTTTCAGCTAAAGGAGTGGGATCAGATAACCCAGCGCAGGCCAAGAGTTGCTGCTGGTCCCCATGACTGACACCAATTCATCAATCTAAGATTTTCTGGATGATGATGTGTCAAATCAGAGCTTTCCCTGGCACTCAGATGGTTCAGACTATTCAAACACCTGAACAAACAAATCTATCAGTGCTGGTGTTCATGGTCACTCCTTCATGCACTAATGGCTTACCCAAAGATATTCTGCTGGATATCACCCAACCACACACAGACAGCCCCATACACTCAACACACACACTCAACCTCCCAATGCAGTGCCCCTTGTGCTCAACTCAAGCACAGAACCCCTTGCAAGCTATTTTTAAAAAAAAATAAAACAGCATCTATTTCAAGATCACAGGAACCAGCACCATTACACGAGGTAGAAAAGTTAACGTTATAGCAAGGAACATATGTGCTGACTTGGTATCTGGGTCACATCATTGATACTGTTCCTAGAACCACTGCTGTCTCATGGGGGGTAGCAAGGGGGGGTGGTTGGTTAATTGCCAGAGCTTTGTGATGTGGGCAGATCAAGATCATGTCCAGTCCAATGTATTTTTAATGAGTCTACAGCTGGAATTGCTGTGGTCAATGAAACATCTCTTCCCTTCTGTACTAGTCAGTGTGTGACATCAAAGGATTAACTTGGCAATTTTTGTTAAACTACGTTTGAGAACCCATAGCCCAGGCTGGGAGAGAGGGTGGCGGGGCGGGGGGAAAAGAGAGTGGGGGGGCGCAAGAGATAGAAAGAAAAGAGACACAGAGACAGAAGGAGAGAGAGAGAGAAGCAGCTATGGGGAAAATGAATCATTCATCTGACAAGTCAGGGGTTCTAGCTTAAATGTTAGTGCTGGGTAAGGGCGGTTTTCTTTTATGCAAATTAACTCAAACATACCATTGCATTATCTATACAAAATATATTGTGACTAAGTGATGAGTGGCCAGGACCTTCCTGATCATTCAAGTACGTCAGGGAGCAGCTCACCGGTTTCAGAAATGGCTTCTGGTTCCGGCGATGCAAGATGCACTAGGACCAGAAGTTTCTTCTACTCTTCCAGGTCCAATGAGCTCCCTGTGTCCAGCAGATCCTGGGAAGCACCTTCCCAAAATAAAACAGTGAGGGCAATTTGGAGAGTTTGGAAATCCTGGGGAAAAGATGGGAGAGATGCCCTTTCACGCCTCATTAAGTCATTGGCCTTGAAAACTGATTACACAGCAATCAGGGGACAGGACTTGGACGAAATGGTGAAAAACACCCAGAAAAAACAAACGAAAGAAAATGGCTTCCATTCTGCTCTTGCCCCAAGGTATACTCCACTTAAATGTAGCTCAACGAGGAACAATTGCAGCTCAGTCAACATCACTTTCGGATGGAGTTATTCCCTTGGACATCTTTTGCTCTCAAATCTACTTAGTGCATGAACTGGTGCACAGGCCACAGTCTGTCACATTCAATTTAAAAAAAAATTATAGTCAGAACTAGAGAAGCTGCAAGGCACTGATTAGAACATCCACCATCCCAGAACACAAAGTGGCACAAGGGAATATTGCACTTCTTTTGGTGAATTCTGTTTGAAGGAAGAGACATGAAAAGAAAGAACTTGCATTTATATAGCACCTTTGATGACTTCAGGGTGTCCCTACTCCTGAAGTTTAGACAATGCTGTAACATAGAAAACACATTCATTTGCACACAGCAGGTGCCCATGAATTGCAATGAATAAAAGCCAGATCATCTGTGTTAAAGATGTTGGTTGTGGGATACATATTGGCCAGGACACTGGGGAGAACTCCCCTGCTCTTCTACAAAATAGTGCCTTTGGATTTTATATGTCCACCCTGAGAGGGGAATGTCTCATCCGAAAAGGCAAACTATCTCCGACTGTGTAATACTCCCTCAATCCTGCAGTGTTAGGAAATAGAGATAGTTCAAGTTAGTTATATTGGCATTTGTGGGTATTAGGAATCAGGTTTAGCTTTAAAGTTTAAGTTTGATTTGTATTTCTGTAACCGTGTGTTAAGAAAAGGTCAAGTTGAGTTTTAGTTTCACTTTAAAAAGGTGGCTACATTTCTAATGAGTTTACAACAAAAAAGTAGTAAAGCAAGCACAAGAGTAGAAAAACTGGGCTGTTGCTTATAGGGGTCCAGGGAGACAGGTCCCTCCCACAGACACGCACAGAAGGAACTAGAAACAGCAATTTGATTAGGGAGCTGTTTTGAGTTCAGTTGGTTTTGAAGACAGCTGCCAAACAGAAGCAACCTGAAAAGGTGCAGATAGCCAGTCCAAGCCAAAGCTGGTTAAAAGTTGAGAGAGACTGGAACAAAGGGACAGATAACAGGTTCCAAGCTAAAGAAGGTGGTCCCCAAATCCAGGGGAGTGGAACAGGAGGAAGTCCCAAGCAGACCTTCTAGTCCAAGAAAGAACAGGAACCTGGAAAAGATCTTGTTAAGTGAAGTTAAGATTGAGAGGCAGAGAAAGGCTCCAGGCTCCAAGCTGCAAGGAGCAAAGTCAAAATGATGTAAAAGCTTGTGAGGAGTCAGAAGGCCCAAAGAGGCAATTGAAGGTCTGTAACTCCTTGCTATGGGCATGTGAAGCAGTGGTGTACTGTTAACAGCTGAGCCGGTGAGAGAGAATGCGTGGAAGAAAGCTTGAATGCATGTGGTGACCCAGGGGAGAGGAACCTTGGAAGGAGAGTTCAAAACCCTGGAGGTGAACCCTTGCGGAAGGCGTCTGAGAGAAAGAGTCAGTTTAGGAAAAGATTCCAAGGTGAGTTCTTGGCAAGTGGAGATTGGAAACCCTCGTGTGAAAGACGGAGTTCAGTGAGACTGGTTGCCTCACGCTGTAATAAGTGTCTGGGGGGAGTCAAGGAGAGATCCATAGCATCTGTCACTTGGTTTCAGAGTGTGGGGTGTCTGACCACAGGGAGCCATAGGTGTACATGGACTGTGTACTTACTGTGAACATGAGAGTATAAGATAGCTTTTGTAACTTGTGTTATCCTTACAAATCTGTATACATCTGTAAAGATATAATTGTGGGTGAAGGAGTATTGTAAGAAAGTTCATCTTTTCTTGTTTAATGTTTTATGCTTTTGTTAAAAGTTCATTAGCTGACTCTGGTGACTCTGTTCAGTAGCCCCTCTCTACATATCTAAGCAAACAAACAAAAAGTTAGGATCCATCAAGCTGGGTTCCACCCTGGGATCTAGCTTGTCCAGTGGTAACCTTATTTGGGACCATAGCAACAGGATGTGCCAGCTTCAGTTTTCTGTTGCAGTGCATGAATGGGACTTGAACCAACAGCCTTCTGGGTCAGGAAGAGAGAGGGTGATACCAACTGAGCCAAGGTTATCACAGTTAAAGCAGCAGATTGATACCAATGCCATTTTAAGCACCAATGTCTCCCAGATCTGACATACATCAGGGTTAGATGTAAAAAAGTTAATTTTTACAAAGGAATAACTATTTCTCTGACAAACAGGCCATTGAATCTGTTCCCCTCTCCACATGAAAGAAGTAGTAGTGGTGGATGTTCTAATCAGTGCCTAGTTTGGACTATAAATTTTTTTTTAATTGAATGTGACAGACTGTAGCCTGTGCACCAGTTCATGTACTAAGTAGATTTAAGAGTTTCTCTCTCCACATGAAGCTGCCTGACCTGCTGAGTATTTCCAGCATTTTCTGCTTTTATTACAGATTTCCAGCATCCATAATATTTTGCTATTGTTCCCTTTCTCTTAACCATTTCACATCTTCAAGATGCTTCAGAGTGCTTGACGAACAATGTACTCAAAATGTAGTCACTGTTGAATATAGATGCTTAATATATTCGGTCTGTCCGCAAGCATGACCCAGACCTCCCTGTCGCTTGCCATTTCAACACACCACCCTGCTCTCATGCCCACATGTCCGTCCTTGGCCTGCTGCATTGTTCCAGTGAAGCTCAACGCAAACTGGAGGAACAGCACCTCATCTTCCGACTAGGCACTTTACAGCCTTCCGGACTGAATACTGAGTTCAACAATTTCAGATCATGAACTCTCTCCTCCATCCCCACCCCCTTTCCGATCCCCCTTTTTCCAATAATTTATAATATTTAAAAAAATATATTTTTCTTTTCCCACCTATTTTTAAAATTTATTTCGATCTATTGTTCTATCTCCACCTTTTAGCCCATTTTGATCCCTTCCCCCCCACCCCACCCCGACTAGGGCCATCTGCCACTAGCTTGTCCTGCTTGCTACCCTTAATGTCCCCATTAGCACATTCCTTAGATAACATCACCACCGTCAACACCCCTTTGTCATTCTGATTATGACAACTTTGGAAATCTTGTCTTTGCCTCCACCTATCACTGGTCCCCTATCCAACTCTACCTGTCCCACCCCCCCCCCCCCCCTCTCCCCTCTACCAGCTTATACTTTGCCTCATTTCTCTATTTCCTTAGTGCTGATGAAGAGTCATTCGGACTCGAAACGTCAACTGTGCTCCTCTCCGCAGATGCTGTCAGACCTGTTGAGTTTTTCCAGGTATTTTTGTTTTTGTTTCAGATTTCCAGCATCCGCAGTATTTTAATATATAAATATTCCAAACAAAGAAACATGGGCTATTCAATCCAACCAGTTTGGGCAAGTATTTATACTCCACTCAGACAGTCACCCAAAACCCATGTGCCCATCCTAATCCTATAGTCCTTTATTGAAATGCATTTCTCTTCAAGAGTTGCCAACTCTCCAGGGTTGCCCTGGAGTCACCGGGAATTAAATACTAATTCTCCAGGGCACTGCTGTGAACAAAACCTCGGAGAAACTCAAATGTTAAATTAAATGGGTGTTGCTTTTCCCCACATTAAAGTATTTTTTGAATACTTTGGTTTGCTAGTTATAAAAATATTGGTGGACGGAGATGCGGAAGAAAAGCTATGTGATTGCCAGTGAAGAATCAGCCAATGGGGAGCCGATTTGGTTATGGAGGAAGGCAGGACACCATGAAGAGGGACAAGCTGGGCAACGATTGATGGGAGAGTCATGGCAGGTTTTCAATCACCTCTAACTCCTGCCTTCCTTGTTCATCCTTCAAGGCAAAGATCCACATTCATCATCTGCGGCGTTTGGTAGGGTTCCGGTGGGCATGTAGGTGACTTCCAAGGCTGGAAGTTCTGCTGTGGATAGGGCAGGATATGCATCTCCGCCATTGGTCCACCACAACTGCTCCCTTCATGTTACTCCTTCCCAAGCCAAGTGAAAAGCAAACGGACTCTTTGTTGTGCAAATGGATGACTCTCAATTTCAGTCAAATGATCCATTTTCCTCCATCTCCAATGTGTTTTTTTTCCCCCTAAACATTTCAACAGTGACTGCACTTGAAAAGTAGTTGATTGGATGTAAAAGCATTAGGACATAAAGCATTAGGACATAACCAATTAGGGAAGTGTTTGAAGAACATAACACACACTTTAAAACAGGAATAAACGTCCAAATGGTTTCTTTCCAAGATTACTTGCAATACCGTGTTAGAGATCAAATCTTCAATTCCTGGAGACTCCAGGATGATCTCAACATGGTACACCATCTAATCTTTTCACTTACCTTTATCCTTTTGTAAATGTTTGAGGAGGATTTCTTCATTAAAGATGCTATTGCAAAAGTAGCTTGTCACAGCTTGTGCAATAGTTTGGCAGGCTTACTGGAATCAGCCTCATGCTACCACAGTACTGAGTTAAATCCATGGTCTCTCTAGATAAATATTTATTCTTGCTACACACTTCTGGGGAATACACATCTGAATCTCTAACATAAAAAGACAAGGCTATTTGCACGCAGATTATTAGAGAAACAAAATACTGTTTCCCATTTTCAGCAGCTCGGGCTTTTCTGAGTAAATTTCATGTCAAACAGCAAAATACAAGCTGTTGTCACAACCTGTTCCAGCAATTCACACTTTGGCATTAAAGGGCTGTCCATAATTACCATCTTTGTTCACAACAGGATAAAGTGTACACCCTCTAGAAAAGTGCCGCCATGTGAGAGGTCATGGCACTTACTCAAAGCGGTTGAGTTCTCCCATGCCCTGGGGTAAAATTTATCCTTCAACCAATAATTGCCAAAACAGATGATCTGGCCATTTACCACATTGCTGCTGGTGGGAGCTTGCTGTGTCCTGATTGGCTGTTTGATTCCTATACTTCTCCACTTCAAAAAAATGCTTCATCGACTGTAAAACACTTTGGGATGTCCTGTGGTATTGAAAAGTGCTATATAAATGCAAGTTCTTGATATTCCCCCCCCCTCCCCCTCCCTCCCCCCCAAGAGAGGAGGGAGGTGTTGACAAGAAAGAAAGACTCTTGCAGATTTTTGGTATGCCAAAGCTTATCTTGGCGTAACTTAATGAAAATACATGGGTAGAGGGTGAGGGTCACTGAACACGCAGTAGCAGTGTTGTCACTTTGGGGTTTAATAAGAGGTGGGCGTCAGTGTTCACGTCCTCGCTTCTGCTCCCTTTTCTGTCTGAAGTCAATGTGTATTTACAGACGGCACGCCAGGAATTCAGCAACACAGAAACCGGGAGGAGAGGGGTGGGGACAGTGGGGAATGGGCTCTGGTGAAGTCTGGTACACAATACAAACAGGATGCACAGCTCAGAGTCTGAAACCAGCTCAATAGATTAAGGAAGTTGGATCGGCAATACTGTTCCTGAATTAGCAAGACGGCAGGGGAGGGGAGGGGGTGTGGGGGTAGCAAACGGAAAACGGTAACTCACTGCTGACATATTTTAAAACGTCACGTTTGCAGCAAGTACTAAAGCCAAATGAAAAGACAAAAGAAATAATTTGAACCTGCGCCTACACTTTAAACACTTGTTTTGCAAATTATTATACTTGAACCCTGAAATCACTCTGAACAATTTGCATTTATATAGCACCTTTAACGTAGTGAAATGTCACAAGGTGCTTTACAACAACTTCTATTTATACTGCGCCTTTAATTGAATGAAATGTCCCCAAGGCACTTTACAGGCACATTCCAAAACAAAAATCTCCAGCTGCCTTTCCCCAAGCGGCCATTCTTCACGTGAGCCGAGGGTGAGAGCTTCAGCAGGATATTCCACTGCAGGGGCAGCACCACAAGTCGAGCCGGAGTCTGCCCCTCTCCCACACACAGGGAAAACCCCAATGGCAAAAAGTTGTATTCATTTGGGCCTTTAATGTAGTCAAATGTCCCGAGGTGTTTCACAATTGAATTAAATGACTCAAAAAAAAAAAGAATGTGCCACATGAGATATTAGGATGGTCAACCAAACACTTAGTCTGAGGAGGCGGGTAAAAACGTGAGCAAGTGAACCATCTCCCAGTGGGTATAAATCCACTGAACAGCTCATACATTTGGCATAAAATCTGCGGTAGCCAGGAAAATACACAGAAAATGTCACATTAGCACAGATAGGTGGCTGGTGTCACACCCAGTACAGGCATGAAGGTATTGCAAATTTTAAAGCTATCATTTTTGTTAAAAAAAACCGACACCAAAAGCTTAAGATAGCTGCAGCACACCATGTGACTTATTTGACATTTGAACTGTTAGACAGAGTCTGCAGCCAATACCTGATTAAATACGGAACTGAGTGAAGGAACCTCTCAGTCACTTGAGAAATTCGTACATCTCATTGCTTAAGAATGGTCCAAAACTTACAGATGATTGGGTTTGCAGTCAACTCGTCTCCACGTTTCACTGTGGACAACAGACATTGAACTCCACTGGTGGTAGAGGAATATGAAATAACCCCAATCGACCTTTCACTGTGTTTGGACGTGGAGCCATCACAATACAAAGAACTTGGACGTCTCAAAGCGTGAAAGGCTCCAACACAGGACGTGTATCATCCCAACCCACCACCTTTTTTTGTAAAAATGACTTTGGGCTCATCACAGGTCACAAAGTTAAAACAGCCATGTTGATTATCTGTTCTTTTTTCTAACAACAGAAGCTATTCTAATTAGGAAACACCATGACATGCACCATTGAAACACCACTGAAAAGCCATCAAGACAACCACACAGCCAAGGTAAAGTGGGAGAATGATTCTCCCCTAACCTGTTCCATCTTCAAGTTCACCTGAGAGCCAGCCTTCTGGCAATTCAACTACAAGAAGCCTCACAGCTTACTGAGAATTCTGCGCTTTACAAGACCTCCACTCCAGCTAAAGCATCAATTCATCTAAGAAACTACAGGCCAGTTACAAAATAGACTGCAATAAATACTACTTGTAACCATATTGCTTTTTTTTCCTTCATCTGTATTTAATTTTTGTATGTATGGTGGTCGTGTGTGTGTGTGTGAGAGAGACATCACTTTAAACCTGTGGGGTAAGTATGTGATAAAAAAATAATCTTTGTTTTTAAAGTCACAAAAAAGCTTGCTGCTGGAAACTTTTAAAACTGGGACAAGTCACTCCGAGGGTAAGAAAACACAACGACCTTGCACAAAAACACACTTTGACCACAGATAACAATAAAACACAAATTCTGTTTGTGACACTGATAAGCATTCCACTGGAGAGGAGGAGAGAGCAGGCTGCTTTACTTTGCTCCTGCTGCTATATATTATATAACATCAGGAGCTGATATTATACCTTACCTGGAACTGAAAGTTTGTGATCACAACTAACTGACTCTTAAATCACCCAATTAATGATGCTTGACTGTGCATTAAACTACCTTTTAATTCCATCTCCAATAATTTAATGACTAATAAATGAAAGCATTAAAAAGAAAATGAAAAAAAAAATCACAATGCTTTTTTTTAAAAAATAAAATGATCCCTATAATTTTTCTCCAGGTTTTGCTGACAGCTGTGTCCTGGACAATCCTGGATATTTGGCAATCCCATTTGTAACATGCAACTTCTTTATTCTCTATTTATGGTGTGAATTTATGAAGATCAAAGTACCTTTTTTAAAAAATGGTAATTTGCATCTCTCCCGCTTTGTCAAATATTTCTGGATCTGTATTTAAATGTGACACAAACAAATCATTAAACTTCAGGACTTATTTGCTAAATCCCCCTCCAAATTTGAATAATCTGGTCCTTAAAAAAAAATACTTTATTTACAAAAAAATATTCACGTAAGCAACAGATTCACCTTTGCCTGGGGGCGATAATCTCTCTTTCTTCATTCTTCTCTTATTTTCAGAGATCTTTAGTCTTTCCTAATAAGTAGTTCCTCCATCTGCTTTCTTGGTGTTAAATTATCACATTTCCCTCCCGCTTTGGTTGTTATTGTTGGTTTGGAATACACAATTAGCCAAATTTCAAGAAATCTACATTAGCTGCGCATATGATGTCCAAATAAACGTTCTGTCAATGCTTATATGCATTACTTTTACAATCTACAAGAAAGACTTCCATTTATATAGCACCATTCATGACATTTTAAACACTTCACAGCCAATAAAGTTTTCATATAATGCAAGGAACATGGAAGCCAATTTGCACACAGCAAGCTCCCAAAAACAGCCATGAGGTATGATCAAATCTTTGTAATGGCACCATGTGATTTATTTATTTAATTTTGCACCCAGGCAGAGCCTTGGTTTAGCATCACACCCAAAAAAAAAAGCTGCACCTCATCCACTGCAGCATTCTTTCAGCACCGTACTGAAGTCTTAACTTGGATTTTGTGCAGAGGTCTCTGGAATTGGAGTTGAACCCACTATCTTTAGGCTCCGAGGCAAGAGTGCTACCCACCGAGCCACAGCTGACACCTGAAACTGCTGCACAGCGGTCCATGTCGCCAAAGTCACAATGGTGTTAAATTACTGTGAATTAATTGTGCCGTTGGTTGCTGAGAAACACAAGTTAATGCTGCAGTTCCAAAACTTTCACTTTTCTCAAGGGATGAAAATGATGTCTGACAGCTAAAAGGTGGTTCACACACAGCCTTAGAAAAAAGGCTAGAGAGGATCTAATTCACATGCAGAACATTCTGAAAATACACAGGCTTCTCAGCAGCTCCAAAGGTGGTCACCATTTTAGATGCATATTCCCCATCAGAACCATTCCTGATTTTGACAGTGATCTGAATCCAAATGTTTACGTACCTTTACTCGTTACCACAACAAGTTGCATTTTCATAACACCTTTAAACAAACTAAAGTGTCCTAAGGTGCTCCACATCAGCGTGATCAGACAGCGCCTAGGCAGCTGAAGGCACAGTTGCCAATAGTGGTGTGATCAAAAATCGGGGATGCGCAAGAGGCCAGAATTGGAACAATGCAGAGATCCCAGAGGGTTGTAGGAGGTTAGAGATCGGAAGGGGCAAAGCCATGGAAAATCTGAGAACAAGGATAAAAACTTCAAAATTACAGATACGTGATCAGCTTTTACCTTTTTATTTAAGAATGTAAAACAATTTCTTTTTCACTGCAGCTGTGGAGTGTCAATTTAGGACTGTTAAATCTATAACACACATTTCTAATACTTCTCAAATCTTTCATTCAACATGTTGAAGCTACCTATCCAGAGGCTAAGACAGGATTGTTACCATGGTAACAGTTAGTGTATTATATGCTGTGTATTATATAGTTTGTTAAATAACAGATTCCCAATGGTAGCCCATTCAATAGAATCTATTCTTATATTTATCACTGGCATATGTCCATCGTTATTCAACTGATGGCAATTATACCATTATATAGACGATAATTCAATTTATAAAAAGTGGTAGGTAGTTCAACAAGGACTCATCATTTTTAAAGCTGTTTTTTTTTGATTAAACAAATATTTTCAATTCTGTTGTTTTGCTGCTGGGAAGTAAAACGAGTCACTGATGTCAGAGCAATGGAAACAGGATTTCCAGCGCTCAGCAACAGTCTCAGCTTTGTACCGCTTTGCACTGCTTCTATTTTGCGCACCTCACTTTAAACAACTTCCTCACCAGCTTTCACATATTGACACAGACACCCCAACAATTACAAAACAAAATTATTTTCTGTGTCTCAGAGTATCAGCATGAGAAAGAACCGGTTAGATGGAGCAGGAAGGCCAAAGTTTCTATACGTAAAATGTTGAGTATTGCTAGAAAAAAAAAGAGACATTTTGTTGAAACTTTTCATCCTGCACTCATCAGGACGATCACAGGAATACCAATGCGAGACTATTCCGCCATCTAATGAGATTGTGGCTGATTTGTGACCTAACTCCATATAACCTCCTCTGTTCCATATACCCTGGTGCCATTCAGCTGTTCAAAACTGTTCCGCCATTCAATTAGATCATGGCTGATCTCTGCATTACACCCCTAGCCAATTAAAAAAAAATCTATCAATTTCAGTCTTAACGTGTTAACTGACCAAACATCCCCTCAGTCTTTGGGGCAAAAGAGGATTCCAAATTCCCAGAACTCGTGTGTTTAAAAAGTGCCTCCTGATTTCATTTCCAAATGATCTAGCTCTATTCTTAAGATTGTGCCCCCCATATCCTGGACTGCCCTACCATGGGAATGTGTTTCTCTGTGCCTACCCTACTCAATCTCGATCATATTAAATATTGCGATTAGATCATCTCTCAATCTTCTAAACTGAAAAAAATACAAGCCTATTCAATGCAATTTGGCCTCAATTTCAACCTTTTACTGGATCACAGAATCTTACAGCACTGAGGGAGGCCATTCAGCCCATCTCATCTCTGTTGGCAATTTGAATGACCTAACCAATTAGTCCCATACTCTAGCTTTTCCCCCCATAACTCTGCTAATTTGTCCTCTTCAAGCACACGTCCAATTGCCTTTGAAATCTATGGAATTGATTCCAGCAATCTTTGAGCTTGTGATCACGACACCCCAGTGTGTGGAAATTCTCATTACCCCTCCAGTTCTTTAGCCAAACTTTTTAAATCTATGGCTGGTATCATTCTGGTGAATCTGTTGCAACCATTCCAAGGCCAGTAAATCCTTTGTGAGGTGCAATGCCCAGAACTGAACACAGTACTCTGAATAGCATCTGACTAAGGCTCTATCCTGCAGCCCCATTGAGATAAAAGCTTACATTCCATGAATCTTTCTGAGTGCTGTTTTGTTCAGGTATTAATGAGTCTCAATAACATCAAACTTGGTTTACAACCCTCCATCCTGTTCCAAGTCCAAAGTCAAAATAACAAATTTAGGGGCCATGTTCCCCTCAAGTGGAGATCCAAAACATTAAATATTTCACATGGAATTATATAAATCACTGGAGGAGGCCATTCAGCCCATCATTCCAAAAGTCTGATAAACCGGTTGTTCATTGCTATCATTCTGATTTGATGCTCAGATTTAGTCCAGTATTTGCAGTTCTCCCTCTTCATTCCCAAAATCACCACTGGTATTTTTTTTTGTGCTCGTTAATTTATTAGGTTAGTTTGACTTGGTTTTGGGCTTGCAGCATTGTTGACGTTTGATGCCATTCACGCTGAAGGTTTCAAATAGAGCTGGCATTTCTTTGCTGCAATTAATGTGTAATCGAGCGCCAGAAAGTTCTACTGCCCGTGCATGTATTAAGAATATTAATGCTTTCATGAAGATACATCAATGGTTTCACTGCAATGTCTGTGATTCTATGAAATGCAAACCACTTGATTCACGAAAAAAAATGCAGCAATACACAATTATAGATTTTACGCTGCTAACCTTGGGTCTGGTGAGTAGCATTTTGAGCCGTATATTGCTGGGGTAAAGTACAGAAAAGATGAGCGCTAGGAGCAGTTTAAAACACTGCATTAACAATATCATAGGAGCACTGGTTTAGGTGCAATCTTTCCAATAGGGTCTTAGTGCCTGTTAAGTGAGGTCACAAATGCACATCACTTACAGAAGCAAAAAGAACTCTCATTTCTAGAGTCTATTTGGTGACCTCAGAATGTTCCAAAGTGCTATACAGCTAATTAAATATTGTCACTGTTGTAGTGTAGGAAACGCAGCTGCCAATTTGCACACAGCAAGTTATCACAAACAAACATCACCATAAAAATGATCAAGTCATCTGATTTTAAGCGGTTGGTTTAAAGATGAATATCAGCCAGAGACCAGGGAAAACTCCCCTGTTTTTCTTCAGAATCGTGCTGGGGATCTTTTGAGGTCCACCTGAAGGAGCAGATAGGACTTTGGTTGAAAGTTGCATCCGAAAGAGGGCTCCTCCGACAGTGTAGCGCTCCCTCAGTATCACACAGGCAGTGTCAGCCTGGATTTTGTGCTCAAGCCTCCAAGAGTGGGACTTGAACCCAGAACCTTCAGAGTCGGAAGGTGAGAGTGCTACCCACTGAGACACAGCTGACACATAAGAAGTGCATATGTGGCCCGTGTTAACACTCCTCGATTTCGCCTAGGTTGGCACAGTGGTGATAAGGGAAGCGAACTCCTATTCTTTATCATATAATGCTTACAGCACAGAATCAGGCCATTCAGCCCATTGTGTTCATGCCAGCTCTCTGCAAGAGAACTCAGCTAGTCCCACTACCCTATCCCTTTCCTGAAAATATTTTCTTCAGATAATTTTACAATTTCCTTTTGAAAGCCACGATGAAATCTGCCTCCAGCACACTCTCGGGCAGTGCATCCTAACCACTCTGCGTGGAAAAAGTTTTCCTCATATCACCAATCTATTTAAATCGATCTCATCTGGTTCTCAACCAGATTCTGCCAATGGGAATAGTTTCACCCTATCTACTCCATCCAGACCCTGATCGAGGTTCATCTTAAATTCCTTATTGGGTGGAGGCAGTGGCATAGTGGTAATGTCACTGGGTTAGTAGCCTAAAGGCTCAAAGGGCATAGGTTCAAATCCTGCCATAGACAATGGTACAATTTAAATTCAATTAATAAATTCCTTGTTTTTGTACCCTACGCCTCTATTTATAAAGCTCAGGATCCTGTATGCTATATCAACCACTTTCTCAACCCACCCTGCCACCTTCAACAATTTCTGCCTCTGCTTCTTTGAGAATGATATCTTGAAATATTGCCTCTCCATCTATCACTTCACACAGAAAAGCAGTGGTCTTAATACAGCCCATTGGGAAGCCCCACTGTATACCATTCTCTGGTCCAAAAAAATGTTCACCCAACTTCGTATCCATACTGTCCCTGTCCCTTTTATTCAATGGGCTTCAACATTGCCGACAAGCCTATTCTGTGGCACTTTATCAAATGCCATTTGGAAGTCTATGTATATTACATCAACTGGGTTACCCTCGTCCGCCCTCTCTATTACCTGATTAAAAAAACTGAATCAAGTTAGCTAAACATAATGTTCCACTTCTCCCAGTGTCTACCCGACTGAGATCAGGAATTCACTGTATGGGAACAATAAGCTTCACACTAGGGCAATGCCTGCTGAGAGTGAGGAATCAGCTCAGCACTGAATCAGCAAGGCACAGCCCAAGATCACTGGGCTCCTGGAGTCCACCAGCAGCTTCAGGGGTGAAGCTTCACATCTCCTGTTAAGATGGAGGACACACCAATGGACAAAGTAATGAAACAAGCATACACACGTTAAAACGGAGGAGAGGTGATTGTGCTACAATTACTAAATCTGGAAAGGCCAATGAGCACATTGCAGGGAAAAAAAAATTCCTCAGAACAGAAACTCTGAATTCCAGAAGTTATGCAAGGTGTTATGTAAATGCAATTTGTTCTTTCTTAGACATAGGCAAGGACATTCGGTTTAGTTTTCTACAGAAATGAATAAGTGGACACAAACACAGATTGTAAATCACACAGAACCACAGACAGCAGGGGACAGAAGCAGATCTTGACTTCATAGAATCTTACAGCACAGAAGGAAGCCATTTGGTCCATCGTGCCTGTTCTAACTCTGAAAGAGCTATCCCATTATTCCCGCTGCTCTCTAACCTTTTTTCTCCCCCCCCTTTGTAAGTATTTATCCAATTCCCTTTTGAAAGTTACTATTAAATTAAATCTGCTTCCACCGCCCTTTCAGGCAGCACATTCCAGATCACAACTTGCTGCATTAAAATGTGTTTCCTGATCTCCCCTCTGGTTCCTTTGCCAAATTATCTGAACTGTCTTCTGGTTACTGACCATGCTGCCAGTGAAAGAGCAGCTTCTCCATATTTACTCCCCTCAAACCCCTTGCCCTGAGCCTGTGAATTTAGGGTCGTGATCCCAATTTAGCTAAAGCGGTTCTCCATTTTGAGGACAGTTATAAAAAGTAGCCCTGCAGAAACTATAGGGAGGGGGATTTGGGGGTTAGCTGGGATTCTTCAAAGCACAGTTGCAACAAAAATATATATATATTTTTTAAAAATCTTGCATCTTGGTGGAGGAAATATTGCTACAAGATTGTCAGGAGTGTCGCCCTGTGAACCAGCAAAAAAAAAACAGCCAAGTAATCTTTCCGTGGTCACGGAGCCAAAATGTTTCGGTCAGAAAATCCTGGGAGAAGGATTTTTGCCGCATTCACCTTTTCCAAAAGCGGCTTGGAGGGGGAGGGAGGGAGGAAAATGGGTTTCCATGAGTGCTTTTGGTGAGCACAGGATATCATGTTCACATTGCACCGAATGCTAACATAGCGCATTGTAATAAAAACGGAAAATGTAGGAAATACTCAGCAGGTCCTGAAAGGTTATCGACCCAAAACGTTAACTCTTTCTCTCTCTCTCTCTCTCTCCACGGGAACTGCCTGACCTGCTGAGCAATTCCAGCATTTTCTGGTCTTATTTCAGATTTCCAGCATCCGCAGTATTTTTTTTTCTGCTTTTTTTTCTCCACGGCTCATTGTAATCCGCACAAAATTCACGTGTTAGCAAAATCACCAGCATTCAAACAGGCTTTTAAAAAATGGGAGGAGGGGGGGGAGAGAGAGAGAGAGGGGGGGAGAGGGAGAGAGAGGGGGGGAGAGGGAGAGAGAGGGAGAGAGAGGGGGGGAGAGGGAGAGAGAGGGGGGGAGAGGGAGAGAGAGGGGGGGAGAGGGAGGGAGAGGGAGGGAGAGGGAGAGAGAGGGGGGGAGAGGGAGAGAGAGGGGGGGAGAGGGAGTGGGAGGAAAGACGGGGATGAATGAAACAGACACACGTCCCCTGTTGAAACTAACGCACTGGTGAAATTCACACAGCCCCGGGTGGGCGGAGGGGATGTTGCCCTCTCCCTCTCCCTCTCCCCTTAAACCATCCAGAGAGACTCCGGGTGACCGACACTAAAAACTGCAACGTAACCACTCCATCCAGTTCCAAAACAACCCGGGACAATCGCCCAGCTTCCTGACTGCAGGCCCTAGATTTCAGTGTTATTATTGTGTGTGAGAGAGGGGGAGAGGGAGAGAGAGATGGAGGAGAGGACAGAGAGAGAGAGGGAGAGGGTTAGAAAGGGGCCCGTTTAAAGCTTAAGTTTTTTTTAATATAAAAATGCAAATACGATGGGGAGATAGTGAGGCCCCGAAACATTAACTGGCATCTCCACCCCCCCCTCCCTTTTTCAGGGAGACTGGGCGTTTTCAGCCTATTCCGTATTTTGAACAGGTTTTTAGAATAGGCCATGTGACAACTCCCTTCCCAACAATGTAGCAAGACCAATGTTACCAGACAGAAACGTTACATCAAATGGAAACACAGTATCAGGGGCAGCGCCATTTGGATACAGTAACAACAGAGCCACAAAGAAACAGAGAGCAAAATAGATCCATTTGAACTCATCCAACTTACGCTCGGGCTTTAGGGAATCCCATTGATAAGAAAACCTCCAGAGTCGACCCATGTTTGACGGTCCCAGGTCGGTTCTGCCGATTCTTTCTGGGTACAACTTTGGTGTACAGCTCTTCCTTAGTAGCCATGCTGTGTGGAAATTAAAGTGCCATTCCAGAAAAAACAGTCCTCGCATCTACAGCATTCAGAGAGAGAGAGAGTCTTTCACACAAGCACAGCCCAACAGCGTAAAAAATCGACTTCCTGGTACATATACAGGAGACTAAAGTCACCCAGGCGACATTCACTTAAACCACACGGCGGTCGGAAGTCTTAACTATCGCCTCCTTAAAATATTACACAAGGGCATGCATGGAGGAGAGAGGAAACATTTCTAATGAGGTGCTGCTGTATCACTCCAGCTCTGTAAATGACTAATTTATGAATGAGCTGGGGAATAGTATAATCATCTTCCCTCCCTCCTCCCTTTTATAGCAGAGATGAGGAGAAACTTCTTTAGCCAGAGAGTGGTGAATCTATGGAATTCATTGCCACAGAAGGCTGTGGAGGCCAGGTCATTGAGTGTATTTAAGACCGAGATAGATAAGTTCTTGATTGGTAAGGGGATCAAAGGTTACGGGGAGAAGGCAGGTGAATGGGGTTGAGAAACTTATCAGCCATGATTGAATGGCAGGGCAGACTCGATGGGCCGAATGGCCTAATTTCTGCTCCTATGTCTTATGGTCTTATATGGAGCTCCCAACCCACGCTACCAGACCTGGAATTATTCTTTACGGAAAAGTTCAGGGGTATTAATTAATCATCAATCTCATGCTCAGCTAATGATTCATGAGCTGATTCTTTTTTAATAAAATACTTCCAGACCCTTTGATTTGATATTCTGGGCGGGTTTAATAACAGTGTAATTCTATGTAATAACAGTGTTTACATATACACTCTTCAATCGCTGCATTTGGGACCGAGCTGATGGAAGATGCTTGAAGAGCGGGGTTTGCAAAATGAAACCTCTGAGGCTGTGAGTTCAAGTCCCACCCCCATTAACTGGAACACAAACTCCAGCCCTGAGGGAGTGCTGCACTGCTGGAGGCGCTGTCCTTCTGATGAGATTTTAAACCGAGGCCCTGTCTACACTCTCAGGTTAATGCAATCCCATGGCACTATCTGAAGGAGAGCAAGGTAGATGCCTCTGATGTCCTCACCCATAATTATCTGTTAACAACACCTATAAACAGTTTGTGGGATCTTGATATGTGCAGATTGGCTGCTGGGTTTGCCACATTGCTACAGTCACAGCCTTTTGAAGGTGTTTGCTTTTTTATTCTTCACGGGATGTGGGCATGTCCGGCTGGCCCTAACATTTGTTACCCATCCCTAATTGCCCCTTGAGAAGGTGATGGTGAGCTGCCTTCTTGAACCGCTGCAGTCCCTGTTCACCCACAGTGCTGTTAGGGAGGGAGTTCCAGGATTTTATCCCAGTGACAGTGAAGGAACGGTGATATATTTCCAATTCAGGATGGTGTGTGGCTTGGAGGGGAACTTCCAGGTGCTGGTGTTCCCATACATCTGTTGCCCTTGTCCTTCTAGATGGTAGAGGTTGCAGGTTGGAAGGTTCTGTCAAAGGATGGCAGCTCTGAAGAAGAGTCATATGGACTCAAAACGTTAACTCTGTTTCTCTCTCCACAGATGCTGCCAGACCTGCTGAGTTTTTCTAGCATTTTCTGTTTTTGTTTCAGATTTCCAGCATCTGCGGCATTTTGCTTTTATCTGTCAAAGGAGCCTTGGTGAGTTGCTGCAGTGCATCTTGTAGATGGTACACACTGCTGCTACTGTGTGTCACTGGTGGAGGGAGTGGATGCTGAAGGTGGTGGATGTGGTGACAATCAAGTGGGCTAATTTGACCTTGATGATGTCGAGTTTCTCAAGTGTTGTGGGAGCTGCACTCATCCAGGCAAGTGGGGAGTATTCCATCACACTCCTGATTTGTGCCTTGTACATGGTGGACAGGTTTTGGGGAGTCAGCTGGTGAGTTACTCACCACAGGATTCCTAGCCTCTGACCTGCTCTTGTAGCCACAGTATTTATTTGGCTAGTCCAGTTCAGTTTCTGGTCAATGGTAACCCCCAGGATGTTGATGGTGGGGGATTCAGTGATGGTAATGCCGTTGAACATCAAGGGGAGATCCAGCTTTGAAGAAGAGTCATACAGACTCGAAACATTAGCTCTGTTTCTCTCTCAACTGATGCTGCCAGACCTGCTGAGGTTTTCCAGCATTTTCTGTTTTTAAGTTAAGGCGAGATGGTTAGATTCTCTCTTGTTGGAGATGGTCATTGCCTTGCACTTGTGTGGCATGAATATTACTTGCCACATATCATCCCAAGCCTGCCTATTGTCCAGGTCTTGTTTCATAAGGACATGGACTGCTTCTGTATCTGAGGAGTCAAGAGTGCTGAACATTGTGCAATCAACAGCGAATATTCCCACTTCTGACCTTATGATGGAAGGAAGGTCATTGATGAAGCAGCTGAAGGTGGTTGAGCCTAGGACACTATCCTGAGGAACTCCTGCAGTGATGTCCTGGAGCTGAGATGACTGACCTCCAACAACCACAACCATCTTCCTTTGTGCTGGGTATGACTCCAACCAGCAGAGAGTTTTCCCCTGATTCCCATTGACTCCAGTTTTGCTAGGGCTCCTTGATGCCACACTCGGTCAAATGCTGCCTTGATGTCAAGGGCAGCCACTCTCACCTCATCTATGGAGTTCAGCTCTTTTGTCCATGTTTGAACCAAGGCTGTAATGAGGTCAGGAGCTGAGTGGCCCTGGCGGAACCCAAACTGAGTGTCAGAGAGCAGGTTATTGCTGAGTAAGTTCGCTTGATAGCACCGTCCATGGCCCCTTCCTTCAATTTGCTGATAATCAAGAGTAGACTTACTGGCCGGTAATTGGCCAGGTTGGATCTGTCCTGCTTTTTGTGTACAGGACATACCTGAGCAATTTTCCACATTTTCACCATTATTAGCATTAGCGTTGTAGTTGTACTGGAACAGCTTGGCTAGGGGAGCGGCACGTTCTGGAGCACAAGTCTTCAATACCAATGCTGGGATGTTGTCAGGGCCCATAGCCTTTGATGTATCCGGTGCCTTCAGCCACTTCTTGATATCAGCCGGAGTGAATTGAGTTGGCTGAAGACTGGCATCTGTGATGCTGGGGACCTCCGGAGGCCGAGATGGATCATCCACTCGGCACTTCTGGCTGAAGATTGTTGCCTTGTCTTTTGCTCTGATGTGCTGAAAAGCCCCACCATTGAAGATAAGGATATTGGTGGAGCCTATATTTATTCAGCCCAGTCTAAAACGCACCCTTCAACAAAGCAGACATGGGGCTGGGACTAGACAATGGGGTTGCTCCTGGTTTTGGGCAGCTATTTATAAAAGCCTTAAAATGTAAACGGTGATGGCTAGATGGCAACAGTATGGTGCAGAATAACACCAAAAGCATGGGTTTAATCCCTGTACCAGCTGAGGTAGTTTGAGAGAGCTGCCCCATAGTAATATTATGGCATGAACCATTATTAGCATCCCTCACACAATGTCTGTATAGAGAGGGAGAAAAAATATAAACAACACAAAAATATTCCCCCTATCCCTCTCCTGCAGTTTTCTTCCTATCTCCTTGTAGATGCTAACTTGGGCTGGTGTACAGTTCTTCAGCAACACCACCACCACCCGCACCCTCCACCCTACCACATGCCTCCCCCAAGTAGCCAGGACCTGTGTTGGGTCCTCAGAGGCTCATTGACTCTCCAGCATTGTCCAGGAGTTCAAGATGAATCTCTGAGATACTGCTGTCATTAATACTCCGGAGAAACATAATAATGGCATTAATAAAAATATTCTTTTTCTTCATTTTTAAGGGAACCATTTTGTTTATGAGTTGTATAAATGTCTGTAATGAGGAATTGTGTCTCTTTGACTGACATCAGGAATCATCCGATCAGATTTGTTTTCCAATTGGCTCAGGAAAGTGAGGCACTATGAGGATGCACATGTTGAGTGGCCAAAGGTGTGAGTGTGGGGGCAGTTGACACACTTTGCTGTGATTTTGTAAATATTTCTTCATGAGAACATGCCATCTTCGATAAAACAGACATTTCATCTGGGGGTGCATTGGGAGAGGTCCTTATGTCAGTTGTATCCTTTAAGAAGGAGAGGGTGAGAGAATCAGGCCACGAGTAGAGATTGTCAGACATCTCCCAGCGCTGGATATCTGAGAGGAGGTTAAATGCGGTAAACTGGGTGTTTTTTAATGAAAATAAATGGGGTAATTTAAGAGGCTCCATTGTAAATAATCAGGTTGTCAATATTTACCATTTTTTGGGCCAGTTTTTCACCCATCCTCCTCCTCGGTTTAATCTGATACACATTATTTATGAGAGTAGATCAGGTGAGTGTTAGTAAGCTATCATAGCATGTGGTGCATCATTGCCGAGCTAGAAGGCATCACCAGACAGTAACCAGCAGCAGGAATCCTGCCTGAACTTTCCTCTCCTTACTTCAGGGTACTGAGGGCAATTGGAGCCCTTCCCTCCTCACTCCTTCCCCCAATCGCTGCTACAGCTGAGGTCAGCGCACAACACAGATTAAACCTGCAAACCCCCTGCTCAGTGACACAATCTACCCATTGTAGAGAGGCAAGAGAATCATCCTCTCTGCTCTGATTACACATTCATCAGTCCCCGTCAGTAACAGCAGTTGTTTCATGTCAGTCCAATTCAAGGTATGTGATTTATTACTGAGAGACACAATGAGGCACAAGATAAATACAAGTCTTTCTTTATTCTTTTCTCTATGTTGGTGATGTCCCTTCCAATGGTTCCTGCAGTCATACTGCCCCTTTAATGCTATTACTTATTAGCCATACTGACAAGTGCAGCAGCTGCTGCTGTTGTTTCAGTGAATGACTGAACTCTTAACACTGGACCGTCCACCATGTGCTGCTGTCCACTGCCTGCCAATTAACGCAAATCCTCATGTGGATCACCCTGTGAAACAGGTCTTTGACAGAAACTTTGCAAGTCCTTTCCCGTACAACTGTCCTAATTCTTTCTTTCTCACACACACACACACACACACACACACAAACACACACAATCATTTTCCACCCCCTTCTTGTAGAGCCTTCCATGTCTCAATGAGACTGAAGTGGGAGAAGAGGAGAAGATGACCCTTCCAGACCACAACAATTTGTGGTGTAAAAATTTATTTCCTCACCTCACATTTTGCCACTCACCTTAACTCTGTGTCTTTCTGGTTACTCTCCATCCTGCCATTGAAAGCTTCTCCTTATTTACTCCATCAAAACCCCTCATATAATTTTTCAACGGCACTATCTTAACATGGTATTAATAGGAACATAGAAACAAGAGGAGGCGATGTAGCCCCTCAAGCCTGTTCTTTTTTTTTCATTCGTTCATGGGATGTGGTCTTTGCTGGCTGGGCCAGTACTTATTGCCCATTCCCAATTGCCCTTGGGAAGGTGGTGGTGAGCTGCCTTCTTAAACTGCTGCAGTTCCAAGACAGGATGGTGTACGGCCTGGAGGGGAACTTGCAGGTGGTGGTGTTCCCATACATCTGCTGCCCTTGTCCTTTTAGGTGGTTGAAGGAGACTTGGCTCCTTTGCTGCAGCGTATCTTGTAGATGGTACACACAGTTGCCACTGCACATCGGTGGTGGAGGCAGTGAACATTCAAGGGGGTGGATGGGGTGCTGATCAAGTGGCTGCTTTTTCCTGGAAAGTGTCGAGCTTCTTGAGTGTTGTTGGAGCTGCACTCATCCAGGCAAGTGGAGGATATTCCATCATACTCCTGACTTGTGCCTTGTAGATGGTGGACAGGCTTTGGGGAGTCAGGAGGTGCAAGATTCCTAGCCTCTGACCTGCTATTGTAGCCACAGTATTTATATGGCTAGTCCAGTTCAGTTTCTGTCAATGGTAACCTCCAGGATGTTGATAATGGGGGATTCAGCGATTGTAATGCCATTGAATGTCAAGGGATGATGGGTAAATTCTCACTTGTTGGAGATGGTCATTGCCTGGCACTTGTGTACCGTGAATGTTACTTGCCACTTGTCAGCCCAAGCCTGGATATTGTCCAGATCTTGCTGCATTTGGACATGGACTGCTTCAATATCTGAAGAGTCGCGAATGGTGCTGAACATTGTGCAATCATCAGCAAACATCCCCACTTCTGACCTTATGATGGATGGAAGGTCATTGATGAAGCAGCTGAAGATGGTTGGGCCGAGGACACGACCCTGAGGAACTCCTGCAGTGACGTCATTCAATTAGACTCTGGTTGATCTGCATCTTAACTTGATACTTGGGCAGAATTGTCCGATCCGTGGCGGGTGTCATGGTGGGTGGGGGTGGGGGTGGGATTTCAGTGTGAGGGGCAGGAATCAGTTTCATGCTCATGTGAAAACACAGCCAGACCATCCGATGGTCTCTGCCATGGTGGGAACGCCAATCCTGCTGGAGGCCGGCGGGAACCCGATTTGCATCCCACTCATGGAATGCAAAGTAAACCCGGTCTGGAATTGTGCCGCCATGCCCGATTTCCCATTACGCCAGCGGTAAAACACGCCTGGAACATGTCTGGACAAGCCAGATGTGCAAAAGTTGGGACTTTACCGTTAGGGCCTTGTTCAGATTGTGGACATCCGCGGAGCAGAAGATGCTGGAGCCCTACAGCCACCGGACCCCCGAGGAACAAGTGCATCGCGTGCTGGGTGGATTCTCATGCGCATGGTTCCACCGCGAAGCAGCTCTCAGAAGTGGGAGGTCTCCATCAGCGTCTCGGGCCTGTTTCAGAACATCACGGCCCTGGCTATGGGCTGCTATGGATGATCAGCGAGGGGGCGGGAGTGGAAGATCCATTTGTGAGTGGGAGGGGTGGGGGGGGGGGTGAGGTTGGGAGGGGCAGGACAAAGGCGTCTGGTGGGGGGGAGAGGGGCTTGGTGAGGTTGGGTTGGGGGGGGGGTCCAAATATATTGGGGGACTGAGGTTGGGAGGGGGGAGGAGAAGTACAGGGGCGGAGGGTGTAACGGGGGTGAATGCAGCAAGTGGGGAGTTAGGCATAAGGGTGGAGGAAGGTGTAAAGGAGGGAGTTCAGAGGGAGGGAGGTGTCCGGGGGAAGGAGGGAGTAAGGGTGGAGGAGGGAGTAATGAGGGGGAATGTCCAGGTGAATATGCAAGGGAGGGGGTCTGTGGAGTCAATGACTGTCTCCTGGGGGAGCAAACTGAGGGTGGGCAGGGTAGGGGTGAATGGTGAGTGTGAGAGAGGGCAGTATGAGGTGGTAGGATGGGAGGATGAGGGTGCGTCGGTAATGGGAGAAGGGATGGTGAGGGTCGCTGGTGGGGATTCAGAGGCAGACATGGACCCTGGGGGTGGGAAGTCGGAGGTCGGGGAAGTCAATGTGGGTGGGGGTGGAATTCTCAGGTAGGTAGGGAATGTTCACCTGGACATCCTGGAAAGACAAGGGTTCGGGGTGGTAGGTGACAGTGGGGAGGTGGAAGGTGATGCCAGGAGGGTCAACAGTGATGGGGGAAAGAACGTGGGTGACTCTGGTGGGAAAGGACAGGGGAACTGATTCCAAACTTCACTCCGACTGTGGTTGTGAGAACGGAAAGCGAGTGGAGCCTCCTGTTGGATGAGCACTGGTGCTGCACGGGAGTGTGATCAGTGGGTGGGAGGAGATGCAGTTCGGCTCCGATAGAGAACTGGAAGAGAACCCCAGAGGCAACATTAAAAATGCTCAGGACAGTAAGATGAGTGTGATGGATGAAGAGTCTGCGTGCGTGGGAGAGTGCTTAGCTGAGGCTCTGAAAGCCCCTGACACACACACACACACTTCTTTCTCCAGAAGCACGCGTGCTCCAGCTGGGTGAAACTGAGGGGGGGTGGGGCGGGGCGGGAATACAGCAGGGGAATTTGAAAAGTCTGTCAATGAAGCTGAAAGACAACATTACACATTATTCAGTGTTAGTTAATATGTTTTCAGATTATAAAGTGACAAAGTCTGTTCACCTGTGCAACCATTTGTGATCAGAAATTCGTAACTTTTCTAGGCCTTCCACTTCTTCTAGGTGCTGCCCTGACATCCGCAGCAGGGGTGGAGACAGCCTGTGCAATGGTTGGCCCTGTTGCCTCTGATGACTTCAGTGTGTGTACTCTGGAGAGCCGAGGCCTTCAGGGCCCCGACTTGCTTTGGCTGTCCACCTGTGGGCCAACTGCTCCCTCTGCAGTGACAGAGGGTGAGGTGAGAGGGTCACAGGCAAAAGGGAGCGGACAGCCTCTGAGATTCCTGAATGGAAGACCCAGAGATGTCCAACTGCCGCTCCTCCTCCCTTCGGATATCCAAGGGCCCCAGCCTGATTCCTTGACGGGGATGAGCACCTGGAGGAATGTCGAGGTGCCCCATTGCCCTCTCACGTCACCACTGCAGGAACTCACCCATGGCTACCGCAAAGGAGTGCAGGTCCGCGCGCATCTCCGCATCCTGCTGGACCAGGGTCTCCACCATCTTCCCCATGGAGACCTCCGTACATGTACATGTGGGCATCACTTCATCAGCGAGCAGGCAGACACACTCCTCCGACTTCCGTGCCACTCTGTGGAGGGCTTCCAATAGCTCTGTGTGATGTTCCAATAGCTCTGTGTGATGTTCCAATAGCTCTGTGTGATGTTCCAATAGCTCTGTGTGATGTTCCAATAGCTCTGTGTGATGTTCCAGTAGCTCTGTGTGATGTTCCAATAGTTCTGTGTGATGTTCCAATAGCTCTGTGTGATGTTCCACCAGCTCTGTGTGATGTTCCAATAGCTCTGTGTGATGTTCCAATAGCTCTGTGTGATGTTCCAATAGCTCTGTGTGATGTTCCAATAGCTCTGTGTGATGTTCCAATAGCTCTGTGTGATGTTCCAATAGCTCTGTGTGATGTTCCAATAGCTCTGTGTGATGTTCCAATAGCTCTGTGTGATGTTCCAATAGCTCTGTGTGATGTTCCAATAGTTCTGTGTGATGTTCCAATAGCTCTGTGTGATGTTCCAATAGCTCTGTGTGATGTTCCAATAGCTCTGTGTGATGTTCCAGTAGCTCTGTGTGATGTTCCAATAGCTCTGTGTCATGTTCCAATAGCTCTGTGTGATGTTCCAATAGCTCTGTGTCATGTTCCAATAGCTCTGTCATGTTCCAATAGCTCTGTGTGATGTTCCACTAGCTCTGTGTCATGTTCCAATAGCTCTGTGTGATGTTCCAATAGCTCTGTGTGATGTTCCAATAGCTCTGTGTGATGTTCCAATAGCTCTGTGTGATGTTCCAATAGCTCTGTGTGATGTTCCAATAGCTCTGCGTGATGTTCCAATAGCTCTGCGTGATGTTCCAACAGCTCTGTGTGATGTTCCAATAGCTCTGCGTGATGTTCCAATAGCTCTGCGTGATGTTCCAACAGCTCTGCGTGATGTTCCAATAGCTCTGTGTGATGTTCCAATAGCTCTGTGTGATGTTCCAATAGCTCTGCGTGATGTTCCAATAGCTCTGCGTGATGTTCCAATAGCTCTGCGTGATGTTCCAATAGCTCTGCGTGATGTTCCAATAGCTCTGCGTGATGTTCCAATAGCTCTGTGTGATGTTCCAATAGTTCTGTGTGATGTTCCAATAGCTCTGTGTGATGTTCCAATAGCTCTGCGTGATGTTCCAATAGCTCTGTGTGATGTTCCAATAGCTCTGTGTGATGTTCCAATAGCTCTGCGTGATGTTCCAATAGCTCTGTGTGATGTTCCAATAGCTCTGCGTGATGTTCCAACAGCTCTGTGTGATGTTCCAATAGCTCTGTGTGATGTTCCAATAGCTCTGTGTGATGTTCCAATAGCTCTGCGTGATGTTCCAATAGCTCTGTGTGATGTTCCAATAGCTCTGTGTGATGTTCCAATAGCTCTGTGTGATGTTCCAATAGCTCTGCGTGATGTTCCAACAGCTCTGCGTGATGTTCCAATAGCTCTGCGTGATGTTCCAATAGCTCTGCGTGATGTTCCAATAGCTCTGCGTGATGTTCCAATAGCTCTGCGTGATGTTCCAACAGCTCTGTGTGATGTTCCAATAGCTCTGTGTGATGTTCCAATAGCTCTGTGTCATGTTCCAATAGCTCTGTGTGATGTTCCAATAGCTCTGTGTGATGTTCCAATAGCTCTGCGTGATGTTCCAACAGCTCTGTGTGATGTTCCAATAGCTCTGCGTGATGTTCCAATAGCTCTGTGTGATGTTCCAATAGCTCTGTGTGATGTTCCAATATCTCTGTGTGATGTTCCAATAGTTCTGTGTGATGTTCCAATAGTTCTGTGTGATGTTCCAATAACTCTGTGTGATGTTCCACCAGCTCTGTGTGATGCTCCAACAGCTCTGTGTGATGTTCCAATAGCTCTGTGTGATGTTCCAATAGCTCTGTGTGATGTTCCAATAGCTCTGTGTGATGTTCCAATAGCTCTGTGTGATGTTCCAATAGCTCTGTGTGATGTTCCAATAGCTCTGTGTGATGTTCCAATAGCTCTGTGTGATGTTCCAATAGCTCTGTGTGATGTTCCAATAGCTCTGTGTGATGTTCCAATAGCTCTGTGTGATGTTCCCCTGCCTTCTGCTGACTCTCCAGGATGAGTTGGGAGGTTGAATCCAGCGGCTTGTCATCTGACTCGGACCCCACAGGTTCTCTCCCCCCGCAGACCCCCGAGTACCGGGGAGCTCAGCTGAGCCTGACGCTGCCTATTGTGGACATGTGTCATGTGGTGACCACCAGATTGTGAACCCGCGCCTGCTCTAGATCCCAATGAGCTGTGTGTCTCTGCACTGGTGGAGGGTGCGGGTAAGCGCTGTGACGGGTCCTCTGGAAACTGGAGTCCAGAAACCTATTTCCTTCTTAAATATATTCAGTGGCACGGCCTTCACAGCCTTTCTGCGGTGGTGAATTCCACAGGCTCACCACCCTCTGGGTGAAGAAATTTCTCCTCATCTCAGTCCTAAATGGCCTGCCCCATATCCTGAGACTGTGACCCCTTGTTCTAGACCCCCCAGCTTAGTCGGCCCAATCTCTCCTCATACACCAATCCTGCTATCACAGGAATCAGTCTGGTGAACCTTCGCTGCACTCCCTCTATGGCAAGTATATCCTTTCTTAGGTAAGGAGACCAAAACTGCACACAATACTCCAGGTGTGGTCTCACCAAGGCCCTGTACAGCTGCAGTAAGATATCCTTGCTCCTGTACTCAGGTCCTCTCACAATGAAGGCCAACATACCATTTGCCTTTTAACTGCTTGCTGCATCTGCATGCTTGCTTTCAGTGATTGGTGTACAAGGACACCCAGGTCCCTTTGTACATCAACATTTCCCAATCTATCACCACTTAAATAATACTCTGCTATTCTGTTTTTCCTACCGAAGTGGATAACTTCACATTTATCCACATTATACTGCATCTGCCATGTATTTGCCCACTCACTCAACTTGTCTAAATCACCTTGAAGCCTCTTAACAACCTTCTCATCACTCACATTCCCACCTAGTTTCATGTCATCAGCAAACTTGGAAATATTACATTTGGTTCCCTCAGTCAAATCATTGATATATATTGTGAATATTAGGGGCCCAAGCACTGATCCCTGCAGTACCCCACTTGTCACCACCTGCCACTCAGAAAAAGACCCATTTATTCCTACTCTCTGTTTCCTGTCTGCTAACCAATTCTCAATCCATGCCAATATATTATCCCCAATCCCATGTGCTTTAATTTGCACACTAACCTCTTATGTGGGACTTTACCAAAAGCCTTCTGAAAATCCAAATCCACCACATCCACTGATTCTCCCTTATCTATTCTGCTAGTTACATCCTCAAAAATCTCCAATAGGTTTGTCAAACATGATTTCCCTTTCATAAACCCATTTTGACTTTGTCTAATCCTGTTGATATTTTCTAAGTGTCCCTGTTATCACATCCTTTATAATAGACTCTAGCATTTTCCCTCCTACTGATGTTAGGCTAACCGGTCTGTAATTTCCTGCTTTCTCCCTCCCTCCCTCCTTTTTTAAATACTGGGATTACATTTGCCACCCTCCAATCTGCTGGGACTGTTCCAGAATCTACAGAATTTTGGAAGATGATAACCAACACATCCACTATTTCCATGGCCACCATCTTTAGTACCCTGGGATGTAGAAGAGAGAGCACTCACAGTTGGATTGAGAGAGGGATGATGTGGTGTAAGATCCTCACATGGGTGATCACTGCCGACCCCACCATCGCCACAGGTACGATCTGCATCCTGACCAGTCAGTGCGATGGCACATTCCTCAAAGTGAGTGAGGGGGCCTAATGTGGGGCCACTCCACCCCTGGTCTGGGACCTCTCCCTGCTGTTGTGAGCCAACTTCTCCTGCATTAAAACAGATGGAGAGAGTGGGAGCAGGACACGGGGCACTATGTGGAATGTTTGTGTGGTGAGCGGAGCCATGGACAGGATGAGGACGTGCGTTCGAGAGGGTATGAGCCTGATGGAGATGTGAGGGTGTGTGTGAGAGTCAGTGGTGTTGTCCCTTGAGGTGTGAGATCTCTGTGGATGTGATGGGTTTGTGAGTGTGTGTGAGTTGAGAGCGATGAGGTGGTTGACTTACCCTGTGGAATGGAGGAGAGAATTCACCCTCTTCCCACACTGGCCTCCTCTGTGCTCTGGTGCCCTTTAAACACGGCATCCGGAGTGAGGAAGCACTGAGGTCAGAGCCTGGTGGGAAAATCTGAGCCCACTGACCAGCGATCCGGAGCGTTTCCCGGGAATGGGTTATTAATGGAGTGGGACACAACGGGAAGAGGGGGGCGATACGCTGTGAAAACTCACCATCGTGGCTGGTGGGTGAAACCACTTTATTTCACGCTCGCTACCACAATTAGTGTGAATCTGGGACGATTCTGTCCCTTGATTCTGTGACCTTTAACACCCTTACTTAACAAAAACCCATCAATCTCAGTTTTCAAATTTTCAACTCACCCCCGCCTCCCTCCCAACCCCACCCCAGCCTCAGCAGCTTTTTGGGGGAGAGAATTCCAGGTTTCCATGAGCCCTTGTGTGAATAAGTCTTCCTGACATCGTTCCTGAAAATGACCTGCAGAGTGCAGTGCAGACCACCTGATTCCAGGCTTCACACTCACAATGCACTTTAATTGTCACAGATAATTCAAACTGCCTCATCAACTGGGAATCTCTGTTGGAGGATACGCCAGGACCTGGAGCCAATGCAGAGAGAGGAGGTGAATCCCAGAACTATCACCTGTCAAAATGCTCAGGCTATGTGTATGAATCCCCAGTATCGTGCTCACCTTAATGTGGAGTGGGGGGCCCTCTGGTGGTTGCAAGCAGTAAGAACTTGAAACAGGAAACTTGCTTCACCCATGAGCTCATCCTGAATTGGTAGATCCCAGTCCCGCCCTTTCCATCCTCTCACCACATCTGGACCATATGACATCCTTGGTAAACTATCCCTCTCCTTCTCAACTTGTCTGCAGCCTTTGGCACAGTTGGCCACAACATCTCCAAAGCCTCTCATCCAGCTGGGTGGGACTGTCCTCATCTTGTTACAATCTTATTGATTGAATTGTGGCCAGAGAATCTCCTTCAATGTCTTTCCTTCCCATTCCCATATGTACTGTTACCTCTGGAATCCATGAGAGTCTTGCCTTGGCCCCCTTTTAATTTGTTCTTGGAAAGTGAGTGTTGTTGTCTGGGCCAGCATTTATTGCCCATCCCTAATTGCCCCTTGAGAAGGTGGTGGTGAGCTGCCTTCTTGAACCGCTGCAGTCCATGTGGTGTAGGTACACCCACAGTGCTGTTTGGACGGGAGTTCCAGGATTTTGACCCAGTGACAGTGAAGGAACGGCCGATATATTTCCAAGTCAGGATGGTGAGTGGTTTGGAAGGGAACTTCCAAGTGGTGGTGTTCCCATCTATCTGCTACCCTTATCCTTCTGGGTGGTAGATGTTGCAGATTTGGAAGATGCTGTCAAAGGAGCCTTGGCGAGCTGCTTCAGTGCATCTTGTCGATGGTACACACTGTTGCCACTGGGTGTCAGAGGTGGAGGGAGTGAATGTTTGTGGATGGGGTGCCAAACAAGTGGGCTGCTTTGTCCTGGATGGTGTTGAGCTTCTCGAGTGTTGTGGGAGCTGTACATATCCAGGCAAGTGGGGAGTATTCCATCACACTCCTGACTTGTGCCTTATAGATGGTGGACAGGCTTTGGGGAGTCAGGAGGTGAGTTACTCACCACAGGATTCCTAGTCTCTGATCTGCTCTTGTAGCCACAGTATTTCTATGGCTAGTCCAGTTCAGTTTCTGGTCAATAGTAACTCCCCCAGGATGTTGATAGTGGGGAATTCAGCGATGGATCTTGTGCACTGCGAGATCTCACAAACAGCAATGTGTTGATGACCAAATAATCAATTTGAGTGATGCTGATTGAGGGATAAATATTGACCAGGACACTGAGGAGAATTCCACTGCTCTTCTTTGAAATAGTGCCATGGGATCTTTTGCGTCTACCTAAGAGGGCAGAAGGGGCTGTGGTTTAACATCTCCTCCGACAGTGTGGTACTCCCTCACTCCTACACTGGGAGCGCCAGCTTGGATTTTGTGCTCAGGTCCTTGGAGTGGGTATTGAACCCACCACTTTCTGAATCAGGAGGCGGGAATGCTACAAACTGTGCCACAGCTGAGCTAAGGGCAGAGTGCCCACACTGCTGCCACACACGGAGCTGACAGGTCTGTGTGCCAGCAACAGGCACATTGCATGAGCTGGTCTTCCCCCACTTTGCTGCCAGAGGATCTGTCACCCTCCAGTTATTGGGGGAGTGGCCCTCAGGCTGACCCTCAATCCTCCACTCCCATTGGCTACCTGACTGACACTGAAAATAATAGATTGTGTTTAAGTGGGAGGATGGGGCAGGCTGGGGTTGGATGTGAGATTAAGCTTCTTCCTGTGGTTCCCATTCTTGTGGATACAATATCACCACTTGCAGGTTCCTCCCCAAGCCACACACATAGGAACATGGAACTTAGAAGCAGGAGTAGGCCATTCAGCCCTTCGAGCCTGCTCCATCCTTCAATAAGATCATGGCTGATCTGGTTTGGTCTCAACTCCACTTTCCTGCCTGCCTCCCATAGTCCTCGAGTCTCTTATCTGTCAAAAACCTGCCTAACTCAGCCTTGAATAAAGTCAATGACCCAGCCCCCACTGCCTTCTGAGGAAGAGGATTCCACAGACTAACCGCCCTCTGAGAGAAAAAATTTCTCTCACCTCCATCTTAAAAGGGAGACCTCTTATTCTTAAACTGTGCCCCCTGGTTCTAGTCTCTCCCACAAGTGGAAACATTCCTCCCAGTATCCAACCTGTCAAATCCCCTCAGGATCTCGTACATTCCAATAAGATCACCTCTCATTCTTCTCAACTCCAATGGGTACAGGCCTAACCTGTTCAACTTTTCTCCATCGGATAAGCCCCTCATCCCTCATTCCATCCTGAATTGGAACTACACCGCCATTCCTTCACTCCCCTCCTAACACCACACTGGGTGTACCTACGCCGCACGGACAGCAGGAGGCAGCTCACCAACGTCTTTTCAAGGTCCATCAGGGACGGGCAACCAAAAGCTGGTCTTGCCAGTGGCACTCGCGTCCCAGGAACGAGTGAAAGGAAAGCCCGATTAATTCAGCTCTCGATTGGAATTAAACGGGGACTGTGTCATTCCACGGCTCTCCAGCAGATGGCACTCAGGCTATTCTTGGGAGAGCTAGGTGGGGAGAAGGATTCCTGGGCGTTGACTCACCTACCATTGGTACGCTGCTTCTACCAATGCTTCCGTCACTGGCGGCGGGGGCGGAGAGGTGAAGGGGGCAGACTATGGTCAATTGGAGGGCGGAGCTGGACATAAAGTCATGCGAAACCTTTGAGCAGCGGCTGCTTCAAGGGAATTCAGGACAATCTCCAGGATTATCATTGTGTCTGCGGCGAGGTTAGTGCTCATAGTTAGAAAGAATTAACTGTTGGGCACTGAGAGCCAAATTGGGAGACAGGAAGTTTACACAATGAGTTGTTGTGATCTGGAATGTGCTGCCTGAAAGGGGCCAGAAGGGTGGAAACAGATTCAACAGTAACTTTCAAAAAGGAATTGGATAAATCCTTGAAGGGGAAATATTTGCAGGGCAATTTGGTGGAAAGGGTTGGAATGGGGTGGGAGCGGTATTAATTGGATAACTCTTGCAAAAAGAGCCAGCACAGGCATGACAGGCTGAATGGCCTCCTCTTGTGATGTATGATTCTATGAATTCTAGTTGGAATTACTCAACAGTAACCTGGTTCTGAGCCATAACAACATAGAACAAAGCCAAGAAACAGGCCTCAGAGGCAGCTTGGGGAACCTGTCAGCGCTGTTCCAGAATTTCCAGCCGTCTTTTCAGCTTTTCAGCATTTCCGGTTCTCCTGATTCCACAAACCTGGCTGGGAAAACATTCCGATCGGAATGAGCTAATTCACTTGGTGCAATAACAACGCTTTCACTCGCTGGCCCCCACCGGGATTGCAGAACTCAATGGAAATTTTGTTTAAGGTGGTGAGGCGGGATAGATACGGGGGCATTTGGCTGCAGCTGAGTGCTTCAGCTGGAGTTTGGTGACTGAGGGCAGAGGGGCTCCTCTCCTTCTCTGCCTTCGCTCAGAGAAGAGCGGCGACCTTGGTAAGTAGGAACTGGTGAGTAAATTAGAAAAGTGTAATATTTTTTAATTTCCTATACTCGGATTTAACTGTGAAACGCCAGGAATAAGGGGAATTTAGGGCCGACAACTGACTTGTGAGAAAAGTTATTGCTCATGGAATAAAAGGGACAGTAGCCACATGGATACAAAATTGGCTGAAGAATAGGAAGCAAAGAGTAATGGTCAATGGATGTTTCCCGGGCTGCAGGAAGGTTTGTAGTGGAGTTCCCCAGGGGTCGGTATTGGGACCCTTGCTTTTCCTGATATATATTAATGATTGGTGTGGAGGGGACAATTTCAAAATTTACAGATGATACGAAGCTTGGGAGTTTTGTAAACTGTGAGGGGGACAGTGTAGAACTTCAAAAGGACATAGACAAGTAGGTGGAGTGGGCGGATACGTGGCAGATAAAGTTCAATGCAGAGAAGTGCGAGGTGATGTATTTTGGTACGAAGAACATGGACAGACAATATAAAATAAGGGGTGAAATTTTGAAGGGAATGCAGGAGCAGAAAGACTTGGGTGCATATGTGCATAGATCATTGAAGGTGGCAGGACAGGTAGAGAGAGCAGTTAGTAAAGCATATAGTATCCTGGGCTTTAGTAATAGGGGCATAGAGTACAAGAGCAGGGAGGTTATGCTGAATTTATATAAGACACTCGTTAGACCTCAGCTGGAATATTGTGTACAGTTCTGGCCACCATATTATAGGAAGGATGTGAACACATTAGAGAGAGAGCAGAAGAGGTTTACAAGAATGATTCCAGGGATGAGATACTTCAGCTGTGAGGGTAGATTGGAGAGTTTGGAACTGTTCTCCTTGGAGAGAAGAAGGCTAAGAGGAGATTTGATAGAGATGTTCAAAATCATGAGGGGACTGGACAGAGTAGATAGGGAGAAGCTGTTCCCACTCGTAAAAGGATCAAGAACGAGAAGGCACAGGTTTAAAGTGATTTGCAAAAGAAGCAAATGCGACATGAGAAAAATCTTTTTCACACAGCGAGTGGTTTGGGTCTGGAATGCGCTGCCTGGAAGTGTGGTGGGGGCAGGTTCAATCGAGGCATTCAAGAGGGCATTAGATGATTATTTGAATAGAAACAATGTGCAGGGGTGCGGGGAAAAGGCAGGGCAATGGCACCAGCTCATAATGCTCATTTGGAGAGCTGGTGCAGACATGATGGGCCGAATGGCCTCCTCCTGTGCTGTTAAGATTCTGTGATAAGTGGACGTGTCTACTTCACTTGAGAAAACAAGCAACCAAGAGTTGAAAGTCTGGTGAGGTCTTTGCCACCCAATTTCACTGTCGCTGGGTCAAAATCCTGGAACTCCCTAACAGCGCTGTGGGTGTACCTACACCACAGGGACTGCAGCGGCTCAAGAAGGAAGCTCACCACCACCTTCTCAAAGACAACTGGAATTAATAAAAAACAAAATCTGTGTAGGAAAAAGAAATCAATAAAAAGACGTCATAGAAGGGAAATGAATCAGCCACAACTGTGGTGGGTGGCTTATAAAAACTAGACTGTCACTTGAGGCGGACAGGCATTCATTGTAAGTGCTGTACCTGTAAGTGCACAGTGCAGAGCCTAGGAATATTCACCAGATTGAGGTAGGTGACTTTTTTCTAAGAAATAGTCTGTAGTCTCATTTCTGGATGATAGAATTGACAATCAGGGACAGTATTTTAAACTTGTGTGGAACCCTGGAGTACCCAGAGCAGTCCTGCTCTCCGTATTACCAAAAAAAATGCAGTAGCTTTGGGGAAAGTGCAAAAAAAGCTCAACACAGCTCAACGTAGTCATTAATAAATCCAATCGGGAATTCAGGAGCAACGTCTTTACCCAGAGAGTGGGGAGAATGTGGAACTCGCTATCACAGGAAATATTCAATAGTCATTAATAAATCCAATCGGGAATTCAGGAGAAAGGTCTTTACCCAGAGAGTGGGGAGAACGTGGAACTCGCTATCACAGGGAATATTTGAAGTGAACAGAAAAGATAAATTTAAGGGGAAGCTGGACACACATGAAGGAGACAGGAGTACAGGAATATGCCGATAGTATGAGATGAGGTAGGATGGGTAGACGCTCATGTGGGGTGGGGAGGTGATGGTGTAGTGGTATAGTCGTTGGACTAGTAATCCAGAGACGCTGTTCACAATCCCACCACGACTGATGGTGGAATTTGAATTCAACTTTTAAAAATCTGGAATTAAAAGTCTATTGATGACCATGAAACCATTGTCGATTGTTGTAAAAACCCATCTGCGGTTCACTAATGTCCCAGGGAAGGAAACCTTCTGACTCCAGACCCAGAGCAATGTGGTTGTCTCTTAAGTGCCCCTCAGTTATATCAAACCCAAAAAACGAATGAAACAAGACAGACCACCTGACATCGACCTAGACACCAGAAACGACAATGGCAATCTCAGTCTGGTCGATACTGAAAAGTCCTCCTTACTAACATCTGGGGGCTAGTGGGAGAGCTGACTCACAGACTAGTCAAGCAACAGCTTGACGTAGTCACACTCATTGAATCATATCTTACGGATAATGTCCCAGACACCACCATCACCATCCCTGGGTATGTCCTGTCCCAACAGAAGGACGGACAGACCCAGCTGAGGGAGCAGCACAGTGGTATACAGTCAGGAGGGAGTTGCCCTGGGAATCCTCAACATTGACTCCAGACCCCATTAAGTCTCATGGCATCAGGTCAAACATGGGCAAGGAAACCTCCTGCTGATTACCACGTACTGCTGTTAAATATCACTTGGATGAAGCACTGAAGGTGGTAAGGGCACTGAATGTACTCTGGGTGGGGGACTTCACTGATCATCATCAAGGGTGGCTCGGTAGCACCACTACTGGGTGAGTCCTAAAGGAGATAGCGGCAGGTGGTGAGGGAACCAACAAGAGGAAAAAACATACTTGACCTCATCCTCACCAACCTGCCTGCCGCAGATGCATCTGTCCATGACAGTATCGGTAGGAGTGACCACCACACAGTCCTTGTGGAGACGAAGTCCCGCCTTCACATTGAGGATACCCTCCATCGTGTTGTGTGGCACTACCAACGTGCTAAATGGGATAGATTTCAAACAGATCTCGTGACTCAAGACTGGGCATCCATGAGGCGCTGTGGGCCATCAGCAGCAGCAGAATTGTACTCAAACACAATCTGTAACCTCATGGCCCGACATATCCCCCACTCTACCATTACCATCAAGCCAGGGGATCAACCCTGGTTAAATGAAGAGTGCAGGAGGGCATGCCAGGAGCAGCACCAAGCATACCTAAAAATGAGGTGTCAACCTGGTGAAGCTATAACACCGGACAACTTGCATTCCAAACAGCATAAGCAGTAAGTGATAGACAGGGCTAAGCAATCCCACAACCAACGGATCAGATCTAAGCTCTGCAGTCCTACCACACCCAGTCGTGAATGGTGATGGACAATTAAACAACTCACTGGAGGAGGAGGTTCCACAAATATCCCCATCCTCAATGATGGAGGAGCCCAGCACATCAGTGCAAAAGATAAGGCTGAAGCATTTGCTACAATTTTCACCTCTTCCAGAGGTCCCCAGCATCACAGACCCCAGTCTTCAGCCAATTCGATTCACTCCACGTGATATCAAGAAACGGCTGAAGGCACTGGATGCTGCAAAGGCCATGGACCCTGACAATATTCCGGCAATAGTACTGAAGACTTGTGCTCCAGAACTTGCCGCGCCCCTAGCCAAGCTGATCCAGTACAGCTACAACACTGGCAGCTACCCGGCTATGTGGAAAATTGCCCAGGTATGTCCTATACACAAAAAGCAGGAGAAATCCAACCCGGCCAATTACCGCCCCATCAGTCTACTCTCCATCATCAGTAAATGGGAAGGGTCATCAACAGTGCGATTCAAGAAGGCAGCTCATCACCACCTTCTCAGGGCAACTAGGGATGGGCAATAAATGCTGGCCCAGCCAGCGAAGCCCACATCCCGTGAATGAATAAAAAAATAAACACTTGCACGGGTGATTTGGGCCAAATGGCCTGCTTCTGTAAAATTGGACATAATTTATAAACCATTCAAAAGTTAGACACAATAGCCAGCACCTTACAGAAAAACAGACGATGGTGAAAATGTGCAACCTCTGGGGATGGAAAGGTACCCCTGAGGGGCCTCTATCCTCTGATAGTCCCTGACCATTCCGACGCAAACTGTGTACTTGCCCAATATTTTGCTTTCATGGAATATTTGCTGTTGTGAGTGATTGTGAATTAGAAACTCATTTTACACCATTGGTTTCAGCACAAAGGGAATGTCAGGTGGAGGGTCTATATTCACTATCGCTGCAAAAAGGGACATGTCTAAGCTTTTTGTCTTGCACGCATCAGACACTCGTATTGGTTTTCTCGCGTGTGTCTGATGAATGCAAGACGAAAAGATTGGACGTGTCTCTTTCTTCAGCAACACTCAAGTCCTGTACCACCAGATTCAATCTCGTCCAACTTGCATTAGTCCTGGAGTTTACCTTCCTCCTCCGTCCCTGAGACCTTTTCTTCTATCTGATGTCACACAGATTTTGCTCCACAATCGAACTCACATTTGCAGCTCCATGTGGCTCATGTGTTGCTTTTGTGGTTAAAGTGTCACGGAAGAGAATGATGGAGAGAGAAAGGGTTTTATGATGCAAGAAAATCCCAGGCTGCAGAGGTGTGCAACACAATTATAAATACATTAAACAAGCCTGAATAAGATGAGCTGTGTTTGGGTTCTGTGGGTTATATCTGCTTGGTGACTGGCTGCAGTGTATTGTTGAGTTTATGTTGGCTCAGATCTCACGGCAGCACAAGGTGTATTGTTAACTAGAGTTGTTTGTGCATGTTCATGTTTCAAGCTTTGTATGTCTGTTTCAACTCTGAACAACATCCCCACTGTAGTACTAATGACCTCTGCTCCAGGACTAGCCGGGACCCTAGCTTTTCCTCAGGGTAGTGTCCTAGTCCTAACCATCTTCAGCTGCTTCATCAATGACCTTCCTTCCATCATAAGGTGAGAAATGGGGATGTTCGCTGATGATTGCACAATGTTCAGCACCATTCACGACTCCTCAGATATTGAAGCAGTCCATATCCAAATGCAGCAAGACCTGGACAATATCCAGTCTTGGGCTGACAAGTGTCAAGTAACATTAATGCCACAGCATTGTGTCAGATAATGACCATCTCCAACAAGAGAGAACCTAACCATCACCCCTTAATGTTCAATGGCATTACCATCACCGAAACCCCCACTATCAAAATCCTGGGGGTTACGATTGTCCAGAGACTGAACTGGTCTAGCCAAATAAATACTGTGGCTACAAGAACAGGTCAGAGGCTAGGAATCCTGCGGAGAGTAACTCACCTCCTGACTCCCCAAAACCTGTCCACCATCCACAAGAACAAGTCAGGAATGTAATGGAATGCTCCCCATTTGCCTTAACACTGCTGATGCACAGTGGCAGCAGTGTGTACCATCTACACTGCAGCAACTCACCAAGGCTTCTTCAACAACACTTTCCAAACCAGTGACCTGTACCATCTAGAAGGACAAGGGCAACAGAATCATGAACACCACCACCTGCAAGGTCCACTCCAAGCCATGTACCATCCTAACTTAGAACTATATTGTCATTCCTTCACTATCACTGAGTCAAAATCCTGGAACTACATCCCTAATAGTGCTTTTGGTGTACTTACACCACATGGCCATGACATGACTCACCAGCATCATCAACAAATGCTGTCATTGCCAGTGATGCTCACAACCCAAGAATGAAATTTTTTTAAAAATTGCTGCAAGTGTGAGCCTATATGTGCACAGCGAGGGTCAAGGGTCATACAGGATCTCAATGGACAACAGGGCTGACAGTCTATCTGCTTAACCAATGAGATTAGAAGATTGAGAATAAGGAGATAGAAAGAAGGATTGGATTAAGTGAGAGAGATAAGAGGGGAAGAAAGGAAAAGTACAGGAACAAAAAAATTATTTGACATTTTGAAAATCTCCTAAAACAATTCACAACCTGAAGGATTGAGACTCCACACTTAAAAATTATTCACTTTCTGGGCACCAGGTTGATTGGAAGTCAGTTGTGTTATGACCGGATGGGAAGAATGAGCTGGCTCCCCTTTTTTATTCAACCCCTCCCGGCAGGTCGCCACAAAGGTTTGTTTAAAATTCTTACCCCATGGATGACTTTTCCCTATTCAAATGTATTTACTTTCTAATAAGGAGCCAATCCAACCAGGTTTCCTTGAGTCAAAGAAAGAGTAAGTTTATTAGTTACTAAAAAAAAAACCCTGAGGAAAAATAACAAAAGACGCGAGAACCACGCACGTTGATCAGAAATGAGAAAATTAAGAGTCCAGATAACAGTTACAAAGAAAGTATGTCCTTGAATATGTCCTTGGCTTGTCTGTGGTGTAGATGGTGGTATATTGTGGCTGTAAAGTTATATGATTCCAGTAGAACTTTGGAGTTGTCCTTGTTGGTTTTTGTAGTCTATTTGAGACACTTGTTGGTTTGATTCAATTCTGAAAGACACCCTGTTACAACACTTGTCTCCAGCGAGAGAGAGAGAGAGAGAGAGATAGAGATCGTGCCTTTTTAGTGGTGTTCTTAGGAAACTGCCTTGTTTCTTGCTGTTTATCTTAAAGGCACTTGCTTTCAGTGAGAGAGAAAGAGAGAGAGACAGAGAGAAATCGCCTGCCTTTCTCTGCAGGGGTGTTGCTTCTTGCTTCTGTCACTGTCACTCACTGGTCTTCAGCCAGTTTTTAAGCCATTTTCTCTGTGAATTCCCAGGAGGGGGAAATAGGTGCGTCTTGCATCTACCGTCCATTTTTCTTTCATCTCAGAACTTTTTTACACACGTTCTGAGATACAAATCAACAGGAGATGGGTTTTTTAAGATTTCTGATGAGATGTAGGAAACAGCCCATTGTCTCCACAAACACGGGAGATTAAAACCCAGGCTTTTGCATTGTCCAAACCTTTTTTCAAGTCTCTCTGTTAGAAGTGGGCATTGACGCCTTTTCGGGTGCAAAGTTCCATGTTGTCAGGGCACATCTGTCAGTGTGAAACCACAGAGGAATTTTCCAGAATGTGGTCACTTTACTGTATCAGCCGTCTTTTGATCAATGTCTTTACTTGTATTCCTCTAAAAACCCCAGGTCTTCCTTAAAAAGTTCAAGATGTCCCAAGGTAGTTGGTGAACTTGTAGCCCACTTTCATCACAGTAGTTCCATAGCTTTGTTACATAGGATAGATGGCACAGAAACAGGCCATTCAGCCCAACCTGTCCATGCTGGTGTTTATACTGCACTTGAACCTCCTCCCATCTTTTCTCCCACCTAAATCTATCATTGTAACCCTCTATTCCCTTCTCTCTCATAAGCTTATCTAGCTTCCCCTTAAAAGCGTCTAAACTACTCACTTCAACCTCTCCCTGTGGTAGCGAGTTCCGCATTCTCACTTGTCATGGCATATAGAGGATACTAACGCTGATAGGCACTAGACTTAAGTTTCTGTGATAAGCTTAATGGGAAATTAACATGAAAATACAGCAAGTGGAATCAGATTCAGGTGTGAGGTCTCTCATGGTCAATCAACCTTGGCCTTCAGGTATCGGCCAAGGCTCATTGAATAGCACTCCGCCCCTGAGTCAGAAGGTGGTAGGTCTAAGCCTCACTCTAGAGACTTGAGCCCATGATTCATACTGAAACTCCCAGTGCAGTGCTGAGGGAGATGCTGTGCTGCTGAAAGTGTATTTTTTGGATGAGACAATAAACCATGTCTGCCCTCTCGGGTGATGTAAAAGATCACATGGTGTTTTTGGAGAAGAGCAGAGGAGTTATCCCAGGTGTCCCGGCCAATCTTTATCCCTCAATCAACACCTTAAATGGATTATCTGGCCATGATCACGTTGCCATTTGTGGGATCTTGCTGTGCGCAAATTGGCCGCCACATTTCCTACATTACAACAGTGACTACACTTTAAAAGCGCATCATTGACTGTAAAGTGCTTCGGGACATTCTGAGGTTGTGAAAGACACTGTATAAGTGCAAGTCTTTATTTTATTCATTTATCAGCACGCACATGAGGAACAGCTTTTAAAACCTCAGAGCCTGTTACGTTGTGGATCCCACGCCCACTATTCGCTGAGGTCAAGGGAGATACGAAAACCAAGTCAGAGGAGAAGATTAACGTCCAAACGGGCACATCATTAGGCACAACAACTAAAAAAGTAAAACTAACCACGTGGATTTGCAGAAGACCTCATCACATCGTTGAAGTGGGTAAAGTTAGTTTGTTTAATCACTTTTCATTATGCAGTGACTACTGTTACCGTGGCAATGATCGAGCAGATCTTTGCCGTATATATCAGTGAGCAGAGAAACCTTATTGTACGGGGTTATTAGACCCTCAGCAAGTGATTCCTGGACAGAAGGAGGCCATTCGGCCCATCCAGTTCATTCCAGCTAACCGCAGAGCAATCCATTCTGTCCCAGTCTCCCGCTCAGTTCCAGGACCCCTGCAATTTAATTTTCTTCAAGTGCACATCCAATTTCTTTTTGAAATCATTTTGATTGTTTCCCCATCCACCACCCTCATCCGCAGCAAGTTCCAGGTCATTACCACTTGCTGTGTAAAAAATGTTCTTCCTCACATCCCCACCCCCTCATCTCTTGCCCAAAACCTTAAATCTGCGTCTCCCTAGTCCTTGTACAATCAGCCAATGGGAAGGGTTTTTCTCTGTCTAGATTATCATAATTTTGTGCATGTCGGTCAAATTTCTTAGTTCTGTTGAAGAGTCATACGGACTCGAAACGTTAACTGTGTTCCTCTCCGAGGATGCTGCCAGACCTGCTGAGTTTTTCCAGCTATTTTTATTTTTGTTTTGTTCCCCTCAATCTCCTTTGCTCCAAGGAGAACCATCCCAGCTTCTCCAACCCAACCTTGTAACTAAAAACCCACATCCACGGAACCATTCTTGTAAATCCACTCTGCACCCTGTCAAGGACTTTCACATCCTTCTGAAACTATGCAGACCAGATACTGGAGCCTAACAAGAGCTTTATATAGGTTCAGCATACTTCCCTGCTTTTGTTCTCAATGCCTCTATTTATGAAGCCCAAGATCCCATATGCTTTGCTAACCATTCTCTTGATGTGTCCTGCCACCAAAGATTGATGCACATGAACCCTTGGGGCCCCTCTGTTCCTGCAAACTCTTCAGGACTGTGCCAATAAGTCGATATTGCCTCTTCCCATCCCTTCTTCGAAAACGCATCACCTCACGTTTCTCTCTTTAAAATACCACCTGCCACAGATCTGCCCATCCTGCTAGCCTACGTATGTCCTGTTACTGGCAATTTGTATCATCCTCGCTTTTCGCCGCTCCTCCAAGTTTGGTGTCAACAAATTTTGAAATTTTACTCCGTATTCCAAGATCCAAGTTATTTATATATAGATAAAGTAGTGGTCCTAGCACTGACCCTTGGGAAGCATGACTTTCTATCACCCTGTGGTCTTGTAAAACGACTATCTACTGCAACTCGCGGTTTTGTCCTTAAGCCAATTTTTTATCCAATTGTACATGGCCCTCCTATTCTATAAGCCTCAATTTTGTTAACCAGCCTTTTATGTGGTTCCTTGTCAATCACTTTCTTAAAATCCATATAAACAACATCCAGTGCATTCCCTTAATCAACCTTCTCTGTTACTTCATCGAAAAATTCAATTAAATTAGTCAAGCACAATCAGCCTTTTACAAATCCGTGCTCCTTAATTAACTCAAACCACTCCAAATTCCTGTTGATCTCTTCCCTGATTAAGGTTTCCAAAACCTTACCCACCACTGATGTTAGATTATCTGGCCTGTACTTGCTAGGACTGTCCTTGCACCCTGTCCTGGATAAGGGGCCACACCTGCCACTCCTCAATCCTCTGGCACCTCCCCAACATATAGGGAAGATTGGAAAAGTTATGGAAAGCCCTTCCACTATCTCCACGCCCACTTCCTTTAGCAACCTGGGATGCAAGCCATCCGGACCAGGTGACCCTAAGCATAGCCAGGTGACTCCAGGACCTATAATTCCTGAGGAGGTGACCTGCACAGATGCAGGTAGATAGTTTGAATTAATAACATTGAAGGTGTTATCGATTATGAAATAGAATATTTTAATTCTTCCAGCCATTCATTTTCACTGTTCTTCTATCTTTTATCTTTCAAGAGATGGAAAAGTGTCAAGAACTCAGACCGGTTGTGTTGAAGGACGGTATCTTGTGGCTTGAAGGTAAAGTTTTATTGAACAATTCACAGCTGGTGGACGGGGAAGGATAATGAAGCCACTAAACAGACTCTGATCTCTCCCAGTGCAGGAATTGGTAAACTCACCGCCCAGAGTGAGAGTTGATGTCTCTGCTCCCCCTCTCCGAACTCTCGGTGAATGTGTTGAAGTCCCACACACAATACTTTCCTTTCCCAACAAAGGTCTTTATTTCTTTATGGAATCGACCCGACATAGATCAGCTCAGGCAGAGGCCAGACAACTGCAGCACACACACACAGACACAGACAGACACAGTTATACACAGGCACACACACAGACACAGACACAGACACAGACAGACACACACACAGGCACCACACAGACACATAAACACATTTACACATGCATACAAACACATACAGACACACACACAGACATGCACAGACACGTACACACACAGACACACACGCACAGACATGCACGGACACATACAGACCTCAATGCAACACAAAAACAACACAAATGTCTGGTTAAATTGCAAGGAACCCAATCTCACATACAGACAAACACACACATACAGACACACAGACATGCACAGACACAAACACAGCCACACACACAGCGACACAGGCACACACGCACACACATAAACAGACATAGACACACATACACAGACAAACAAGACACATAGACAGGCACTACACAGACACATAAACACTCACACACAAGTGATAGAAAGTAAATCGGAACCTCCACTGTCACTAACCATAGCTCTGGCCCACAACATGCATGTAAAAGTGTATGTTACCAAAGCAACTTGGAATCCCTGAATGAATTATAACACACCATCACCACAAGTGTTAAAATTGGCATAAACTGAAACCTACAGACTCTGGGCCAAGAATTGTACCAGCTAAAGTAAACCAAGAAAGTTGTCTCCTGGTGGCGATTGGGAATCCTTGCAATTTAACCAGACATTCGTGTTGTCTACGTGTTGCATTGAGGTCTCACCTTGACTAACACATTGTGGCTCACAGGAAAGTGTTGATGTTTTATCCATTTTGCCTGTCTGCTCACGATGTGAACGTGACCGGGTCAGAAAAAAGGGAAAATAATTGATATTTACTTTGGAAATCCACGACTCCCAAACATAGCGACATCTGATTGGATGTTGGGGACGTGAATGGAAAAAACTCTGTACACAAACCTAAACTGTTCAGAGACAAAGAAGGAGTTGATGAGAGAGGCGGATCCATTTGCAGTAATTTGGAATAAAATTAAACCAAATTCGAGATTTTTCAACTTTTCGATCAGACATTTGTGGGTGTTCTTGGCTGTTTAAGTGATCAATCGGTCTGAGCTGGCACAGGGATCCCACGGGTCTGGAATGATCTGGTTACATTCCAACTTAGATCGACTTGAATTTGGAAATGACCATCCCTCTATCTCCAGACAGTTCCCTTTGACAATCTGATACCAGCCTTTGGTTTAAGTTACAGATGGCATCATAGACTTTTTCCGCTGATAGTTACCCCAACAACTCAAAAAAACGATGGGAATCGAAAACAAAGTATTCTCCGGTGACTGGACATCAAACTAACTCTTAAATGTAATCCACCGACTTCCTGCTGTGTGGTAACACAGCTAGAATCGTAAAGACTTTTCAGCCTGAGTGTGAAGCAATATTTACACACTGAGCTCAGATCTTGCATATTGATCATAAAATATCATTTAAGGTTGAGAAAACATTGTCTTTTTAAAAAAAACTTGTTTTTAATTCAAAATAATCAGTATTGACTATTTGGTTCTTGCACAATGCAGTCTTGTAATGACTTGTTAAAACACAGTGCGGGTTAGACACCACATATAGTTACCTCTCCGATGCAATGTCGGTTAAACCCTTTCATCTTACTGTGTGACAGCTGTATTTACCCAGGAAGTGAGACCTTAACTTGATATCTAGCTGTCAGCCAGGAATAGCTGTCTCACCTCTGAGTCAGAAAGTCATGGGTTCAAGTCCCACTCCTTAGACCTGAGAACTTAAACCAGGCTGACTCTCCAGTGAGCCCACCACCCTCTGGGTGAACAAGTTTTTCTTCATGTCCCTCTATAAAACCATAGACGTTACGGTGCAGAAAGACATTGGAGTCATACCTAGCGTGAAGGAAGATGGTTATGGTTGTTGGAGGTCAGTCCTCTCAGTTCCAGCACATCACTGCAGGAGTTCCTCAGGGTAGTGTCCTCGGCCCAACCATCTTCAGCTGTTTCATCAATGACCTTCCTTCCATCAAAAGGCCAGATGATTGCACAATGTTCAGCACCATTCGCGACTCCTCAGATACTGAAGTAGTCCATGTCCAAATGCAGCAAGACCTGGACAATATCCAGGCTTGGGGCTGACAAGTGGCAAGTAATTTTCATGCCACACAAGTGCCAGGCAATGACCATCTCCAACAAGAGAGAATCTAACCATCACCTCTTGATGTTCAACGGCATTACCATCACTGAATCTCCCCACTATCAACATCCTGGGGGTTACCATTGACCAGAAACTGAACTGGACTAGCCATATAAATACTGTGGCTACAACAGCAGGTCAGAGGCTGGGAATCCTTTGATGAATCCTGACTCCCCAAAGCCTGTCCACCATCTACAAGGCACAAGTCAGGAGTGTGATGGAATACTCCCCACTTGCCTGGATGAGTGCAGCTCCCACAACACTCAAAAAGCTTGACACCATTCAGGACAAAGCAGCCCACTTGATTGGCACCACATCCACAAACATTCACTCCCTCCACCACCAACGCACAGTGACAGCAGTGTGTACCATCTACAAGATGCACTGCAGGAATTCACCAAGGCTACTTAGACAGTACCTTCCAAACCCACAGCCACTATCATCTAGAGGGACAAGGGCAGCAGATAGATGGGAACACCACCACCTGGAAGTTCCCCTCCAATTCACTCGCTATTCTGACTTGGAAATATATCGCCGTTCCTTCACTTGCTGGGTCAAAATCCTGGAACTCTCTCCCTATCAGCATTGTGGGTGTACCCACGTCACATGAGTTGCAGCGATTCAAGAAGGCAGCTCACCACCACCTTCTCAAGGGCAACTAGGGATGGGCAATAAATACTGGCCTAGCCAGCGAAGCCCACATCCCGTGAATGAATAAAAAAAGAGGCCATTCAGCCAAGGAGTGTCTGCCTAGATTTTATGCTCCGTTCTCTGGGGTAAGCTCTTGAACTCATGTCTTTCTGATTTAAGAAGTGAGAGTGAAGCCCATTGAGCCTCAACTGACAACATAAAGCATGGTGTTATTTTACAATTAATTTTGGAATGCACTCACTGATGATAATTATCAATAGAACCAATATTGATAGATGATCAGATTGATGTTGTGGCTGGGATCAGTCTTTTAATAATTCTTTCTTTTTCTTTTGCAAATTGTGCTGAAACATGAAGGAATGCCAGGAGGTAAGATATGGACATTTTCAAATATTCATAAATTGAAGGGTCTATGTTCACGACTCCAACCTATCATACTGATTGGAGAGTTAATTCCCTTTCCTCTGCTATTTTAATTCAGTTGATGATCTATTTAATTTCTCTATGTAAACACATTAAAGAAAGACTTATACCTTTCTTTGCTTGTTCCTTGCACCTATACCCTGTACCTGACTTGCCCCTGTAGCACCTTTCATGACCTCACAAAGCCTTTTACAGCCAATGAAGTTTTGTTGAAGTACAGTTGCTGTAGTAATGTAGGAAACACAGCAACCTGGGTACGCACTGCAAGCTCTCAAACAGAAATGTGATAACAACCAGGTTATCTGTTTTCCAATGATGTGAAATCCATTGCTCTTCTTTGGAATAGTGGCCATAGGATCCTTAACATCCACCTGAGAGGGCAGACGGGATCATTAGTTTAAAGGCTCACCTGAAAGGTGGCAGCTCTGACAGTCCAGCACTCTCTCAGTACTGCACTGAGAGTATCAGCCTAGGCTTTTTTTGCTTCTGAGTAGGACTGGAACCTATGACCTTCTGACCTAGAGAGGAGAGTGTTACCCACTGAGCCACAGCAGATTTCTCATGACTCAGGGGAATAGTATAGATGCAGGAGTGATGGGGAGGAGGGAGCACTGGGGAGTAGAAACTGAGGAGGAACAGGAACAAACAGAGATACATGCTGAAGGACTGACTGTTTAAGTGAATGTGCCCAAGAACCACCAGTCACACAATTTACAGCTCTCCTGTGTTATTTGGGTTGCCAACTCTGGTTGGAGGTTTCATCACATGACCTCCTGCCTCCAACCACCCCACCCCACGTTACTGCCATTGCTCAGCTATCATTTAAGTGTCCTGCCTTCCCATTGCCCAATCAGAAAGCTAACAGACTCTTCGTTATCCAGTTGGTTGATTCTTGACAGTCATTTTCATCCCACATTTTATCATTAATAACTATAGCGTTAAAATTTATTTTTTTGTTAGAAAACATAATTATTCCCAGGTGTTGCTCACCTGGAGATTAATCTTTTAACTCTTTGAGGCTCCAGGGCAATCCTGGAGAGTTGGCAACCTCACGTGTTATGTGAGTGACTTACCTGTTTTATTTAGTGTTGAACACCGCTCTTCAAATTGTGTTCCACCCCGTGAGTGTCCAAATGGTGTCTTGTACACTGTGGACAGGTTGGCCTTTTTAGTAAAAAACTTATTCTTGGGACGCAGGCATCCCCCAAGTCCAACTTGACATTTGTTAGCTACTCCTAATGGCCCTTTGGAAAGGTGATGGTGAGCTGCCTTCTTGAACCACTACTCATGTGGTGAAGGGACTCACGTGAAGGAGCGGTTTCTATATTTTTAAGTTGCTTTTGTGTGTGACTTGGAGATGGTTTTCCCACATGGTTGGTTGTCATTCTCTGTGGTAGAGGTCTTGGGAGGTGATTTTTTAAAATTTGCTTGTGGGGGCTTCACTGGCTTTTAATTTTTCTATGGACCTAGTGTGTACTAAGTGGGGATGAGCAATTGAAAATTCTGAATATCCACAATCAATGTAGAGATTTATTGCCCTAATTACCCTTGAGAACTGAGTGACTTGCTAAGCCATTTCAGAATCACTTGTAGGCCAGGTGTACACTATCCTTCCCCAAAGGGCATTGGTGAACCAGATGGATAATTCTCATTAGACTTTTAATTTCAGATTTTTATTGAATTCGAGTTTTACTCACCTGCTATGGTGGGATTTGAACCCAGATCTCAGGGTTATTAGTCCAGTAACAGTAACAATACTAATACACTACACTACACCACCACCTCCTCCTCCTGTTATGAATTTTGTGGGACTTGTGATTTTGGAAAAGGCTTTACTTAGTGTTGTTGCCTGTCTGTTAAAAAATTTATTTCTATTTAGATTTTGTGAAAGATTGTCTCAGTTTTTCACGCAAGGACATCGTGTTAGTGCAGGATATGCGTCATAAACTCCTGGTATTCTCCAACGAAGGGAAATGTGAAACAGCCAAATTTCGTGACCTAAATAAGAAAGAGAAAACTAAAGGTACTTTTTTTTGGGCAAATTTAACAGCTGGACAATTAATGTGCATTTCATCCATCCCAAGTTCCTAGTTAAGTTTATATATTAAATTTTTTTATGGGCCTAGTGTGTACTAAGTGGGGACGAGCAATTGAAAATTCCGAATATCCACAATCAAGTAGAGATTTATCCTGTACTTCTGGGGTTTAAAGTGTGTTGATGTTGTAGCTTAATTGGGTCAACTTTCATAGAATCATAGATTGGTTACAGCACAGAGGGAGGCCATTCAGCCCATCATGCCTGTGCCAGCTCTCTGCAGGACTAATTCCACCACCTTTTCCCTGTAGTCCTGCAAACCTTTCCTCTTCAGAAATTCCCCTTTAAAAGTCATGATTAAACCTGCCTTCAGCACATTCTCAGGCAGTGCATTCCAGATCCTAACCACTCACCTCCAGAAGGTTTTTCCTCAAGTCTCCATTGCTTCTTTTGACAATTCCTTTAAATCTATGTCCTCTCGTTCTCGACCCTTCCACCAATGGGAACAGTATCTACTCTGTCCAGACCCTTCATGATTTTGAATATCAAATCTCCTCTCAGCCTTCTCTTCCCCAAGGAGAACAGTCCCAGCTTCTCCAATCACTCTATGTAACTGAAGTTCCACATAGGAACATACGAATTAGGAACAGGAGTAGGCCACTCGGCCCTTCGAGCCTGCTCTGTCATCAATAAGATCATGGCTGACCTGATTGTAACCACCACCACCCCCTCCCCCGCCTATCCCCAATAACCTTTCACCCCCTTGTTTATCAAGAATCTATCTACCTCTGTCTTAAAAATATTCAAAGATTCTGCTTCCACCACATTTTCAGGAAGAGAGTTCCAAAGACACATCCCTCTGAGGGAAAGAATTTCTTCTCATATATGTCTCAAATGGGTGACCCCTTATTTTTAAATAGTGACCCCTAGTTCTATATATCCAGCAAAAAACATCCTCTCCACATCCACCCTGTCAGAACCCCTCAGGATCTTAAAGTTTTCAATCAAGTTGCCTCTTACTTTTCTAAACTCCAGCGGATACAAGCTTAACCTGTCCAACCTTTCCTCATAAGACAACCTGCCCATTCCAGGTATGAGTGGTAAACCTTCTCTGAGTTGCTTCCAACGCATTTATATCCTTCCTTGAATAAGGAGACCAATACTGTACACAGTATTCCAGATGTGTTCTCACCAGTGTACTGTACAACTGAAGCATATCCTCCCTACTTTTGTATTCAATTCCCCTCACAATAAATGATAACATTCTATTCGCTTTCCTAATCACTTGCTGTACCTGCATACTAACCTTCTGTGTTTCATGCACCAGCACACCCAGATCCCTCTGAATCTCAGAGCTCTGTAATCTCTCACCATTTAGATAATAAGCTTCCTTTTTATTCTTCCTGCCAAAATGGACATTTGCCCACATTATACTCCATTTGCGGGATCTTTGCCCACTCACTTAACCTATATATGTCCCTTTGTAGCCTCCTTATGTCCTCTTCACAACTTAGTTTCTTACCTGTCTTTGTGTCATCAGCAAATTTAGCAACCTTACCTTCGGTTCTTTCATCCAAATTGTTTATATAAATTGTAAAAAGTTGAAGCCCTTGCACTGCTCTCCCCGTTAAGCCCTGAAACCCTGCTTCAGGCTGGGAAATTTAGAATTTAGACAATAAATTTCAGTTAAATGCTAAATACAAACAAAATTAGATTTTTACAAAGAGATTCAAATCCCAGGAGCCATTCTCACATTTCTGCACCCTTGCTAATGCCTTCACACCCTTCCTAGAGTTTGGTGCCCAAAACTGGTAATTTGCTAAATTTGCCAATCTAAAAATTATTAAGCTTCCTGTGCCCACGAGCGCCACTTGTCCATTCCCCTGTCCTTGTCGACAAAGTACCTGTTTTGGAACCTGCCTGGTGCCCTTCACCTGAAGCCACTTCTGTCCCTGTGCCATACTTGCCTTGTGTCCCAGCTAACAATCAACACCTCCCAAAGCTACCTCAGTCCCTTCCCCAACACCAGAATCTATCCTGCCAGTACTGATTGGCCAGCCAACAATCCCTAAAATTACAACCCCCACCCCTGCCATTAACATTGGCCTGTCAAAACCAACATACTTTCAGATGGGAAAACCAACACAGGCATAAGACGCAAAGTGCAAAGACTCCATCAGGTGTCAACAATTTTAGGGGGTCTTTCACTGTCACTGGGTCAAAATCCTGGAACTCTCTTCCTAACAGCACTGTGGGTGTACCTACACCACAGGGACTGCAGCGGTTCAAGAAGGCAGCTCACCACCACCTTCTCAAGGGGCAATTAGGGGTGGGCAATAAATGCTGGCCCAGACAAGCGACACCCACATCCCATGAATAAATTTTTGAAATATTGAATCTTCTATTCCGAAACTTTCGTCATAAAACCCAAGAATCCATTATGTTCTTGTCTGAACGAATCCATCCCTTGGTGCTGCTTTTAGAACCACAGGAAAGTTACGGCACAGAAAGAGGCCATTCAACCCGTTGTGGCTGTGCCAGCTGGAAAAAAAAAATAGCCGCCCATTCTAATCCCACCTTCCAGCATCTGGTCCGTAGCCTTGCAGATTACAGCATTTCAGGTGTAGATCCAGGTACCTTTTCAATGAGTCGAGGTGATTCTGCCCCAAACCCCAATCTGGTCAGCGAATTCCAGGCACCACCCTCTGGGTGAAAAAGTTTTAATGACTTGTGCACCCGAACTCCCAACTCATTTTTCCCTCTACCTCATCTAGTCTATCCCCATTTTTTAAAAAAAAAATTATTATTTAATTTATAATAAAATGAAGGGGTCATGTGACCACATAGAAGTTATATGCTGATTCTCAATTTAGTCACTAATTTGAGCTTTTTTATTCTCTTTGTCACTAGCAATGAGGCCTGATAACTTAGTGAATGGTAAGTTATTGAATTGTTTGGACGTGAATATTCCTGACAAATTACAATGAGTTGCTCCAAAGCACTTGCCTGATTCTCCAATCATGGTTTCTTCTAACATTCAGGGGGGTTTCATTGTAACCTAACCCACCAGGAAGGAACAGGGTGGGTTTTTTGGGGGAGGGATAGTCTGTCGGCTATTTTAAAGCCCAACCATTGAAGGCAACAAGAACGTAAATCGGAGGGGGATGTGAAATTGGCAGCTGATGCTACCAACCAGGTGGGTTAGGTTAAAATATACTCCCTCTTAGGATCCTGTTTGGGGCACATTTAGAGCAGGTTTTGAAGCTCGTCTGGGTAGTTTTCATGGGTAACTGCAACAGCTACAGAATGGTGCTGAGCCCCACAGAGTAGGACTGGGATATGATCCTCCATCTGAGCTAAGTTAGATCACAGTCATAGTCATAGATTAGACCCTAACAAACCCTTTCAAAATCCTGAGGCTAAGCCTTAACACTGGTTCAAACTGACTCTATGGCCACCCTCCAACAGCTCGCCCAACTAGCATTTGAGCCTCCGTCATGAGTATGGGAAGGCAATTTGACCACCAGAGGCATCACAGTGCAGCCATATCTTAATCCATGTTCACATGAACATCTTCTTGGAGGGAGTGTTTGTGTTTGGAGAGGGAATTGCTGCGAAATTTACCACAATGCGGAGTGGCTTGTGATGGAAGCAAATTTTTAAAATGTTTAAATATTAAGTTTAAAAATTCTCCATTCTTTAGGGTCTAATCGACTGCTTTTCGATTAATTAAACTAGTCTGTGGTGATCTTGGAACTTAAAAGATTTCTCCCTACTTACTCTGTCAAAACTCCTCATAATTTTGAACATCTCTATTAAATCTCCCCCTAACCTACCTCGCTGAAAAGAGAACGACCCCAGCTTCTCCAGTCCCTCCGCATTAATTCGGGGGGGGGGGTTTCATTGTAACCTAACCCACCAGGAAGGAACAGGCTGGGTTGAGGTCCCTCATCCCCGGAACCATTCTAGTAAAGCTCCTCTCACCAAGACTTTGAAATCCGTCCTAAAGTGTGGTGCCCAGAATCGGACACAATACTCTTGCTGGGGCCTAACTAGTGTTTTATAAAGGTTTAGCACAAAGTACTTGTGTACTTTACCCTTCTATTTAAAATAACTTTTATTAAACCGCCTTCTCAACTTACCCTGCCACTTTCTTAGCTTTGTACACCCCCAGGTTTCCTTCAACCTGTTTGACTCAAGTTACAGAACCTATCACTGGTGTTTTAAAGATGCTTTGTTTATACTTTGTATTTGATCTTTTCACAGGCATCGAATTTGATATAATTTACTATGAGTCAGAAGAGTGCACTAAAGGTTGTAATTTCCAGGATACCTCATTTCCAGTTTCCTTTAGAGTGCAGTGCAACTCAAAGAGATATCAAATGTCATGCAGCAAGTCCAAAAGTATCGAGTTTCTGGTGGGTACAATCCTAAAATTATTACATCAAACCCCCACCAGCGCCCCCCCAGGGCACGATTTTCCACTGAGGGGTAACACAGTTGAGAAATGGAACACATTTCCCCTTCTCCCGCTCACTATTTTCAGCCAGTCACAAAGCCATGCAAGCAAGCCTTAGGTTCAATCTGCCATTGTGTAGGTTACAGGTGCTACAGTTGCTCATAATGCACCTGGAGTGAGAAGTAGCTGTGTTAGGACTCTCACCTTTGAGTTAGATACAGAGAGCGGTGAGGACATGCAGATTCCCATGCCATGTGGCGACGAGTTCCATCTCCTAACCTTTACCAACATGCCCTTTAATTCTTTCACTGGCTGTGACAGCATCCCTGGCGTGAAAGCGGTGGTGAGCTGCCTTCTTGAACTGCAGCAGTCCATGTGGTGTAGGTACATCCATAGTGCTGTTCGGAAGGGAGTTCCAGGATTTTTGCCTGTGGGACAGCTCTCCCAATTTTGGCACAAGCCCGCAGATGTTCGTAAAGAGGACTTTGCTGGGATGACTGGGCATGGTGTGCCATTGTCATCCCCAGTGCCTAGCTTGATGTGATGTGGCTTGTCCGGTTTTATTCCTTATTGACTTTTCTATAACAGTTTAGTACAACTGAGTGACTTGCTAGGCCATTTCAGAGTCAACCACATTGTGCGGTATCTGAAGTTGTATGGAGGCCAGACTGGTTAAGGCTGGCAGATTTCCTTCCTTAAAGGTCATTGCTGGATTAGGTGGGTTTTTAAACCACAATCTGATAGTTTTCATGCATTCGAGAGAGTCGCAATCACCATTACTGAGATTAGCTTTTAGATCCAGCTGCTTTGGTGGGATTTGAACCCATGTTCCCAGAACATTAGCCTGGGCCTCTAGATTACTACTCCAGCAACATTAACAGTACCACTACCCCCAGGTGAGGAAATTTCACCTAAATCCTTTATTTGGTCTGTTACTGACCATTTATATTTATGGGCCCTAGTTCTGGATGCAGGCACAGACAGTGAAAAAAACAACTCCTCCACAACCATCCATTTGAACTACTTCATCATTTGAGAGACCCCTCTCAGGTCTCTGCTTTGCTTTCTCAAAAGGAAAGAGCCCCAGCCTGCTTAATCTTTCCTGATAGTTGCATCTCTTTATTCTGGTAAGGTCTTTATAGATCAGTATCTCTTTTGTGGTACAGATATCATAACTGTACACAGTATTCGAACCAAGATTGTATATAAATATAACATTACCTCCCTCTTCTTTGGTATTGCCTTCCTCTAGAAACAAACTGCAGTCCAGTTTATGACCTTATCAACTTGCATCAATATTTTTAATGATTCCTGTATCTGCATTCTCTGGTTTCTTCACTTGTCAATCCCATTTAGTTTCTGAGTGGAAATTTTGTATTATAAACTTAGACTGAGTTTTCCTGGATATACTGTGATGAATTTGATTTTTTTTTTATAAACAGGAGCAGAATACTCCAGACGAAGAAACAGTGGATGGCAGCAAGCGCAACATCATATTCTACATGAGTGACAAGGGACAGTTCTCAACGTTTGAATCCGACTTCGCGCGTGGTTACTGGCTGTGCACAGAGTTTGAAAATGGACTTTATAAGTTAGCGTTAAAGAAGGTGACGGCTTCGGGGGATATCGATGAAGAAAAACACTTGACGTTGCAGGAAAGTCCGGGAAAGTATAATGGCAGGAGCAGACAGGCCAGTCTCCCGAAAACAAGCTGACACTGCTGTTTCAAAAAAGATCATTGCAAAAGCCGTTTCCGGGGGCTAGTTATACCTGTTGGTTACGTTGTGAACATTGTTATATATTTGTTTCTCAGCTTCTGTCGCTTGCTGCCCAGATTTAGTCTCAGAGCTGTTGCAATAGTTCTCAGGATCAATTGGCGTTTCAGATGATTTCTGTCAACATTGTACTGTAGTGAGAAAAAAACCCTGCAAAATAGCTGGCAAGTTGAGGACAACTCTAAGAATAAGCTAATGATACGTGACAGTAGGAAGTTCGTTCCCTATGCTGTCTAACTTAAGCTCTAGTTATAAGCTCAAGCATTTTTGGCTTATAAAAGCATAATTATTGTTGAGTAGCTGGCCTTGGGAAACAGGAGTCCAGCAAAAGTTATGATTTATTAAGGTGTTAACTTGTTATTTTACTAGTTGAAGGTGCTTTAAAAAGTACAGCTGCTTTTTGTAGAGAAGGAATAAGTTCACATTTTAATTGGAAACTTTGTCAGAAACTGAAAATTAGATTATACTGAGGTATTGTGTCAATTACTTTTAAACATTGAACACAGGAAAATACCTTTAAAGTTACTCAACTTATATTATATTATATTTATTATATTTTCTCACTCATTTTGTCCTTGTCTAAACACTTGCAGATAATTTTGTTATGGTTTTCTTCAAAATTAAAGCCATTTCAAAAAAGATCATTGCAAAAGCGGTTTCCGGGGGTTAGTTATACCTGTCGGTTACGTTGTGAACATTGTTATATATTTGTTTCCCAGCTTCTGTCGCTTGCTGCCCAGATTTATTCTCAGAGCTGTTGCTTAAGTTCTCAGGATCAATTGGCCTTTAAGATGATTTCTGTCAACATTGTACTGTAGTGAGAAAAAAACCCTGCAAAAAACCCTGTGAAACTTGACTTAAGTCCTGTCCTACGATAGAACACAATGGAAGGAATAAATAGTTTTGATTAAGAGCACAGTTTTATTTTAACTTGGTTTCAACTTTACTGGAGCATCACAATGCAATTGCTCAGCTGTAGTTTACAAATTATGTACAAAGAATTGACTAATTGTATGAATGCAGAAAATTCTAATAATAACCATCATTGAAACTGCCCCTTCAACATTTAAATATCCAGGATTGCTGATGTTATAGATAATTACATATCAGATGTTACTGACTTAAATAACTGTTTTTAAACAAATGCCAAAGTTTTAAAAGGAACTGGTTGAGATACTGGCTGTACTCATTAATATACAAAACATTATAGCATTTAAGTGTGTGCCCATGTTCCCTCAGTCATGCCATGAATTAAATATGAACAGAGTAATTTCCTGTGGCAAATCTGCTTTAACCACAACATCGCATTGTATCAACATCTGTGAAAACAACATTATTTGAAACAGAAATATTCAGTTGAAGGAAGGGTAATATTGAATGCTGATAATTCATTGGTTCTGTCATGACTTAAGCATAGAATTTATCTGAGCTACTGCACAGAGAAAATAATTGAGACTGCACCGAGATCGATTCAATCCAGTTAAGGATTAACCACCAATTGATGCAGTCAGGCCAATTGCTTAGTGTTTTCTTTATTAACTGGTTGACTGTTGGACTTTCACCTATAAAATGTTTGAGACACACCTGTCATATCTCAGTGGCTCACAAATACAAACTCATCTCATTTTTAAAGAAAGTACAAGGAAAGCCAGTTATTGGCATCTAATTAACCCCAGCAGTTAGCCTGTAAATGACCTTGGAGGGTACAGGAGCTAGGCTTGTGGTCTTGCAGACACCAGGTCTCTCACTGCTCCAGCTTCACTGCAGAATGATGCATTGTGCATTACACGATCCAATGTTCTGCTCCTTATAAAACACAATGACCACAGGAATTCTGCGAGCGCTACCACACAAGATCCACTGCATGTTATTGCATGTATTCAGTATGCCTATTTATGTATCATACACATGGAAGGGGGGAGGAAAAAATACATTATGGCAAAAAGCTGTTGACAAAACTTTCCTGCATGTGTAAATCAATTGTACAGTGACCTCAGAGGAGGGACCTTCCTTTCTCTCCCAACTTCCTCCAAGTCTGTGGAGATTTCTTATATTGGCCACGGACATGTTGAAATCACAGATTGTGAGGCAGGCCTCTAAACCAAACTTTGCACAAGTTACTCTCCCATGGCCACATGAATTACACTGAAGGCATAAAGTGGACAGTGAAATGACAGCCCCGACAGCCTACAGTTATCACCTGTGTTATGTGCTAGGTTAGGGTGAAACCTCTTTGCAGCTTAATATTCGCCAACGACACAAACTCAAGAAGAAAGATTGTGCATACTTACTCATATATCAAAGCAGCTAGTTGGGAATACCTGACACAGTGACTGATCGATCCTGATGAAATTGCACTTGAACCAAGGGATTCAGGTGAGCTTATGTGGTCCATTGGATGGAATGACATCCAAAACCGCTCAAGCAGTTTGCTATTTCTAGCCACTGCTTATACAGTCTAATGGGTTATCCATTTCAATGTGGTGAAGGCATTTTATTTTTGCCAAGTTTTCTTTGCTGTAACCAGCAGAGCCCATCATGGACTAACACTGGAACTGAAAAGATATTTTTACCACACTTAACAGGGTAGTCACAGAGGTGTTTCCACTAGCTGGGGAATCTAGGACATGGGGGGCTCAGTCTTGAGATAAAGGGTCACCCATTTAGGGACTGAAATGAGAAATCTCTTCACTCAGAAGGTAATGAAACTTTGGAATTCTCTACCCAGTGGATTATGGACGCTCCATTATTGAATACAGATATTTGTTCTCTGAGGGAATCAAGGAACATGGGGGCAGGTGAGAGAGCTGAGGCAAAATTAGCTATGATCGTATTGAATGGCAGAATAGGCTTGACTGACTCTGTGGTGGTCGCCTCCTCCTCCAACTTGTTATGTTCTTTTTGATTTTAAGTGGTGCTGGGTTTTATTTCATGGGGTAATTGATAAGGTATTCTAATTAAGGGGTACAGAAAACCTCCTAAACCTCAATAGTGAAGTTTAACCATTATCTGAGCCCGAAGACTCACTCCCAGATGCTTTATCAAAAAAATCTAATACTATGTTTAATTTCCTCCCCCTCCAATGGCATTCATTCTCTCTTACTGGGTCATGGTTTCAGGAGACAAGTCCCTCAGCCAAATGCCTACTCTACTTATGTAAGCTTGGACAAGGAGTGTGAATTGGTGGCTCAACTCTGGAGAAATATCATAGCCAAACAAAATCTCATTTTTGGCTAACAATCACAAATACACATTACAGCTCTACTCACTGAATCATGATCTGGAGAAAAACTCTTGGATGATCTTTCGTTCCCCTCTCTAGCTCCCAAAATGACAGCTGGGCCTCCATGTTGTTTTATTCAGCTTTGGTTCATTCTTTTAGTGCTGGCAGCAGATGCTATTGTGGGAGCCAACTGTGTTTATGGCTTTAGGTTCAAGTCCACTTTTCCGGTGGAGAAAGGACTAAAGACGGACAAATGCTCTGCCTTGCGTACATTCTGACATCCTGTGTTCATCAGCTTTACTACTAAAAGGCTTGAATTTTTAAGCACTTTCAGGACTTTCCAAAGCACTTTACAAGCCACTGAAATACTTTTGAAGTATAGTCACTGTTTTAATGCAGGAATTACAGCACCCAAAATTGCACACAGCAAACTCCCAGAAACAGCAGAGGTTATGCTCAGATAATTTACTTTAGTGATTACAACTTATTTACTAAGGATTTAAAAAAAAAAAGTAACATTAGACTCAAAATGACCAAACTTCCTTCAAATACTGTTGTTGAAAATTGTAAAGAGTGAGTGAAGTCAGTGTTGCAGGTAAATAAAGATCTTATATTTTTGGTACCCAAATGTCACAATGACGCACTTCCTCAGCAGGTCACTGGGCTAGATAGATGCTAAAATTTTCTTTATTCGGCAATGGGTCTGTTGACCAGACCACCTGGCCCTCTCCCCACAGATCACATGAGCAACCAGACACACTGGTCATTGTATATCTGTCCATATCCCACCCTAATGGGCTTGTTAAAATGATTAGCAATCAGAATGATAATTGTTTAAACTGGTGTTGAAACTGCAGCAAAAATGTGCACACGTGTAGTGGTGGGGGTGGATGATGGCCTTTGCACCAGTCAGATTCCAAAGGCAACACTAAAACCGCTGATTAATGCATCCCCAACCCGTAAGAAATTTCCTTTCTCTAGTTACAATATCAACATGACTCATCGCTTCAAACAGCAATGATATAATTCAGCAGAGCACAGCACACTGCCTTACAAAGCACTCTGTTGCTGCTCACAACAAAAACAGAATTACCTGGAAAAACTCAGCAGGTCTGGCAGCATCGGTGGAGAAGAAAAGAGTCGACATTTCTTTCAAAGGGTCGTGAGGACTCGAAACATCGACTCTTTTCTTCTCCACCGATGCTGCCAGACCTGCTGAGTTTTTCCAGGTAATTCTGTTTTTGTTTTGGATTTCCAGCATCCGCAGTAGTTTTTTGTTTTTAAACTCTGTTGCTGCTGTTTAGTGACATCATTGATTGCAAGAATAAAAACGACACTTGTGGGTTTTATTCTCCAACAATGAGCAGACTTCACAAGGAGAGTTGGGGAAAAAATGGAAGTTCCAAGGTCTTGTTTTTACAGATAGACAATATGAAAACAAACTCATTCAAATCAAACAACCTCTCAACTTCTTTACCCAGAGATTGATTAGAATGTGCAACTCACTACCCCATGGACTCGTTGAGGAATACAGCATAGATGCATTTAAGGGGAAGCTATATAAACAGGAGCAAGAAAAGAACAGAGGGATATGCTGATATGATGAGATGAAGTAGGGTGGAAGGACGCTTATATGGAGCATGAACACTGGCATGGACCAGTTGGATCAAATGGTCTGTTCTTATGCTGTAAATACTTGGCAAAACACAATGTGATATAAATAAAACAATGATTTCTGTATAGCTGTGAATCAAATTGATCCCGGTTTGTACACTTGTGCAAAGTAAGTCCCTTTGTACATGCACTAAAAATAAATGGAGGTTTTTACAATGGGAACTTGTGCGCACTGGGATGGTAAGTGCAATTTAAACACAAGGCCAGCGGTATGACTGAACGACATAAGGCAACATCTACGATCAGTGTAGACAAAGGTTTCAAAGATACATTCGGAAAAATGTTTCATTTTTGTCAGCTCTTTGTAAAGAAATAATTATTGTGATTTGTCAAAAGAGAAAAGTATATATATATTTTTTTTTTAAGTCAAAGCGAACCTAGAAATAGCTCAGCTGGATGGACGGCACCATGAACAATTTTGAGAATTAGAGGCTCCAGACCATTGCAACGGCCTTGCAGATCCCCACGTCGTGGTAATTGAAGTAACACAGGCCGGCGAAAGTGACAACTGACAGTACTTGGAGGCCCAACTTGGCCAGCTTTACCTTAGTCTCTCCGTGTACATAATCTGTGACTATTTCCCCAAGGCCCCTGAAAGAAAGCAGATTGGTTAAGGAAAAAGAATTAACTGTGGAAATAGGCAGGCAGTGAACTTGCAAACAACATCCAAAATCATTGCTCCGTGCATTCATTTCACATTTCACAGTGAATGCTTGTGATGCCCAGATTGTAATTTAGGATAAGAAACAGATAATCCACCCTTCTATAGTGCCATTGCAAATATGTTAAAAGGAAATGTTTTCAACCCATGAATTCATGATCATTATTTGTTCTACTTTGAGAAATCTTTAAAATTTTCAGCAAAATAGGACTCCTTATTGAGCTTCTGTCTATACATTTAGTATATTTGAGGTCATAGTCTAAAATTTAGAGCCAGGCTTCTCAGGGGTGAAATTAGGAAATACTTCTTCTTACAAAGGGTGGTGGGAATTTAGAACCCCCTTCTGCAAATGGCAATTGATTCTAGATCAATGGTTAATTTTAAATTGATAGATTTCTGTGAATCAAAAATATTAGGGGAAATGGGGCAAAGACAGGTGCGCAGAATTACATTGTAAATCAGCCATGATTTCATTGAATGGTAGAACAGGCTCAAGGGGCTGAATGGCCTTCTCTTGTTCCTATATTTGGAAAGATTTTTTGCAGTGAAGAGTGAACAAACCCAAAGTTAAGAGAACAAAGCAAAGACAATATTAGGGTGAGCACAAAAAATGAGGAATGATCTAATGTGATATTCCACTTTCAGGAATAGCCATCAGCTACGTCAGAGGGACTAAAACTGGACAGAAAGGTCAGATTTGGGTTTTCTGCAGTGACTCCATTCCTATAATAGCTACTTATATCCCTCTGCCACCCTGGGCATATTATATTTGCAGCAAAGAGGGAAAATAGGCAAGTTTGCTCCAGGGTATCCAGAGTAGGCTGTGAAGTAGCACTTAAGTGCTCCAAGGAGACATTTCTGGAAATATTTTCCAACAGGGGTCTAACTTCCATCCCCCTGCTACAGAAATAGAAAAAGGAAAGCCGAGAAGAGGAGAGGAAAAGTAGCATTCTCACCTTGACGTCAGAAGGTGGTGGGTTCAAGCCTCAATGTAGTCTTGAGCACCCAATCTAGGCCAATATGTATGAAAGCAGTATTGAAGGAGTTTACTGCACCATGGAAAGTGACAAGCCGATTTAAATTAATGAACCCTCATTTACTCTGGAGTTCCTATCCAGAGTAAATAGTCCTTATTTTTCACACAATCAAAGCTCATCATTATTAAAAGCCCTTCATTCCTTATCTTGGCCTTCTCTGCTTCAGTAGAAAAATTTCCAGTCCATTGACCACATTATAGTTTCTCGTATAAAAGCAAAAAACTGCGGATGCTGGAAATGCAAAACAAAAACAAAAATACCTGGAAAAGCTCAGCAGGTCTGACAGCATCTGCAGAGAGAAATACAGTTAACGTTTCAAATCCGAATGACTCTTCATCAGAATTAAGGAAAAATAGAAGTAGTGAAATATAAGCTGGTTTAAGTGGGGGCGGGGGGTGGGACAGGTAGAGCTGGATAGAGGGCCAGTGATAGGTGGAGATTGCCAAAAGATGTCATAGACAAAAGGACAAAGGGGTGTTGACGGTGGTGATATTAGCTAAGGAATGTGCTAATGATGACATTAAGGGTAGAAAGCAGGACGAGCAAGGGACAGATAGCCCTAGTGGGGGTGGGGTAGGGGGGAAGGGATCGAAATAGGCTAAAAGGTAGAGATAAAACAATGGATGGAAATACATTTAAAAATAATGGAAATAGGTGGGAAAAGAAAATGTATAAATCATTGGAAAAGGGGGGGATCAGAAACGGGGTGGGGATGGAGGAGAGAGTTCATGATCCGCCGCCTTCGTCTCCGTGCTCACTTCTTTGGGCAGGAGTCCTCTCCCCGTGCAACGGATCCTTTTACCCGCCTCCAATATTCTCCCTCCACCTGGACCCCTCCCTCTGGATTCTTACCTTCTCTTGATCTTTTCATTGAGAACTGTCGGTGTGACATCAGTCGTCTCAATTTCTCTGCTCCTCTCACCCATTCTAACCTGTCTCTCTCTGAACTTACTGCACTCCGTTCTCTCAGGTCCAACCTCAACATTGTCATCAAACCCGCTGACAAGGGTGGTGCTGTTGTTGTCTGGCGCAATGACCTCTGCCTCGCAGAGGCTGAGCATCAACTCACAGACACTTACTCCTACCTCCCCCTGGACCACGACCCCACCACTGAACATCAAGCCATTGTTTCTAGGACTGTCACTGACCTCATCTCCTCTGGAGATCTTCCTTCCACAGCTTCCAACCTCAGTCTCCCAACCTTGGACGGCCCGCTTCTACCTCCTACCCAAAATCCACAAACAGGACTGTCCCGGCATGTGTCAGCCTGTTCCTGCCCCACGGAACTCATTTCTTGTTATCTTGACTCCATTCGCTCTCCCCTTGTCCAGTCTCTTCCCATCTCCATCCGTGATTCCTCTGACATCCTACATCATATCAACAATTTCCAGTTCCCTGGCCCCAACCGCCTCCTCTTCACCATGGACGTCCAATCCCTCTACACCTCCATCCCCCACCGGGATGGTCTGAGGGCTCTCCGCTTCTTCCTCGAACAGAGGCCCGAACAATCCCCAACCACCACTACTCTCCTCTGTCTGGCTGAACTTGTTCTCTCACTGAACAATTTCTCCTTAAACTCCTCTCACTTCCTCCAAATAAAAGGTGTGGCTATGGGTACCCGCATGGGCCCCAGTTATGCCTGTCTCTTTATGAGGTATGTGGAACATTCCTTATTCCAGTCCTACTCCGGCCCCCTCCCACAACTCTTTCTTCGGTACATCAATGACTGCTTCGGTGCTGCTTCATGCTCTCGTCTGGACCTGGAAAAATTTATTAATTTTGCTTCCAATTTCTACCCCTCCATCATTTTCACATGGTTCATCTCTGACACTTTCCTTCCCTTCCTTGACCTCTCTGTCTCAATTTCTGGTGATAGACTATCCACCAATATTCATTACAAGCCTACCGACTCCCACAGCTACCTCGACTACAGCTCCTCACACCCCGCTTCCTGTAAGGACTCCATCCCATTCTCTCAGTTTCTGCGCCTCCATCACATCTGTTCTGATGATGCCACTTTCAAAAACAGTTCCTCTGACATGTCTTCCTTAACCGAGGTTTTCCACCCACGGTGGTTGACAGGGCCCTCAACCGTGTCCAGCCCATCTCCCGTGCATCCACCCTCACACCTCCCTCTCCCTCCCAGAACCATGATACGGTCCCCCTTGTCCTCACTTATCACCCCACCAGCCTCCGCATTCAAAGGATCATCCTCCGCCATTTCCGCCAACTCCAGCATGATGCCACCACCAAACACATCTTCCCTTCACCCCCCCCCGGCAGCATTCCGCAGGGATCGTTCCCTCTGGGACACACTGGTCCACTCCTCCATCACCTCCTACACCTCAAACCCCCTCCCACGGCACCTTCCCATTCAACCACAGAAGGTGCAACACCTGCCCCTTTACTTCCCCCCTCCTCAACGTCCAAGGGCCTAAACACTCCTTTCAAGTGAAGCAGCATTTCACTTGCACTTCCCTCAATTTAGTCTACTGCATTCGCTGCTCCCAACGCAGTTTCCTCTACATTGAAAAAACCAAACGCAGACTGGGTGACCGCTTTGTGGAACACCTTCAGTCTGTCCGCAAGCATGACCCAGACCTCCCTTGTCGCTTGCCATTTCAACACACCATCCTGCTCTCATGCCCACATGTCCGTCCCTGGCCTGCTGCAATGTCCCAGTGAAGCTCAACGCAAACTGGAGGAACAGCCCCTCATCTTCCGACTAGGCACTTTACAGCCTTCCGGACTGAATACTGAGTTCAACAACTTTAGATCATGAACTCTCTCCTCCATCCCCACACCCTTTCCAATCCTCCCTTTTCCAATAATTTATATATATTTTTCTTTCCCCACCTATTTCCATTATTTTTAAATGTATTTCCATCCCTTGTTTTGTCTCTACCTTTTAGCCTATTTCGATCCCTGCCCCCCACCCCACCCCTACTAGGGCTATCTGTACCTTGCTCGTCCTGCTTTCTACCCTTAATGTCATCATTAGCACATTCCTTAGATAATATCAGCACCGTCAACACCTCTTTGTCCTTTTGTCTATGACATCTTTTGGCAATCTCCGTCTATCACTGGCCCTCTATCCAGCTCTACCCCCCCACCCCCACCCCCAACCCCTTAAACCAGCTTATATTTCACCTCTTTTCTATTTTTCCTTAGTTCTGATGAGGAGCCATTCGGACTTGAAACGTTAACTGTATTCCTCTCTGCAGATGCTGTCAGACCTGCTGAGTTTTTATAGTTTCTCATCTCTGACACAACACCATTTTACACACTCTAATGTATTTTCTATCATGGGATACCTACAGATCTCCAAAGGTGGCTCAACCGTTACCATGCACAATGATATAACTTCTGGACATTATGAAGTCCCTTGCTTCCCAGGTTAGTTTAGTTCCCCTCATTTTTCTCCACTCCTCCCAAGAAGTGTTGCACTTTGTTGACAAACTATTCCAATCAATCTATTCTAAAACACAAGTCAACATCTTTTGGATCAGGGTAGAGAAAGAAAAAATATAAAAAGGGCAAAAGAGGTTAAAAGATAGGGTCACGGTGCAAAACATTATTTGTGATGTAGGGCAGTGTTATGGGATGTGGGTGCAGGCAGTTTATCGCTTCATCAGATAAAATTTCAGAGCAGGATGTCACATACCTGTTTTTAAATGGAAGAAAGTACCCAATAGCACAGGCCTGTCCAAAGCGTTCAACAAGCTGTGCCACAAACATATCAATTTAAAGGTAGGTTTGCAATGCCATCCCATAAACCGGTTTGGCCAATCCTTATACCAAAGGTGCTAACTCAACCCTGATAATGGCTTTACAGCTATCAGCAGAGATTGAACATCTTGCTTAAGTGAACATGTTTGATGTACAACAATAATAATAAAAATAGCTGGAAAAACTCAGCAGGTCTGACAGCATCTGCATTGAGGAATACAGTCAACGTTTCAAGTCCGTATGACTGTATTCCTCTCCACAGATACTGTCAGACCTGCTGAGTTTTTCCAGCTATTTTTGTTTCAGCGTTCCAGCATCCACAGTATTTTGCTTTTATCTTAATGTTTGATGTACCAGCCAATATAGCAAACAGGGTCAAGGTATTTGACCAAAGCTAAAAACGATTCAGTTCACGTGAACTATTTTCTCATGGTGTTCAGAATGAATTGTGGCTGGTGAATTAAGGTTACCATATCCATTACGGATAGGGTTATTCATCCAGTTACCAATCTATTCCTGTTCCCCTTTGCCCCATGAAGGGAACATCTGACTATCATTGTTATTTTAGTCCAGTTACTGTAAAGTGTTGAAACAAATTTCCCTAACGGAAAAAACAGTCAAGTGGTGAACTGTATTTTTCAAAAACATCAAGCATATAAACCAGGAAATTAAGCGAAACTCATTGGTCTCAGAGAATCTGTAAATGTGTAGGTTAACCACAAACTTTTTTAGCTCACTGACCTGAAGGGCAGAGAACTGTTGTGTCATGTCTTGTACAAAAAGGTTACCAATCCTTTACTGCTGCTACTTCAAAGAGCATTATTATATGCAGGTATACATTTATTGTAAACAGACTTAGATACTGATTCCAGTCATATTCCAGCCATCAACAGCATGAAAACTGCATTTGCCACTACATAGTTCAGGTAGTGGGCACAATTGAACAAAGTGGGACGTGGCTTGCATTTGTCCAAAATAATAAATTATATTTATATAGCACCTTTAATGTAGTGAAATGTCCAAGGCACTTCACAGTAGCGTCAAGCCAAATTTCATTCCGAGCCACGTAAGGAAATATTAGGACAGGTGACCAAATATTTGGCCAGAGAGGAAGGTTTTAAAGAGCAGCCTAAAGGAGTGAGTTGGAGGGATGTAGAGAGTGAATTCCAATGCTTAGGGCCCAGACAATCGAAGGCATGGCAACAGATGTGGAGCGATTAAAATCGGAGATGGCGCAGAGACCTCAGAAGGTTGTAGCACTGGAGGAGATTACAAAGATAGGGAGGGATCAGGGGTCTAGGGATTCTAGAGGGGTTTGAAAACAGAGTCATGAAGGCCCCACAGGTGAAGAGTTGAGGCGCACTGACCCCATCCAGTTCGGAAGCAAAGTGGTCACTAATTGTCCAGATCATTCATTTGGTTTCTCGTGAGCAAGGAATACAGAGCAGAGCTGCGACTGACACAGGCTAGTAATTCTTTTTCTTCCAAATTTCTCCCCAATTAATCTGAGGGCCACTGATTCGTGCTGAGGGCACAGCTCCATCCTGCTCTAACTTGGGTATACGGACATATTACATAACAGCCCTAAAGGTGCCACAGCCACAAACCAGCTTGTTCTCACCTGACACCCACATACATATGCAGTCACTCCAGGATAGGCATTAATGGCAATCAGATCTTGAAATTTTGGATGAATTTTCTCCGCAATATCTTGAGACAGAGGACCATTACCACATTTGAGAAAGTTCACAGTACAGATCAGAATGAAACCTCATAGATCTTCTGGCACCGAGTGACATTAGTGACCATATCGGGGACAGTGATCACAATTCAGTTAGATTTAGCATTACCTTGGAAAAGGACAGAGATAAGGCAGGTGTAAAAGTCTTGAACTGGGAGAAGGCAAATTTTGCAGAAATGAGAAGGGACTTGGCTGAGGTGGACTGGACAGCACTGCTGGAGGATAAAACAGTGGAAAACCAGTGGGAAGCACTAAAAAACGAGATCCTAATTGTATAAAGTAGACATGTCCCCAACAAAAATAAGAGTGGTACTGCCAAATCTAGACCCCCCTGGTAGTCTAGAGGAATACAGGGAAAGATCAAACAGAAAAAGAAAGCGTACGATAGGCACAAAGAACTAAGCACTGCAGATAGCCTAGATGAATATAGGAAGTGCAGGGACGAAGTAAAAAAGGAAATAAGGAAATCAAAGAGAGGGCATGAAAAAGGATTAGCAAGTAAAGTTAAAGATAACCCAAAGATGTTTTACCAATACATTAATGCTAAAAGGTTAGTTAAGGAAAAAGTGGGACCTATCAGAGATGAAGATGGAAACTTGTGTGAAGATGCAGAGGCTGTGGGAAGGGTTTTGAATGAATATTTTGTCTCCGTGTTTACAAAGGAGAGGGAGGATGTAGATATAGTAGTCCAGGAGGAACACTGCAAGATATTGGACAGGATAGTCATAAAGAGAGAGGAAGTACTCGAAAGGTTGAAATCCTTGAAAGTTGATAAGTCGCCAGGGCCAGATGGATTGTTTCTGAGGCTGCTGAAGGAAGTCAGGGAGGAGATACCAGATGCTCTGAGGATGATTTTCCAATGTTCACTAGATACAGTGGAGGTACCGGTGGACTGGAGATATGCAAATGTAGTTCCATTGTTTAAAAAGGGATCAAAGGAAATGCCAAACAATTATAGGCCAGTTAGTCTTACATCAGTGGTGAGCAAATTAGTAGAATCAATCCTGAGAGAAAGGATTAACTGTCATGTGGAAAGGCATGGACTAGTCAGGGATGGTCAGCATGGATTTATTAAAGGAAGGTTTTGCCTCACAAATTTGATTGAATTCTTTGAGGAAGTGACAAGAAGGGTTGATGAAGGTAGTGCAGTGGATGTTGTGTACATGGATTTTAGCAAGGCATTTGACAAGGTCCCACATGGCAAATTGGTCAGGAAAGTAAAAGCCCATGGGATTCAGGGTAATGTGGCAAACTGGATAAAAGGTTGGCTTTGTAACAAGAAACAAAGGGTAATGATCGATGGATGCCCTTGCGAATGGAAAGTTGTCTCATGTGGTGTTCCACAGGGCTCGGTGTTGGGACCCTTGCTGTTTCTGTTATATATTAACGATTTGCACGTGAACGTTGGGGGGCACGATTGGGAAATTTGCAGATGACACAAAGATTGGCCGAGTAGTGGATAGTGTAGAGGATAGCCATAATCTCCAAAACGATATAGATGGGTTGGTGGAGCGGGCGGTAAAGTGGCAGATGGATTTTAACATAGAGAAGTGTGAGGTCATACATTTAGGGAGGTCAAACAGTTACAGAGATTACACAATAAATGGGAATATACTAAGAGGGGTAGATGAAGTGAGAGATCTTGGCGTACAAGTACACAGGTCCCTGAAGGCAGCAGTTCAAATAGACAAGGTTGTAAAGAAGGCATACGGAATGCTCTCCTTCATTGGCAGAGGTATAGAATATAAAAGGAAGGATATAATGTTGGAATTGTATAAAACACTGGTGAGGCCACAACTGGAGTATTGTGTGCACTTCTGGTCACCACATTACAGGAAGGACATAATAGCTCTGGAGAGAGTGCAGAGGAGGTTTACAAGAACGTTGCCAATGTTAGAAAAGTGTAGCTACGAGGAGAGATTGGATGGGTTGGGGTTATTTTCCTTAGAACAAAGAAGGCTGAGAGGTGACTTGATTGAGGTGTACAAAATTATGAGGGGAATAGATAGAGTGGACAGGATAAAATTGTTTCCCTTGATGGAGCATTCTAGAACCAGGGGACATAGATTCAAGATAAGTGGCAGAAGGTGTAGGGGGTACATGAGAAAGAACTTTTTTACGCAGAGGGTAGTGGGTGTCTGGAATTCGCTGCCCAAGTTGGTGATAGAGGCAGAAACTCTAAACTCTTTTAAAAAGTACCTGGATCTGCACCTTAAATGCTGTAAGCTGCAGGGCTATGGGCCGGGTGCAGGAAGGTGGGATTAGAAAGGGCACCTGGGTGTCCTCGGGCTGGCATAGACAAGATGGGCCGAATGGCCCCCTTCTGTGCTGTAACTTTTCTATGGTTCTGCTCTAATTAGTTCAGTTTCTGCCTCTATGAACAAAGGTACCTTAGACATTTACTCCCTCCTCCACCAGTGCACAGTAGCAGCTACAAGGTGCAGGGCAGAAACTCATCAAGCATCCTCTACCACCTAGAATGAAAAAGGCAGCAGATGCATGGGAATACCACCACCTGCAAAGTTCCTCTCCAAGCCACAAACCACCCTGACTTGACCGTTCCTTCACTGTCATTGGGTCAAAATCCTGGAACTCCCTTCCTTACAGCACTCTGGGTGTACCTACATTAGAACGGACTGCAGCATTTCAAGGCGGTGGCTCACCACCACCTTCGCAAGGATAATTAGGGATGGGAAATAAATGTTCAGTGCCCAACAACTAAAAAGTCAAAAACCATCATGAAACATAAGCGAACCACAAAAGCATGACACAGATATTCAAAATTTTAAATCTGGTAGGCTATTATTAAGCATGCTTCACATTAGAAATTAGGACTTGGAACTAAAAGCCTTTCTACAATTACAGTACAGATCTCAAAAGCTAAGATTGTCAGGAGGAAAGGTCATACCCTCCCGTTTTCTTGGACAACAGATGCTGGTAACGTTCCTGTGTAACCATTCACATTGGATCCTTCTTCCAGTTCCTATCTCCAAAGACACTGCCTGTCCTGCCAATTGTTTCTGGAATTTTCTGTTTTTATTTTAGGAAGGAAGGCTTGTTCATTTATTTTCTCTCTTAAAAGGCACTGGTTCAGAAGAACACAAGAAATAGGAGGAGTAGACCCATCGAGCGTGCTCTGCCATTCAATACGATCATGGTTGATCTTGGGCTTCAACTCCATTTTCCCACCCACTCCCCATATTCCTCAATTACCTAGATCAAAATTGTGTCTATCCCAGCTTTAAATATATTCAACAATAGAGCATCCACAACCCTCTGGGGTAGAGAATTCCAAAGATTCACAAGCCTTCAAATGAAGTAATTTCTCCTCATCTCAGTCCTAAATGATTGGCCCCTTATCCTGAGACTCTGCCCCCCTGTTTTGTTTCCGCTGGTCAGGGAATCTCTCTCTCAGCATCTACCCTGTCAAACCCCTTCAGAATTTTGTAGGTTTCAATGAGGTCGCCTCTCATTTTTCTAAACTCCAGAGAACATAAGACCAATTTACTCAGCCTGTCATCACAGGACAACCTCTCACCCCTGGGACCAATTTAGTGAACCTTCACTGTGCCGCCTCCAATGTAAGTATATCCTTTAAATGCAGAGACCAAAAATGGATACAGTACTCCAGATATGGTCTCACAAAAACCCTGAACAACTGTAGCAAGACTTCTTTATTCTTATACTCCAATCCCCTTGTAATAAAGGCCAACATGTCATTTGCCTTCTTATTTGCTTGCTGCACCTGCATGCTAACTTTCTTGCATACCTTGTGCCAGCACACCCAAGTCTCTTTGAACATCAACACTTACAAGTTTCTCACCTTTTAAAAAATATTCTGCTTTTTTTATATAAATGACCAAAGTGAATATCTTCACATTTCCCTACATTATACTCCATCTGCCATCTTGTTGCCTCAACTAACCTGCCTATATTTCTTTACAACCTCTCCGTGTGTCCCCCACAGTTTACCTTTCTGCCTAGTTTGGCATCATCAGCAAACTCCTGTTCACTTAATGAACCACTTATGGACGCGAATCAACTTTCCAGTATCTCACTCAAGTGGCCACTCAGCATTGAGCAGTCCCTATGCAGTATCAGCAGGCTGGTACAACATCCCAATCCCATCCATACTCAATATCCAAACAAGTGTAATATCTAGCAGGCAGTCTCTAAACTAATTTAAAAAAAAACTTATTCATACATGGGATGTGGGCTTCGCTGGCTGGGCCAGCATTTATTGGTCATCCCTGGTTGCCCTTGAGGAGGCGGTGGTGGTGAGCTGCCTTCTTGAACCGCTGCAGTCCATTATGATGTACACCCACAGTGCTGTTAGGGAGGGAGTTCCAGGATTTTGACCCAGCAACAGTGAAGGAACGATGATATATTTTCAAGTCAGGACGATGAGTGACTTGGAGGGGAATTTGCAGGTGGTGGCATTCCCATGTGTCTGCTGCCCTCGTCCTTCTACATGGTCGTGGTTGTCGGTTTGGAAGGTGCTACGGAGCCTTGGTGAATTCCTGCAGTGCATCTTGTAGATGGTACACTCTGCTACTACGTCGGTGGTGGAGGGAATGAATGTTTGTGGGTGTGCTGCCAATCAAGCGGACTGCTTTGTCTTGGATAGTGTTGATGGAGCTGCACTCATCCAGGCAAGTAGGGAGTATTCCACCACACTCCTGACTTGTGCCTTGTAGATGGTGGACAGGCTTTGGGAGGTCAGGAGGTGGGTTACTCGTCGCAGGATTCCTAGCCTCTGACCTGCTGTTGTAGCCACAGTATTTATATAGCTAGTCCAATTCAGTTTCTGGTCAATGGTAACCCCCAGGATGTTGATAGTGTGGTGTTCAGTGATGGTAATGCCATTCGATGTCAAGGGAAGATGGTCTTTGGTGAAGGTAGTTGCCTGGCACTTGTGTGGCATGAATTTTACTTGCCACTTGTCAACCCAAGCCTGGATATTATCCAGATCTTGCTGCATTTGGACATGGAATGCTTCAGTATCTAAGGAGTCACAAATGGTGCTGAACATTGTGCAATCATCAGCGAACATCCCCACTTCTGACCTTATGATGGAAGGAAGGTCATTGATGAAGCAGCTGAAGATGTGGGGCCAAGGACACCACCCTGAAGAGCTCCTGCAGTGATGTCCTGGAGCCAAGATGACTGAACTCCAACAACTACAACTATCTTGCTTTGTGCTAGGTATGACTCCAACCAGTGAAGTCTTTTCCCCTCTGATTCCCATTGACTTCTCTCCTCTGTCCCTCAACCTCTACCACCTTGAAGGACAAGGACAGCAAACACATGGGAACACCAACACTTGTAATATCTTTCCAAGTTAGAAACTTACTGTTCCTTCACTGTCACTGGGTCAAATTCCTGGGAGCTCCCTTCCTAACAACACTATGGGTGTACCTACACCAGATGGACAACAGCGGTTCAAGAAGGGAACTCAGCACCTTCACAGCTCAAGGGTAATTGGGGAGGGGGCAATAATTGCTGGCCTTGTCAGCAACACTCACATCCCAAGAACAAATAAACAAAATCTAGAGGAAACAATCACAATTTCTCTTCACGTAACTGAATTCTCTCACTCCTCCTATCATTCTGCCTGAGTAGTCAATTTTCCAAATAATTCATTGAAAAAAAAGAGATAAATTACCACAAGAGCTTAAAAAGTGATCTCACCAGTGACCATGGAGAGTAACAGCTGCAGCCAGTGAGTAATCCATGACAACTCCCGGGTAGAAGTAAGCAGCAGGTAAAAGGCCCAGTAACGCTACACTCAGTATCCGTTCACTAGTCCAGTGTTGAGAGGCAGCTTTCGAACCAGCTAATAGGAGAAAGGACAAAATGAGATGCACTATCTGGACTTCATTTTGTCCATAACACGATGTACAAATCTCTCTAATCATGCTAATGTACCGTAATTGCACAGAAGAGGCCACGTAATTAGCCCCACAATTCCAGTTTGCAAATCAGAAACCAATTTGTGGAGGAGGGTTTAAAAACTATCTACTCCTGATAATGCAAAGTAATTTTTTTTTGTGAAAAAAAAACATTCAACAATTCGAACTGAGAAACTTTGACGCAAAAGTAAATGAATAAATACGAACAGAAAAGATGCTGCTGTTTAGAAATTGTGCAACATTTGAAATTCCGGCCACATTTCAGGTGTTAGTTTTTGCTGTTGTAACCATTTGAAGACTAATCTTAGAAGAGAGGCACATTTGATGAAATTGGAATAGGTTAGATAATCTGTGAATCAAATTAGGCATCAGTGCTCTTTTTCAAGGGATCTTTCCAATCCATGGTAATTTCCAATTATGATCTCAATCTCATTAACAGAAGTCTATATTTCTGTAGCACTCACATTCACCTAAACACACGCAAAAATGGAACATACCAAGAATAAAGTGTCATTGCTCACAATATAGGTTCATGAACATTGCATGGTGTTACAACATAGTGTACTATTTTCCTGTTAATATGGCTAGGTGCATAAGCTGCTGTGCCCTTTGAAGATCACAAGTTCTAGTGGCTATACCTTCTTGTGATTAAATAGAGGGTAATTACTCGTTTTCTTTCTCAGTGTCTCCTTAGATCAGTTAGAAACTAACTTTCAGTTGCTTGGAAATGTTCTCTGTAGAGCGAGAATTACTTACTTCCTCTTTTTCTTAAGTGACAGAAATATGCACAGATCAAAGCGCAACACTGGAAACATGACAAATTGCTTTTTTGTACAGCTCAAAACTTCTTACATGGAGGTTAAGGCAGTGGCTGCCAAGGAACAAAAGTAAAGGGAGATATGGACAGAGTTGGGCTTGGAACCTAAAACTTGGTTGCAGGAGAAGTTTTAAGTTCATTTTTGAAAGGGAAAAGGTAAAAGGCAAGGTGGAAGAGAGTAGGCTGGGAATACAAGGGCCAGGGGTATTGTGGCCACCAGTGACAGAAAGGAAAATGGGGATAAGGAAAAGCCTAGTGTTAAAAAAAGAGAGACTTGAACTTTCCTAGTGACTTCTACCTAGAATCTCAGGACAGGCAATAAAGTCCTTTTGAAGTGTAGTCACTACTTATAATGTAGGCAATCTGACAGCCAATTTGCACACAGCAAGCTCCCACTAAAAGCAATCAGATAACGACCAGATCATTTGTTTTCATGATGGTGGTTGAGGGATAAATGTTGGACATCAGTCGAACTTGCCCACTCTTCAAAATAGTGGCGCGGGATATTTTACAACCACTTGAGAGAAAGGGCAGAGCCTTAGTTTAATGTTATCTCCGGAAGACAATGCAACACTCGCTCAATACTGTGCTGGACATGTCAGCTTAGATTTTGTGCTCAAGTCTCTGGAGCAGGGCTTGAACCTACAACTTCCTGACTCAGGGGCCAGAGTGCAACCCATGGAGCTGCAATTAAACATCTAAGGAGTGGCAGACATGTGCATGGAGGGCGTGTGAAGATGAGCAGCCATGGAGACATTTGGAAGGAAAGATTTCAATCTTGCTATCGACTTAGAGGCACTCTGGACAAGCAGCAGTACAGGGCTATGAAAGTGCAGGGACTTCTTGCGTCAGTCAGGAGGTGGACCACAGCATTTTGAACACGTTCCAGCTTGAGTTAGGCAGGTTGGAAGGAGAGCATCAGAGAAAGTGACAAAGGTTAACACTTGGTGTCTAGGTCTACACATAAACAACAAGCACTTCTGTGAATTAAGTACCATCAAAAAGGTACTTAATTAAGGAATTAATGTCTTTAGAATGGATGGGGAAAAGGGGGGAAAATTACTGAAAAAGAGGGGGATAAAATAGGATTAAGAAAGAACCAAATGATATTGCTGATAGAGGTTGAGGTGAGGTCAAGATGATGAGACTCACGTGGCACAAATGCCTGTATATAGAGCAGTTGGGTAAAACTGTTTTTGAGCTGTAGGCTCAATGTTAGTGGAGATCAGGCGCTCACCTCAATTGAAACTGAACACAAATCTACGCTCCATCACTTCATATTGGGGCATGTTAATGCGTTTTGGTTTTGTATCAATGATAATTTTGCTGTTGCTGATTTGTTGCCTTATACTAGTCTCCAAGCTGGTGTATAGTTTCACAGGCACCAGCCACTGTATAAGTCAAGACAGTTGAGTACCAGATGGCAATTGAACTGTAGGGGAAGACCACAGCTGAGCCCAATTGCACCCTCTCCAAACAACACAGAACTGTCCTATCCAGCAGGAACATCAGCAGATTTCCCAGGTGCTAAAAGCCAATTATGGTGCCCCAACTGCTCACCCAGCAGAGATCAACTCTCAACATAAAACGGGAGTCAAGTCTGAAACCTTTTGAAAGCAATTAAAAAAAGCAGATCTGTAACAGCAGCACAATAAGGTTGCAGAAAGATACAGTTCCAATATATCATTTCTACATTATTTCCCAATTTAGGAGTGTTTAATAGACTAATGGTGGGTAGAACATGAATTTAGCACATTAGATCATAGATTCAGTTCCCTAAACCTGCAGAGTTAGCTCCTTTAGCAATATCATTACAGGAGGCATTGAGAAGTCAGGCACTCGAAGATGGAGGGAGGAAAAGCTTTGCCACTCACCACTGGGCCACGGGTGTACATTGCACAGTCACCTAATTAAGGGCCAAATTAGGGAGCAACCAATTGTAATAGTTATGTGGGCCTAGGGAGACAAAGAGCTCAAAAACACTCACTGTATGAAGTGCCGGCACTAAACACCCAAATGAATGATTCCAGCATGTTTGGATAATTGAAGTAGACACACACCAGTAGCAGATTACAGTGCACCTCTGGTAACCACAGTACAAGAAGGAAGTGATCGCACTAGAGAGGGTGTCATGAAGCTATTAATGTATATATTTTGGAAAACATTTTTCTTTTAAATAGAGGTTTAGTCTGCGGATGTGTCTTAATTAGATTAAAGTCAGTTAGTCTGGGTGCTTTGATATGTACTAGTTTAAGATGTAAACAGAGAGGTAGTGTGTATTTGCATTTTTTTTGAATAGTGCATTCAAGAAGTGGGGTGAAAACTTGCCTTTCTAGCAGCTATCAAGCAATATGTTTACATTACTAATAAAATTGGTAAAAGGTAAAGTTCAAAGAGACTAGTGAGACAATGAGAATTTGAATTCAATCAATCAATGGTGGTAGGTATAGCTTCAGTAGTTTTCGGGTGTGCAGAGCAGAGGCAATGTAAGATCAAAAGGCAGCTGCAAGCCTCCAACTGGCTCCACAGTGAAAAGAACCTCATTTTGAATTCGTACGGTGAAAATGCTTTGCCTGGTTAAAAACAAAAAAACAACTGCGGATGCTGGAAATCCAAAACAAAAACAGAATTACCTGGAAAAACTCAGCAGGTCTGGCAGCATCGGCGGAGAAGAAAATAGTTGATGTTTCGAGTCCTCATGACCCTTCAACAGAACTGAGTAAAATACTCAGAGTATTACTTTGAGAGTAAAGTTTTACTCAGTTCTGTTGAAGGGTCATAAGGACTCAAAACGTCAACTCTTTTCTTCTCCGCCGATGCTGCCAGACCTGCTGAGTTTTTCCAGGTAATTCTGTTTATGCTTTGCCTGGTGTTTAGTTAAGTCTATAGGTTGCTGTTGCCTTAACAGAGATTAGTGTGGGAATTTGTTAAAAGTTATGATAGCAGTACTTTGTAGCAATGTATATATATTTTTTTAACCTGTGTAAATTAATTAATAAAATGTTTCAATTAGTTTGATTTAAAACCTCAAGAACTAGTGGTCTGATTCCTGAGTTTAGAGTCGCATCTCAAACACTGAACTTCATAACCAATAATTTTAAAAGTTTCCCTCTGGGATTTTTTTAATAACTCAGCTTTACCAACTGCATCAGTCATAATAGAGAGTAAAGAGGAGATTTACAGCGATGTTGTCAAGAATGGAGAATTTTAGCTATAAAGGAAAGATCAGATAGGCTGGGGTTATTTTCTTTGGAACAGAGGAGACCGAGGGGAGATTTAATTGAGGGGTATAAAATTAAGGGCCTTAGTCAGAGTGGATAAGGTGGTGAGGGGGGTCTGGAGCTCACTGTCTGAAAGGGTGGTAGAGGCAGAAATTCTCACATTTAAAAAATAGTTGGATATGCACTGGAGATGCAAAAACCACAGGACTACAGACCAAGGGCTCTTTTTCGGCTGGCACTAGACTGAATGACCTCTTTCAGTGCTGTATATCATCCTAACCAAAGGATATCCCTGAGGAACCTCACATCATCCATTATCAGTTTAACACCGAACATGCCTCCATCTTCTGTAACTGCCTCCAAATCTCACCTCCCTTCCCTTTCTTAAAAAAAATTCATTCACAGGATGTGGGCTTTGCTGGCTGGGCCAGCATTTATTGCCCATCCCTAGTTGCCCTTGAGAAGGTGGTGGTGAGCTGCCTTCTTGAATCGCTGCAGCTCATGTGACGTGGGTACACCCACAATGCTGTTAGGGAAAGAGTTCCAGGATTTTGACCCAGCGACAGTGAAGGAACGGTGATATATTTCCAAGTCAGAATAGCGAGTGAATTGGAGGGGAACTTCCAGGTGGTGGTGTTCCCATCTATCTGCTGCCCTTGTCCTTCTAGATGGTGGTGGTCGTGGGTTTGGAAGGTGCTGTCAATGGAGCCTTGGTGAATTCCTGCAGTGCATCTTGTAGATGGCACACACTGCTGCTACTGTGCATTGGTGGTGGAGAGAGTGAATGTTTGTGGACATGGTGCCATCAAGCGGGCTGCTTTGTCCTGGACGGTGTCAAGCTTCTTGTGTGTTGTGGGAGCTGCACTCATCCAGGCAAGTGGGGAGTATTCCATCACACTCTTGACTTTGTGCCTTGTAGATTGTGGACAGCCTTAGGGGAGTCAGAAGGTGAGTTACTCGTCACAGGATTCCTAGCCTCTGACCAGCTTTTGTAGCCACAGTATTTATATGTCTAGTCCAGTTCACGATATGGTCAATGGTAACCCCCCAGGATGTTGATAATGGGGGATTCAGTGATAGTGATGCCATAGAACATCAACATCATTGAACATGCCTGTATATAAAAGTCTTCTCAAAACATCTCTCATCACCCATATTTTTGGGTCCAATTGTTAATCCCATTTATCTGTCCTTGCCTCCCATTTGGTATCCATTGTATTTTCCCCTCAATTACAATTTTAAATGCTGAGACATCGCTTGAACGTGGAACTACAGAAACATGTCTTTGTTAAAAACAGCCCATTTCAGTGCCTTTGCTGCCATCTAGTGCTTACAACAGTATGTAAAACATTCTCAAGCTGCAAATCCACACGAAAGCACATCTGATCTTACGCTAAGCAGATGGCAGAAGGGTAATTGAAAGTGGAATAAACTACTCAGAATTATGCATGGCTGCAAATTATTTTGTGATGGTGCAGCTTGGTTTTTCTACAGTCTTAATCAGAAAAGTGCAGTTCAAGAAACAAAAAAAAGCAAATCTGTGTTTCAGGTGACGATCCTGAATGTTGAGCTGTGAAGAAACCAATCTGTTCTGTTGTATCCATAGCTGTTGGCTGATCTGCTGATTTGCAAACATTGTGCTTCCATTTCAGAATTCTACAATTATAGCAATACAGGAACAAGAGGCTATTCAACCCCTCAAGCCTTTTCTTTAATGCAATCAGATTATGTTTGATCTATGTCTTAACCCCTACCTGCCCTGGTTCTAAACTACCCTTGTATAACAAAAATCTATCAATCTCAGTTTTGAAATTGTCAATTCACCCCTAACCTCAGCAGTAATTTTTTTTTTGGGGGTGGGGGAGTTTTCTAGATTTCCTCTGCTCCTTGTGTGAAGAAGTGCTTCCTAAAATCACCCTGAACAGCCTAGCTCTAATGGTGAGGTTATGCCCCCCTTGTTCTTGACTCCCAACTAGAGAAAATAATTTTCCTCTTCCCACTCTAACAAACCCTTTAATTATCTTAAATACTTAATTAGATAACCCCTTAATCCTTCTATGATTTAGGAAATACAAGTCTGGTATTAAAAAAAATGCAAAATACTTCAGATGCTGGAAATCTGAAATAAAAACAGAAAATGTTAGAAAACCTCAGCAGGTCAGGCAGCATCTGTAGAGGAAGAAACAGAATTAACAGTTCAAGGCCTAGTCTATACAAACCTGTCCTCATAATTTGACCCTTTTAGGTCTGGTATCATTCTCTGTTGCACCTCCCCAAGGTCAAAAGGAAAGATGCAAGTTCAGCTCCAAGACATAAATTAGAGCAAAACCTCTGAATAATGTCAGAGGTTCCAGCATTCCAATCAGATTTTAAACCAAAGCTCTGTCTGGGAAACAGACTCGAGAGGCTGAATGGCCCACTCCTATGTTAAGAACATTATTAAGATTCATCAAAATATACCAAAATGCTATACAAAATACTGCTCTTGCTTGCTTACAGCTCCTGTTGACCAGTATCATTCACAAATACCGTCTATGCCTTTGATTCATCCTGTCACACGCTCTATATCAGTGCTTCTCAAGCTACTTTCCAATATGACCCCATTTTAAAACTTAAAAATCAACTTGACCCCAATACCACCAAAAACAAAACAGGAATAAAGCAGCACAGTAACATTCAGTATGTAATCATTAAAGCTTATGCATATGTATATGAAAAGTTGCATCTTAAAGTACCTTGTAAAAATTTATATGTACCCAGGCAAGTTTCAGCCAGATTTCCTGGTGATAGTAGACACTGTGAAGCCCCTCTACCCCCATTCCCCACACCCAGCAACGGGCCCCTCTCCTCCCTGCACCCAGCAATGAGGCCCTCTCCTCCCTGCACCCGGTAATCCCCCCTTCATCTACCCAAGGTCCCAAATCTACTGTCACACTACACCACCCCTCTCCCCTTTGCTCTCCCTGCTTCTGCCTGCGAAGCAGTGTTGCCAGCTCGGTGTAAGGAGCCTGTACAGCAGGCAGACAGTATAAGAAGCACAGTAAAGTCTGTAGCTACCACTCACCTGCAAGGCTGAGCTGCATGACTTCCCTGTTTTTACTGCACTCTGCCAAAGACTGAGTTATGCTTGCCTGCCTCTGCCAAGCTTGGCACATTAACACTTCTAGAGGCGAGTGCTGGGATGTTTAAGAACACGTCAGGTTCACTGTACACTCCTTTGCTGTTTGATGGCATTGATCCACTGGGTCTAGAATTGTCCCACCAGAGTCTCCTCTCCAGTCGCCACTGCTTCCTCAGAGGAGGTCCACCCCAAATGCTGTTTCTGTGGCCCCACTGTGATCGCAAATAACGTCGCAAGTCTGCCCATGAGTCTGAATCGCAGCCTTGTTGTCAGAGGAAGGAATTATAGGTGCAGCTCCCCGCTCCTTCCATCCTGCCTCCTAAGCAACCAATAAAAACAAAAAGCTTGGATTTGCTCGATATACAGAATCCTGTAGGTACAACACTTACTCAAATGGCTGGGAGACGTGTGAATCTGCGATGTCAAAAGCACTGGAGTTTGCTGGGTCTTTCTGGAAGCAACAAGAGGTCCAGCTGCCAATGATTTACTGAAGAATGTTGCTGGAGAGAAGGACAGACAAACAGGCAACAAACCTAAACTTTAATAGCAGCTGCAAAATAGAAGATACTTTCAAAATGAACTTACCCAGTTATTATTCCACTATGGATAGTGGTTACAATAAAATTATATATGTATAGATGTGCATGGCAATCATTTGTTTGTTGAGCAGAGGAGACAACCATTCATCCCCTCAAGTCTCACCTGCCTTTCAACAGATTATTGTTGATCTGTATCTTAAATTCATTTACTCATCTTGGTTCCAAAACCCTTAATACCCTTGCCTAATAAAAATATCACAATCTGAGTTTTGATATTTTCAACTCCCCTCAGCCTCAGCAGCTTTTTGGATCAGAATTTCAGATTCCCACTATGCTTGGTGTGAAGGAGAGTTTCCTGACCTAATTTCAATGACATGTACCCTTGTGCTGTAATCTCAAACCAAAGAAAATCATTTCTCTCCAGATATTTTTGCTGCCAAGCAGATAAACAAGCCACATGGTGCTTTTATCACAAATTATATCGCGATTCAGTGATGAAATAAACAAACATCTTGGGAAAGACTTCCATTGAGACATGCTATTTTAACTTAATCAGTGAAATATATATGGTTATGCAAGAATATAACCTGTTGAAGATATTGACTGGGAGCTAGGGAGAAAGCTACAAGGAGCAATACCCAACAATTTACTGTAACTTTCTTCTAAAGATAGTGGGAATAGATTTTCAAAAGAAATAATAATGCTTCCCATGCGAGTGTTAAAAACTCACATCCTCTACGATGGAGGGAATGGGAAGTTACTGGTGGGACGTTTAAAGGAACAAAGTGAATCTGCAGTGTCCAAGTGTGTCTTTTTGTGTAGCCCCATTTGGTGGGAAACCCCCATGGATATATGTACATATTCCTCCCTTTCTACTATCTGCAAAGCAAAGCCTTTTCAAAACCCAATTTTTCAAACAAGCTTTCAGTCAGTTCTCCTAAATCTCTCCAACAAGGCTCATTATCTAGATTTAAATTCCTTTTATCTATTGTTTCTCTCACCACCACCCCCCTCCATTCCTCCTCAATCTATGTACAGCTCCTTGCAATATTTTCTACATTTAAGTGTCCATTTACAAGAGCAAATTGTGTCTTTTGTCAACAGAGGTGGAGTGTCCAAGTTTCAACTCCAAACACTGAAGAAAATAAGTCACAGCTTCCTCCTGGAAGCTGCCACTGCCCTCCCCAGTATTCCAAAAATCTATTGCCTTTTTCACACATTGAATGTATGAAAGTCGACACTTCCTGTATATGTTATTCTGAAACAAATCACAATACATAAGCTCTGAACAACCTGAAAAATGCAATATGCAAAATAAACACAAGGCACTTTGCTTAAATCAAAAGCACATCTGGACTAGTGAGTCCACTGGAACAGATCTTCAAGAAAAATGTGTACACCACCAGCTAGACTAGAGGTTACTCTTGAGGTTTCAGATTACAGTTTCACTCTGAAAGCGAAGCCAGGTAGAGAAACGGTGCTAGCATATGTCCTATCTCAGTTGTCGCCAAAGGAGGAAGTATTCAATGAACGGCATGACACTAGGAAGTTCTGAGGAACAAAGGGACCTTGGCATGTGTGTCCATAGATCTCTGAAGGCAGAGGGGCAAATTAGTGGGGTGAAAAAGGCATATGGGACACTAGCCTTTATCAATCGAGGCATAGATTACAAAAGTAGGGAGGTCATGTTGGAGTTGTATAGAACCTTGGTGAGGCCACAGCTGGAGTACTGTGTGCAGTTCTGGTCACCGCTTATTGGAAGGATGTGATTGCACTGGAGGGGGTGCAGAGGAGATTCACCAGGATGTAACCTGGGATAAAACATTTAAGTTATGAATAGAGATTGGATAGGCTTGGGTTGTTTTCGTTGGAGCAGAGAAGACTGAGGGGCGATCCGATCAAGGTGTACAAGATTATGAGGGGTATGGACAGGGTGGATGAGGAGCAGTTTAGTTGAAGGGTCAGTCACAAGGGGACAAAAGTTCAAGGTGAGGGGCAGGAGGTTTAGAGGGGATGTGAGGAAAATTTTTTTTACCCAGAGGGTGTGACGGTCTGGAATGCACTGCCTGGGAGGGTGGTGGAGGCGGGTTGCCTCACATCCTTTAAAAAGTATCTGGATGAGCACTTGGCATGTCATAACATTCAAGGCTATGGGCCAAATGCTGGTAAATGGGATTAGGTAGGTAGATCAGGTGTTTTCTCACGTGTCGGTGCAGACTCGATGGGCCGAAGGGCCTCTTCTGCACTGTGATTCTGTGAGAAACAAGAGGTAAAATATCGAGGTATAAAGATCCATCACCTAGTGAAGGTTACACTACACGAGTCAAATTAAAGATAAGCCCAACAAAGACAAAGAATTACAGAACAAAAACAGAAACAGAAATACCTGGAAAATCTCAGCAGGTCTGGCAGCATCAGCGGAGAACAGTACAGTTGACGTTTCGAGTCCTCATGACCCTTCAACAGAACTAAGTAAAATTAGGAAAGGGGTGAAATATAAGCTGGTTTAAGGTGGGGGGGTTTGTTGGGACAAGCAGCCAGTGATAGGAGGAGATAACCAAAAGCTGTCACAGACAAAAGAACAAAGAGGTGTTGAAGGTGGTGATATTATCTAAAGGAAAGTGCTAATTAAGAGTAGAAGACAGGACAGATAAGGTACAGATAGCTCTATTGGGGGTGGGGGAATACTAAAAGGTAGAAATAAACAATGGTGGAAATACATTTAAAATTACTGGAAATAGGTGGGAAAAGAAAAAATCTTTATAAATTATTGGAAAAAACAAAAAGGAGGGGGAAGAAACAGGAAGGGGCTGGGGATGGAGGAGAGAGTTCATGATCTAAAATTGTTGAACTCAATATTCAGTCCGGAAGGCTGTAAAGTGCCTAGTCGGAAGATGAGGTGCTGTTCCCCCAGTTTGCGTTGAGCTTCACTGGAACACTGCAGCAAGCCAAGGACAGACATGTGGGCAAGAGAGTAGGGTGGGGTGTTGAAATGGCAAGCGACAGGGAGGTCTGGGCCATTCTTACGGATAGACCGAAGGTGTTCTGCAAAGCGGTCACCCAGTCTGCGTTTGGTCTCTCCAATGTAGAGGAAACCGCATTGGGAGCAACGAATGCAGTAGACTATGTTGGGGGAAGTGCAAGTGAAATGCTGCTTCACTTGAAAGGAGTGTTTGGGCCCTTGGACGGCGAGGAGAGAGGAAGTGAAGGGGCAGGTGTTGCATCTTCTGCGTTTGCATGGGGAGGTGCCGTGGGAGGAGGAGTAGGGGGTGATGGAGGAGTGGACCAGGGTGTCACAGAGGGAACGATCCCTACGGAATGCCGCCAGGGGGGGTTGAAGGGAAGATGTGTTTGGTGGTTCCAAACGCAGACTGGGTGACTGCTTTGCAGAACACCTTCGGTCTGTCCGCAAGAATGACCCAGACCTCCCTGTCGCTTGCCATTTCAACACTCCACCCTGCTCTCTTGCCCACATGTCTGTCCTTGGCTTGCTGCAGTCTTCCAGTGAAGCTCAACGCAAACTGGAGGAACAGCACCTCATCTTCTGACTAGGCACTTTACAGCCTTCCGGGCTGAACATTGAGTTCAACAATTTTAGATCTTGAACTCTCTCCTCCAACCCCACCCCCTTTCTGTTTCTTCCCCCTCCTTTTTGTTTTTTCCAATAATTTATATAGATTTTTTCTTTTCCCACCTATTTCCAGTAATTTTAAATGTATTTCCACCATTGTTTATTTCTATCTTTTAGTATTCCCCCACCAGAGCTATCTGTACCTTATCTGTCCTGTCTTCTGCTCTTAATTAGCACATTCCTTTAGATAATATCACCACCTTCAACACCTCTTTGTTCTTTTGTCTGTGACATCTTTTGGTTATCTCCTCCTATCACTGGCTTCTTGTCCCAACAAAACCCCCACCCCCCCCGCGCTTTAAACCAGCTTATATTTCACCCCTTTTCTAATTTTACTTAGTTCTGTTGAAGGGTCATGAGGACTCGAAACGTCAACTGTGCTCTTCTCTGCCGATGCTGCCAGACCTGCTGAGTTTTTCCAGGTATTTCTGTTTGTTTTGGATTTCCAGCATCCGCAGTTTTTTTGTTTTTAACAAAGAATTACAAATTCTCCCTTAGCAAGCGATCAAGGGATGGTCTGATAAAATGCAGCAAGCGCAGCCGACAATATGCCAGGATTGGTCCATCAGGGATGGTACTCAGTAGATGGTGGCCTGCTGGCCGCATACAGAATTATATAATTATACCCAAAGCGATGCAGGAACAACTTCTCCAGTGACAGAAGGGCCACATGGATTGGAGAAGCCTATGGGCAACAGATCAGCGGTGGACTGGTGGGGGGTGGGCGGGCATTCACAGAGAGAGAGAGAGAGAGATCTGGCTGCCCCCGCCCTCTGGCGCAGGGTCTCACTCGACTCTCAAGTTCGACCCCTGATAAATTGTGAGCGCATCTCCCCAACCTCCCCCCACGCCCCCAAACCTCCCCCCCCTCAAAACTCCCCCCCCTCCCAAACCTCTCCCCCCTCCCCCCCAACCAACCTCCCCCCCTCCCAAACCTCTCCCCCTCCCCCCCACCCAACCTCCCCCCCTCCCTCCCCCCCCCCCTCCCTCCCCCCCCCTCCCTCCCCCCCCTCCCCTCCCCCCCCTCCCTCCCCCCCCCTCCCTCCCCCCCAACCTCCCTCCCCCTCCCTCCCCCCCTCCCTCCCCCCCCCCTCCCCCCCTCCCTCCCTCCCCCTCCCTCCCCCCGCAACCTCCCCCCTCCCCCCCCCTCCCTCCCCCCCTCCCCCCTCCCCCCAACCTCCCCCCCCTCCCCCCTCCCCCCCACCCCCCCTCCCCCCCTCCCCCCCTCTCCCCCCCCCACCCTCTCTCCCCCCCCTACCTCCTCCTCCCCCTCCCCACCTCCTCCCCCCCTCTCCCCTCCCCACCTCCTCCCCCCCTCCTCCTCCCCCTCCCCACCTCCTCCCCCCTCTCCCCCCCTCTCCCCCCCCCACCTCCTCTCCCCCCCCCTCCCCCCCCCCACCTCCCTCCCCCCCCTCCCCCCCACCTCCTCCTCCCCCTCCCCCCTTCCCCCCCTCCCCCTCCAAACCTCCCCCCTTCCCCCCCAAACCTCCCCCCCCTCCCCCAACCTCCCCCCCTCCCCAAACCTCCCCCCCCTCCCCTCCCCCCCAAACCTCCCCCTCCCCTCCCCCCCCAAACCTCCCCTCCCCCCACCAAACCTCCCCCTCCCCCCCAAACCTCCCCCTTCCCCACCTCCCCCCCCTCCCCTCCCCAAACCTCCCCCCTCCCCTCCCCAAACCTCCCCCCCCACTCCCCTCCCCAAACCTTCCCCCCCCTCCCCTCCCCAAACCTTCCCCCCCCCTCCCCTCCCAAACCTTCCCCCCCCCTCCCCTCCCCAAACCTTCCCCCCCCTCCCCTCCCCAAACCTTCCCTCCCCTCCCCAAACACCCCCCCTCCCCCAAACCCCCCCTCCCTTCCCCAAACCTCCCCCTCCCCAAACCTCCCCCCCCTCCCCAAACCTCCCCCCCGCTCCCTCCACCCCCTCCCCAAACCTCCCCCACCTCCCCAACCTCCCCCCCTCCCTCCACCCCCTCCCCAAACCTCCCCCCCCTCCCTCCCTCCACCCCCTCCCCAAACCTCCCCCCCCTCCCTCCCTCCACCCCCTCCCCAAACCTCCCCCCCTCCCTCCCTCCACCCCCCCCCAAACCTCCCCCCCTCCCTCCCTCCCCCCCCTCCCCAAACCTCCCCCCCTCCCCAAACCTCCCCCCCTCCCTCCCTCCCCCCCTCCCTCCACCCCCTCCCCAAACCTCCCCCCCCTCCCCAAACCTCCCTCCCTCTCCCCTCCCCCCTCCCCAAACCTCCCCCCCCTTCCCAAACCTCCCCCCCCTTCCCAAACCTCCCCCCCCTCCCTCCCCCCCCTCCCCAAACCTCCCCCCCTTCCCAACCTCCCCCCCTTCCCAAACCTCCCCCCTCCCCCGCCTCCCCCCCTTCCCAAACCTCCCCCCCTCCCCCGCCTCCCCCCCTTCCCAAACCTCCCCCCCTCCCCCCCTTCCCAAACCTCCCCCCTTCCCAAACCTCCCCCCCTCCCCCCTTCCCAAACCTCCCCCCCCCTCCCCCCCTTCCCAAACCTCCCCCCCCCTCCCCCCCTTCCCAAACCTCCCTCCCCCCTCCCCTCCCCCCTCCCCCCTCCCCCTCCCCTCCCCCCCTCCCCCTCCCCCTCCCCCTCCCCCCCTCCCCCTCCCCTCCCCTCCCCCCCTCCCCCCTCCCCTCCCCCCCCTCCCCCTCCCCCTCCCCTCCCCCCCCTCCCCCCCCTCCCCCTCCCCCCCCCCTCCCCCCCCTCCCCCCCCCTCCCCCTCCCCCTCCCCCTCCCCCCCCCTCCCCCTCCCCCCCTTCCCCTCCCCCCCCCCCCTCCCCCCTCCCCCTCCCCCTCCCTCCCCCCCTCCCCCTCCCCCCCTTCCCCTCCCCCCCCCTCCCCCCCCCTCCCCCTCCCCCCCCCTCCCCCCCTTCCCCTCCCCCCCTCCCCTCCCCTCCCCCCCCTCCCCCTCCCCTCCCCCCCTCCCCCCCTCCCCCCCCCTCCCCTCCCCCCCCTCCCCCTCCCCCTCCCCCTCCCCCCCCTCCCCCCCCTCCCCCTCCCCCTCCCCTCCCCCCCCTCCCCCCCTTCCCAAACCTCCCCCCCCTCCCCCCCTTCCCAAACCTCCCCCCCTCCCCCCCTTCCCAAACCTCCCTCCCCCCTCCCCCTCCTTCCCAAACCTCCCCCCCCTTCCCAAACCTCCCCCCCCTTCCCAAACCTCCCCCCCCCCTTCCCCCCCTCCCCAAACCTCCCCCCCCTTCCCAAACCTACCCACCTCCCCCCCTCTGCTCCTCTCGATTATTACCGATACCCCATGCGCAGCGGATGCATTATTTGCAATAATAAGGGGGGGGGGGGGGGGCGGGGGTGTTGGGTGGCCGTTACCACAACAAACCGGGCCTGGGCCGTGGCGGGTGGAGGTCAGTCCCGTCCCGTGCGTGGGGGGGGGGGGTGGGGCGGCGGCGGGATTTAGAACAAAATTCTCAGTCAACCACCTCCCCACCGGCAAACAACACCGACAGGTCATCGGATGCAAGCGGCGGGCAGCCGAGCGGCAAAGGAATGGTCACTCACGCTTCCAGCCCCGTCCACACACCAGACTGAGCCTGACAACGGCCGCCATGTCGAACTCCCACAGCAAGGTCACCCGGCCGGAAGTCATCCTTGGACACCGGAAATAAATGCTCTACGGCGCTAAAGGACGATGGGAGTTGTAGTCCTGGGCTGCATTAACCTTTATCTTCAATGACAATCACTATTCTTGTTGCTTTATTGATGTGCATCCTGTTTTCAGTCCTGCAACCACCACCACCACCCCCAAACATGGTTCTATGAATTGTGCCTCTTATAAAAGCAGAACTTTCAACGATAGGAAATTATGAGGGTGAAAACTTGTCCAATGGTCACTAAATTAGGAAAATACTGCAGATGCCAGAAATTTGAAATAAAAACAGAAAGTGCTGGAAATATTCAGCAGGTCAGGCAGCATCTGTGCAGAGAAAAACAGAGTTAATGTTTCAGGTCACTAGGTCACAGCTTTTTTGGAGGGAATTCAGGGACAGCAGCCTTCACATAAACCTTAAGATAAAAGCATAAAAACTGCGGATGCTGGAAATCCAAAACAAAAATAAAAATACCTGGTAAAACTCAGCAGGTCTGACAGCATCTGCGGAGAGGAACACAGTTAACGTTTCAAGTCCATATGACTGAAGAGTTATGACTCGAAACGTTAACTGTGTTCCTCTCCGCAGATGCTGTCAGACCTGCTGAGTTTTTCCAGGTATTTTTACTTTTGTTTTGGTTTCATATAAACCTTATTGTGCTTGACACAGAATGCCAGTTTGAGCTCAGTTATATATTCTCACCTCTGAGTTAGAAGATTGTGGGCACAAACCCACCCTGACACTTGAGCTAATAAGCAAGGTTGATATGACATTGTATTTGCTGAATGAGCAGAGTGCTTAGATCTCCAATTAAATCAAGTCATCATTGCTTTATTCCAGTGATTCAGATGGATCCCATTGGCTGTTTGAAGAATTGGGAATTTTCTTGGTAATTTAGTTATATCACCAAAGACAATTTGTTATTCATCACATTGCTGTTTGTGGGACCTTACTTTGTGGTAACCATTTTCACCCAAGAACAGTTTAAGGTAATTCACAGCAATAGGTAAAACATGTTATTACACTTTTAGAGGAAGAGTAGAGAAACATTTGAAGCAGATATCAGGTTATAAGACCATAAGACATAGGAGCAGAAATTAGGCCATTCGGCCCATCGAGTCTGCTCCGCCATTCAATCATGGCTGATAAGTTTCTCAACCCCAATCTCCCGCCTTCTCCCCGTGATGTAAAATTTTTTTGTTCAGTGTGAGGCATTTAAGATGTTGCATGGTCTGAGGAAATGCAAAGAAAGAATTGGGGCTATTTTTCCTTAGAATAGAGAAGATTGCAGGTTAAGACTGGGTGTTTAGGAATGGGACAGTGAAGGTCTAGAATGACCTAACTTGGATATAAAGTTAAGTTTGACAGAGAGCAGTAGAATCTTTTTCAGGCGGAGGGTTATGAGGCTAAGTGGAATGAATGACCAAATGTACAGATTGAAGCAGGAACCATGTCAACATTTAAGTATAGCCTAGATAGGTAGCTGAAGGAAAATAAATGAATAGGAATCAGGATCAGGATCACTGCTTGTGTGATAATAAACATCAACACAGATTGAGCCAAATTGCCTGTTTGTGTATTGGCATTCATTTAAACCAACAGGAGTTCCATAGCTAAAGAGCACTGCTCAAGTCAAACGAGCCATCCAACTCTAGGATGGTTAACAGTTGGGCGCAGAAAAATTCAGGTTACATTCAAAATTAACCATTCACTTTTTAAGATTCAGATTGATGTTTTCTGTGTTTTATTATGGATTGTATCTGATTGCAAACACAAGGGTATCAATGCTATTGACCTGGCAATGTGCATTTTCTGTTTTATAAAAAAAAATCAGATTCCCAACCTTGGCAAAGGATTTTACTTTGCTTTTAAAACACAAATAAATACATCTTGCAAAGCTAATGCAGTTATATTTGCCAGTTCAATGCATTTGACTTGACAGTGTGAATTTTCTACTTTTCTTGAGGCACTGCAACCCCATTTCAGATTGTCAGTATTGGCAAAGATTTACTTTTTTTTTTAAAAAACCACGAATACATATTGCAAATTTTATAGAAATTTATATAACTTCACAATGCTGTTACTTGAGAATGTGAATTTTCTAAATTCATTTTTAAAAAATCAGATTTCTGCATTGGGAAAGGATTTCATTTTTGCTGTTAAACCCCCAAAAAAGTCAATATTGCAAAGATTGCCTACTTTTATTGGAATTTTCAATATTGTTGACTTAATAATATACATCCTGTTTTTCAATTTAAAATAGTCAAATTTTAAACACTGGCAATGGGTGTCATATCTATTTTAAACCACAAAAATTGTACATATTACAAATTTTAATGAAGTTTCATATGCATTTTCAATGCTACTAACTATTTAAAGTTTATGTAGTCTGACTTGACTCTTCTTTGAAAGGTGGTTTCATGCAAATAAAGTTCAAAATGTAATCTTATGAGAACTTTTTAAATGCAATCTTAATTTAAATATGCTTAGTTTAGCTGTAGGCTGAATTAAATTTTTTTTTAAAAGTGGGCTTATTTCAATTATTTTAAATATACGTAGTCTGATTTCATTTTCATTTACTGATAAGTGTAATCTAACTTAAACTGATTTTAAACAAATGTAGCCTGATCAGAATTATACCAATGCAGTCTGTATGGAATTATTACTCTCAATAAATGCAGAGTGATTTGTAATTAATTATCGGGGTTACAGTGCTGCTGTCCCATTTGTATATAATTATTGGGGTGACTGTGTTGCTGTCTGAATATATATAATTGCTGGGATGTCAGTGCTGCTGTCTGATTTGTATATAATTATTGGGGCCACAGTACTACTGTCTAATTTATATATAATTATTGTGGTTACAGTGCTGTTGTCTGATTTGTACATAATGATTGGATTCTCAGCGCTGCTGTCTTATTTCTATATACATATTGGAGTATCAGCGATGTTGCCTGAAAGTATATAGGAAGTGACAAGGTATTGGAGGTGTTGGCAGGCTTAAAAGTGGACAAATCTCCAGGTCCGGATGATTTGTGTCCCAGACTGCTGAGGGAGGCAAGGGAGGAGATCGCAGGGGCTCTGACCCAAATTTTTAATTCCTCTCTGGCCAGGGGGGAGGTGCCAGAGGACTGGAGAACAGCTAATGTGGTTCCGCTATTTAAGAAGGGCTGTGGCCAGTGAGTCTCACGTCAGTGGTAGGGAAACTACTGGAGAAATTTCAGAAAGAGAGCATCTATCTCCACTTGGAGAGGCAAGGTTTGATCAGGGATAGTCAGCATGGCTTTGTCAGAGGAAGGTCATGCCTAACAAATTTGATTGAATTTTTTGAGGAGGTGACCAGGTGTGTAGATGAGGGTAGTGCAATTGATGTAGTTTATATGGATTTCAGCAAAGCCTTTGACAAGGTCCCACATGGGAGACTTATAAAGAATGCAAAGGCACATGGGATACAGAGTAATTTGATAAGGTGAATTCAAAATTGGCTTTGTTGTAGGAGACAGAGGGTGATGACAGAAGGATGCTTTAGTGACTGGAAGCCAGTGTCCAGTGGCGTACCACAGGGACCTGTGCTCGGTCCCCTATTATTTGTCATTTACATAAACGACATAGATGACTATGTCGGGTGTAGGATTAGTAAGTTTACAGATGACACAAAGATTGGCCGGGTGGTTAACAGTGAGGCTGAGTGTCTTGGGCTACAGGGAGATATAGACGGGATGGTCAAATGGCCAGATAAGTGGCAGATGGAATTTAAGACTGAAAAGTGTGAGGTGTTACACTTTGGAAGGAGTAATTTGACAAGGAAGTATTCAATGAATGGCATGGCACTAGGAAGTTCTGAGGAACAAAGGGACCTTGGCGATGGTCCCCGAGCAGACTGTCAAAGTCATTTGGCAGAATGCCTCATCGCCAGAACTTTCCAACAAGCACCAAGACGTAGCTTGGCTGGTGGTGAGAAAGGCCCTCCCCGTCAGATCCTTCCTACACGCCAGGAGGCTCACCCCCTCTGCACGTTGCCCTCGAGGTGGCTGTGGTGGGGAAGAGACCGTTGTTCACCTCCTTGTGGATTGTGCCTTTGCAAAGAAAGTCTGGAGAGAGATGCAGTGGTTGCTGTCGAGGTTCATCCCGAGCAGTTCTGTGACACAGGACTCTGTGCTCTACGGGCTGTTCCCAGGGACACACACCGAGACAAACATCAACTGCAGCTGGAGGATCATCAACTCGGTGAAAGACGTGCTTTGGTCTGCCCGAAACTTGTTGGTCTTCCAGCACAAAGAGTTGTCCCCGACCGATTGTTGCGGACTGGCACAATCCAAAGTCCAGGACTACGTGCTGAGGGACGCACTAAAGCTTGGGGCAGCTGCCGCAAAGGCGCAATGGGGAAGGGTCGCTGTCTAAGACCTTTCTACCACAGCGCACCGAGAGACTGGGAACTGTTTAGAGCCCCTCGGGCTGTACAGATCAAAATGAAAGGCTGTAAATGATTGTAATATTGTTTGTACTGATGCACCTGGTGATACATTTTGTAAAAGTTTAACCTGGATTGTACCCTTGTAATGTTGTTTTTGAAATGGTTTGGAATGTGATTGAAGATATTTTATGAATAAAGTATATTTTTGCAAAAAAAAAAAACAAAGGGACCTTGGCGTGTGTATCCATAGATCTCTGAAGGCGGACGGGCATGTCAGTTGGGTGGTGAAAAAGGCATATGGGACACTTGCCTTTATCAATCGAGGCATAGATTACAAAAGTAGGGAGGTCATGTTAGAGTTGTATAGAACCTTGGTGAGGCCACAGCTGGAGTACTGTGTGCAGTTCTGGTTGCCACATTATAGGAAGGATGTGATTGGGGTTACAATCAGACAGCAGCACTGTAACCCCAATAAGTATATACAAACCAGACAGCAGCACTGTAACCACAATAATTATATACAAACCAGACAGCAGCACTGTAACCTCCATTATTATATACAAACCAGACAGCAGCATTGTAACCACAATAATTATATACAAACCAGACAGCAGCACTGTAACCACAATAATTATATACAAACCAGACAGCAGCACTGTAACCTCAATAATTATATACAAACCAGACAGCAGCACTGTAACCCCAATAATTATAAACAAATCAGACAGCAACACTGTAATCTCTGTAATCCAACAGAGGGCGCTGGTGAGAAGTGACTGAAGCATTCTGGGAGAATTTATCGCAGCCACCGCGACTCAGGAGGGAATCGAGGAGGACCCACTGTCAAAGAACGGAATAGCCCCAAACATTACATTGCTGTAGTGTTTCCATCCCTCCCTCCTCCTCAAACCTAAACAAAAGAGAGAGGAAGCGGCAGTGCCTTCAGGAGTGCACCAGACCTGCGAGGGACACTCTTCTGAAAGTGGATTTTAAAGAAAAAGCAGCTGATTGGTGAGTAAATCCTGGGAGCAGACTCGGAGGGAGGAGTACCGGAGCGGTGGGTATAAATCCAGCTTACCTTGGGGATTCACGGCCTTGGCTCTAGGGAGCAGACTCTCGGAGGGAGGACCACCGGAGCGGTGACCTCGGGGCACCGAGTAACTGAAGCCAAAACTGAAAAAGTGATGTCACAGGAAAGCTGTGAACTGATTGGTTGGTAGGAAATCTGCACCAAATTTGAAAAAAAACCACTGCAAAGCTAATTAATAAATTAATTATCTAAGTCGAGATGGCTGGGCAGGTGATGTGCTGTAGCTGTATGATGTGGGAGCTGGGAGATCCCATTGCAAGCTGCAGTGACCACATCTGCAGCAAGTGTTGGTTGCTGGAGGAACTCCACCTCAGAATTGATGAGCTGGAGTCCAAGCTCCGGACGCTGCGGCACATCCAGGAGGGGGAGAGTTACCTGGACGCTTTGTATCAGGAGGCGATCACACCTGGTAGATTATGTACCTCAAGTCCAGTCAGTGGTCAGGGTCAGCAGGGTGTGACTGCAAGTGAGGCAGGTAGAGGGATCCTGTGTTCAGGAACAGAGGAGCCTCAGCTCTTGACCTTGTCCAACAGGTACGAGGTACTTGCTCCCTGTGTGGATGAGGAACAGGGCTGGAGGGAGGATGAGCCAGCTGACCATGGCACCGAGGCACAGCAGGCCATTCAAGAGAGGGGAGCAAAAAGACAAGTGGTAGTTGTAGGAGATTCTATAATTAGGGGAATTGATAGCTTCCTTTGTGAGCAGGATCGAGAGTCCCGCATGGTATGTTGCCTGCCCGGTGCCAGGGTGAGGGACATCTCTGATCGGTTTGAAAGGATATTGAAGAGGGAGGGGGAGGATCCAGTTGTTGTGGTCCACGTCGGGACAAATAATATAGGTAAGACAAGGAAAGAGGACCTGTTTGGGGATTATCAGGAACTAGGAACTAAATTAAAGAACAGGTCCTCAAGGGTTATAATCTCCGGATTACTACCCGAGCCACGTGCAAATTGCCATAGGGACGTGAGAATAAGGGAAGTAAACACGTGGCTAAAGGAGTGGTGCGGGAAAGAAGGATTCCATTTTGTGGGGCACTGGTATCAGTATTGGAACAGGAGGGATCTGTACCGTTGGGACGGTCTCCACCTGAACCGATCTGGGACCAATGTTCTAGCGAAAAGGGTAAATAGGGTGGTCAACAGGACCTTAAACTAGAAAGTGGGGGGGGGGAAGGGAAGGGTAAAACTCCAAGAAGTATGACTAATGGGAAACAAAGCAGCAGGTTAGCATGTGGGGGGGTGGATTCAACTTCATGGAAAATTATGAAAAACCTGAAAAGAAAGGAGAGGCTATTAAAGTCTCCAGAACACAAAATAGGACAGAGTGTTTGGAAAGGGCTAGGAATCTAACTTCAAGCACATCAGGTAAAGGGATGACAATGAGAAAGGGGACGGGAAATACAGGACTGAAGGTGTTGTATCTGAATGCACGCAGTATACGAAATAAGGTAAATGAGCTTGTGGCGCAGGTTGAAGTTGGCAGGTATGATGTGGTGGGCATCACGGAGACATGGCTGCAAGGGGATCAGGACTGGGAGCTAAATATCCAAGGATATACATCCTATTGAAAAGATAGGCAGGTTGGCAGAGGAGGTGGGGTTGCTTTGTTAGTAAGAAATGAAATTAAATCGATAGCAAGAAATGATGTAGGGTCAGATGATGTAGAATCTGTATGGGTAGAGTTGAGGAACTGCAAAGGTAAAAAAACCATAATGGGAGTTATGTACAGGCCTCCGAACAGTAGTCAGGATGTGGGGCACAAGATACACCAGGAGATAGAAAAGGCATGTAAGAAAGGCAAGGTTACAGTGATCATGGGGGATTTCAATATGCAGGTAGACTGGGAAGATCAGGTTGGTAGTGGATCCCAAGAAAAGGAATTTGTGGAATGTCTATGAGATGGCTTTTTGGAGTAGCTTGTGGTGGAGCCCACTAGGGAACAGACAATTCTAGATTTAGTGATGTGTAATGAGTCAGATTTGATAAGGGAGCTTAAGGTGAAGGAACCCTTAGGAGGAAGTGACCATAATATGATAGAATTTACCCTGCAACTTGAGAGGAAAAAGCTGGAATTAGATGTAACGGTATTACAGTTGAATAAAGGCAACTACAGAGGCATGAGGGAGGAGCTGGCCAGAATTGACTGGGAGATGAGCCTAGCAGGAAAGACAGTGGAACAGCAATGGCAGGAGTTTCTGGGAGTAATTTGGGAGACACAGCAAAAATTCATCCCTAGGAAGAAGAAGCATACTAAAGGGAGGACGAGGCAACCATGGCTGACAAGGGAAGTCAGGGACAGCATAAAAGCTAAAGAGAAAGCATACAATGCGGTGAAGAGCAGTGAGAAACCAAGGGATTGGGAAGCCTACAAAGACCAACAGAGGACAACTAAAAAAGAAATAAGGAGGGAGAAGATTAAATATGAGGGTAAACTAGCCAGTGATATAAAAGAAGATTGCAAGAGTTTTTTTTAGATGTATAAAGGGTAGGAGAGAGGCAAAAGTGGATATTGGGCTGCTGGAAAATGACGCTGGAGAAGTAGTAGTGGGGAACAAAGAAATGGCAGAGGAACTGAATAGGTACTTTGCATCAGTCTTCACAGTGGAAGACACGAGTAACATCCCCAAAGTTCAAGAGAGTCGGGGGGCAGAGGTGAGTATGGTGGCCATTACCAAGGAGAAGGTGCTAGGAAAACTGAAAGGTCTGAAGGTGGATAAATCACCTGGACCAGATGGATTACACCCCAGAGTTCTGAAGGAGATAGCTGAAGAGATAGTGGAGGCGTTAGTGGTGATCTTTCAGGAATCACTGGAGTCAGGGAGGGTCCCAGAGGACTGGAAAATTGCTAATGTAACCCTCCTGTTTAAGAAGGGAGTGAGGCAAAAGACGGGAAATTACAGGCCGATTAGCCTGACCTCGGTCGTTGGTAAGATTTTAGAGTCCATTATTAAGGATGAGATTTCAGAATACTTGGAAGTGCATGGTAAAATAGGGCAGAGTCAGCATGGTTTCATCAAGGGGAGGTCATGCCTGACAAATCTGTTAGAATTCTTTGAGGAGGTAATGAGCAGGTTAGACAAAGGAGAGCCAATGGATGTTATCTACTTGGACTTCCAGAAGGCCTTTGACAAGGTGCCACACAGGAGGCTGCTCAGTAAGATAAGAGCCCATGGTGTTAGAGGCAAGGTACTAGCATGGATAGAAGATTAGTGTCTGGCAGGAGGCAGAGAGTGGGGATAAGGGGGTCCTTCTCAGGATGGCGGCCGGTGACTAGTGGAGTTCCGCAGGGGTCAGTGTTGGGACCACAAATTTTCACTTTATACATTAATGATCTAGATGAAGGAACTGAGGGCATCCTGGCTAAGTTTGCAGATGATACAAAGATAGGTGGAGGGACAGGTAGTATTGAGGAGGCGGGGAGGCTGCAGAAGGATTTGGACAGGTTGGGAGAATGGGCAAAGAAGTGGCAGATGGAATACAACGTGGGCAAGTGTGAGGTCATGCACTTTGGTAGGAAGAATAGAGGCATGGACTATTTTCTAAATGGGGAGAGAATTCAGAAATCTGGAGTGCAAAGGGACTTGGGAGTCCTCGTCCAGGATTCTTTTAAGGTTAACTTGCAGGTTGAGTCGGTAGTTAGGAAGACAAATGCAATGTTGGCATTTATTTCGAGAGGACTAGAATATAAAAGCAGGGATGTGCTGCTGAGGCTTTATAAGGCTCTGGTCAGACCACATTTAGAATATTGTGAGCAATTTTGAGCCCCGTATCCCAGGAAGGATGTGCTGGGCCTAGATAGGGTTCAGAGGAGGTTCACGAGAACGATCCCAGGAATGAAAGGCTTAACATATGAGGAACGTTTGAGGACTCTGGGTCTATACTCAATGGAGTTTAGAAGGATGAGGGGGGATCTGATTGAAACTTACAGAATACTGAAAGGCCTGGATAGAGTGGATGTGGGGAAGATGTTACCATTAGTAGGAGAGACTAGGACCCGAGGGCACAGCCTCAGAGTAAAGGGAAGGCCTTTAAGAACAGAGATGAGGAGAAACTACTTTAGCCAGAGAGTGGTGAATCTATGGAATTCATTGCCACAGAAGGCTGTGGAGGCCAGGTGTATTTAAGACCGAGATAGATAGGTTCTTGATCGGTAAGGATATTAAAGGTTACGAGGAGAAGGCAGGAGAATGGGGTTGAGAAACTTATCAGCCATGATTGAATGGCGGAGCAGACTCGATGGGCCGATTGGCCTGATTTATCCTCCTATGTCTTATTGTCTTATAACTATATACAAACCAGACAGCAGCACAGTATCCCCAATAATTATATACAAATCAGGCAACAGCACTGTAAACCCAATAATTATATACAAATCAGGCAACAGCACTGTAACCCCAATAATTATATACAAACCAGACAGCAACAATGTAACCCCAATAATTATATACAAACCAGTCAGCAGCACTGTAACCTCAATAATTATATACAAACCAGACAGTAGCGCTGTAACCCCAATAATTATATACAAATCAGACAGCAGACTGTAACCTCAATAATTATATACAAACCAGACAGCAGCACTGTAGCCTCAATAATTATATACAAACCAGACAGCAGTACAGTAACCCCAATAATTATATACAAATCAGGCAACAGCACTGTAACCCAAATAATTACATACAAACCATATAGCAACAATGTAACACCAATAATTATATACAAACCAGACAGCAACACTGTAACCTCCATAATTAAATACAAACCAGGCAGTAACAATGTAATCCCAATAAATATATACAAATCAGAGAGCAGCACTGTAACCCCAATAATTATATAAAGACCAGACAGCAACACTGTAACCTGCATAATTATATACAAATCAGAGAGCAGCACTGTAACCTCAATAATTATATACAAACCAGACAGCAGCATTGTAACCACCATAATTACATACAAACCAGACAGCAACACTGTAACCTCCATAATTATATACAAATCAGACAGCAGCACCGTAACCCCAATAATTATAAACCAATCAGAGAGCAGCACTGTAACCTCAAAAATTATATACAAACCAGATAGCAACAATGTAACCCCAATAAATATATACAAACCAGACAGCAACAACGTAACCCCAATAATTATATACAAACCAGATAGCAACAATGTAACCCCAATATTTATATACAAATCAGACAGCAGCACTGCAACCCCAATAATTATATACAAACCAGACAGCAGCACTGTAACCCCAATAATTATATACAAATCAGACAGCAGCACTGTAACCCCAATAATTAAATACAAATCAGTCAGCAGCACTATAACCCCAATAATTATATACAAACCAGATAGCAACAATGTAACGCCAATAATTATATACAAATCAGACAGCAGCACTGTAACCCCAATAATTATATACAAATCAGACAGCAGCACTGTAACCCCAATAATTATATACAAACCAGATAGCAACAATGGAACCCCAAAAATTATATACAAATCAGACAGCAGCACTGTAACTCCAATAATTATATACAAATCAGACAGCAGCACTGTAACCCCAATAATTATATACAAATCAGACAGCAGCACTGTAACCCCAATAATTATATACAAACCAGGCAGCAACAATTTAATCCCAATAAATATATATACAAACCAGACAGCAACAATGCAATCCCAATAATTATATACAAACCAGACAGCAGCACTGTAACCCCAATAATTATATACAAACCAGACAGCAGCACTGTAACTCCAATAATTAAATACAAACCAGACAGCAGCACTGTAACCTCCATAATTATATACAAACCAGACAGCAGCTCTGTAACCCCAATAATTATATACAAACCAGACAGCAGCACTGTAACCACAATAATTATATACAAACCAGACAGCAGCACTGTGACCCCAATAATTATATAGAAACCAGACAGCAGCACTGTAACCCCAATAATTATATAGAAACCAGACAGCAGCACTGCAACACCAATAATTATACACAAATCAGACAGCAGCACTGTAACCTCCATAATTATATACAATCCAGACAGCAGCACTGTAACCCCAATAATTATATACAAACTAGACAGCAGCACTGTAACCCCCATAATTATATACAATCCAGACAGCAGCACTGTAACCCCAATAATTATATACAAATCAGACAGCAGCACTGTAACCTCCATAATTATATACAATCCAGACAGCAGCACTGTAACCCCAATAATTATATACAAACCAGACAGCAGCACTGTAACCCCAATAATTATATACAAACTAGACAGCAGCACTGTAACCCCAATAATTATATGCAAACCAGACAGCAGCACTGTAACCCCAATAATGATATACAAATCAGATAGCAGCACTGTAACCTCCATAATTATATACAATCCACACAGCAGCACTGTAACCCCAATAATTATATACAAATCAGACAGCAGCACTGTAACACCAATAATTATATACAAACCAGACAGCAGCACTGTAACCCGAATAATTATATACAAATCAGACGTCAGCACTGTAATCTCCATAATTATATACAAAGCAGACAGCAGCACTGTAGCCCCAATAATTATATACAAACCAGACAGCAGCACTGTAACCCCAATAATTATATACAAATCAGACAGCAGCACTGTAACCCCAATAATTATATACAAACCAGACAGCAGCACTGTAACCCCAATAATTATATACAAACCAGACAGCAGCACTGTAACCCCAATAATTATATACAAAGCAGACAGCAGCACTGTAGCCCCAATAATTATATACAAACCAGACAGCAGCACTGTAACCCCAATAATTATATACAAATCAGACAGCAGCACTGTAACCTCAATAATTATATATCAATCAGACAGCAGCAAAGAAACCCTAATAATTATATACAAATCAGACAGCAGCACTGTAACCTCCATAGTTATATACAAACCAGACAGCAGCACTGTAACCCCAATAATTATATACAAACCAGGCAGCAGCACTGTGACCCCAATAATTATATACAAATCAGACAGCAGCACTGTAACCTCCATTATTATATACAAATCAGACAGCAACACTGTAACCCCAATAATTATATACAAACCAGACAGCAGCACTGTAACCTCCATAATTATATACAAATCAGACAGCAACACTGTAACCCCAGTAATTATATACAAACCAGACAGCAGCACTGTAACCTCCATAATTATATACAAATCAGGCAGCAACACTGTAACCCCAATAATTATATACAAACCAGGCAGCAGCACTGTGACCCCAATAATAATATACAAACCACACAGCAGCACTGTAAACTCTATAATTATATACAAACCACACAGCAACACCGTAACCCCAATAGTGATATACAAATCAGACAGCAGCACTGTAACCCCAACAATTATATACAAAACAGACAGCAGCACTGTAACCACCTTAATTATATACAAACCAGACAGCAAAACTGTAAGCTCCATAATTATATACAAAACAGACAGCAGCATTGGAAACACCATAATTATATGTAAACCAGTCAGCAAAACTGTAAGCCCCATAATTATATACAAATCAGACAGCAGCAATGTAACCCCAATAATTATATACAAACCAGGCAGCAGCACTGTAACCCCAATAATTATATACAAATCAGACCGCAAAACAGTAACCTCCATAATTATATACAAACCAGACAGCAGCACATTAACCCCAATAATTATATACAAACCGGAGAGCAGCACTGTAACCCCAATCATTATATACAAACTGGACAGCAGCAGTGCAACCCCAATAATTATATACAAACCAGACAGCAGCACTGTAACCCCAATAATTATAGACAAACCAGACAGCAGCACTGTAACCTCAATAATCATATACAAATCAGACAGCAGCACTGTAACCCCAATAATTATATACAAACCAGGCAGCAGCACTGTAACCCCAATAATTATATACAAATCAGACAGTAGCACTGTAACCCCAATAATTATAGACGAACCAGACAGCAGCACTGTAACCCCAATAATTATAAACAAACCAGACTCCAGCACTGTAACCCCAATAATTATATACAAATCAGACAGCAGCAATTCAACACCAATAATTATATACAAACCAGAGAGCAGCACTATGATCCCAATAATTATATACAAACCAGACAGCAGCACTGTAACCCCAATAATTATATACAAATCACACTGCAGCAATGCAACCCCAATAATTATATACAAACCAGGCAGCAGCACTGTAACCCCAATAATTATATACAAATCAGACCGCAAAACAGTAACCTCCATAATTATATACAAACCAGACAGCAGCACATTAACCCCAATAATTATATACAAACCGGAGAGCAGCACTGTAACCCCAATCATTATATACAAACTGGACAGCAGCAGTGCAACCCCAATAATTATATACAAACCAGACAGCAGCACTGTAATCCCAATAATTATAGACAAACCAGACAGCAGCACTGTAACCTCAATAATCATATACAAATCAGACAGCAGCACTGTAACCCCAATAATTATATACAAACCAGACAGCAGCACTGTAACCTCTATAATTATATACAAACCAGACAGCAGCACTGTAACCTCTATAATTATATACAAATCAGACAGCAGCACTGTAACCCCAATAATTATTTACAAACCAGACAGCAGCAATGTAACATCCATAATTATATACAAACTAGACAGCAGCACTGTAACCTCCATAATTATATACAAACCCGACAGCAGCACTGTAACCCCAATAATTATATACAAACCAGACAGCAGCACTGTAACCCCAATAATTATATACAAATCAGACAGCAGCACTGTAACCCCAATAATTATATACAAACCAGAAAGCAGCAGTGTAACCTCCATAATTATATACAAACCAGACAGCAGCACTGTAACCTCCATAATTATATACAAATCTGACAACAGCACTGTAACCCCAATAATTATATACAAATCAGACAGCAGCACTGTAACCCCAATAATTATATACAAATCAGACAGCAGCAATGTAACCCCAATAATTATATACAAATCAGACAGCAGCACTGTAACCCCAATAATTATATACAAATCAGATAGCAGCACTGTAACCCCAATAATTATATACAAACCGGACAGCAGCACTGTAACCTCCATAATTATATACAAACCAGACAGCAGCACTGTAACCTTCATAATTATATACAAATCGGACAGCTACACTGTAACCCCAATAATTATATACAAATCAGAGAGCAGCACTCTAACCCCAATAATTTTATACAAACCAGACAGCAGCAGTATAACCCCAATAATTATATGCAAATCAGACAGCTGCACTATAACCCCAATAATTATATACAAACCAGACAGCAGCACTGTAACCTCCATAATTATATACAAACCAGACAGCAGCACTGTAACCTTCATAATTATATACAAATCTGACAGCAGCACTGTAACCTTCATAATTATATACAAACCAGACAGCAGCACTGTAACCTCCATAATTATATACAAACCACACAGCAGCACTGTAACCTTCATAATTATATTCAAATCTGACAGCAGCACTGTAACCCCAATAATTTCAAAGAAATCAGACAGCAGCACTGTAACCCCAATAATTATATACAAATCAGACAGCAGCACTCTAACCCTAATAATTATATACAAACCAGACAGCAGCACTGTAACCCCAATAATTATATACAAACCAAACAGCAGCACTGTAACCCCAATTGTTATATGCAAATCAGACAGCAGCACTGTAACCCCAATAATTATATACAAATCAGACAGCAGCACTGTAAACCCAATAATTATATACAAACTAGACAGCAGCACTGTTACCCTAATAATTATATGTAATCCAGACAGCAGCACTGTAACCCCAATAAGTATATACAAATCAGACAGCAGCACTGTAAGCCCAATAATTATATACAACCGGACAGCAGCACTGTAACCCCAATAATTATATACAAACCAGACAGCAGCACTGTAACCTCAATAATTATATACAAACCAGACAGCAGCACTGCAATCCCAATAATTATATACAAACCAGACAGCAGCACTGTAACCTCAATACTTATATACAAACCAGAAAGCAGCACTGTAACCCCAATAATTATATACAAACCAGGCAGCAGCACTGTAACCCCAATAATTATATACAAACCGGAGAGCAGCACTGTAACCCCTATAATAATATACAAACCGGACAGCAGCATTGTAACCCCAATAATTATATACAAATCAGACAGCAGCAATGCAACCCCAATAATTATATACAAACCAGACAGCAGCAGTGTAAACTCCATAATTATATACAAACCAGACAGCAGCACTGTGACCACCATAATTATATACAAACCAGACAGCAGCACTGTAACCTCAATAATTATATTCAAATCAGAGAGCATCACTATAACCTCCATAATTATATACAAACCAGACAGCAGCACTGTAACCACAATAATTATATACAAATCAGACTGCAACACAGGAAACTCCATAATTATACACAAATCAGACAGCAGCAATGTAACCCCCATAATTATATACAAAACAGATAGCAGCACAGTAACCTCCATAATTATGTACAAACCAGACAGCAGCACTGTAACCTCAATAATTATATACAAATCAGACAGCAGCACTGTAACCTCCATAATTATATACAAATCAGACTGCAGCACTGTAACCCCAATAATTATATACAAACCAGACAGCAGCACTGTAGCCCCAATAATTATATGCAAATCAGACAGCAGCACTGTAACCCCAATAATTATAAACAAACCAGACAGCAGCACCGTAACCCCAATAATTTTAAACAAACCAGACAGCAGCACTGTGACCCCAATAATTATAAACGAACCAGACAGCAGCACTGTAACCCCAATAATTATATGCAAAACAGACAGCAGCACTGTAACCCCAATAATTATATACAAATCAGACAGAAGCACTGTAGCCCGAATAATTATAGACAAACCAGACTGCAGCACTGTAACCCCAATAATTATAAACAAACCAGAGAGCAGCACTATGATCCCAATAATTATATACAAACCAGACAGTAGCACTGTAACCCCAATAATTATATACAAATCAGACTGCAGCAATGCAACCCCAATAATTATATACAAACCAGGCAGCAGCACTGTAACCTCAATAATTATATACAAATCAGACCGCAAAACAGTAACCTCCATAATTATATACAAACCAGACAGCAGCACTGTAACCCGAATAATTATAGACAAACCAGACAGCAGCACTGTAACCCCAATAATTATAAACAAACCAGAGAGCAGCACTGTAATCCCAATAATTATAAACAAGCCAGACTCCAGCACTGTAACCTCAATAATCATATACAAATCAGACAGCAGCACTGTAACCCCAATAATTATATACAAATCAGACAGCAACACTGTAACCCCAATAATTATATACATATCAGACAGCAGCACTGTAACCCCAATAATTATATACAAATCAGACAGCAGCACTGTAACATCAATAATTATATACAAACCAGACAGCAGCAGTGTAACCTCCATAATTATATACAAACCAGACAGCAACCTGTAACCTCAATAATTATATACAAACCAGACAGCAGCACTGTAAACTGCATAATTATATACAAACCAGACAGAAGCACTGTAACCTGCATATTTATATACAAACCAGACAGCAGTACTGTAACCTGCATAATTATATACAAACCAGACAGAAGCACTGTAACCTGCATAATTATATACAAATCAGATCGCAGCACTGTAACTCCAATAATTATGTACAAACCAGACAGCAGCACTGTAATCCCAATAATTATATTCAAACCAGACAGCAGCACTGTAATCCCAATAATTATATACAAACCAGACAGCAGCACTGTAACCCCAATAATTATATACAAACCAGACAGCAGCACTGTAACCTCAATAATTATATACAAACCAGTCAGCAGCACTGTAACCAGAATAATTATATACAAATCAGACAGCAGCACTGTAACCCCAATAATTAAATACAAATCAGACGGCAGCACTGTAACCCCAATAATTATATACAAATTAGACACCAGCACTGTAACCCCAATAATTATATACAAACCAGACAGCAGCACTGTAACCCCAATTATTATATACAAACCAGACAGCAGCAGTGTAACCTCCATAATTATATACAAACCAGACAGCAACACTGTAGGCTAAATAATTATATACAAACCAGACAGCAGCACTGTAACCTGCATAATTATATACAAACCAGACAGAAGCACTGTAACCTGTATAATTGTATGCAAACCGGACAGCTGCACTGTGACCTCCATAATTATATACAAACCAGACAGAAGCACTGTAACCTGCATAATTATATACAAATCAGATAGCAGCACTGTAACCCCAATAATTATATACAAACCAGACAGCAGCACTGTAACCCCAATAATTATATTCAAACCAGACAGCAGCACTGTAATCACAATAATTATATACAAACCAGACAGCAGCACTGTAACCTGCATAACTGTATACAAATCAGACAGCAGCACTGTAACCCCAATAATTATATACAAACCAGACTGCAGCACTGTAACCCCAATAATTATATACAAACCAGACAGCAGCACTGTAACCTGCATAATTGTATACAAATCAGGCAGCAGCACTGTAACCTCAATAATTATATACAAACCAGACAGCAACAATGTAACCAAAATCAAACTGTGTTGTCTGACCTGTGTAGAATTCTTGGGGGTGACTGTGCTGTCTGATGTGTGTAGTATTATTTGGGATGACTGTGCTGTCTGATGTGTGTAGTATTATTGGGGGTGACTGTGCTGTCTGATATGTGTAGTATTATTGGGGATGACTGTGCTGTCTGATGTGTGTAGAATTATTGGCGGTGACTGTGCTGTCTGATGTGTGTAGTATTATTGGGGGGGGTGACTCTGCTATCTGATGTGTGTAGTATTATTGGGGGTGGTGACTCTGCTATCTGATGTGTGTAGTATTATTGGGGATGACTGTGCTGTCTGATGTGTGTAGAATTATTGGCGGTGACTGTGCTGTCTGATGTGTGTAGAATTATTGGGGGTGACTGTGCTGTCTGATGTGTGTAGTATTATTGGGGGGGGTGACTCTGCTATCTGATGTGTGTAGTATTATTGGGGATGACTGTGCTGTCTGATGTGTGTAGTATTATTGGGGGTGACTGTTCTGTCTGATGTGTGTAGTATTATTGGGGGGGTGACTGTGCTGTCTGATGTGTGTTGTATTATTGTGGGGGTGACTGTGCTGTCTGATGTGTGTAGTATTATTGGGGGGGGGGTGCTGTTCTATCTGATGTGTGTAGTATTATTGGGGGGTGACTGTGCTATCTGATGTGCGAAGTATTATTGGGGGTGACTGTGCTGTCTGATGTGTGTAGAATTATTGGTGATGACTGTGCTGTCTGATGTTTGTAGAATTATTGGTGGAGACTGTGCTGTCTGATGTGTGTAGTATAATTGGGGGTGACTGTGCTGTCTGTAGAATTATTGGGGGTGACTGTGCTGTCCGATGTGTGTAGAATTATTGGGGGTGACTGTGCTGTCTGATGTGTGTAGTATTATTGGGGGTGACTGTGCTGTCTGATGTGTGTAGTATTATTGGGGGTGACTGTGCTGTCTGATGTGTGTAGTATTATTGGCGGGGTGACTGTGCTGTCTGATGTGTGTAGTATTATTGGGGGGGTGACTGTGCTGTCTGATGTGTGTAGTATTATTGGGGTGGTGCTGTGCTATCTGATGTGTGTAGTATTATTGGGGGGTGACTGTGCTGTCTGATGTGTGTAGAATTATTGGTGATGACTGTGCTGTCTGATGTTTGTAGAATTATTGGTGGAGACTGTGCTGTCTGATGTGTGTAGTATATCTGGGGGTGACTGTGCTGTCTGTAGAATTATTGGGGGTGACTGTGCTGTCTGATGTGTGTAGAATTATTGGGGGTGACTGTGCTGTCTGATGTGTGTAGTATTATTGGGGGGTGACTGTGCTATCTGATGTGTGTAGTATTATTGGGGGTGACTGTGTTGTCTGATGTGTGTAGTATTATTGGGGGTGACTGTGCTGTCTGATGTGCATAGAATTATTGGTCGTGAATGTGCTGTCTGATGTGCGTAGTATTATTGGGGGTGACTGTGCTGTCTGATTTGCGTAGAATTATTGGTGGTGAATGTGCTGTCTGATGTGCGTAGTTTTATTGGGGGTGACTGTGCTGTCTGATGTGTGTAGTATTATTGGGGGGTGACTGTGCTGTCTGATGTGTGTAGTATTATTGGGGGGTGACTGTGCTGTCTGATGTGTGTAGTATTATTGGTGGTGACTGTGTAGTCTGATGTGTGTAGTATTATTGGCGATGACTGTGCTGTTTGATGTGTGTAGTATTATTGGGGGTGACTGTGCTGTCTGATGTGTGTAGTATTATTGGGGGGGTGACTGTGCTGTCTGATGTGTGTAGTATTATTGGGGGGGTGCTGTGCTATCTGATGTGTGTAGTATTATTGGGGGTGACTGTGCTGTCTGATGTGTGTAATATTATTGGGGGTGACTGTGCTGTCTGATGTGTGTAGTATTATTGGGGGTGACTGTGCTGTCTGATGTTTGTAGTATTATTGGGGGTGACTGTGCTGTCTGATGTGTGTAGTATTATTGGGGGGGTGACTCTGCTGTCTGATGTGTGTAGTATTATTGGGGGGGTGACTGTGCTGTCTGATGTGTGTAGTATTATTGGGGGTTGCTGTGCTATCTGATGTGTGTAGTATTATTGGGGGATGACTGTGCTGTCTGATGTGCGTAATATTATTGGGGGTGACTGTGCTGTCTGATGTGTGTGGAATTATTGGTGATGACTGTGCTGTCTGATGTTTGTAGAATTATTGGTGGAGACTGTGCTGTCTGATGTGTGTAGTATAATTGGGGGTGACTGTGCTGTCTGTAGAATTATTGGGGATGACTGTGCTGTCTGATGTGTGTAGTATTATTGGGGGTGACTGTGCTGTCTGATGTGTGTAGTATTATTGGGGTGGTGCTGTGCTATCTGATGTGTGTAGTATTATTGGGGGGTGACTGTGCTGTCTGATGTGTGTAGAATTATTGGTGATGACTGTGCTGTCTGATGTTTGTAGAATTATTGGTGGAGACTGTGCTGTCTGATGTGTGTAGTATATCTGGGGGTGACTGTGCTGTCTGTAGAATTATTGGGGGTGACTGTGCTGTCTGATGTGTGTAGAATTATTGGGGGCGACTGTGCTGTCTGATGTGTGTAGTATTATTGGGGGGTGACTGTGCTTTCTGATGTGTGTAGTATTATTGGGGGTGACTGTGTTGTCTGATGTGTGTAGTATTATTGGGGGTGACTGTGCTGTCTGATGTGCATAGAATTATTGGTCGTGAATGTGCTGTCTGATGTGCGTAGTATTATTGGGGGTGACTGTGCTGTCTGATTTGCGTAGAATTATTGGTGGTGAATGTGCTGTCTGATGTGCGTAGTTTTATTGGGGGTGACTGTGCTGTCTGATGTGTGTAGTATTATTGGGGGGTGACTGTGCTGTCTGATGTGTGTAGTATTATTGGGGGGTGACTGTGCTGTCTGATGTGTGTAGTATTATTGGTGGTGACTGTGTAGTCTGATGTGTGTAGTATTATTGGCGATGACTGTGCTGTTTGATGTGTGTAGTATTATTGGGGGTGACTGTGCTGTCTGATGTGTCTAGTATTATTGGGGGGGTGACTGTGCTGTCTGATGTGTGTAGTGTTATTGGCGGTGACTGTGCTGTCTGATGTGTGTAGTATTATTGGGGGTGACTGTGCTGTCTGATGTGTGTAGTTTTATTGGGGGTGACTGTGCTGTCTGATGTGTGTAGTATTATTGGGGGGGTGCTGTGCTATCTGATGTGTGTAGTATTATTGGGGGTGACTGTGCTGTCTGATGTGTGTAATATTATTGGGGGTGACTGTGCTGTCTGATGTGTGTAGTATTATTGGGGGTGACTGTGCTGTCTGATGTTTGTAGTATTATTGGGGGTGACTGTGCTGTCTGATGTGTGTAGTATTATTGGGGGGGTGACTCTGCTGTCTGATGTGTGTAGTATTATTGGGGGGGTGACTGTGCTGTCTGATGTGTGTAGTATTATTGGGGGTTGCTGTGCTATCTGATGTGTGTAGTATTATTGGGGGATGACTGTGCTGTCTGATGTGCGTAATATTATTGGGGGTGACTGTGCTGTCTGATGTGTGTGGAATTATTGGTGATGACTGTGCTGTCTGATGTTTGTAGAATTATTGGTGGAGACTGTGCTGTCTGATGTGTGTAGTATAATTGGGGGTGACTGTGCTGTCTGTAGAATTATTGGGGGTGACTGTGCTGTCTGATGTGTGTAGAATTATTGGGGGTGACTGTGCTGTCTGATGTGTGTAGTATTATTGGGGGTGACTGTGCTGTCTGATGTGTGTAGTATTATTGGGGGTGACTGTGCTGTCTGATGTGTGTAGTATTATTGGGGGGGTGACTGTGCTTTCTGATGTGTGTAGTATTATTGGGGGGGTAACTGTGCTGTCTGATGTGTGTAGTATTATTGGGGGGGTGCTGTGCTATCTGATGTGTGTAGTATTATTTTGGGGTGACTGTGCTGTCTGATGTGTGTAGAATTATTGGTGGAGACTGTGCTGTCTGATGTGTGTAGTATTATTGGGGGTGACTGTGCTGTCTGATGTGCGTAGAATTATTGGTGGTGAATGTACTGTCTGATGTGCGTAGTATTATCGGGGGTGACTGTGCTGTCTGATTTGCGTAGAATTATTGGTGGTGAATGTGCTGTCTGATGTGCGTAGTTTTATTGGGGGTGACTGTGCTGTCTGATGTGTGTAGTATTATTGGGGGGTGACTGTGCTGTCTGATGTGTGTAGTATTATTGGGGGGTGACTGTGCTGTCTGATGTGTGTAGTATTATTGGTGGTGACTGTGTAGTCTGATGTGTGTAGTATTATTGGCGGTGACTGTGCTGTTTGATGTGTGTAGTATTATTGGTGGTGACTGTGCTGTCTGATGTGTCTAGTATTATTGGGGGTGACTGTGCTGTCTGATGTGTGTAGTATTATTGGGGGTGACTGTGCTGTCTGATGTGTGTAGTTTTATTGGGGGTGACTGTGCTGTCTGATGTGTGTAGTATTATTGGGGGTGACTGTGCTGTCTGATGTGTGTAGTATTATTGGGGGGTGACTGTGCTGTCTGGTGTGTGTAGTATTATTGGGGGTGACTGTGCTGTCTGATGTGTGTAGTTTTATTGGGGGTGACTGTGCTATCTGATGTGTGTAGTTTTATTGGGGATGACTGTGCTGTCTGATGTGTGTAGTATTATTGGGGGGTGACTGTGCTATCTGATGTGTGTAGTATTATTGGGGGTGACTGTGCTGTCTGATGTGTGTAGTATTATTGGGGGTGACTGTGCTGTCTGATGTGTGTAGTATTATTGGGGGTGACTGTGCTGTCTGATGTGTGTAGTATTATTGGGGGTAACTGTGCTGTCTGATGTGTGTAGTATTATTGGGGGTGACTGTGCTGTCTGATGTGTGTAGTATTATTGGGGGTAACTGTGCTGTCTGATGTGTGTAGTATTATTGGGGGGGGTAACTGTACTGTGTCATGTGTGTAGTATTATTGGGGGGGTGACTGTGCTGTCTGATGTGTGTAGTATTATTGGGGGTGACTGTGCTGTCTGATGTGTGTAGTATTATTGGGGGGGTGATTGTGCTGTCTGATGTGTGTAGTATTATTGGGGGTGACGGTGCTGTCTGATGTGTGTAGTATTATTGGGGGTGACGGTGCTGTCTGATGTGTGTAGTATTATTGGGGGTGACTGTGCTGTCTGATGTGTCTAGTATTATTGGGGGTGACTGTGCTGTCTGATGTGTGTAGTATTATTGGGGGTGACTGTGCTGTCTGATGTGTGTAGTATTATCGGGGGTAACTGTGCTGTCTGATGTGTGTAGTATTATTGGGGGGGTGACTGTGCTGTCTGATGTGTGTAGTATTATTGGGGGTGACTGTGCTGTCTGACGTGTGTAGTATTATTGGGGGTGACGGTGCTATCTGATGTGTGTAGTATTATTGGGGGCGACTGTGCTGTCTGATGTGTGTAGTATTATTGGGGGTGACTGTGCTATCTGATGTGTGTAGTATTATTGGGGGTGACTGTGCTGTCTGATGTGTGTATTATAATTGGGGGTGACGGTGCTGTCTGGTGTGTATAGTATTATTGGGGGTGAATGTGCTGTCTGATGTATCTACTATTATTGGGGGTGACTGTGCTGTCTGATGTGTGTATTATTATTGGGGTGACTGTGCTGTCTGATGTGTGTATTATTATTGGGGGTGACTGTGCTGTCTGATGTGTGTAGTATTATTGGGGGTGACTGTGCTGCCTGATGTGTCTACTATTATTGGGGGTGACGGTGCTGTCTGATGTGTGTAGTATTATTGGGGGCGACTGTGCTGTCTGATGTGTGTAGAATTATTGGGGGTGACTGTGCTGTCTGATGTGTGTATTATTATTGGGGGTGACGGTGCTGTCTGATGTGTCTACTATTATTGGGGGTGACGGTGCTGTCTGATGTGTGTAGTATTATTGGGGGCGACTGTGCTGTCTGATGTGTGTAGAATTATTGGGGTGGCACTAAGATAAAAGCAAAAAACTGCGGATGCTGAAATCCAAAACAAAAACAAAAATACCTTGAAAAACTCAGCCGCTCTGGCATCTGGGGAGAGGAGCACAGTTAACATTTTGAGTCCGCATGACTCTTCAACAGAATTAAGGATTAATAGAAAAGGGGTGAAACATAAGCTGGTTTAAGGCGGGGGGAGGTGGGTGGGACAAGAAGAGCTGGATAGAGGGCCAGTGATAGGTGGAGATAACCAAAAGATGTCACAGACAAAAGGTCAAAGAGGTGTTGAAGGTGGTGATATTATCTGAAGGAATGTGCTAATTAAGGGTAGAAAGCAGGACAAGCAAGGTACAGATAGCCCTAGTGAGGGTGGGGTGGGGTGAAAGAATCGAAAAAGGCTAAAAGGTAGAGATAAAACAATGGATTTATATTTCACCCCTTTTCTATTTTTCCTTAGTTCTGTTGAAGAGTCATGCGGACTCGAAACGTTAACTGTGCTCCTCTCCACAGATGCTGCCAGACCTGCTGAGTTTTTCCAGGTATTTTTGTTTTTGTATTGGGGATGACTGTGCTGTCTGATGTGTGTAGTATTATTGGGGATGACTGTGCTGTCTGATGTGTGTAGTACTATTGGGGATGACTGTGCTGTCTGGTGTGTGTAGTATTATTGGGGGTGACTGTGCTGTCTGATGTGTGTAGTATTATTGGGGGTGACTGTGCTGTCTGATGTGCGTAGTATTATTGGGGGTGACTGTGCTGTCTGGTGTGTGTAGTATTATTGGGGGTGACTGTGCTGTCTGGTGTGTGTAGTATTATTGGGGGGGGCGGTGACTGTGCTGTCTGATGTGTGTAGTATTATTGGGGGGTGACTGTGCTGTCTGGTGTGTATAGTATTAATGGGTGACTGTGCTGTTTGATGTGTGTAGTATTATTGGGGGGGTGACTGTGCTGTCTGATGTGTGTAGTATTACTGGGGGGTGACTGTGCTGTCTGGTGTGTATAGTATTATTGGGGGTGACTGTGCTGTCTGATGTGTGTAGTATTATTGGGGGGGTGAATGTGCTGTCTGGTGTGTATAGTATTATTGGGGGGGTGACTGTGCTGTCTGATGTGTGTAGTATTATTGGGGGGGTGACTGTGCTGTCTGATGTGTGTAGTATTATTGGGGGGGTGACTGTGCTGTCTGATGTGTGTAGTATTATTGGGGGGGTGACTGTGCTGTCTGATGTGTGTAGTATTATTGGGGGGGTGACTGTGCTGTCTGATGTGTGTAGTATTATTGGGGGGGTGACTGTGCTGTCTGGTGTGTGTAGTATTATTGGGGGGGTGAATGTGCTGTCTGATGTGTGTAGTATTGTTGGGGGGGTGACTGTGCTGTCTGATGTGTGTAGTATTATTGGGGGGGTGAATGTGCTGTCTGATGTGTGTAGTATTGTTGGGGGGGTGACTGTGCTGTCTGATGTGTGTAGTATTATTGGGGGGGTGACTGTGCTGTCTGATGTGTGTAGTATTATTGGGGGGGTGACTGTGCTGTCTGATGTGTATAGTATTATTGGGGGGGTGACTGTGCTGTCTGATGTGTGTAGTATTATTGGGGGGGGTGACTGTGCTGTCTGATGTGTATAGTATTATTGGGGGGGTGACTGTGCTGTCTGATGTGTGTAGTATTATTGGGGGGGTGACTGTGCTGTCTGATGTGTGTAGTATTATTGGGGGGGTGACTGTGCTGTCTGATGTGTGTAGTATTATTGGGGGGGTGACTGTGCTGTCTGATGTGTGTAGTATTATTGGGGGGGTGACTGTGCTGTCTGATGTGTGTAGTATTATTGGGGGGGTGACTGTGCTGTCTGATGTGTGTAGTATTATTGGGGGGGTGACTGTGCTGTCTGATGTGTGTAGTATTATTGGGGGGGTGACTGTGCTGTCTGATGTGTGTAGTATTATTGGGGGGGGTGACTGTGCTGTCTGATGTGTATAGTATTATTGGGGGGGTGACTGTGCTGTCTGATGTGTGTAGTATTATTGGGGGGGTGACTGTGCTGTCTGATGTGTGTAGTATTATTGGGGGGGTGACTGTGCTGTCTGATGTGTGTAGTATTATTGGGGGGGTGACTGTGCTGTCTGATGTGTGTAGTATTATTGGGGGGGTGACTGTGCTGTCTGATGTGTGTAGTATTATTGGGGGGGTGACTGTGCTGTCTGATGTGTGTAGTATTATTGGGGGGGTGACTGTGCTGTCTGATGTGTGTAGTATTATTGGGGGGGTGACTGTGCTGTCTGATGTGTGTAGTATTATTGGGGGGGTGACTGTGCTGTCTGATGTGTGTAGTATTATTGGGGGGGTGACTGTGCTGTCTGATGTGTATAGTATTATTGGGGGGTGACTGTGCTGTCTGATGTGTGTAGTATTATTGGGGGGGGGTGACTGTGCTGTCTGATGTGTATAGTATTATTGGGGGGGTGACTGTGCTGTCTGATGTGTGTAGTATTATTGGGGGGGGTGACTGTGCTGTCTGATGTGTGTAGTATTATTGGGGGGGTGACTGTGCTGTCTGATGTGTGTAGTATTATTGGGGGGGTGACTGTGCTGTCTGATGTGTGTAGTATTATTGGGGGGGTGACTGTGCTGTCTGATGTGTGTAGTATTATTGGGGGGGTGACTGTGCTGTCTGATGTGTATAGTATTATTGGGGGGGTGACTGTGCTGTCTGATGTGTGTAGTATTATTGGGGGGGGGTGACTGTGCTGTCTGCTGTGTATAGTATTACTGGGGGGTGACAGTGTTGCTGTTCACTCTCTGTTTTTAATGAATGGGGTGCCGGGCGCTGCCCTTTGACCCGGAGGTCTCATCACTTCCGGTTGGAGACGTGGCCGCCGCCGCCATCTTGCCGGCGCTCCGACCGCCGCCGAGAAGCCGCCTGTCCTCTGCTGCTGAGGTGGAAGCCCCTGGACATTAATATTCAGCGAAGGACCAGGCCCCGCACAGGACGCCAAGATGGTAAGAGACTGAGAAAAAACAATATCTGCCTTTGTTCTCCTTTCTCTGCCTCTCTCTCTCCCCCCCTTTCTACTTCCCTGTCAGGTTGAGGAAAGCCCTGGCTGAGCCTGAGCTAGGCCGCACTCCCACAAAGACCCTTCTCTTTCACTATCCACCCCCCACTTTCTGCGTCGCCAACTCGCTCATAACCTCCACTGCTCTATTCTTTAATGAATTTCCCATCTCAGTGCTGATGGGAGTGATATGTGCGGTAATCTGGCCCCCAAACCCTCAGCAGAAGACTTGCCTCTTCCCCTTTCAGAACAAATGGGACCCTGTGGTTAAATTTTATTGCTGACTCCCATTTGGCATTTCAATGAGTGCAACTGGGCTCTCACCAATCTGTCAACTCATGTCTCCCCTGACGGTTGGGTGAAATGAGGCTTTTTTTTTTGTGTGTGTTCAAACTTTTATTCGCTTCACTTTATCATCCTCCAACCAAATACTCAAATGGTGTCATCAGTGTGGTTATCTGCAAATAAGCAGGACAATTCCTTCCTCAGGCAGTCGAGGTATGCAAGTCCTGGTCCTAGTCTCTTCTGTTGGAGCCCTTGCTCATGAGCCTGAATTTTTGTTTGGCAGCTGGTGGATTTCCAACAATTTCTGCTCTTATTTCAAGTGTCTGCCTTGCCTTTCGTTTGCTTACTAAATCTGTCCCTGCATCTCTCTCTCTCTCTCTCCTCCCCCCCCCCCCCACCGCTTCCCCTTGGTGTGAGCAAGTTTTAGTGTTGACGGAGGGCTGTCAGTTTTTTTTCACCATCTAAATGTGACACATCATCACTTGCTAAATTGTCCAAGATGGAACTGCCTAAAAGCTCACCTTGTTGTGGTGTTCGAGAAAATTGAGTGTTTTTTTAAAGAAATGTCGTGTTCACTTTTCCTCGTGTATACCTGACTAACATAGAACTTTCACATTGAAGGTACAAAAGGTGCACTTTGAGTTTCTCTGTTGCTGTCATAAAGATATATAGCCCTGATTTTATTCATATTTATTTTCTGTCAGCAAATTTTTGGGGGTACAATGCTGTTGAGGGAAATTCATAACTAGGTTCCACTTATTTGTCACCCGAAATGGTATGATGTGTAGCTGTCATAATATGATCATGTTTTATTAAATGTGGGCCAAATGTTAGAATTTGTATTCCTATCTTGATTTTTTCTGTGTTGATCAAAAGCTACAGTTTAGATTTTAAAATGGTGCAGGCTGAGATTTTGCTGTGTTTTCAGATTAGAAGAATGGAACCTTGGTGATATTTGGAGCTCAAAATCCCAACCCTCAGTTAACGATGAATGGCAAATTTTCCTCACTCCCTTTCCGAGATGACTTCCTTGCTTGTCTTTGGTTGTAAATTTGGGATTCCTTGATGGCTGCTGTGCAGCCCTATACTACAAATATGTGCTCATGGTGTGAGTGAGTTTTCAAAAGTTGTGTGTAAGACATGTGCTGCCTTCTGCTGTTAAATGGAAATTTAAAGCAGCAGTGTTCTTTTTCAAATTTTACCTTTTATAAATGCACCACCAGCTCCCCAGTGGCGCAATGTGCAAACAGACTCCTTGTGATACTGAGCATAAAGGTTTCAGGTTTAATCCCAAGTTTCCACTGAGTTAACTGACCTAAGTCAAGACAACAATTGGCCAGACTGGCCCTCAGCTAGACGTGGAAATCAACTGGGATGCTAGCTCCAGTCGTCTGTGCTGTAAAGTGTGTTTGTGAATGTGGTGAGCACAGAATTGGACTCAGCTGTGATTTCATGGCCTTAACCACCCCCACACACGCAACCCACACCATGTTTGAATAGCTGGCCATCACTAATTAGGGGCCGGTCAGTGTTCCTGGAACTCCTTCCTAACAGCACTGGGTGTACCTGCATGGACACAGTTCAAGAAGGTGGCTCACTTCCACCTTGGGGGCAGTTGGGATGGCCAGTGAAATCCATGTTCCATGACTGAATAAAAACAGTGGAAAATGTCAATTTGAGTTAAGTGCTGAAGGGTTGTCAGCACTGTGGAAGCAAGGTTCAACACATTCAGGATAAAGAAAGCAGTAGAAAATGTGGGTAGGAACACACAAGGCGTGTTTTTTGCATCTATTAACAAAGATGACACTAACAAAGGATGATTGGTTGTTGAGTATATTTAAGACTAAAAGATTTTTGTACATGAAGGGAATCAAGAGATATGGGGAGAGGGTAGCAAAGTGAAGGTAGATCAGCCATGATTTTATTGAATGGCAGAGCAGGTTTGAGGGGCCATATCGCCTACTCCGTTTGTTATTCCTACCACAGTGCCAGGAGCTGGTATTTAGGATGCAAGTGTAGGCTGAATGAGAGCCAGCTTGTGTTTCACAAGTTGAATATAATATAGTGACATATGAAGCTTGCTATCGTGCATGTCAGCCTAACTCTCTCTCAGCCGCTTGTTAATGTAAGTGTCATGGGTGGATACTGGGATTTACAAATTCTAATTTGCATATGTCTCAGACCACGAATGCCAATAGATCTTGGCTCTCTAATTCCCGATCTTTCTACCAGTGGGAAAATGGTGCTAATTGACTTCTACAAAACTGCAGGCTCAAAACAGGAAAAATATGCAAGACAAAATATAATAAATGCAAATATATGTAAACTGCCAGATTATCAAAGTGGGTCTCATGGGGCTGCAGTATATAGACCAGCTGGCCTGGCTTTTCAGAAAGAAGGAACTTGTATTTATACAGCTTTTGAATCTGTGAAATACCCCACAGTGCTTCACAGCAACCATATTCAGCCAGAAGTGGATGATCCTTCTCCATCTCCTCCTGAGGTCCCCAACATCACAGATGCCAGTCTTCAGCCAATTTGATTCACTCCATGTAATATCAAGAAATGGTTGAAGCCACTGGATTCAGCAAAGGCAATGGGCCCTGACAGTATCCCATCTGTAGTCTTGAACACTTTTGCTCTGGAACTAGTTGCATCCCTAGCCAAGCTGCTCCAGTGCAGGTGCAACACTGGCACCAGCCTGACAATGTGGAAAAATGTTGGAGCTGCACTCATCCAGGCATGTGGAGAGTCCCATCACACTCCTGACTTGTGCCTTGTAGATGGTGGACAGGCTCTGGGGAGTCAGGAGGCGAGTTACTTGTTGCAGGATTCCCAGCCTCTGACCTGCTCTTGTAGCCACAGTATTTATATGGCTGGCCCAGTTCAGTTTCTGGTCAATGGTAACCCCCCAGGGTGTTGATGGTGGGGGATTCAGTGATGGTAATGCCACTGCATGTCAAGGGGTGATGGTTAGATTCTCTCTTGTTGGAGATGGTCATTGACTGGCACTTGTGTGGCACGAGTCAGAAGGTTGTGGTTCAGTCCTGCTCCAGTACAGAACTAAGGGTGTGCTGCAATGTTGGATGTGCCCTCTTTTGGTTGAGATGTTAAACAAAGGTGCTGTGCCTTCTCAGGTGGACATAAAAGATCCTATGGCACTATTTTAAAAAAGAGCAGAGGAGTTATCCAAACTGTCTTGACCAATATTTATCCTCTACCAAAATCGCTTGAAATGACCTGATCATTGTCACATTGAATGGCCTACTCCTCCTAAGTTTTATGCTCATATTGCTGGCTGTGTGAACTTGCTGTGTGCATTTCCTATATTACTACATTGGCTACACTGCAAAAATTCTTCATTGGTTGTAAAGAGCTTTGTGTGTCCTGAGGTTGTGAAAAGTGCTATAGGATTGTCAGTAGCCTTTTCTCTTTTTGGAGGTGAGTAGCATAAATGCATTTGGGGCAGGTTCGACAAGGGAGAAAGAAGTGTAAGGTTGCACTGATAGGTTAGGAGGCAGTTCATGCAGAGAATGAACAGTGGCTTGGACCAGTTGTGACTGGTGTGTTGTAGGCAAACATGACAACGGGCATTTGTACTGTGTGCAGAAAGACGCCCAAATGAGAAATTATCCTTTTAGTGCTGTTGATTGTTGGGTAAATATTGACCAGGACATAAGGAGATCACCTTTCCTCTTTGAATAGTGGCATGGGATAATTTACATCCAATTAAACAGGTAGCCAAACTTCAGTTTTATGGGTTATCTAGAAGAAAGCAACTTCAGCAATGCAGCACTTCGCTCAATGCTGTACTGAATTATCACCTTATTCCATGTTCCAGAGCTGGAATTGTACTTGAACCCACAGCCTCCTGACTCATAGTGAGTGTGTTGTCACTGAACCAAGCTGACACTAATCTGAAAGGAAACACAGTCATATCAGTTCTCTGGAGTTTAATTTCTGAGTTTAACCTTATTCATACAAAATAAAAACAAGATGTAGTAACTACTCAGGTGGCCAGGCAACATCTGTGCCGAGAGAGAAAAACAGGAACTTCTCAGGTGGCTTACCTTTTTGCCCCATATCTCATTAATACTTTGTGATCAAAAATCTATTAATCTCAGGTTTGGTGTTAACAGTTGATCTACATTAACTGTCATTTGTGGAAGACCGTTCCAAATTTCCACCACCCTTTGTGTGTATAAGGACTTTTTACCTTCAGTCCTGACAAGCCTGGCTCTAATTTTTAGGCTATGGCCCCTAGTCCTAGACACCCCAGTCAGCAGAAATATTTTCTCTCTATCCTATTGTTTCCCCCTAATATCTGAACTTCAATCAAATTACCCCAAGCTCTTGAATTTTAGGGAACACGATCCTATTTTTTTTTGGAATTTAATTTGTCTTGAAATTCAGAGTTGTAATTGTGATCACTTAATTTTGAGATCAAACAGGAGGAAGAAGAGTTGTGTTTGGAAGCAATGAGTATATTCTCCCTTAAGCAACTTGTCCGGTGTTCAAGTTACATTGAGTGTACAACAGATTGAAAATAGTTTGATATACCATAAGTTCTCTAACACATTTCAGAACTAATGTGTTGTAGTACATAGTGAACCAGTCAGTCACTGTAGCAGTAGAGTCCAGTGTTCACAATGCAGTGCTTCCTTATTGAGAGAAGCATAGATGACAACCAAGATCTGGTGGTTTTCTTAAACTTGCATAGTTGTGGTATTGTGCTAATATTCTCTCCTCTCCCTTTTGTTTTGAGTCAGAGGTAAAGTACATGGAAATTTTTGTTTAGCAGGACATAATGAGGTTAGTGACTTTGTTTACTGACAGTGGGTGATTCCATATTCATGCTAATCATACATTCTTGCTGGTAATCTATCTTGTTTTCTCCTCTTTGCGCCATCTGCTAGTCAGAAGCAGGATGGGTACATTTTCCCCAGATCATTGTGAATGCCAATCTCAAAGCAACTGGCAGGATGGATTTGAGATTGGGGTATGTGGGGCAATTTACTGCCTTTATTTAAAATTCTCTTTGTGGAGAAGTACTTGACAACCTCAGCAACATAAGAAATAGGATCAGGAGTAGGCCATTCAGCCCCTTGCCTCTGCTTTGCCATTCACTAAGGTCATGGCTGATCTACCTTAGCTGCACCTACCTGCACTATCACCTACCATATTGTCTGAGAAGCTGTGGGATTTAAACCTGTGATCTCTTACTCTAGAATGACGTAACATACACACCTTTTCAACATTCTGTAGGCTTAATGTTTAGAGCAGTATTATGAAATTGGTTTTGGCATTTGGAATCCAATTCCAAGTGAGCGTGAAGACGACGGTACATAAGTGCCCTCAATTATTTAGCAAGTGCTCTGCGAATCACCAAGAATGGAAGATGTTGAAACAAAAATTTCACACTTGTGCTGTAGGCATACTCTTCTGAGCTTGAATTAAAGTATTTCTTTCATAAATGGAAGGAGCTTTATCCCACAACTGATCCGATCTGGAACCTAACTTGTGAAGCTTGATGCCAATATTGCAGAAACAGTTTGCCCTTTGGTTACTGACATCTACAATCTTAAGCAAAGTTCACCCAATTTTTTAACATACTTTTGAATTTTACACTGAAGCCCAAACAGAATATCAATAAAGTTTATAAACTAGGTCAGACCTCTGCAACTCACATTGTGCATTGCTAATTCTCACCTTGTGATCATTATGCAACACTGTTGTTTTATGAAGTACCTGTGATTGTAATTTTGACTTCAAACCTATTCACACATGAATATATTAAATTACCATTGCAGTAAATTTAGAATCCTCCTTGAACTGACATTCAAAACATAGTCTGACATTTTGGTTTCCAGTGGCAACTTGCATCTTCCAAAACTCTTGTCTGCCATGTGGTAAAACCCACCTCTCAAGTTTCTTGTTTCAGGGCAGATTCAGAGACAATAGGTGTGAATGGGCAAATTTAGTTTATAGCCATTCTGCCTGCAGTGCACAGTGTTGTCACTGGTTATTATATTGGTATTTTTATGCTCTCAGAAAATCATATTCAAGACTATATGCTCTAATGTGTGACGTTTTTGTCTGATTTTGTTCCTCATCTATATCATCTTGGGTAAGATGTACTAATTAGTCTTGGGGAGAATCGCTCCAAAGGTTGCCTGCCTATATTTGCCTCATAGCCTGGAGTAAGCTGCTCTTCCCCTCTCCTGGGCTTTATTAATAGGGGTGTAGAGTAGAAGAGCAGGGAGGCTATGCTGAGCTTATACAAGACACTAGTTTGACCTCAGCTGGAGTATTGTGTACAGTTCTGGGCTCCACACTATAGGAAGGATGTGATCTCATTGGAGAGAGTGTAGAAGAGGTTTACAAGAATGGTTCCAGGAATGATAAACTTGAGTTATGAAGATAGATTGGAGAGGGACTGTTCTGCTTGGAGAGGAGAAGGCCAAGAGGAGATTTGATAGAGATGCTCAGAATCATGAGGGGGTTGGATAAAGTCAATAGGGAGAAACTATTCCCACTCATCAAGGGATCGAGAATGAGAGGGCACAGATTTAAAGTGATTTGCAAAAAAAGTAAATGTGATGTGAGAAAAAACTTTTTCACGCGAGTGGTTTGGGCCTGGAATGCACTGCCTGGAAGTGTAGTGGAGGCAGGTTCAATCGAGGCATTCAAGAGGGCTCGGCGTTGGATGATTATTTGAATAGAAACAATGTGAAAGTGTACGGGAATAAAGCAGGAGAATGGCACGATGCTCATTTGGAGAGCTGGTGATGACACGATGGGCCAAATGGCCTCCTTCTGCGCCATAACAATTCTGTGATTCCCTTTGTGGAAGATAATGACAAGTCTGCAGTCAGTACTGTACCTCCATACTACCATGTAGCTCAGATCTGAAGGTGGAGGATGAATTACACCTTCCACCACTTCATAGAGCTGTGTTTTGATATTTCAGTTTCTGTAACACTGTTATGCCAAATTCAGCAATTTTAAAGCGATTAGAGCAAGTTCGTTGTGGGTTAATAGCTGTCAGAGACCTGCGAAGGACTTTAATCAGTCATAGTATATCATTCCTGAAGCTTTATTCACTATGAAAATAAGTTCTGGTGAACTCCTGGAAAATCTGATTCAATGAAAGATGTGAAAATGAGCCTCAGGATAAATAGAATTTGATGTTGGAGAGCTGGAAAATGGTATTCTTGTCTTATTGTAACAGCTTTGACTTGTCTTATTGTCCTATTTGAAAGTATTGTTGGAATATTATCGAATGTGTGGTATGCAAGTGTTGCATTCTTACCCATGCTCCTTGGTGTCGGTAGTAATACTGTAATAAACAAGGATGCCTGCATCTGATGTGTGAAGTTTGAAGTTACATAGAGGTCAGAATAACGTCATAAAGATTGTACTTTAGTCAGATATTGGGACAACAGTATGTGTAGAATTGAATTAACAGCTTGCTTAACATATAGTCTTGGGGGGAATAATTGAACCAGGTTATGTGGCATCCTGCTGTACTTAACCTTAAGGTGAGAAGGATAATGGCTTCATGATTGTAAATTGCTTTTTATATAACCCACTTTCTTCTGTAAAACGTTTGAGGTTTCCTTCAATAAAATAGCTTTCTAGTCTCCGATTGTCATTTCCAATTAGTTCAAAAGAGCAAAGTTAAACTGATTCAATTACATTTGAATACCATGTTAGGATTCAGTTTGCACACGTGCCAGGTGCTTGTGTAAATTTCATAGTGGATTGATTTTCAAGTTACAGCACATTGCCAGTTATAACCCCTTTGTACCAAAGCTCCCACAAATATATTCAAGATTTAAAAAATAAGGTTTGTTTTGACTTGACATGTTTACCTATTCAAGGCGTAGCGATAACATCATCTTGTAATTATATTTTCATTTTGTTTTGCTGGTAGCTGGAGATTGAATTTGATGAAGCTAACCAGTAAAGTGGAATTTCCACTCCTGTTTGAGCCAACTAATCGTAAAATAGCTGGCGCACCACATAGAAGCATCATGATTTCTCACAGAAAGGTGCTTTGTTGTCAATATTTCTGGATTTGAATTTTTCTGCCTCATTGTACTTCTAAACTGGACTGGAATTTGTGGATTTATCACTTTCCCGACTCTTTTTAAGAAATAATAACCCACAAAGAGAATTTGTACATCCCATTTATCACCTTGTTTCATTGAAAGGTGAATGTGTTTCTATTGATAGAAGCCTGTTACTGTGTGTAACAAATGTAGCCCTTTCTATTTACCTACTTGGCCATCAAGGGCACAGATATTTACCCTTTCACAGTTTCTGTTGGGAGCTTTCACAGCTGCTGGCTCTAGTTAGAAACTATACCTATGCAGTTATTTCAAAATTATTCATTAGAACTCTAGTGATGGTACATGCTGCAAAGGCTGGAAAGAGTTTATATAGGCCAACTCACAGGCCCTTTGCCTATAAACAGCAAATAAGCAGCCAATATTCAAACTTTTAATCATTGCTTAGTGACCCTTGTGTACATATGGACATTGAGTGAGAACTGTATTTGGTGTGCCTGTGACAGTGGCCACTGTATAGATTCACACCTGAAGAATAAGTCAGTTCAGACAAGATGCTGCAGACTTAGAAGTATCTGACTTAGAGCAATGAGGTCAAAAAAAAAACATCCAGTTCTGTATGTGCTTTTTTGAACATAGTTTCATTTCATTATTTAGCATGGTCAACTTCATAGCATTCAGACACAAGATTTGAGTTGGATTAAATCTTCAGTTTCTTATTTTCCTGGGTTGTCAGTTAAACTTTTGTTAATCAGCTAATATACCTTTTAATGACTTAAGTAAAATGCTTTGGCATTTTAGAACATTTGCATTATTCTACATGCCCAAACTGTTTAGATATACAATGTCCTTTTTAAATAGTCTTCTCAAGCCTTCAATCCTGGAGGTTTCTAGGATTGTAGTTTCATGTTTCTGGTCACCTGGCAACATGTCCCCTGCGTGGTTAATCTCAAGTGTTACCAATGGCTAGTGATAATGCTTCCGCACCTGAGCCAGAAGGTTGTGCTTCAGCCTCATTCCAGGACTTGAACACATTATCCAGGCTGATAACTTCTCTGCAGTACTGAGGGAGTTGTTCATCTGATTGTGAATGGGACTTCGCTGTGTTCACCAGTGACTAATGCTAAAAGTAATTAGTTATAAAACTCAGAGCATATATCTAATTTTAGATGTGATTCCACGATTGGACAACACTTGCTGAACAATCTGGAATGGAGTATGCTAAGAATTACACTAATAACCAGTTTAAGATTATCAGTAGATTTATAATGTGGCTCATGTACATTACGCAAGCAAAAGGAACATGCCTAGGTATTGCATCCTTTTTTTTGAACTAAACAAAAGCGTGGGGCACAGTAGTTCCCTGGTACATTCTCCATGGCAATACCTCAACCAATCAGATTGACACTCCAACCAATCAATGCCCTTTTCTCAGTATAAATTATTACTCCCTTTGAAATTCGGCATTTTTGTGTCTATCCTGAGGAGTGCAGGACATGAAGCTTCAACAGCTTGCCTCTCTTTTTCAGCAATACTGTAATTGGAAAGTACTTTAGAATATGAAAGGTATGAAAGAATGCAAGTTCTTTCTGAGAGAGTCTGGCAAGTGTTGTAACGCTATTTGTGTGTTGGCAATAAGTTACTACAAAATAGAGAGAGAAAGGAAAAATGGGACTAACTGGATTGCTTTTTGAAAGAGCTTGCCAAGACTCGGTGGGCCCAGTGTCCTTCCTCCGTGCTGTACTATTCTATGATCATAGACCAGTCCAATTCTATGGCTTATCTCGGGCTAGTTTGCCAATTTGTTCAGGCCACTTTTTGTGTTGTGTTCTGATGTTTGGTGGGAACTTGTTTGCTCATTATACTCCTGAATAGCCTGAAGTTCAAGATGTGCACACATGCAGTTATGTCTAAAATTACATCCCTGCTGAAACCCTATTGCTGGCCTCACCCAAAATGACAGTCCATAGTTAACCAGCCTGAGCATTTGATGCTGCCATCATTTTTGATCAGAGGTAAAACCTTTGTTCTAAAGGGTGTTTACTGCATCAAGTGACAAGACCATAAGATTTTTTAAGAGAGTAGCTTCTGATACCCAATTCAAGTCACAATATCCCTCTTTCCCTGGGTACATATGTAATGCTATGTCTGAGGTGGATGAAATATTTATAATAGACGTTTGGTCCAACTGAATTTGTCTGGTCAACATATCTCAGTCTAGTTTACTTCATTAGGGTAGGAATATGCTGTAATTTCCCTCTTGATAGCTGTTTTTTTTCCTCTCTCCCTCCACTCTAGGTGCTGTTGGCTACAGCTGTTTGCACCAAGGCTGGGAAGGCAATCGTCTCACGGCAGTTTGTGGAAATGACAAGGACCCGAATTGAAGGTTTGCTGGCAGCATTCCCCAAGCTGATGAACACTGGGAAGCAGCACACATTTGTGGAGACAGAAAGTGTGCGGTATGTGTACCAGCCACTGGAAAAACTCTACATGGTATTGATCACAACCAAAAATAGCAACATCCTGGAAGATCTGGAAACACTCCGTCTCTTCTCTCGAGTGGTAAGAGCAATAAACTCAAGCTGCTGAGAATACTGAAACTGAGACAATCTGAATTTATCAGGGTATTGCCACTGGTAATTGGTGCAGCTGAATTTTGTCATCATTCAGATCCACCCAGAAGCCAGCATTTCCATTGCTTTTGTCACTACCGATGCAAAATCAAACTATCTGAAGGATACCAAAGCTAATTCACTGAGAATTTTTGAGTCAATTCAGAATATTCTGGCATTGTATTAGCTATTTATTAGATTTGTGTTTTCTGCCATAACATTAAGCAGACAGGCTTCACTTCCACTTTACTATCCTCTTAAATGTATGAATGAGGCCTGTTAACTTGCACACGGCTGTGGTAACAAAACTTGCGTCTGTCCATGGCAAGTTAACTCTTTGCATTCTACCTCAGCTGTACACATAAAAAGTAATTAATTGGCACTGAAGCACTTTGGAATATAATGTCATAAGTGTTTTATAAATGCAAGTTAATTTAAATTGCATCTGCATTTAAAAGGCAATTTAATGTTTAAATGAGAAACTGTCCGTTGTTTCAAACACATGGGAAATGACTATCATAAAAGGATAAAGTAAGATTTGAGTGAGATGCACTAAATTTTGCACAATGTTTTAATTCGGTTTTAGGGGATGTGACCCAAATCTGAAAAGGTGATGGAGTTAATTAGTTCATAAATCCAGTTCTTTTCTCCTGAGATTTGTGTGCAACTGCGCTGTAGAGAATTGTAAAACTTGTAAACAGTGCCTCAGGGACCACCTTTCATTCTTCTTTCATGATGTCTTCAACTGAGAGTGCATTGCACCATATCAATTGTGCCAGGAATGACATGTTATGATCCCAGACCAAACCTCTAAATTTTGTTACTGTCCTAGGTGAGACCCCCCAAATTTATTAGTCCAGTTAGGGACCGTATTTTTTTTGTTAAAGCAGGCGAAATTTAAAATCCCAGGTGTCTGCTAAGATAATAAAACCATAGATTCCACGGTTTTAAACAGAAGAAATTTTACTTTAGACAGATAATAAAGCAAACAGGCAATACTATCTATCTTACAGTCTAATATCCAGAATTAACCATCCAGAGGTAAACATATCCAGAGGTAAACATGAATTATCAGGCAAACTCTGATCAACCATACCACAAACTACATATAAATGAGAGACACAACCAAGACAGGTACCCCCAAATTTTTTCAGCAACCTACCCAGACTTCGGTGAGTCACAAAAATTCTTTAAAGCTCTGTCTTCCTCCTGAGAGATTTCAGCTCCTCTCTTTTGAAGATCTATCCTCTGCCCCCAAAAGCCACTCCAACTCAGACTTGCTCAGCGACTGCTTGTCCCCCTGTTGCTCGATCTCTTCTGCTGAGATTGCATTTCACTGGATTCCCAAGGCTGCAACCCAGTACCTAATTACCCCAGCATGATTCTAGCTCCCTAGCAGGTCAACCACTGCTTACATGCTTTTCTCTGCCCCAACTGCTAGCTTTCTAGCAGACAGCTTCCCCTCAGCTTCACTGAGCTGTTAAGGTCTCCAGGGCTTCCCCGAGCTGCAACTGCTTAGCAGCACAGAACCAGCGACTTCCGTCACCTTTGAAGCTCATGACAGGCTTTTCTGAGCCCCAGCTGCACAGAGCTAGCAACTGCTGCGGCTCAGCTTGAGCCTCGCGTCACTAAACTTCCCACTGCAGCAACCTGGACTAAAAACTGGTCATGTAGACTCATTTTCATGCCCAAAAGCCCAGTGCCATGTTCGTGTTTTTTGCACCCCACACCCAGTGGATGTGCATTACTGCCAGGATGGCCGAGCCCTCATCTTCCACTCTGATGCACGGCCTGGAGGCTGGTGTTCGCCATCTGCCACAGGAACCGCACGTGATGTGAATGAGACTTTCGACTTGAAGCCTTCAGAAGAAAAAACTGTTTCAAGCCATCCCCGAGCAGCTGTTGAAGAAAATCTAGAACTGAGCGTGCGCAGCCTGTCTCCCTGCCATGCTCTGTGCTCACGCTAATATCCTGGGCATGTCAGGAGTTGTAGTCATTTAATCAGGGTTTGACCTTTGCCCCAAAACTAGACAGAACAAAGATTAAAAACCAGATTCCCTGACAATGTCAACTAGCTGAGCTTGTAAGAAGGCCAGGTGAAAATAGCCAGTATAGCAAAGCTGAGGTAAGCACCCAAGTTTTATGCCCTTTGCCCCAGAAACATGTGGATTGCAGAGGGAGTTAGCAGAACTGTTTCAATGTTCCCTTAATTTTCTGTAACTGCACCAGGATTTTAATTACATAAAATTCTTTCTGTAAAGGAAAAGGCAATAATCATCTCTGGACTGATGCAATCCTGTTTTTAGTTGGTTCGTAACACAGAGCTTCAGAATGGGTCATCTTAATTCATATTTCTCAGACATTTGCTTTTAAAATTACAATAATCTGCCTGAGAAATGTTGAGTTTGTAAATAGCTTGCTTTGTTCCAAAACTCTCAAAAAGTCGTAGAGCTCAGAATCTTTGAGCCATTATTTTGATTTGAGTTTCCCATAAAATAACTTCATGTATGTTTTGTTAGTAAGCAGTTGTTGTTGGTGTGTGTACTCAAACAGTGGTAATATGTCAATTGGAGGGTACAATGAGTAGAATGTATAAACAAGTGCCCTGGTCCAATTGTGTTTAGCGTTAGGGGTTAGCTACCAAAACACACGGAATGTTTAAGTCATGGAAACTACATAGAAAAAAGCCTTGATGCTGATGCAAAGTTTGAACTTGCCTTTAAAATGGGTGACTGAGAAGGGATTGTATGGAAGTGTGAGATACAAAAGGACACAGTAACTTTAATTTGGAGCACCATTACAAGATGTGTTAGGATATTTGAATAAGGAGCGGCATCATAAGTTAAAACTTAGGAAGGGAAGGAAGGCTTAGAAGGTGTGTTGGGAAGAAAATCTTTATGCAAATAAACAGCGTTTAGAATGGTCTCCTGGGAATAGGAGCATAGGACTTGAGAGCAGGGATAGGCCATTTGGCCCTTTGAGCCTGCTCCGCCGTTGATCATGGCTGATCTGGTTGTGGTCTCAACTCCACTTTCCTGTCTGCCTCCCATAACCCTTGACTCCCTTGTCTGTCAAAAATCAGTCCAACTGTGCCTTGAATAAACTCAATGACCCAGCTCCTACTGCTGTCAGACTAACGACCCTCAGAGAAATAATTTCCCCTCATCTCAGTCTTAAAGGGGAGACCCCTTATTTTTAAACTGTGTCCCCGGTTCTTTTGTTTCCCACAAGAGGAAGCATCCTCCTGGTATCTACCCTGTCAAGTCCCCTCAGGATTTTGTATATTACAATAAGATCACTTCTCATTCTTCTAAACTCCAATGGGCATAGGCCCAACCTATTCAACCTTTCTTCATAGGATAAGCCCTTTTGGAGTAGCGGAAACAAAAGCCCTTAGATTTTTGAGATAGCTTGAAGGTTGAGCTATCATGCCCCTCCCCATCTGTTTTTATCTTGTGTGATCTGCTCTCCCCATGCATCTCTGAAGGCATTGCTTGATGCTGGAGTGGTACATGTGGTGGTGTTTTATCATAGATGGCATTTCTGAGTTTGTCCCTGCCTGTTGTGCATTTTCCAGCAGAGATCTTTGGATTGTAATGAAGAACCATGATTTCCTTTGCCCAACCTCTAGCACTGGTTACTGAGGCCATTTGTAGTACACACGCTTCAGCTGACTGAACACGCTGGTAGTCAAACCTGGGCCCTCTGATCAGGACAGGGCATTAAGTGGTGCCTTTCCTCACTAACCAATTGAATAAGTCGATTTCAGTTCCCTGTGTCACACTAAGTTATTGAATTGCTGAAATTGAATAAGCTATCAGTTCATGTTTGAGTGATTTCAAAATTCTCCATAATCCTGGAATACCTGAAATCTGTTAGGGATCCAAGTATATACAGTAGTGCTCTACCTGTCTTTTTAGAATCAGTTTGAAATGTATGTTTTTTCCTTATCTTTGTTTGCCTTCCTGATAGTTGCTACATATAACAATTGTAATAAGTATTTCTTTTGGTTGTTTAATAGATTCCAGAATATTGCAGAGTTCTGGAGGAGAGTGAGATATCAGAGCACTGCTTTGATCTGATCTTTGCCTTTGATGAGATAGTGGCTCTGGGTTACCGTGAGAACGTGAACCTAGCCCAGATCCGAACCTTCACAGAAATGGACTCTCATGAAGAGAAAGTTTTCCGGGCTGTTCGAGAGGTAATTGAGATAAAAATGAATATAGTGCATGAGTGTACAGTCAAACTGTGGATCTCAGATATCTGAAGGGGTAGGGTATCAAACTGTTCCAATTAATATTATTGTGGTAGTGTTTTCAAACTGGTTACAGTACAGAACTAAGTTATTCGGCTCAACTGGCCTATGTCGGTGTTTATGTTGTAACCGAGTCTCCTGTTGCCCTATCCAGCATATTCCTTTCTTCCCTTGTGTTTATTTAGCTTTCCTGTCAATGTGTCAGCGCTGTTCACCTCAATTATTCCCTATGTTCGGGAGTTCTACATTCTCACCACTCAACAGAATTTTAGTCTCAAAAGGGCTCTTTCTACAAACATGGACAAATAAAATGTGTATCATTTGAAAAAAAAATCAGGATAAATTTGGAAAGTTTGATCAATGTTGTGCCTAGAGATAGTTTAGTTGAAAGCTCTCTTGCCTCTGAGTTCAAGTCCCATTCCAGATACTTGAGCGCACAATCTACACTGGCATACCACTGCCATGCTGTGGGGGTGCTGTCCTGTTGGAGATACCATTTGTTGGATGGTTAACCAGAGGCCCTTTCAAGTAGACTAAAACTGTCTTACAACACTCTTTGAAGAAGAGCAGGAGCAACCTCCCTGTTGTCCTGGCCAACATTGATATCTCAAGGTTGCTAAAACAGAATAACTGGTCATTTATCTCATTGCTGTTTGTGGAACTTTGCTGTGTGTAAAGTTACTATGCTGGTCTACGCTGCAACAGTGATTATACTCAAAAAGTACGAAATTTGGTTTGAAATACCTTGAGAGTTTGTGAAAAGAGCTATATAAATGAATATTCAGTCATTGACTCTGGATCCCATGAAGTCTGATGACATCAGGTCAAACATGGGCATGAAAGCCTCCTGCTGGTTACCACATACTGCCCTCCCTCAGCTGATGAATCAGTGCTCTTCCATGCTGAACACCGCTTGGAGGAAGCACTGAGGGTGGCAAGGATACAGAATGTACCCTGGATGGGGGACTTCAATGTCTATCACCAAGTGTGGCTCGGTAGCACCATTACTGACCGAGCTAGCTGAGTCCTAAAGGACATGGCTGCTAAACTGGGTCTGTGGCAGGTGGTGAGGGAACCAACAAGAGGGAAAAACGTACTTGACCTCATTCTCACCAACCTGCTTGCTGCAGAAGCACCTGTCCATGACAGTATCGGTAGGAATGGCCACCGCACAGTTGCTGTAGAGATGAGTCCTGCCTTCACACTGAGGACACCCTTCATTGTGCCGTGTGGCACTACCACCGTGCTAAATGGGATAGATTTCGAACAGATCTAGCAACCCAAGACTGGGCATCCATGAGGCACTGTGGGACTTCAGCAGCAGCAGAATTGTACTTGAACACAATCTGTAACCTCGTGGCCTGGCATATCCCCCACTCCACCATTACCATCAAGCCAGTGGATCAATTCTGGTTCAATGAAGAGTGCATGAGGGCATGTTAAGAGCAACACCAGGCATACCTAAAAATTAGGTGTCAATCTGGTGAAGCTATAACACAGGGCTGCTTGTGTGCTAAGCAGCAACTGATAGAGCTAAACGATCCCACAATCAACAGATCAGATCTAAGCTCTGCAGTCCTGCCACATTGAGTCGTGAGTGGGGGTGGACAGTTGACTCACTGGAGGAGGAAGCTTCACAAATATCCCCACTCTCAATGATGGGGGAGTTCAGCATGATCAGTGCAAAAGATAAGGCTGAAGCATTTGCAACAATCTTAAGCCCGAAGTGCTGAGTGAGTGATCCACCTCGGCCTCCTCCAGAGGTCCCCAGCATCACAGATGCCAGTCTTCAGCCAATTCAATTCATTCCACATGATATCAAGAAATGGCTGAAGGCACTCGATACTGCAAAGACTATGGGCCCTGACAATATTCTGGCAATAGTACTGAAGACTTGTGCTCCAGAACTTGCTGCGCTCCTAGCCATGCTGTTCCAGTACAACGACAACACTGGCTATCTGGAAAATTGCTCAGGTATGTCCTGTACACAAATCCAACCCTGCCAATTACCACCCCATTGGTCTACTTTCGATCATCAGTAAAGTGATGGAAGGGATCATCAACAGTGCTATCAAGCAGCACTTGCTTAGCAATAACCTGTTCACTGATGCCCAGTTTGGTTCTGCCAGGCCACTCAGCTCCTGACCTCATTACAGCCTTGGTTCAAACATGGACAAAAGAGCTGAACTCACATGGTGAGGTGAGAGTGACTGCCCTTGACATCAAGGCCGCATTTGATCGAGTGTGGCATCAAGGAGCCCTAGCAAAACTGGAGTCAGTGGGAATCGGGGAAATATTTCCACTGGTTGGAGTCAGACCGAGCACAAAGAAAGATGGTTGTGGTTGTTGGAGGCCAGTCATCTCAGCTCTAGGACATCACTGCAGGAGTTCCTCAGGGTAGTGTCCCAGGCCCAACCATCTTCAGCTGCTTCATCAATGACCTTCCTTCCATCATAAGGTCAGAAATGGGGATGTTCGCTGATGATTGCACAATGTTCAACACCATTCATTACTCCTCAGATACTGAAGCAGTTCATGTTCAAATACAGCAAGACCTGGACAATATCCAGGCTTGAGCTGGCAAGTAACATTTGCATCACACAAGTGTCAAGCAATGACCATCTCCAACAAGAGAGAGTCTAATCATCGCCCCTTGACGTTCAATGGCATTACCATCGCTGAATCCCCCACAATCAACATCCTGGGGCTTACCATTGACCAGAAACTGAACTGGACTTAGCCATATAAATGCTGTAGCTACAAAAGCAGGTCAGAGGCTGGGAATCCTGCGACGAGTAACTCGCCTCCTGACTCCCCAAAGCCTGCCCACCATCTACAAGGTACAAGTCAGGAGTGTGATGCATTACTCTCCACTTGCCTGGATGAGTGCAGCTCCCACAACACTCAAGAAACTTGGCACGGTCTAGGGCAAAGCAGCCCGCTTGATTGGCACCACATCCACAAACATTCACTCCCTCCATCACCGATGCGCAGTAGCAGCAGTGTGTACCATCTACGAGATGCATTGCAGGAATTCACCAAGGCTCCTTAGGCAGCACCTTCCAAACCCACGACCACTATCATCTAGAAGGACAAGGGCAGCAGATAGATGGGAACACCACCACCTGGAAGTTCCCCTCCAAGCCACTCACCATCCTGACTTGGAAATATATCGCCGTTCTTTCACTGTCGCTGGGTCAAAATTCTGGAACTCCCTAACAGCACTGTGTGTGTACCTACACCACATAGACTGCAGCGGTTCAAGAAGGCAGCTCACCACCACCACCTCAAGGGCAACAAGGGATGGGCAATAAATGCTGGCCCAGCCAGCGAAGTCCGCATCCCGTGAATGAATTTAAAAAAAAAGAAAATTTTCAGTAGAAAGTACATTTTCATAGTTTCATAGCCTGATGTTTCAAGTTGGAGAAGCAAATTCTGCATAATTAAAAATCAATTGAAATTGAGCCTCAAAGGTATCATTGTGTTGAGCCTTTGAGAAATAAAAGTACTGAAGTGTCAGTGATTGGTTGGCCTTTCATTTCTTGGACTTGAGTTCAAATGCAGCTCAGGCTGATGGGTGAAATTCAGCCATATAAGGCTCCTACATAAATTAGTTTGTGGCGGTCTAATCCATTTATTCTTGAGCATTTATTTGTTTTCCGGGCACGTGATGCTGGGAGGGCCACTTTTATTGCCGAGAGTTGCCTTGAGAAGGAGGTGATAGGCTGTTTAGTCCTGCAGCTGGTACTCCCATGTGGTGATAAACAGGGAATCAGTGCTTTGACCCAGCAACAACAAAGAAATGTTGATATTTGCCTAAGCCAAGAATGTGAGAGACTTAGAGGACAGGTCCCGTGATGTTCAATGCTAATTGGCAATCTAAATGGATACAGGATGGTTGGTATGAGATTCGAAATCACACTGGTGTAAGGAAGGTTCTTCTGAAAGTTCTATACTGTACCATGTCTCTCATTTGGGGAATGCTTGATTAGGACTGCGTGACTAAAGAGAAAAATGCTCCATTTACTGTATAGTGGGCGAAAATGCACTAAAAAATTAAAGCAGCTTTCATGGCCCATTTCTGTGGTGTCGCAAACCTTTGGTGTATGGAACTGTTTCCTTTGAACTATGACAGTTGTCTCTGTTTCCCATTCAGACACAAGAACGTGAAGCGAAAGCGGAGATGCGTCGGAAGGCCAAGGAGTTACAGCAGGCTCGCCGGGATGCCGAGAGGCAAGGCAAGAAAGCTCCTGGCTTTGGTGGGTTTGGCAGTGGAGGAATCTCTGGCAGCTCAGCAGCATCCATGATAACAGATGCCATCATCGAACCAGAGAAGCCAAAGATGACACCAGCAGTAATGAGGTAGGTCGCAATTTCCATTGTTCAGAAGACCTACTTAATGCAGAAAATCCCATTTGTCTTCCGATTGAGCTGCTAACTGTATTGTAAGAGAGGCTGTCATGACCAAATGCTGCATGGATGTGACTGACCTTTGCATTTTTTAATGAGTGCTCTGTGGGGGCACTTTACCATCAGGGCAAGAACTGCTAAACTTGGCTTCTGTTGCACATCATGCAGTTTTGGTTTCTTTAAGTGCAGTTTTAATTTTCAATGGGAAAAGGGTAATGATTACAAATCCCATTTTTTAAAATTGGGGGAAAAAATAGGAAACGTACCAGTATTTGTAAGTAGAGAATCAGCAAGTAGTGGTTAAGTGAGCCCAGGCTTGGTCTTCAAAATCCCTTAGAAGAAAGGAGAAACCAAAGAAGGATGGGATTTGCACTGCATTGATGTACGGTAAAAGAATGACTTGTGAAATGACGCAATGAGTCTTCATTTCGACAGGCAACATGTAGGAAGGAGAAGGACCACGCAGGATGGTCTAATGGGGTTGTGGGGAGTGTCAAAACGTCTTGAACCACACTGCACTTTAGCTTCACTCTCCCCTCTTAACACCAAAGGGGGAAAAAAGCTGGTGTGAAGATGGGAAGCAAACAAAAAAACTTGAACAATGGAAAATCAGAGAAAAGTGGCTGCACCTCCAGAAAGCTTCAGAACTAACAAAACTGGTAGTATTACTTTTATAACCTTCGTTAAACAAGGGTGATGTGGTCACAATGAAGTGATAGTTAATGAGAGCAGAGCATCTTTTTTATATCTCTTTTTCCTCATCAGTCATTCACACAGAGTCACCTGTTACCCCTCCTCCTTCCTCTGGCTTTTACAGGAAATGAAAGAATTTGCATCGAGTGAAATTGATTTGATTTGTGTTTGTGTTTCGATCTCTCATGTTTGCTGTGATAGTCAAGGATTGGTAGATTGTTACTCAGCAGTGCTGCTGTCAGCTGCTTGATTACCTTTCACTCTTCAGGTGCAACAAGTTGGCAATGTGTTCTCGTATATAACAGAAGCTAATATGACAAAGACCTTTTACACTGAGCATTTAAAAATACCGTTACCAAAGGTTAGAATGCCTAACCTCTTTCCTATTTAACTTAAAACTTGTATCATCTCTAAACATGCTGCTTCATTTTTTTTCCATATATGTTAGAAAAACTATGTTTTTTAAAATTAGACCGTTGACAGTACAAGTTTGGGTCAGACCAGCATGGTTTAAAATTCTGATCTATGCCTGTAGGCATGTTGGCTCATTGCTAACAATGATTTGGAAAAAAATCTTTGAAATCGGGTTAGATATCGAACATGCCTGGGATTTTTTGAGTAAGGAGAAGATGGTGTTTTGTCCCTGAAGCTTTCCTTATCTGCCAGGAGGGAACCTGTTCAATTATTGTTGGTGGGCAGCGTGAAGAATTGAAGAGTCAGTTACTTCCTTTGGCCTGTTTCAGTTTCTGCGTTATCTTAGTTGTAATATATGTTATAGACCAAACCTATGCCATTTTAAACCCATTATCACTTAATTGTGTTCTCTTGTGGATTAAGGGCTGATGCAGCAGGTCTTGCGTGTGAAGCTGGTTTATATATAATCAGGTATGGTTTGCTTCAATTGCTTCAGTAATGCATGGGAAGGGGGCCCTTCCTGCAACACCCAATACATGGTAGCCCATTGAGTTGAAGGCCTTTTTTTTCATTATTCTGATTGCTTCTGCTTATCCTGGCTTGATTGTGGTATCGCTGTCTGCATAGTAGACTAAAACATTTACAGATTTACGTTGATACAGATGTATAGTTGGTGTACAGAACCCAGCGTTTTTGGGGAAGTACTGCATTGTCATGAATGTTAAAAGTTCATGTCTTCTGTTGTACGTGCAAGAACTGGTAGATTTACACTGGCAGATGTGAAAGTTTTGGCATGTTTTGTGATTAGCTGGTCAATGAGTTAATTCTTTAAGCTTGATTATCTCTTGAAATCTAAAGTGAAGGTTTCTCTCTTTGTTTCCTCAGACCTTCTGGCCCAAGCAAAGCCTTAAAACTTGGGGCAAAGGGAAAGGATGTGGAGAATTTCGTAGACAAGCTCAAGTTGGAAGGCGAACAGATTAGTTCCTCAACAAAGCGTTCGTCAGAAGTGGCTAAAGTGCTGTCGCCTCCTGTTAATGTAGAAAGGTGAGTGATGACCTCGTGCTAATATTGTAATAATGTCGTCTTTACGGTTTCTAGACTTGACTATTCCAATGTGCTTTTGACCGATCTCTCACCTTGCACCCTTGGTGAATTTGAATTCACCCAAAACTTTGCTGCCTTACCTTAAATTGCAGTAGGTCCTGTTCACCCATCATCTTGTGCTCACTGACCCCTATTGGCTCCCAGGCCAGTAAACCCTTAGTTTTAAAATTCTTATCCATGTTTTCAAATTCATCCCTGGCCTCCACTGTACCTAGATCTGTAACCTCCTCCAGCCCTAGAAACCATTTAAAATCCCCATGCTGTTCCAATTCTGGTTTCTTGGGCATCCCCGATTTCCTTCACTCCAACGTTGGAGGTCATTCCATTAGCTGACATGGCCTCCAAGCTTGGAAATCCCTCCCCAAACCCCTCTGCTTCTCTACCTCTCCCCTTCCTTTTAAGATGCCCTTAAAACCTACCTCTTAGACCTAATTTTTGGTCACCTGTCCTAATATCTCATGTGACCCAATGTCAAATTGTTGGATAATGTTCCTTTGATGTGTCTTGGGATTTTTTACTGGATTAAAGAACCCACAGGATAGCATGGTGGCCTTTCACAACCGGAAGCTTTGTTCACACTCAGTCTACAATGTAAGGCCTGCTGACTGAGATAGCCCCACATTAAATAATTTCAGGCAATGTCAATCTAGTTTCTGGTGGGTGTAGCTCTCCAGCGCAAATCTATCAATCTCCTTTAGAGAGACTACAGTTGTGGGAAATGGGCATTATCGTGCTGTTGGAATAAGAGATGCTTTTCCAAGTTTGGATTTGAAATGCACTGGGGTCAAATAGAACGGTCTTTACTCTATGACCATGGAATGGCCTACCCTCTAGATGGAAATCATGAATTTGTTGCTGCTAGACATGACCATTTCCACTTGCATTGTTTATGATGTATTGTAGGCACCAAGTGGCTGGACAGCATGTCAAACACTGTGCTTGAATACTGCGGTATAACTGGAACTGAGGCCATGATCCAAAAGATTGCATTCATCTGCATATGTCATTTACAAGCCTGATTCTCGAATCCCCAAAGCAGCCTTCCACAGCTAGCTGCCATCTAACCTTTGCGACAGTGCTGGACAGATGAAACACTATAAAGCCAGCTTGACATATTGCAAATCATTTCCAACACCTGGAAAGATATGGCCACTGACAGACGGTGATGGCAATATGTGAATGAATTTGAGATTGCGCAGTCTGGCTACTTAATGCCTGACATGCCAGACAGTTAATCTAGACACTTCATCTGTTTTCAGTGCAATATGTGCAGCCATATTAATGCACCCACAACAATTGAGACCTGTGCATTGACTCTAGAGGCTATTCTTTCACTTAGATTAGGATTGTTTGCTGCTTATTCAAAGCATTTGAATGGAAAATGTCTGTTTCCCATCACTATCTCCCCTACTAGCAGAAAATTCAAAGTTTTAAAGGTATGGATTGTAGCCACTATTGGCTGCTGCCAGTACAAGAGCTTTTCAAATGCATTGAGCCATTGCTAATCTATTGACATTTTGTTCTCTAGGATTTGTAATCAAATAGTTCAAACGGTGATAACCTGGTTACATTTTTCTTATTACTGTTTGTCTACTCTTTGCTTGGAGTATGTTCCGTAGCCACCACTTGGTTTTTGTGCCTTATCTAGTCTTCCGTGTGTGTGCTTTAATCAGTATTAACAAGCTGTTTCACTGCAGCCGGTCCTGATTCTCATTCTCCCCAAACATTCTCACATACATTCCAACCAGAGTTGCTGCATGAGGGAAGAGATTCTCTGGCTGTTCTTTTTTCTTTCATATATTTGTCACCCTGCTTTCAAGACCTGAAATCTGGGCCAATTGTCACCCTTTCTCCTGAAAGCAACTAACAGGACACAGGCCTGGGTTCAAACTTGCAACACTCCATCCACATGCAGATGGGTTTGTCTCTGTATTCTGTTAGGGAATAGAGTTTAAGTAAGCTATATTGGTATTTTTTGGTGTTAGGAATGAGTTTTAGCTTTAAAATTTAAGTTTGATTTGTATTTCTTTTTCTGTATTAAGAAAGGTCAAATTGAGTTTTAGTTTCACTTTAAAAAGGTGCCTGTATTTCTAATGAGGTTTTTCACAACTGTAAGCTAAGGTAAACAAACAAGGTTGGAAGAATTGGGCTGTTGCCTAGCAACACGGGCCCAGAGAGGCAGGTTCTTACCATAGACGGAAAAACTAAAGAAACAGTTTTAAGTTTCAGTTTGAAGCCAAGACCCAAGACACTGGACACTGGGTGAGGGAGCTGCAGATTTCCCAAAATAACCAATAGGTTCCAAGGCCAAAGGAGTGAGATGGAAACAGGGGGAAGTCCAAAGAAGACCTTATAGTCAAAGGAAGGACAGGAACCTGGAAAAGATCTATTAAGTGAAGTTAAGAGTGAGGGGCAGAGAGAAAGGGTCCAAGCTTCAGATTTAAAGAGACAAAAGCTGCAGAAAGTAGATTTAAAGCGAGAACAGCTTGCAAGAGGCGAGAAAGTCCAAAGAGACAACTGAAGGTCTGTAACTCTTTGCTATGGACATGTGAAACAGTGGTGTACTGTTGACGGCTGAGTCAGTGAGAGTGAGTGTGTTGAAGACAGCTGAAATGCATGTGGTGACCATGAGAAGAGGAACATCAGGAGAGGTCAAAACCCAGGAGGTGAACCCTTTTGGAAGGCGTCTGAGCGAAAATGTCAGTTTGGGAGAAGATTTCAAGGCAAGGCCTTGGATAGTGGAGATTGAAAACCCTTTTGTGAAAGACGGAGTGCAGTGAGACCGGTTGGCTCACAGTGTGACAAATACCTTGTGGGGAATTGAGGAGAGATCCATAGTATCTGGTTGAGGTGGCATCTGTCAGTCGGTTTCAGTGAGTGGTGTGCCTGACTACAGGGTGCCGATTGGTACATGGACAGTGTACTTATTGTGGATAAGATAGCTTTTGTAACTTGTGTTATCCTTACAAATCTGTATATATCTGTAAAGATATAGTTGTGGGTGAAGGAGTATTGTAATATAGTTCACCTTTTCTTGTTCAATAAATGTTTTATTCTTTTCTAAAAGTTCATCAGCTGACTCCTGTGACTGTTCAGTAGCTACTCTCCACTTATCTCAGCAAAAAATAACAGTTAGGATCTGTCAAGCTGGGTTCCACCCTGGGATCAGGCCTGACCAGGGGTAAAGCAGCTGGGATCCTAACAATTCCCTTAGTTTAATATTTTGAAAATTACTCTTATCTCTGTTCTGTGTCTAGGTCTGAGAGTTATGAAACTGAGCTTGCAGTTCATTTTTAAAATGGGCTTTTGTTACTTTGCCCACATATGCAAATAAGTGTTCGAGATGAATGTGCTATGAAGAGGGTTTAGTAAGTCAGAAGTTTGAGTTCAAACCTAACTTTGCATAATCCAGACTGGCACTTCAGTGCTGTGCTCCATTTTCAGAGGTGCCAACTTTCAGATGAGCCATTAAAACAGGGCTTCTAGGGTAGACATAAAGGTTCCCATAGTATTAGTCAAAGAGCAGAATGTTCTCGGAGCCCTGTGAACCAAAATCAACAAAAAAAAATTAATTAGTTATTCACCTGGTTTCCTCTTTGATATTCTGCTGTGTCCAAATTAACTCTTGTTATTTCCTATGCAACAATGGCTGTGCTTCAGAAGTAATGTGTGAATTTGGAAGAGTTTTGGGATGTAATTAGATGTTATATGAAAACAGGTTTTCTGCTTCAGTGTCACTAATTCCTACTGTCACAACGCGAGTCCTTCTCTTGTAACTTTTACAGTGTACACCTGAAGATCGAAGAGAAGATTTCATTGACATGTGGCCGGGATGGTGGCTTGCAAAACATGGAGATACACGGCATGATCATGCTCCGGGTTAGTGATGAAAAGCAGGGGAGAATTCGTCTTCAAGTGGAGAACGATGACAAAAAAGGAGTTCAGCTACAGGTAAAAACAACATAAAAGCAAAACCATATTCATGTGATAAAAGCAAAATACTGCGGGTGCTGGAAATCTGAAACTAAAACAAAAATTGCTGGAAAAACTCAGCAGGTCTGACAGTATCTGTGGAGAGAAAAGACAGTTAACATTTCGAGTCCGTATGACTTCTTCAGAACTGGCTCTGAATCATACGGACTCAAAACATTAACTGTATGACTCAGAGCCAGTTCTGAAGAAGAGTCATACGGACTTGAAATGTTAACTGTCTTTCCACAGATGCTGTCAGACCTGCTGAGTTTTTCCAGCAATTTTTGTTTTTGTACCATATTTGTGTGGATGAGTCTTGTTTGAATCATTTGTAGTTGTTGGGGTTTTGTTTTTTTTTAAATCCCTGTGTTTCCCTCTGCCAGCCTACTCCCCCACCAATCCCTCCCCTTCTCTCCCTGGCTGTCTTTTCTGAAAATGTTAACTCCCTGCTAAGGTGAGGTTCTACAGGCATCAGTCAGTTCCAATGCCTTGCTCACATAGGTGCCCAACAAATGTGTGCCTTGAAGTGAGTTCTGGTGATCTATTGAACACGCTCAGTTTGGGTTCTGCCAGGATCACTCAGCTCCTGACCTCTTTACAGCCTTGGTTCAAACATGGACAAAAGAGCTGAACTCCAGAAGTGAGGTGAGAGCAACTGCCCTTGACATCAAGGCAACATTTGACGGAATGTGGTATCAAGGAGCCCTAGCAAAACTGGAGTCAATTGGAATCGGGGGAAAACTCGCTGGTTGGAGTCATACCTAGCACAAAGTTGATTGTGGTTTTTGGAGATTGGTCATCTCAGTTCCAGGACGTCACTGCAGGAGTTCCTCAGCGTAGTGTCCTAGGCCCAACCATCTTCAGCTGCTTCATCAATGACCTTCCTTCCATCATGAGGTCAGAAGTGGGAATGTTCACTGTGCAATGTTCATCATTTGCGACGCCTCAGATATTGAAGCAGTCGATGTCCAAATGCAGCAAGACCTAGGCAATATTCAGGCTTGGGCTGACAAGTGGCAAGTAACAGTCACATCACACAAGTGCCAGGCAATGACCATCTCCAACAAGAGAGAATCTAACCATTGGCCCTTGACATTCAATGGCATTAGCATTGCTGAATCCCCCCACTATCAATATCCAGGGAGTGCCATTGACCAGAAACTGAACTGGACTAGCCAAAAAAATACTGTGGCTACAAGAGCAGGCCAGAGGCTAGGAATCGTACATCAAGTAACTCACCACCTGACTCCCCAAGGTTTGTCTACCCATCTGCAAGGCTCAAGTCAGGAGTGTGATGGAATACTGTCCACTTGACTGGATGAGTGAAGCTCCAACAACGCTCAAGAAGCTCGACATAATCCAGGACAAAGCAACTCGCTTGATTGGCAGCCCATCCACAAACATTCGCTCCCTCTACCACACCGTGGTAGCAGTGTACACCATATACAAGATGCACTGCAGGAACTCACCAAGTTTCCTTAGACAGCACCTTCTAAACCCACGACCATTACCATCTAGAAGGACAAGGGCAGCAGACACATGGGAACTCTGCCACCTGGAAGTTCCTGTCCAAGTCACTCACCATCCTGACTTGGAAATATATCGCCGTTCCTTCACTGTCACTGGGTCAAAGATTATGATTTACTTTAGGGATATAATGGATTTTTGTTCCCCTGATGATGTCCATGCAGTCCCTGGTTACAATAACAAGTAGCAATTTTTTCTGATGCCTGAAAGAGATGACCACGATTAAGTTGACGTATTATCCTCTGCATTGTATATCATCACACTCCATAACGAGAAATAACAATGGGACCTTTTTATATAGACATGTAAGAATTTTACTGGGGATAGCGAAGCTAAACTGGAAGTTTGGTGAGATGCATTGTGCGCATCCACAAAGTTATGGCTTGTGAAGCATATGTTTACGAGTGAAAACAGGAAATATTTCTTTACGTGAGGGTGGTGAGAAGTTGAGATATATTACCAAGTAGTGTTATTGAGGGCAAGATAGTAGGTTTATTTAATACACAGATGGGTGCTGTAATGGTTAGGAAATCGTTGCAATTAGAAGGATCTTTGCCCAGAAGGATTTTCTGATCAAACCAAGTCTGTGTTTTTGTTTTTCTGAAATTTCAGCAAATAGGATTGGCTCAGTGATTAAAACCATGACTATGATTAGGTGATTAGATCTATAACTTTCTTGGTCTGTGTAGTTTAATACCATCCCTTGAGACAAAGGAGATGCCTTGCTAGGCCATTTCAAGGGGTAGTTACTGTGTGTGTGGAATCATATGGAGCAGACTTCCCTAAAGGGCACCGGTGAATTAGATGGGTTCTTACGACAGTAAAAGTAGTTTCATGGTCACCATTGCTGATATTAGCTTTTTATTCCAGATTTATTAATTAATTGAATTTAAATTGCTCAGCTGTTAGGATGGGATTTCAGCTCTTCTCTCTAGATTAGTCTGAGCTTGGATCACTAGTCCAGTAAAATAACCATAGTTATGTCCTCTATGCTATCGTGCCTAAGAGCTGGTCTGACCCTTGGTCCAGGATCATAGGAGTAGGCCATTTGGCCCTTCAAGACTGCTCCACCATTCAATAAGATCATGGCTGATCTGGTTGTGGTCTCAACTTTCACCCTCCTGTCTGCCCCCTGTAACCCTTGACTCCTTTGCATAGCAAAAATCTGTCTTAACTCAGTCTTGAAAAATTCTGTTACCCAGCTTCCACTGCTTTCTGGGGAGGAGAATTCCCGACGCCAACGACCCTTTGGGAGAAAAAAAATTTCCTCATTAAAAATGAGAGGTCTTATTTTTAAATTATAAGACGTAGGAGCAGAAGTAGCCAATTTGGCCCATCGTGTCTGCTATGCCATTCAATGTGATCATGGCTGACCTGACAATCCTCAACTCCACTTTCCTGCCTTTTCCCCATAACCATTGATTCCCTTACTGATTAAAAATCTGTCTATCTCAGCCTTGAATATACTTAATGATCCAGCTTCTAGAGCCCTCTGCAATAAAGAATTTCACAGATTAACTACCCTCTGAGAGAAGAAATTCCTCCTCATCTCTATTTTAAATGGGCGACCCCTTACTCTGAGATTATGCTCTCTGGTCCTAGACTCTCCCACAAGGGGAAACAACCTCTCAGCATCTGCCCTACACCTAAGAATCTTGTGTTTCAATAAGGTCACCTCTCATTCTTCTAAACTCCAATGAGTACAGTCCAACCTACTCAACCTCTCCTCATATGAAAATCTCTCCGTATCCGGAATCAACCTAGTTAACCTTCTCTGGACTGCCTCCAATGCCAGTATATCTTTCCTTAGAGAAGGGGACCAAAACTTCACAGTATTCTAGGCGCGGTCTAACTAGTGCCTTGTATAGTTTTAGCAAGATTCCCTATTTTTATATTCCCTTCCCTTTGAAATAAAGGCCAACATTCCATTTGCCTTCCCTATTACCTGTTGAACTTATATGTTAGCTTTTTGGGATTCATGCACAAGGACTCCCAAATCCCTCTGTGCTGCAGCCTTCTGCAGTCTTTTTCCATTTAAATAATATTCAGATCCTCTATTCTTCCTGCCAAAGTGCATAACCTCACATTTTCCTACATTATATTCCATCTGCCACTTTTTTGCCCACTCAACCTGTCTGTATCCCTCTGTAGACTCCTTGTGTCATCCTCACCACTTGCTTTCCCACCAATTTTTGTATCATCCACAAATTTGACAATACTACATTCGCTTCTCTCATCTAAGTCATTAATATATATTGTAAATAATTGTGGCCCCAGCACTGATGCCTGTGGCACTCCACTAGTTACAAGTTGCCATCCTAAAGATGTCCCCCTTATTCCAACTCTGCCTTCTATTAGTTAGCTAATCCTCTATTCATGCTAATGTACTGTCCCCAACACCATGGGCTCTTATCTTATTAAGTAGCCTTATGTGCGGTGCCTTATCGAACACCTATTGGAAATCCAAATATATTACATCTACAAGTTCCCCTTTATCCCGCTTGTTACCTCAAAGAATTCTAATAAATTTGTCAGGCATGATTTCCCCTTCGTGAAGCCATGCTGACTCTGCTTGATTAGATTATGTAATTCTAAATCTGCTAACACATGCTTTATAATAGACTGTAACATTTTCCCAATGACAGATGTTAAGCTAACTGGCCCATAGTTACCTGTTTTTTTGTCTCCCTCCCTTTTTGAATAAGGGAGTTAGCAGTTTTCCAACCTTCTGGGACTTTTCCAGAATCTAAGGATTCTTGGAAGATTACTACCAATGCATCCGCTATCTCTGTAGCTACTTCCTTTAATATCCTAGGATGCAACCCATCAGGTCCAGGGGACTTATCGGCCTTTAGGCTCATTAGTTTCCCTAGTATTTTTTCTCTAGTGATAGTTATTGTATTTATTTCCTCCCCCTCTTTTGCCCCTTGATTATTTAGTATTGGAATGGTATTAGTGTCTTCTACTGTGAAGACTGAAGCAAAGTATTTATTCAACTCCTCTGCCATTTCCTGGTTCACCGTTATTATTTCCCCAGTCACATTCTGTAAGGGGCCTATGTTTACTTTGGTCTTTATTCATTTTTATATATTTAAAGAAGCTCTTATTGTCTGTTTTTATATTACTTGCTCATTTACCCTCAAAGGTTTATTTTCTCCCTCTTTATTTTTTTTTTGGTCATCTTTAGTTGATTTTTAAAACTTTCCCAATCCTCTGGTTTACCACCAATCTTTGCCACATTGTATGCCTTTTCTTTTAATTTAATACTATCCTTAACTTCCTTGGTTAACCATGGTTGCTTTATCCCCTTCCTTGAATCCTTCTTCCTCACTGGGATATATCTTTGTTGAGAGTCATGAAGCATTTTCTTAAACGTCTGCCATTGTTCATCAACCGTTTTTTCTGCTAAAACCCTATCCCAATCCACTCCAGTCTCCTGTGCCCTCGTTCCTTTGTAATTACTCTTATTTAAGTTTAGTATAGTTGTTTCCGATCCAAGTTTCTCACTCTCAAATTGAATGTTAAATTCTGCCATATTATGGTGACTGTTTCCTATGGTATCTTTTACTCTCAGACCATTTATTAAACCTGCCTCGTTACACATGATCAGATCCAAGATAGCCTGGTCCCTGGTTGGATCCGCAACATATTGTTCTAGGAAACTGTCCTAAATACAGTCTACGAGCTCTTGCTCGTGGCTACCTCTGCCAGTTTGATTTTCCTAATCTACGTGAAGATTAAAGTCTCCCCCATAAGAGTAAGCATCCACCCTATCAAGTCCCCTCAGGATCTTGCATGTTTCAATACGATCACCTCTTGTTCTTCTAAACTCCAGTGGTTATAGGCCTAACCTTTCTTCTTAAGACAACCCATTAATCCCAGGAATGAGTCCAGTGAACCTTCTCTGAACTGGTTATAAAGTAAGTATATCGTTTTTTTTTTAAATAAGGAGACCAAACTGCACACATTACTCCAGATGTTGTCTCACCAAAGCCTTGTACAGCTGCAGTAAAACTGCCCCACTTTTTTATATTCCATTCCTCTTGCAATAAACGCCAACATTCCATTTGCCTTCCTAATCACTTGCTGTACCTCCATACCAACTTTGTGATTCATGTACCAGGGCACCCAGATCCCTCTGTACCTCCAAGCTCTGCAGCCTTCCTCCATTTAAATTATATGCTGCTTTTCTATTCTTCCTGCCAGAGTGAACAAGTTCACATTTACCCACGTTATGCTCCATCTGCCAAAGTTTTGCCCACTCACTTAACCAGTCTATATCCTTACACAGACTCTCCACCTCCTCTTGACAACTTACTTTTCTACCTATCTTGGTGTCATTGGCAAATTTAGCTACCATACATTTGGTCCCTTCATCCAGGTCATTGGTATCAATTATAAATAGCTGAGGACCCAGCACTGATCCCTGTGACACTCCACTGGTTACAGCTTGCCAATCTGAAAAAGACCCATTTATCCATACTCTCTGCCTCCTGTTAGCCAACCAATCCTTTTTATCCATACTAATATGGATATTACCCTTTACACCATGTGATCTTATCTTGTATAGTAACCTGGTCTGATTGTACTTCAGAATTTTTTAAAATTTGAAGTGGCCGAAATTTGTATTGGTGCTAAATCTGAGCAGAAACTGGGAAAATAAGCTCATCTCAAGCTGCAGAACCTCAGAACTGGAAATGAGATGACAATGCCATTTAGTTTCAGGCTAAACCCTCATTTGATGTGTTTTTGTCTCCAGACTCACCCGAACGTGGATAAGAAACTTTTCACTACAGACTCTTTGATTGGCCTAAAGAACCCAGAGAAATCCTTCCCACTGAATAATGATGTTGGGGTCCTGAAGTGGAGGTTGCAAACCAATGATGACGCCTCGATTCCCCTCACCAGTAAGTTTTTAAACCTGTACTGGTGATTAACACTTGGATACCTTCCATCCTGGTGAGAGCAAATGTACTAAGCATTTTCCAGAAATTATGGTCCCATTAAAAAGGCTGTTGTATGCATTGTGTTGTGCTATGTTGCCTCTTGCGCATCTCCAATTTTCATTGCTCCAACGTTGGTGACCATGCCCTCACCTGCCTCGGCTCTGAGTTTTGGAACTCCCTTACCAATCCTCTACCTTTCCTCTTAAGATGCCTCTTAAAACTTACCTCTTTCACCAAGCTTTTGGTAACCTGTCTTATATCTTTTAATGTTACTTGGTGTCAAATTTATTTTGCCAGTGCTCCCACTGAGCACCTAGGGGTGTTGTATCATGCGGTAAACTGAGCAACACTATTCCGGGAGGTAAAATTAGAGACTGTCACCCTTAGCTTCCTAGTGACTGTGATTTATTTCTTAGAAGTACTAACTGGCGACCACACTGCTTCTGGGGCTTTTAGTGGTACTCTAATAATAAACTGAACGGGAAGTGGTAAGCGTAGAAACTTGTGACATTGTCTGTAAATGTGCTAGTTTTTTTCTTGCACCTAAAAGTTTTTACTTGGGGGGATGGGGCGGCTGGCACAAGCACAATGAGCCGAGTGACCACCTCCTATGCTGTAAGATTCTGAGGGCTGAATGGCTTGCTTCCTGTTTCTTTGTTCCGAAGAAAATTACAATTCAAAGTTAAGCGATAGCTGTTGTCTTGAGAGTGATTTTATTGCCTTCTCTTTCTAATTTAGTTAATTGCTGGCCTTCAGAGAGTGCCACTGGTTGCGATGTAAATATTGAGTATGAGCTACAGGAGAGCAATCTGGAACTAAACGATGTGATCATCTCCATTCCTGTTCCGTAAGTTTTTGTAGCTGGAAATGTTTATTTTTCTCCAGTTCCTTCTGTTTGTTACCCCTTTGTTCCTCCTAATGCTGATGCCACAAGAAGCAGCACTCCTTAAATTTTGACAGTCACGTGGACTATGGTAGTATTTTCTGGCCTTATGCACTTGCGTATCCCACTTTGTGAAAACAGAAAATGCTGGCAGTACTTAGATTAGGCAGCAACTGTGTGGAGAGACAGAAACAGAATTAACGTTTCGGGTGGATGACTTTTCATCGTCGATTTCCAGTATTTTGGATTTTTATTTCAGACTTCCAGTATCTAAGTATTTTACTTCGGTACTTTCATATTTACATGGTTTTCTCTTTTTGAACTTTATCTTGAAGTTAATGCTACAGCTATAAAGCTGTGCTTGACATCCAAGAAATTGCATCATGAATGGAATTTATTTTAGTAACACAACATGTGAGCTGTAAACTTTCATTTTAAAAAAGTTTCCAAGCAAGCAATCTAGAATTGCTTGAAGCAGCAATAATACTGTGAATGGATGTTTGCCAGGTCCTACTATACTGACAGTCCTCTTATGTTCTACCTAGGGCTGGTGTTGGCGCCCCATTAATTGGTGAACTCGATGGCGAGTATCGCCACGACAGCAGGAAAAACATTCTCGAGTGGTGCCTACCAGTCATCGATGCCAAAAATAAAACTGGCAGCCTGGAGTTCAGTATAGCTGGACAGCCCAATGATTTCTTCCCGGTCAACGTGTCCTTTGTGTCCAAAAGGAACTACTGCAATATACAGGTACAAACTCCCATCAATAAAACATAGCCAGTCTGGTCAGGTTTCTTCAAGTGTATTTAATTTGTTCTATTTGACCCCGAGATGAGCTTCTGGGTACACGCAGCACCATTGCCAAGATTGCCTACCTCCACCTCTGTAACATTGTTCGTCTCTTCCCCTCCCTCAACTTATCTGCTGAAACCCTCGCTAGTGCCTTTGTTACCCCTAGATTTCCAACTCTCTCCTGATTGGTCTTCCAACTTGCACCCGCCATAAACTTGAGCTGATACAAAGCTTTGTTGCCCATATCTTAACTCGCACTGAGTCCCATTCGCATGTCACCCCTGTGCTCGTTGACCTGCATTAGCTCCCAATCTGGCAATATTCAGGTTTTTAAAATTTCCACCCTAATTTTCAAATCTCTGTAGCCTTCCCCCTATCATCTCTCTGACATCCTCTTGTCCTTCTGCCTTCCAGTTCTGGCCTCTTGCGCAGTTCCTACTGTAATTGCTCCTCCATTGGCAGCCATGCTCAAGTCCCTTATCTCTGGAATTCCTTCCATAAACCTCCCTGTTTGTCTCCCTCTCTTGCCTCCTTCACAACCCTTCTTAAAAACCAACTCCTAGGCCAAGCTTTTGGTCACCCGTTCTAATATCTTTATGGCTCGGTGTCAAATTTTGTTTGATAGCGCGCTTTATGAAGTGCCTTGAGATGTTTTACTATATAAATGCAAGCTGGTTGCATTATAAGACTTCCATGCGTTGAGTTTATACTGAAGGAGCATTTATTGTTTGAGATGAGACTGGCTGATGCAGCCTGATGTTTAGTGATGAAGCTGTTGACTTTGTCAAAAGATATTTTGTGTAAATCCAGGGCAGTCTCTCCAATCCTGAACATGCAAATTTTCATGAAGTATACATTTACAAAAGAAAAAGCGCAAGGAAGTGTTAAAATGGACACACATTACTTCGTTAATGACCTTCCAACATGAAACTTAAAACCAAATATTTAAAGTAACTGCCAGTGAGTTTAAGATAGCAATGCCTGATTCTGGAATTCCACACATATATGGGGTTAAAATCAGCTAATAATCTCACTCTGAATCACTATTCAGTGGACTGACTCTCTTCTTGTGTAGACAGGTTCTGGTTCAGCTGTGATCCCCTTTGTTACCTGCACATAGCAGTCTAGTCTCTGCTGAGACTTGCAAACTGAGGGCCAGCCACAAGTCAAATAACTAGTGGGTAGCTAGTACCCACAAGCCTGCCCTCTACTTTTCTGGATGGATGTTGAAGTAAAGTAAAAACATTATATTTTCCCCCTTCATCCCCAGGTGACCGGAATTAGTCATGTTGACAGCAACAGCCCCGTGAGGTTCTCTATGGAAACCATGTTACTGGTTGAAAAATACGAAATACTGTAAAAATAAATAAATAAATCAATCAATGCACAACAGATATCCAGAAATCACGAGAACAGATGTCGCCAAGCTGCACACAAGATCGAAGACCCTAAACTTCAAAAATAAAATTGCACAGTGTTTGTGTATGTGAAGATTCAGAACGCCTAGACAAAAATGTGGTTTATTATCTGTCATTCGAACCTGCCGACTATTCTCAGATCTGAAAGAGGAGTTTGATATTAATATTGTAATTAACCAGCAAGTAAACACTTGTCTTTGTTTTGAAAAAGTCGGGGAGAGGAATGGGTGGGTGGGAGGGGGATGACGTTTGGTAGCACCTACAGTGTCATGTATTTCAGCTACAGCACCTGTTATTCCCTATCATATTGCCTCCTTGGCTGTAATTATCGTTTTAGCCCTTTTGTTCAGTTAGTTTCCAACGTAAAGTGACAATTTTTTTTCTTTTTATCTTTGATTTGGATGAAAGATGATTGAAGCAGAAATTTTGTAACCCTGTAAAGTGTATAAGAGGGAATATGACAACATTCCAGTGTAAAAAGATTTAACAAAAGTGTAATCTTTAAAAATGATTAAAAGTATATTATAAAACCAAAAAGACAACATTGCTTTGCTTTCCCTTCTATCGGTAAAGATGGATGTCGGGATGGTCTCAGTCCCACCTGTGGAATTATGTTACCTTTGTGGATAAGTGAGGGTAGGTATGGCAGCCATACGGGTGTACAATGCCTCGATGGGATAGAGGGGAAACTGGATGTTGGAGTGTGGCCATCTGGTCTGTTAAAAATCCATGGGTCACATTTTCTGATAAATCATATTTCGAAGCAGAAATGTACTGTATTTAAAAGGAACTGGTGCGTCACCTTTTTAATATAAGCATTCAGCATTTCCTACTGAGTAATTTCTCTCACGCCCTCGGAAACTTTCTACTAATTTTCTGCCTCCCACGTTTGGTTTTTCCCTCTGGTCTTTCATACTAGTATTTGATCTCTGCAAACAAAGGAAAGAGCTATCATAACAAAAACAAAAATACCTGGAAAAACTCAGCAGGTCTGACAGCATCTGCGGAGAGGAACACAGTTAACGTTTCGAGTCCGAATGACTCTTCATCAGAACTAAGGAAAAATAGAAAAGAGGTGAAATATAAGCTGGTTTAAGTGGGGGGTGGGACAGGTAGAGCTGGATAGAGGGCCAGTGATAGGTGGAGATTGCCAAAAGATGTCATAGACAAAAGAACGAAGAGGTGTTGACGGTGGTGATATTAGCTAAGAAATGTGCTAATGATGACATTAAGGGTAGAAAGCAGGACGAGCAAGGGACAGATAGCCCTAGTGGGGTGGGGTGGCGGGAAGGGATCGAAATAGGCTAAAAGGTAGAGATAAAACAATGGATGGAAATACATTTAAAAATAATGGAAATAGGTGGGAAAAGAAAAATATATATAAATTATTGGAAAAGGGGGGATAGGATAGGGGGTGGGGATGGAGGAGAGAGTTCATGATATAAAGTTGTTGAACTCAATACTTAGTCCGGAAGGCTGTAAAGTGCCTAGTCGGAAGATGAGGTGATGTTCCCCTAGTTTGCGATGAGCTTCACTGGAACATTGCAGCAAGCCAAGGACGGACATGTGGGCATGAGAGCAGGGTGGAGTGTTGAAATGGCAAGCGACAGGGAGGTCTGGGTCATGCTTGTGGACAGACCGAAGGTGTTCCGCAAAGCGCTCACCCAGTCTGCGTTTGGTCTCTCCAATGTAGAGGAAACTGCGTTGGGAGCAGCGAATGCAGTAGACTAAATTGAGGGAAGTGCAAGTGAAATACTGCTTCACTTGAAAGGACTGTTTGGGCCCTTGGACGGTGAGGAGGGGTAAGTAAAGGGGCAGGTGTTGCACCTTCTGCGGTTGCATGGGAAGGTGCTGTGGGAGGGGGTTGAGGTGTAGGGGGTGATGGAGGAGTGGACCAGGGTGTCCCGGAAGGAACAATCCCTGCGGAATGCTGCCGGAGGGGATGAAGGGAAGATGTGTTTGGCGGTGGCATCATGCTGGAGTTGGCGGAAATGGTGGAGGATGATCCTTTGAATGCAGAGGCTGGTGGGGTGATAAGTGAGGACAAGGGGGACCCTATCATGTTTCTGGGAGGGACAGGAAGGCGTGAGGGCGGATGCGCGAGAGATGGGCCAGACACGGTTGAGGGCCCTGTCAACGACCGTGGGTGGAAAACCTCGGTTAAGGAAGACTTGTCAGAGGAACTGTTTTTGAAAGTGGCATCATCAGAACAGATGCGACGGAGGCGCAGAAACTGAGAGAATGGGATGGAGTCCTGACAGGAAGCGGGGTGTGAGGAGCTGTAGTCGAGGTAGCTGTGGGAGTCGGTAGGCTTGTAATGAATATTGGTGGACAGTCTATCACCAGAAATTGAGACAGAGAGGTCAAGGAAGGGAAGGAAAGTAAAGGAGGTGAACCATGTGAAAATGATGGAGGGGTAGAGATTGGAAGCAAAATTAATAAATTTTTCCAGGTCCAGACGAGAGCATGAAGCACCACTGAAGCAATCATCGATGTACCGGAGAAAGAGTTGTGGGAGGGGGCCGGAGTAGGACTGGAACAAGGAATGTTCCACATACCCCATAAAGAGACAGGCGTAAACTGGGGCCCATGTGGGTACCCACAGCCACACCTTTTATTTGGAGGAAGTGAGAGGAGTTTAAGGAGAAATTGTTCAGTGAGAGAACAAGTTCAGCCAGACGGAGGAGAGTAGTGGTGGATGGGGATTGTTCGGGCCTCTGTTCGAGGAAGAAGCGGAGAGCCATCAGACCATCCTGGTGGGGGATGGAGGTGTAGAGGAATTGCACATCCATGGTGAAGAGGAGGTGGTTGGCGCCAGGGAACTAGAAATTGTTGATATGATGTAGAGTGTCAGAGGAATCGCAGATGGAGGTGGGAAGAGACTGGACAAGGAGAGAGAATGAAGTCAAGATAGCAAGAAATGAGTTCCATGGGGCAGGAACAGGCTGACATGATCGGTCTGCCGGGACAGTCCTGTTTGTGGATTTTGGGTAGGAGGTAGGAGCGGGCCGTCTGAGGCTGGGAGACTATGAGGTTGGAAGCTGTAGAAGGAAGATCTCCAGAGGAGGTGGTCAGTGACAGTCCGAGAAACAATGGCTTGATGTTCAGTGGTGGGGTCATGGTCCAGGGGGAGGTAGGAGGAAGTGTCTGTGAGTTGATGCTCAGCCTCTGCGAGGTAGAGGTCAGTGCGTCAGACAACAACAGCACCACTCTTGTCAGCGGGTTTGATCACAATGTTAGGGTTGGACCTGAGAGAACGGAGTGCAGCAAGTTCAGAGAGAGACAGGTTAGAGTGGGTGAGAGGAGCAGAGAAATTGAGACGACTGATGTCACACCGACAGTTCTCAATGAAAAGATCAAGAGCAGGTAAGAATCCAGAGGGAGGGGTCCACTGGACTTAAATTGCAAAGTACCTGTACTGTTTTAATGTGTCATAGGCCGCAAATTAGGGCTGTTTCTTCACTTGCAGCTCTTTTGTGGTTCTGCAGGCTGCCTTAACTCTATAGAAGCTATAGAAGTGAGCTGAAGGGAAAAACAATGCATTAAAGCTATTCTTGAGTCTGTGATTTCTTTGGGGAAAATTCCGTTATCAGAACAAGGAGTAGTTAATAGTTCTGATGAAATGCCACCAACTTGAAGCATTAATAGTGTTTCACTCTCCACAGATGCTACCTGACCGGTGCCTCCAGCATTTTTTGGTTTTGTTTTGTCATCAAACCTGACATAGTGACCAGGCTACAGATAATCTGTAACCCCTTATGGTTTGTGAGCTGTCGTAAGTTTGATGTCTTCCTAAGCTGTCCAGTAGGCTGTCAATTACACACGTGTCTGTAAATGCTGAGAGTTAACAGGCGAGAAGCAGAAGCTGCTCACTAGGCTCGGAGGTCAAAGGTAGGAATTGAGTTTGCCGTAGGAGGCAGTGATCAATGTTCTCAATAAAGAGACCTTTACCTAGAACCAAGTCAGGGATGCAGGATCAATCTGAGGTCCATTAGACTTCCTATTAACAGCCAGATTGCTGTAGTTTCCAATCTCTGCTATTCCACACTCTCTCGGGGCGGGGGGCCTGATTTGTTTCTATACGTATCACCTCTTGCCTTGCACAATCAGCCCTTTTGTCATTTAATTTCTCCTCATCCACACTTCCATTGGGAACTGCTGGAAGTTTGGATGGTGGATGGGATTGGGTTCAGCTTTAATTTTCTCCTCAGTTTTCATCAGATGGGTCATTGCAACTTGAGGATTGTGTGGGTTACGTATATGTGGGTGGGAAAAAACGGCATAAGAACCCAGTCACACCAAAATAGCATTGTCGTTGAAACTTGAAGTACACACCATCCAAGTCACCTTCACTTCTGTCCTAGCACCACTTGTTTAACACACATTATGCCCCATTGTTTAAGTTACTTGATAAGCCTAAACATCAAGCAGCCTCTGTGTCATTTCCAGAGTGTCAGTGCTTGATTAAAGCTTCACCTTTGTTTAGTGCATCAAAGAAAACAGGTGATGTCCTAACCCTGAACTTTGGTTAGAAGCCAGCACATAATAGTATTGTAGAATGCTTTAAAGTGGATGCTGTTCTGTATATCATTGCTGTCCCTCCTTTCCTGCTTTATACCATGTTGTTTTGGTTAACACACTTCAGATGAACTTGGTCCAAATGTTCACTGTTAACAAAAGGCCGCACAAAAAAAGCTGGATAGAAAAGTTTTTATTTCCAAAGTGTTGTATGTCCCAATACTGCCGCATTTGGCATCAATGCATTAGCAAGGGAAAGTAATAGTGTCAGGTCTCCATCTCACCAAAAGTAATAGTCATTTGGTAGTACAGAACTTGAGTATTGCTGAAAAAGACATTTCGTCTTGCGCTCATCAGGACACTTTGAGGAATGCCAATATAAGGGGAAAACAACAATTTATACTGCATGAGAAGAGAGTTCTGATTGCTTGGGGCATTGCCATGGAGAATGTACCAGTGATGGTGACAGACAACTGCCAAGTATTGTTTGAAATTTAAACCAGGCAGCTTGACCCTGATTGGTCAAGGTATTGCCCTGAGGAAAGAGTCAATGAAAGGCTGTCACTTATGTTGTTTAGCTGAAACAGGTGCAATGTGTGTACATTGTCTGTCTGCAAAGAACAGGGCCCCGTGTATTAATATATGTAGCTTCCAGTACACCACAATGAGCCCAACTGACGATCTTAAATTGGCTGTCAGTGTAATTATTAGCACACTGCCGATTTAAACAGGACACCATGTATGCCCAAATAGATGGAGTTGCCATGGGATCCCCTCTAGGTGCAGCTTTCGCAAACATCTTATATGGGCTCCTTGAGAAATGTCTCTTTGGAATGACATGTAACCTCCTACCCCTTGCATAGTTCTGATATGTGGATGATACGTTTGCTATATTTAAATCCACAGCTGTATGTAATAATTTCCTTACAAGTCTTAATGGGCTCCATCCTGTGCTCAAATTCACCTTTGATATGGAGCAGTCAAATGAATACCCCTCCCTTGACGCACTAGTCAAGAAATCTGCCAGGGGGTTCACCACCATTTACTAGTAACTATTCACGTTGGGATTCTTACAGTTCCACACGCTATAAGATTGGTCTTATCGGCAACCTTGTAAATAGGGCCCGAGCCATTTGCTCACCATGCAAGCTTGATGCTGAAATAAGTGCATCAAAGGCACCCTGCGGGATAATGGCTACCCTGATCAGGTCATTTTGCGCTGTATATCCTGCAAACTCATGAACGGGCCGAAGGCTGTCACTTTTGGCCCTGTCTGCCTCTGATTACCCTGGACGGCCAAGGTATGCGTGTACTGGAAGCTACATATGTTAATACACAGGGCCGTGTTCTTTGCAGACAGAAAGAACATGTACACACTGTATTTGTTTCAGCTAAACAAAATAAGTGACAGCCATTCGCTGACTCATTCCTGAGGGCAATATCTTGACCAATCAGGGTCAAGCTGCCTGGTTTTTCGAACAAAGCTGGGCAGTTAACTGTCACTCACCATCACTAGCGCATTCACCATGGCAATGCCTCTACCAGAGCCCACTTGCCACTCACACAATATAAATTGTGGTTTTCCCCTTACAATGGTATTCTTGCGAAAGGTTCCGATGAGTACAAGATGAACAGCTTCAACATCTCTCTTTTCTTCAGCAATACAAAAGTAATACTGTCAGCTCTGCATCTCACCCCAAACTGTACTAAAGCTAAGTGAGATGAAACCACCTCGAAAAACTAACTTCTGTAATCTCTCCCCATTTAAATAAGCTGGCTGTAGACTAACTCCATTCTAAAATCTAGATTTTTGAACGGCAAGTTTTAATGTTACAAGAAAGCACACATTGCTGAGGAGGCTTTCCTGCCATTAAAACCTACTGACAGGAGAGAGCAGCTTGGTTCAGTGGGCTTGGCTGACAGTCATGCTCTGGCTCAACTCTCAAAAGTGGCAAGTGTCAGTTGACAACACAAAACAGCTGATGGAAGATATTTGTCAGGTTTTTTTAGCTCCAGTCTAACTGTAGCCTCAGATGTCAATCTGAATTCAATTTGGCTTAGTTAGCAACAACGTTAAATAGATTAAATAGACATTATCACACTAGTTTGTGGCAGCTTGCTTTGTGTCAATTGCTGTGTTTCCTAAGCCTACATCATTAACTCCTACCACTGTCGAAACAGGAAAAGGAAATCAGAACATACAAATTAGGAGCAGGAATAGGCCATTCTTGAGCCTGCTGCATCATTCATGGCCGTTCTGATTGTGGCCTTAATGCCATTTCCCTGCTTGTCCACTATACCTGTTGACTCCCTTGTTAGTCAAGAATCTATCTATCTCTGCCTTAAAAATATTAATTAACCCTGCCTCTATCCCCCTCTGGAAGAGAGGTGGTGGTGAGCTGCCTTCTTGAACTGCTGCAGTCCATGTGGTTTAAGTGCACCAACAGTACTGATAGGGAGGGAGTTACAGGATTTTGACCCAGTGACAGTGAAGGAACGGTGATATATTTCCCAGTCAGGGTGGTGTGTGGTTTGGAGGGAAACTTCCAGGTGGTGGTGTTCCCATGCACATGCTGCCCTGTGGGTTTGGAAGATGTTATTCAAGGAGCCTTGGTGAGTACCTGCAGTACATCTTGTAGATGGTACACACTGCTGCCACTGTGCGTCAATGGTCGAGGGAGTGAATGTTTATGGATGGGGTGCCAATCAAAAGCCGGCTTCTGCGTCATGGATGGTGTCAAACGTCTCGAGTGTTGTTGGAGCTGCACCCAATGGAGACACTAGTGCTTTGTAGATGGCGGACAGGCTTTGGGGAGTCAGGGAGTGAGCTACTTGCCACAGGATTCCTAGCCTCTGACCTGGCCTTGTAGCCACAGTATTTATATGGCTGGTCCAGTACAGTTTTTGATCAATGGTAATCCCCAGAATGTTGATAGTGGGGGATTCAGTGATGGTAATGCCGTTGAATGTCAAGGGTGTGATGGTTAGATTCTCTCTTGTTGGAGATGGTCATTGCCTGACACTTGTGTGACGTGAATGTTACTTGCCACTTGTCAGCCCAAGCCTGGATATTGTCCAGGTCTTGCTGCATTTGCACATGGACTACTTCAGTACCTGAGGAGTCGTGAATGGTGCTGAACATTGCGCAATCATCAGCGAACATCCCCACTTCTGATGGAGGGAAGGTCATTGATGAAGCAGCTGAAGATGGTTGAGCCCAAGACACCACAACTATCTTCCTTTGCCCTAAGTATGATGCCAACCAGTGGAGAGTTTTCTCCGATTCCCATTGACTCCAGTTTTGCTAGGGCTCCTTGATGCCTCACTCATTCAAATACTGCCTTGATGTGAAGGGCAGTCACTCTCACCTCCCCTCGGGAGTTCAGCTCTTTTCCATGTTTGAACCTTTCAAAAAACCATGTTGACTCTGCCTGGTTGTATTGAGATTTTCTTAGTGTCCCACCATAGCTTCCTTAAAAATAGATCCCAGAGGTTAAGCTAACTGGCCTGTAATTTCCTGCTTTCTGACTCCTTCCTTTCTTGAATGGAGGAGTTCCATTTTCTATTTTCCAATCTGATGGAACTTTACCAGAATCTAGAGAATTTTGAAATATTAAAACCAATGCATCTACTATCTCAGCAGCCACTTCCTTCAGACGCTCGGATGAAGTCCACGAGGACCTGGGCTCATACCAGCTTTTCATTCTAATAATTTTCTCAGTACGCTTTCCCTGGTGATTGTAATTGTTTTAAGTTCCTCCCTCTCATCTCTTGATTCAAAATTATTTTTGGGATGTTATTTGTATCCTATTCAGTGACGACATACGTGAAATATCTGTTCAATTCGTCTGCTACTTCCTTGTTTTCCAATAAAAATTCACCAGACTCTCTAGAGGACCAATGCTCACCTTGGTTACTCTTTCCCTTTTTAAATACCTGTAGAAACTCTTATTATCGTTTTTTTTTTATATTTCTAGCTAGCTTTCTCTTAATTTCACCTTCCTCATTATTATTTTAGTCATTTTAGATTCTGTCCAATCTTCTGACCTGTCACTAATCTTGGCGGAATTGTATGCTTTTTCTTTTAATTTGAATACTATCTTTAACTTCCTTAGTTAGCCACAGATGGTGTGTCCTTCCCTTGGAGTCTGTCTTTCTCAATGGAATGTATCTTTGCTGAGCGATATGAAATACCTCTTTAAGTGTCAGCCACTGAAACTCGTCCGACTTATCCCTTAACCTGATTCCCCAGTTTGCTTTAGGGGTGGGCTCCCATTCTGTCTGTCCGGGCATGCATGGATTCTCCAACTGCTTCCATCGCTATTGTGCATCTGCCCGCCCCCGCTACCATCTGCTTCCTGAAATCTTGGCTCACCTTTGCTGCCCACAGCCTGCTCCCTCCTGTGGCTCCTTTGCCATTTCCCCCACTCCATCCGGTGGCTCCTTTGCCACTTGTCCCACCCCGCACCCTCCTGTGGCCCCTCTTCCCCCATCCCAGTTCTTTTGACATATCCCTCACTGTTTCCCCACTATTCTCCCTTGCGGCCGCTCGCTGCTCCCTGTGCTACTCCCTCCCTTCCCCACCAGCAGCTGCCTGGTACGTTGTTGCCGCTGAGCTCACAGGCACTGACACTGCACGTGTGGGGAGTGGGCTCGCTGTAGCTGCAGCATCAGCAAACACAGCAACACAATATTACAACTGGACAAAGCCACAAGATAATCAGAGTGGATGGAGACATGGCACATGACATGAAGAGGAGAGGCAGCTTATGGTACATCATCCAAACAGATGGCTATCATTTCATCATTCTCCTCCCTTTCCTTCTTCAGAGTGACAGTGTGAAGACTGTTTGTTTCCTCAGTACACAGGAACCAGCCACACGCCCATGCAGATTCAAATTTGAAACATGTGTGGTCAAATTTCTGCTGGTAAAAGATTATGTTCTTCATGCTTTCTTTCACAGTTGTTGGAGCGATGCCTTTCTAAACACAAACACATTTTTTTTTTTTAAATTGCTGTTTCAACTTTGCTGAGCAAAACAAAAATAATTCTTCAGGTTTTGCTGTTGGTTAGACTGCTTTCTATGTCCTTTATCGCAAAAATACTTTTGCACCATAACTCACTGGAAGATCAAATAGAAGTGATATTTGGGGGGGGGGGGGGGGGGGGGGGGGGGTGTAATGGGACCTCGATAAATGACGGGACCAGCAGTCTTAACCAATGATATTTACTATTGCTGAAAAAAAAGACATGTCGAAGCTTTTAAAGAGGATCCCATAGTAACACCATCTATTTGGGCATAAATGGTGTCATTAAAACCGAACTCAAACTCAACTGCACGAATTGATAAGTTCAATGAATACTAATTCATGCAATGGTGGTGGGTCTCGATCACCATGGTATAGTGCTTCAGTGCAAATATCTACGGCTTCCTTAAGTGGAACGTTGGTGAATAGGCTAGTAATGTCAAATGAGCATACGGACATAGGATTGTTGTCAATATGCAGGGGCTGTATGGCTTATGCAAATATGAAGGAATCCTTCACTGTGTATGTGGAAAACTTGGTCAAAACTGGTTGTAACAATTCACCCAACCATTTGGCCAATTCACGCTGTGCAGAACTGGTCATGGATAAGATAGGGCATAAAGGAACATCATTTTGTGTGTCTTAGTCAGCCCGTACATACGTGGATCCCCTCTAGGCCCAGCTCTCGCAAACATCTTTGTTGGGTTCCATGAGAAATGTGTCTTTGATGGAAAGACACCTAACCTCCTACCCCTTGTACATTTTCAATATGTGGATGATACGTTCGTTATATTAAAATCCACAGCTGCATGTAACAATTTCCTTACATGTCTTAACGGGCTCCATCCTGTGCTCAAATTAACCTTTGAAATGGAGCAGCCAAATTAATGAGAAAAGGCTTTTCCTTAAATTTGACATTTTTTAAACCTCCAAGAAGAGTTTGCGACATGCAGGAATAATTTAATTCCCTGAACTTGCTGATGAATTTGTACATTAACGATGTATATCGTAAGCACAGGGTTGCTTACCTGCAAGACCTGGCCCTTTAATTTCCAGTGGCTCGATGTATTAGTTGAGAAATCTGCCAGAGGATTCTCTACCATGGTTTACCACAAACTTGCTTTCACTGGTCAATATACGCATTGGGATTCTTACAGTTCCACGCGCTATAAGATTGATCTTATCAGCAACCTTGTAAATAGGGCCCAAGCCATTTTCTCACCCTGCAAGCTTGATGCTGAAATAGGGGCATCAAAGGCACCCTGCGGGATAATGGCTACTCTGATCGGATCATTTCACGCTGTATACCACGCCAACTTATGAACGGGCCTAAGGCTGTCATTTTCGGCTCTGAAAGGTACCCAGTTCTCCCTCACCTTGCCCTTCCAGGGTAATCTGTCTCAAAGATTCGAGCAACAGGTGAAGCCAGCTGTTTCAAGCTGCTACTATGCAGTAGCAACAGGAGTGGTATTCGTCACTAACAGGATGCTGCCATCAAGCCAAAAAGATGTTCTGCCTATCGCACAAATGAGTAACGTGCTAGATGAATTTCAGTGTCAGTGTGATGCTAGGTATGTAGGCCGTACATCCCAAAGACTGATCGATCATATCAAACAGCACGAGCCATCTTTTCGCAATGAGCAAAGTACAGACTGTACCCAACCAGCCCAAGCTTGCAAAACACAAAACACAGTGTCCAACATTAGATGTGATTCTGAGATTGGACAACATTTGCAAAATAATCCTCAGTGTGGTTAGAATTATGCTGACAACCAATTTAAGGTTGTCAGTCGGGATCGCATTTGCATCTACTGGAACCTATATACATTAATACACAGGACCCTGTTCTTTGCAGACAGAAAGAACATGTACACACATTGCGCCTGTTTCAATGAAACAAAATGAGTGACAGCCATTCGCTGACTCATTCCTCAGGGCAATGCCTTGACCAACCAGGGTCAAGCTGCCTGGTTTAAATTTCAGAAAAAGCTTGGCAGTTAACTGTCAGTCACTGTCACTGGTCCATTCACCAGGGCAACATCTCTACCAATCAGAGTCCACTTGCCAACCAATCAGCACTCTTTTTGCATACAGTATAAATTGTTGCTTTCCCCTTATATTGGTCTACTTGTGAAGTGACCTGATGAGTGCAAGACAAAAAGCTTCAACATGTCTCTTTTTTTCAGCAATACTCAAGTTCTGTACTTCCAAACAATAATGTTTAAGGATAGAGAAGGAAACAGGAGCAACAAAGAAGAAAATAAAGCGAATTAAAGTCAAAAGAGATGCAGAAAGAGAAACAGAGAAGGAAAGAATAAAACGAGAAGACTTAACCTTAAATTTGACATTTTTTTAAACCTCGAAGAAGAGTTTACAAAATGCAGGAATAATTTAATTCCCTTAAACTTGCTGATGAATTTGTACATTAACGATGTGCATCCTAAGGACAGGATTACCTACCAGCAAGACCTGGCCCTTTAATTTCCAATGGCTTCAATAAGGTAATGATGCTGTAACTCTTTCGAGTTATCAACAGTCACAGAACGTAACTCTTTCGAGTACATTCACAGTTCTTGGTTTCCGGGAGTGGGACATGAACCCACAACCCTCTGATTCAAAGGCGAGGGTGCTATGAACTGAGCCACAGCTGGCGGATCTGTACGAGGAGCTTATCGATCTCTATCTCGTGTTAATAATGTGCAGCAGCAGGCCTGACTGCACCAGGTCATTTCATAAGGGGAAAATCCTACTGAGCCACCACATGGAAGCTGACGTACAGAATAAAAAGTCCAGCATCCAGAGCAAATTTAATATTTTACTCATATTCGATCTGATGACCCAAGAAATCAAGGTAGTTCCTGATTTCCACCGCCCTTTTTGTGGAAGATGTGCTTCCTGATTTCACTTCTAAAACAGATCAGAGAGGCCATTCATTCCGTTTTATCTCATTAAACAGTCTCCAGGCTGCATAATAGTATCCAAATGTTTCTTCAATGATTACCTACCTGTTAAATCCATTCCATGCATTATTTACTGTGTGTAGGGGGAGGGGGAGGGGGAAAGTGGGGGGGGAGGGCTAGTCTGCTCACATCAGCCTCTAACTCACTTTTTCCAGATCTGAACCTCTCCCAATCTCCTTGTTCGTTTGAAGTCATTCTGCACCTTCCTTACGCACACCCATTAATGTTCGTGGCGACTGGCTGCATTTCCTTTTGTATTTCTGGAGCAGAATGCAGGGACGGTGAGTTGCCAGGACTCACGATGGATATGAGCAAAGAAGCCATGGTTTGGAAACCCCAGCCCCCAGTGTTAAGGCTAGTTAGGGAATACACTCCACCAGCTAGCCCCTTCCATTCCTCTATCATCGTCCAGCCCTGTAACCTTTCCAGGTCCCTGTGCTCCTCCAATTCTGACCTCTTGAACATGCTCTGCTTCCTTAGCCCCACGACTTGGCTTCAGCTTCCTGTGCCTTAAGCTCTGGAATTCTCTCCCTATACCTCTCCACCTCCTCCCTTAAGACAACCTTAAAACCTGCCTCTCAGACCAAGCTTTTGTTTGAATTTTTCCCTCTTTGTCCCTGTGTCAATTTTTGATCTGATTACACTCCTACGCAGCCTGTTGGGATGTTTATTATGCAAAAGTGTTTCATAAATGCCAATTATATTTACCTTAAACTTCACGACTTTTCTGTTTCCCTCCTCAGTGCAGTACATGTGATAGTCGGATCCAGAAACTTTAATCTGGAATACTATCGGGAGACCGTGCGATGTTTGTCTGATCAGCTTTTTTCGGTAGAGCACCAGATTAAAATTTGTGCCTTCATTCCCTGTTTGAAGTAAGTAGGTGTTAGTTATTTCTGGAACCACATGGTATGAATGTTGTTTCATAGGGGCTGCGTCTTCTGGAAGGCGAGCGGGGGGGGGGCGGGGCCTGCTCGCCAACGCGTAAAATGAGGCGGGGTTGACATCGAGTGGGCGTCCCGACATCGCCCCGCGTCATTCCATTTTCAGGTGCGGTGCCAAGTCTGCTGCGCGCCCGCCGACCTGTCAACGGCCACTTCAGGCCATTAATGGAGTAATTGAGGTCATCGATGGACCTGCCCGTCCAGCCTAAGGGTTGGCGGGCAGGCCGGGAGCCCTGGCGGGCTTCAGAAACAAGATGAAATCTCACCCACGGGCGGGGTGAGGTTTTCATGAGGGATTTTAAATGTTTCCCAAATGTCGAAATAAAAGACAATGACATGTCCCAGCTCGTGTGACAGTGTCACATGAGGGGACACGTCCATGCCAGGATTTTTTTTTTGGCACTTCTAAAAAATTTGTTGAAACTTCCAGCAATCTCCCTGAGGCAGCACTTTACGTCAGGGAGATCTGTGCACTCTTTTGTGCGCATGTGCGAAAGAGTGCACTCCCGGCGCAGGGAATCCCCACTCCCTTCATTGGCCCGACCACGTAAAATGGCGGCACGGCCCCCAATTGGGTGCCGATCGGGAACCTGCCCACTCGGCGCCCGCTCCCACACATCTCACCCCCCCCCGCCACCCACCCCCGACGGGGAGAAAACGTTGCCCATAATGTAAACAACTTGATTATTGTGAATTTCTTTTTCTTTTTCAAAGTGCCTATTTATACGAGCGTTTTTCTACTTTTCTAGAATTTTCCAGGCTAGCCACAGGTTCCCACCAATGCAGTTCTGAAGTGTGTTATGGGGACGCGCCTGAGCACAACTTGCAGTGTCTTTTAAGCTCTGAGAGCTCATCGATTCGCCAGTTCATAGAATCATGTCGTGCAGATGGCCATTTGGCCCATCATGCCTATGCCAGCTCATTACAAAAGTTATCCTATTAGTTTGGCTCCCCTGCTCTTTCCTCATAGCCGCGCAACTTGTATTTATATAACGCCTTTAACATAATGAAATACCTCAAGGCGCTTCACAGGAACATTATAAAACAAAATATTATGCTGAGCCACACAAGATATTAGGTTGGACGATGAAAAGCTTGGTCAAAGAGGTGAGTTTTAAGAAGCATCTTAAAGGAGGAAAGCGATGTAAAGAGACATAGGGAAGGTATATAGCCAAGTATTTACCCAATTCCCTTTTTGAAAGCTATGATTGAATCTCTATTCACCACCCTTTCAGACAGCACATTTTAAATCGTCATATTTCAATGAGCAAAACAAAAAATTCTCCTCTTTCCTCTGCCTCTTTTGCCATTTGGCTTTACCTCTGCGCCCTCAGACCAGCAAGTCTCCTCTTGCTGAAAATAGTTCCTCCCCATCCATTGTATCGGAACTCTCAATTTTAAATGCCTCTATTACTCCTCCCTTGAACCTTCTCTGCTCTAACCCTAGCTGCTCGATCCCTAGCACCAGTTTAGTAAAATACACCAAGGGCCTTCACCTCCAACGTCCAGGATTGGACACAATTCAATGGATGTCTAAGCAGTTGTTCTGTTGAAATGGGAGTGAGCCATCCCTAGGGTCTGGCACATCAGGGTGACCGCCTCGGGCTCCGCACTTTGGGGACCCCACCACATTGGATGACCTTTGAGTGTGTGCGACCTTTCGTTTCCAGTGTAGTTTGAAGGCGTTGGTTTAATGAACGCCAAGGAGTGGCCCCATTGTTATTTAGAATATAATGGTTAGCACTAAGCAGAGACAGAGACAAGTGGAGAAAATATAGCTCGGATGCAGAGAAGAGGCAGAGAAAAAAAAGGAGAGAGAAGAAATGGATAAGACCCTCAAAGGTTCACTGGAAAAGTTCAAGTGTTTAGGCTAGTGAGGAAAATTCTGAATGAATGCACTCCAGCGGCTGAGGAAGAGGACATTAGTGCAAAATGTACACAGGCTGCTTAAATAGCTAATACTTCCGACACTATTTCCACAGGAGAAGAAATGTATGGTCCAGCAGAATGGCCAGATTTATTGGACAACAAGAGGATAAGACATTTTAGTGGAGAGAGAGAGGGTCTGTGAAAGTAACTGGTAGTGACTATGTATTTCCAAAGTGTGATGAGAATCAAAACCTTTCAGAAGATGTATCCACATGGAGCGTGCCAAGTGGAGAAAGGGTTGAAAGAAATTGGCCGGTGTACTTGAAGAAAAGCTGATGTAGCTTTTATTTTTGCTTCTCCTGCAAAGTGTGCGGCTCCAAAACGGCATGCAAATTAGTAAAGGAAGGCTGCAGTGACTGGAAGCATTGCAATCTCTCAAATTATCCAAGGAGCATGTTCAAAACACAACAAAGTGGAGTGAAATGAAGCGAAGATTCTCTGCAATGAAGGCAGCGGATGATGAGTCCGCACAGAGAGAAATAAACAAGGAGGAGAAACATTGGCAATCGTTGTTGACACGTATTATAGCCGACGCATCAAAAAGGAAGAAATCCATGACCATTATCTCGGACAAACTCAAGCTAATGTCCATGATGGCCTTGCAAATGAAGAAAAACATTATTGAAAAGGCGAAGACTGCAAAATACTTTGCGGTTATTCTTAACTTGCACTCCTGACCTGAGTCACCAAGAGCAGGACATCCCTTGTGCTTCGTCACGTTGACATGACTTCGGAAGAAGTGAAGGGAAGGGAGAATTTTTGTGGATTTTCTTCCAGTTCAAGACAAAAGCGGAGAAGGACTGTCAGATTCCCTCGTGGCTGCGCTGGATGGACTTGGCCTCTATATTATAGATTGTAAGGGGGGTTTGGGGGGCAGGGATACGACAATGGGGCAAGTAAGAACGGACAGAAACCAGATGTGCAGGCAAGCATCCTTCAACTCAACCGCTGAGCCCTTTTCACTCCATGTGGCTGCCACAACTTCAATCTGGTATTGGGAGATATGGCAAAGTGTAGTTCTAAAGCCATGACATTTTTTTTGGAGTTGTACAGTGAATTTACAATATATTTGCAGCTTCAACTAATTAGATGACAAATATTGAGAGCGAATGCTCCCTCTCTAACTCCAAAGCCATTGTCAGAAACCAGGTGGGAGTGTCAGGTATAGAGTGTATAAGCAATCTGTTACCAGGCAAGTGACATCAGGTCATATCAAGTGAGACTGTGTTCCTCTCCGCAGATGCTGCCAGACCTGCTGAGTTTTTTCCAGGTATTTTTGTTTGTGTTTTGGTAAGTGATATCAGGCACCGTCTTGCTTAAAGTTGCTGAAGAATGCGACAACTCAAAAGTTAGAAGTGAGGCTGAGTCCTTGGTCAACTACGAACTCGAAAATTTTGAATTTCTGTTTGCAATGGTTGTGTGATACGACATCATGTTAGCTGTAAACAAGACACTTGAATCCAGGCAAATACAGCTTGATGTGGCTATCGCACACATCAAAGGACTCATTGACTTTCTGCAGAAATACAGCAACACTGGTTGAGAGCACAGTAACAGCTGAGATGGACGTTGAACCTAAATTCAGAGAATGTGTGAAATGAAAGAGAGGTGAGGAGTAGCTGGAGAATTCGACTGAGAGAGTATTTGAAACCAATTACTAACTGGCCATTTTGGTTTTAGGTCTGGAGGAGATGACAGAGATGGGGAGGGGGGCGAGGCCATAATAACAGAAATAGCAAGATTCAGCACTTTATGAAAAAAAAACTCTGCTTCAGACAGGCCCGTAGAGACCATCAACTTTGGCTCATTTACGTGTTCAGGCACAGGGTCCTACCCTGTCACTGAAGAATCTCTGAACTGGTGAAGTAGGGGAGCTGCCTTCCGATAAATTTAACATCCTAAAGAATTTCACACATGATGGATAACTTTGGGCTTGACACAAACATTTTATACTGATCAGAATGCAGATCCAACCCTGCACTGGTGACCATGCAGAGCAGTGAAGGAGACCATTCAACCCATTATGTCTGGCCTGGCTCCATGTTAGGGTAATCCAAAGTTCACTCCTCGTATCTTCGTCTGACAAAGAGGGAAGTATTTTTTTCCTTTTAACTCTCCCACGCTTTATGTGCCTTGCAGTAACTTGCATCACTGGGCAGAAGTATAGTGTTTGATGAAACAGCACTGTGATGTATTGCTGAATGAGCTAGAGGTGAGCCCCTGAAAATGCAGAAGTGCCCTGTGGCAATTCCAGCCCTTTAAATTAAAGGTTCAGCAAAATTAACAACAATTCTTGATATTATTTCCTCTCGAGGAGATTCTTTTTACACTCCAATGATCAGACTGGCTGTTTAGCTGCAGCATCAGTGTTAGAACTAATGTTGAGGGAGGGTGGGGGGGGAGGGTTGCAAAACTACAAAATATACAGTAGTCACTAATGAATCCAATATCAGGAAAATCATCTTTACCCACAGAGTGGTGAAAATTGAAAATGCGGAACTTGCTACTATATCACATGGTGTAGCTGAGGCAGAAGGTAGAGATTAATTTAAGGATAGGTTGCACAACTACATGAGGGAGGAAGGAATAGAAAGATTTTCTGGCAGATTGAGATGAAGCAGGGTAGGAGGATTTAGAGCACAAATACTAGGGTAGGTCTGTTGAGCCAAAAGGCCTGTTTCTGTGCTGTAAATATGATGTAATCCTATGTAAGAAGAAGCCTGTAGCCAGAAAACAAGTGGGGGTGGGGTAGCGGGGAAATTAACAGCTTGAATTGTGCAAACATTAGTTGAGAGCTCACCTATAAATAATGCAATGTCCAACCAATTCATGTGGTTGAGGAGACTCTCAGCTCAAGACATATTAGCCTGTATTATACCAGCTGAGGCACCATTAGGGAGCACTACAATTGGTTTTGGCATATTTAGTAAGGCAGCAAACCAACTCTTGATCAATAGGCAGCAGCGTCTCACAGAGAGGAAGGTGCGGAACGGACTCAACCCCACTGTGAAAACTTTCATGGTCAAATATGGTCTCTCAACACTCACTAGGCTGGGTTTTAGGTTCTGGGTTCAACAGCCCAGGATTTCCTGTTTCATAAGATGAACAGATGGGAATTCATAGGTTGGCAAGTTCATCAACGGAAAGAGAGTGAAAAAGGATATGTATTTGAGAAAGGTGGCAAATGGAAAATACAATGCCAGTACATTTATATAGCACTGTTAACGTAGTAAAATGTCCCAAGATGCCTCACATGAGTTTTATCAGCTGAAAACTTACACAGAGACAAGTATGAAGATGTTAAGACAGGTGACCGGAAGCTTGGTCAAAGAGGTGGGTTTTAAGGAGTGTCTTAAAAAAGGAGTGTCTTATTTTATGAGGGAGCTTAGGGCCCTGGTGGCTGAATGCATTGTCAATGGTGAAGTGATTAAAATCAGGGATGTGCAAGAGGCTGGAATAGAAGGAATGAAGGTATCTCAGAGGGCTGGCGGAGATTAGAGAGACAGGGAGGGGGTGAGGCCATGGAGAGATTTGAAAACGAGGATGAGAAATTTTAAATGTTGGCTTTACCAGATAGGAGCCATTGTAGGTTAGTGAGCACAGGGTTGATGGATGAACAAGACTTGATGCGAGTTAGGATGCGGGCAGCAGAATTTTGGATGAGCTCAATTTAAAGAGAATGGTAGATGGGAAGCTGGCCAGGAATGAGTTGGAACCGTTGCATCTGGAGGTCACAAAGGCATAGACAAGGATTTAAGCTAAAGTGAACTAAGATGGTGGGGAGCCGGGCGATGTTATGGAGGTGGAAGTTGGCATTCCTGGTGGTTGAGAAGACATGAGTCGTAAGTCCATCTGAGGGATGGAGTTGGTGATGAGGAAACAGAGTTTGTGGAGGGGATTAAAAGCAATGGTTTTGTTCTACTTACATAAGTCAAATGTGTATTAGTACATTCATAACAGAAAGGGGAAACGAGAGGACTGGACCTCTGCTCAAAAGAAATATATGCAGTTGTGTAAATAATCACTTCATCTAACAGACTCTAAAAAACACGATCAATTACAAACATTTAATAAAGAGAAGGTAAAAGAACTAAGAGAGACGCGAGGCAAGCTTTTTAACGCAGCGAGTTGTTTTGACATGGAATGCACTGCAAGAAAGGGTGGTGAAAGCAGATTCAATAATAACTTGTCATGAGGAATTGGATAAACACTTGAAAAGGAAAATATTTGCAGGGCTATGGAGAAAGAGCAGGGGAGTGGGATTGATTGGATAGCTCTTTCCAGAGAGCTGGGATAGGCTCAATGGCCTAACAGGCTCCTTCTGTGCCGGATGATTCTATGATGCGATCCCTATTCAGCAGGGTTAAAAAATGTGAAGACAATATAGAAACCTGTCTTTTCAGGAAACGTGCGATGCTCAAAGATTGGCACTGGCTCGGCCTCTCCATCACAGTGCACCATGAGTTTCTCGCCGTATATGTTTTTGATAACTTTCAAATGGTTGCTTCTATCGTATTTTTTAAAGCAATCGACCTCGCTGCCTACAGTTAGAAAAGACAAAAACAAAGACAAGTGTGAAATGCGGTGTTAATCAAGGTCAGAACGACAGTCTTGACTATAGCTGTATTGATCAGGATCAAACATTTAATAAAGGGAAGGTAAAAGAGCTAGGAGAGACGCGAGGCAAGCTTTTTAACGCAGCGAGTTGTTGTGACATGGAATGCACTGCATTCTTGATACTTCTGGAATCTGTGTGAGTGAAGAGGGTTCAATATCAGCCACATCATCACATAAACAAAGGAAAACAAAGAAAATCAGAGTTAGTGAATCAGTTTGAGAAATATGTTCCTTCTCCACCCCACCCAATCCAAAGAATGCAAGGATTTGCAATACCTTGCATAGTTTTTGTAACATATTCATAGCAAGGATAATATTGCTACTGAGATGTTTAATAGGGAAGCAACAAAAACTATTCTGGGTGTTGGAATTTGTTAGGAGGGCAGTTTAAGAGTAGTGAAGCGGATAGCAAAGGTGAATTAGGATAAGTTATATAAGCACACGAGGGAGAAATAGAAGGATATGTTGATGGGGTTAGATGAAGAGAGATGCGAAGAGTGTCATGCTGAGCTAAACACCAACATGGATCCATTGTGCTGAATGGCCTGTTCTTGCACTGTGAATACTTTAAGTTGGACTTGCTTTCTCTTGAAAATTCCATTTAAAGTTTCCAAAGTTATGAAGGGATTTGACTACATTGATCAAAGTAAAGTCTTCACTGAGGTCAAGGGTTTCTCCTCGTGTCCTTACTCTGTGGAAATCAAGACTCATTACATGAAACGTGGCTTTCCCAGCATCTTAAAACTGTGAAAATCCTCATCTCCCTCAGTCTTCCCATCCTCCTGTAATCTTCAGGCTTTCAAAACCTAAGCTCAGAATCGTTCATCCTCTACCTCCTGATTAAACTTGTCTTTCCTCCAACTCTTTCCAACACCAGTGTTTCTCAAACAGGGGTCCGCAGACCCTTCGAGGTCCATGGAGTCATTCCAGGGGGTCAGCAGTACACAAATGAGCGGCTGCTGGAGGTGGACTTGGTGGGTGGTGGTAGTGGCAGGTGCCCGCCACACGTGCAGAGTGGGCTGGCTATCTGATCTCAGAAGAAAGCACTCATGGAGGAGCACTGATATAGTCGGGATTATGGAGACATGGCTGCAGGGTGACCAGGGATGGGAACTGAACATCCAGGGGTATTCAGTATTTAGGAAGGACAAACAAAAAGGAAAAGGCGATGGAGTTGCATTGCTGGTTAAAGAGGAAATTAACGCAATCGTGAGGAAAGATATTAGCTCTGACGATGTGGAATCTATATGGGTAGAGCTGAGAAGGGACAAAAAACGTTAGTGGGGGTTGTATATAGACCCCCAAACTGTAGTGATGATGTTGGGAATGGCATTAAATAGGAAATTAGAGACGCATGCAATAAAGGAACATCTGTAATTATGGGTGACTTTAACCTGCACATAGATTGGGCAAATCAAATCAGTAACAAAAGCATAGAGGAGAAATTCGTGGAGTGTATACGCATTGTTTTTCTGGACCAATACATTGAGGAACCAACTAGAGAACAGGCCATCCTAGACTGGGTATTGTGTAATGAGAAAGGAATACTTGGCAATCTAGTTGTGTGAGGCCCCTTGGGGATGAGCGACCATAATATAATAGAATTCTTCATCAAGATGGAGAATGACGTAGTTGATTCTGAGACTTGGGCCCTGAATCTTAATAAAGGAAACTACGATGGTATGAGGCGCGAGTTGGCTATGATGGATTGGGAAATGTTACTTAAAGGGATGATGGTGGATAGGCAATGGCAAACATTCAAAAAGTGCATGGGTGAACTGCAACAATTGTTTATTCCTGTCTGGCGCAAAAGTAAAACAGGAAAGGTGGCCAAACCATGGCTTACAAGGGAAATTAGAGATAGTATTAGATCCAAGGAAGAGGCATACAAATTGGCTAAAAAAAACAACAGACCTGAGGATTGGGAGCAATTTAGAATTCAGCAAAGGAGGACGAAGGAATTAATTAAGAAGGGGAAAATAGAGTACGAGAGTAAGCTTGCGGGGAACATAAAAACTGACTGTAAAAGTTTCTATAGGTATGTGAAGAGAAAAAGATTGATGAAGACAAATGTAGGTCTCTTACAGTCAGAAACAGGGGAATTTATAATGGGGAACAAAGAAATGGCTGACCAACTAAATATATACTTTGGTTCTGTCTTCACAAAGGAGGACACAAATAACATACCAGGAATGTTGGGGAACACAGGGTTTAGTGAGAGGGAGGAACTGAAAGAAATCAGTAGGGAAATGGTGATGGCGAAATTGATGGGATTGAAGGCCGATAAATCCCCAGGGCCTGATAATCTACATCCCAGAGTACTTAAGGAAATGGCCCTAGAAATAGTGGATGCATTGATGGTCATCTTCCGAGATTCCATAGACTCTGGAACAGTTCCTACAGATTTGAGGGTAGCTAATGTAATCCCACTATTTAAAAAGGGAGGTAGAGAGAAAACTGGGAATTATAGACCAGTCAGCCTGACGTCGGTAGTGGGGAAAATTCTGGAGTCCATTATAAAAGATTTAATAGCTGAGCACTTGGAAAACAGTGGCAGAATTGGACAGAGTCAGCATGGATTTATGAAAGGGAAATCATGCTTGATAAGTCTACTGGAATTTTTCGAGGATGTAACTAGTAGAGTTGATGAGGGGGAGCCAGTGGATGTGGTTTATTTGGACTTTCAGAAGGATTTCTACAAAGTCTCACATAAGAGATTGGTGTGTAAAATTAAAGCTCATGGGATTGGGGGTAGTATACTGAGATGGAGAGAAAACTGGTTGGCAGACAGGAAACAAAGAGTAGGAATAAATGGGTCTTTTTCTGAATGGCAGGCAGTGACTAGTGGGGTACCGCAGGGATTGGTGCTGGGACCCCTGCTATTCACAATATATATTAATGATTTAGATGAGGGAACTAAATGTAATATCTCCAAATTTGCAGATGACACAAAGCTGGGTGGGAGAGTGAGCTGTGAGGAGGATGCAGAGATGCTTCAGTGTGATTTGGACAAGCTGTGTGAGTGGGTAAATGCATAGCAGATGCAGTATAATGTGGATAAATGTGAGGTTATCCACTTTGGTAGCAAAAACTGGAAGGCAGATTATTATCTGAATGGCTATAAATTGAGAGAGGGGAATGTGCAATGAGACCTGGGTGTCCTCGTACACCAGTCGCTGAAGGTAAGCATGCAGGTGCAGCAGGTGGTAAAGAAGGCAAATGGTATGTTGGCCTTCATAGCCAGAGGATTCGAGTACAGGAACAGGGATGTCTTGCTGCAATTATACAGGGCCTTGGTGAGACCACACTTGGAACATTGTGTGCAGTTTTAGTCTCCTTATCCGAGGAAGGGTGTTCTTGCTATAGAGGGAGTGCAGTGAAGGTTTACCAGACTGATTCCTGGGATGGCGGGACTGACATATGAGGAGAGATTGAGTTGGTTAGGATTATATTCGCTGGAGTTCAGAAGAATGAGGGGGGATCTCATATAAACCTATAAAACTCTAACAGGGCTAGACAGGGTAGATGCAGGAAGGATGTTCCTGATGGTGGGGGAGTCCAGAACCAGGGCTCACAGTCTGAGGAGATGGGGTAGACCATTTAGGACTGAGATGAGGAGAAATTTCTTCACCCAGAGAGTGGTGAGCCTGTGGAATTCGCTACCACAGAAAGTAGTTGAGGCCAAAACATTGTATGTTTTCAAGAAGGAGTTAGATATAGCTCTTGGAGCAAAAGAGATCAAAAGATATGGGGAGAAAGTGGGAACAGGCTATTGAGTTGGATGATCAGCCATGATCATGATGAATGGTGGAGCAGGCTCGAAGGGCCAAATGGCCTACTCCTGCTCCGAGTTTCCATGTTTCTATGAGAGCAGCACAAGGATTGTTCGCTAGATCTAGAGTTATCAAGACTGGTGGTGGTGGATGCCAGGTGAGTTCAGACTTGTTCAAGAGAGAGGAGTTTTTTTCAAAAATATTTATACTGCTAAAACTCAAAGAAATGGCACCAAAATACAAGGTTTACTCAGTTATTATGAATATTGTATAATATTATAATTAGATGGGAGGGTCCATTATCACTAATCCATTTGACAATCGTGCTGGGCTCAACACTGGAGACCACCTCCAGAAATTCAACTTAGATGGGCAGGCTGAGCCCCCCACATAGATAACTACAGAGTTGCCAAGTAGATCTTCTATGGAGAACTGACTCAGGGTTAATGACGTCATGGTGGTCAGTGCAACCGAACAAGGAAATCCTAAAAAAAGAGCCTTACAAATTTCTGCATTACAGACTACCTTTCCTAGGAAAACGCTGCAGGCTTGTGGAGGCAAACGCTGAAATTTAGTTCAGTATGTTTCGAGGACCATCTTCGTCAAACTCACAACATCCACCGTGCCCAGAGGAAGGCTAGAGGTGGCTGCCGAAGTTTCCACCAAGCACCAATAATGACAACATGAACTCTGTGAACATCCATGCTGATCCCGCATTGGACTCTTCAGTAAAGACAGGACCTATGCAAGATGACAAAGTCACCTACAGCTTGGACGTATTTGAATAAAGAGCAGTCTACCACGATATATATATTTATATATGTATTGTATATATATCAATCCGCATAACTTTTAGGAGTTAGGTTTTGCTGAATTGCCAATTTCCTCTTTCAATTTGTTAGATTCTTATTAATTGTGCAGAATCACAGAATGGTTACAGCACAGAAGGAGACCATTGACCTGTCGTGTCTGTGCTGACTCTCCAAAGTAGCAATTCACATTGTGCCACTCCCTGTTTTCTCCTCACAGCCCTGAACATTTTTCCTTTTCTGATAACAACACAGTTCCCTCTGCAAGCTTCAATTGGCCCTGACTCCACCACCGTGTATTCCAGATCCTAACCACTCGCTGCATCAAAAGGTTTTTCCTCATGTTGCCATTGCTTCCTTTTGCCAATTACCTTAAATCTGTGCCCTCTGGTTCTCGATCCTTCCACTAATGGAAACAGTTTTTCCCTACCTACTCTGTCCAGTCCGCTCATGATTTTGAATATCTTTATCAAATCTGCTCTTAACCTTCTCTTCTCCAAGGAGGGCAGTCCTAGCCTCTCCAGTCTATCAACAAAACTGAATTTCTTCATGCCAGGAACCATTCTCGTGAATCTTTTCTGCACTCTCTCTAATGCCTTCACAACCTTCCTAAAGTGTGGCTCTCAGAACTGGAAGCAATCCTCCAGTCAAGGCTGAATAAGTGTTTGATATAATAAGATCATAAGAACATAGGAAATAGGAGCAAGAGTATGCCATTCGGTTCCTCAAACCTGCTTCGCCATTCAATAAGATTATGGCTGATCTGATTGTGGCTTTAACCCCACTTTCCTAGCTGCCTCCCATAACCCTTGACTCCCCTGTAGATTAACACTCCATCTAACTCAGCCTTGAATATATTCAATGACCCAGCATCCACTGCTCTCTGGGGAAGTGAAACCCAAACAGTAATGATTGTCTGAGAAAAATAATTCCTCCTCATCCCTGTCTTAAATGGAAGAACCCATTATTTTGAAACTGTGTCCCCTAGTTCTAGATCCCACCAGGGGAAACATCCTCTCAGCATCTACCCTGACACGCCCCCTCAGAAACTTATATACTTCAATAAGATCACCTCTCATTGTTCTAAACTCCGGTGAATATAGGCCCAACCTGCTCAACCTTTCCTCATGAGACTCCCTTACTTTTGTACTTTATGCATCTATTAATAAAGATAAGGATACTCTATGCTTTATTAACCATGCTGTCAACCACTCCTACCATCTTCAACCACTCTTGCACTCCCTTTAGAATTGTACCCTTTATGTTATATTGGCTCTGTGTCCTTCACACTTGTCTGCATTAAATTTCACCTGTCACTTCTCCGTCCGTTCCAGCAACCTATCTAAGTCCTTTTGAAGTTCTGCACTTCAAAAGGGGAGGTGGTGGTGTAGTGGTATTGTCACTGGGCTAGTATTCCAAGGGCCCCAGGGTAATGCTCCGGGGACCTGGGTTTGAATCCCACCACGGCAGATGGTGAAATTTGAATTCAATACAAAACCGTTGCCGGCTGTAAAAACCCATCTGGTTCACTAATGTCCTTTAGGGAAGGAAATCTGGCGTCCTTATGTGACTCCAGACCCAATGTGGTTGGCTCTTAAATGCCCTCTGAACAAGGGCTATTAGGGATGGGTAATAAACACTGGCCTAGCCAGCAACGTCCTCATCCTATGAACGAATAAAAAAAAAACTACCCTCCTCACAGTTCACAATATTTCCAAGTTTTGTATCATCTGTAAATTTTGAAATTGGGCCCTATACACCAAAGACCAGGTCATTAATATATATCAAGATTATTGTATTTACTGAACTAATGAATGTTTCTACAAATCTCGGTTCTCTCCAGGGAAGGAATTACTGCTGTCCTACATTCATACATTTCCCTTACCAGGAAATTGGAAACAATCTTGATTTACAAGTCTATTCACAGATTTGTACTTTGTCATGTGACAGAATAAGGGAAGCAGCTGGCCACTGACAGAAATATGAGAGAATGAACAAACAAACTTCCCTGAAGCTTAAGAGGAGGAAAATTCATTTAAATCAACTTCCTTATATATACTTGTCAAAGAGTACTCTTATAACCCAGCATTTCTCTGCTCTGCTTGAAAATAACTGCAGTTGTACCCATACAATCCTCAATATTCTGCCATTGTAATAGATTCAGTAAAAAAAAATCATTCGTTTTTTTTTCCTAACTCACCATTTGATGTCATCATGGGTGTACTTCTCAGTTGCCACCAACCTTAAAGCTCGCCTGAACTGTGCTCTCCCCAGAGTCAAGCTCAATGAAGTTATCGGCTACCAGAAAATGTTTATATCTTAACACACGGGGGACGTCTGACCTTCTCAACAAACGATTACATCACCATTTTTCTCGGTTCTCATTTTCTCTCAGCTTTCTTTAAAATCTTTTTCTCAAAAGAAACTTTTCTGAAACTGATCTGATTCACCATTGTGTGGTACAATAGCGTGCAGAAATCAACTATAAAAAGAGTATGGCGGGAAAACACAAAATGGATGTTACATCATTGAAAATTTTCAATGATGTAAAATTTTCCATGATAGCCAAAAAGACTGCTGGGATGCTCAAGATGCAACATTGGTATGTGCACCATAATCGAAGACCACACAAGCTGGCAATGGGTGCCCTGTGTGTGTGTGTGGGGGGGGGGGTGGGGGGGGGGGGTGCGCAGGTGCCCCATTCAGCAACACTTCCCATCCTTCCACTAAAATATAAAAAGCAGAAATAGACGAGGGGGTTAAGGTTGTGAAATTTCCACTTCCGTGGGGTACCTGGCTAGACATGGTCAGAGGGTCTTGGAAATAACAGAATGGGCAAGAGGGCCGGGGTGGGAGAGTTAGGAGATGTTAACCACACGGTGTGTTTTGATGAGGTTTTTAAAGTAGGATGGAGAAGAGGGGAGGGAGTTGCACAGTGTGAGGCTGAGGCGGCTGAAGGTCTAGTCGTTGATGGGGGTGAGAAGAGAGGGGGGGAAGCAAGCATAGATCGTGGGGTGTGAAAACAGTGCGAAAGCCTCCACGGAGAAATCCATGAGCCGCTCACATTTGCTATTGGAGGTGAGGATGGGAGGTCAATATGCAACATACTCTCCTGCCTCACAAGGACCAGGGCCTGGTAAAATTACCCTTGTGATTTCTAGTAGAATTACTTCTGTGATTTCTTACTCTCTCAAGTTCAGATTGTACGTTACAATGGCATTAACCACAAACTACAAGAATGATACACTTTGCTATGTTACTATTAAAAGATGGAAGTTGACCTTACCTTTAAAGATTGGAACCCCGTTGCTAAATTCCAAAAGGCTCAGTTCAAGATGTTCGTTATCCATCTCAGGTGGGATTTATAATCTATAAAATAAAGGCAAAATAAGACTGAATTTTTTTTTTGTTCCCGTTCTGAATTTGATAATTAAACCTTTTTTTTCACAAAGTGGTGGGAGTCCATGCAAAGAAGACATGCATCTGAGTCAAAAGTACAGAGAGTGGAAGAGAATCCACTGCACCTCCAACAACACAGCACCCCCCTCAATACTGTACTGGATGTTGGCCTGGATTTTGTACCCACTCCACAGTTTTGAGCGTATAATCTCAGTCATCACAATCTCAGCACACAAGGATCAGGCCTGAAAAGAAGGGCAGCGGTGGTGGGAGATAAAAACCGGCGGCAGAGAGCCCCTTCAACCTGCTTCTACCCGTCAGAGCTGAAGTGTGACCTCATAGCAAAACAGATAGGTGATTTGTGGGTATCTCTTCTGTGTCTCTTTTAATTAGCCAAGTGGTTTAAATCAGGAAATGTTACTACAGCTGAAGAGTACAGTTAAGAAATTCACTTTTAAAATATTTAATATCCAAATTAATTAAATAGGATAGAGATGGCTGTGCAGGCGATGTGTTGCAGATGCAGTATATGTGGGAGCTGGTGGATGCCAGTGTGATCCACGGTGACCATATCTGCAGCAAGTGTTGGCTGCTCGAGGAACTTTGGCTCAGAGTTGATGAGCTAGAGACCGAGCTGCAGACACTGCGACACATCAGGGAGGGGGAGAGTTACCTGGACGCTGTGTTTCAGGAGACAGTCACACCCCTTAGATTAATTACATCAAATTTGGACCATGGTCAGGGACAAGAGGGTGTGACTGTGAGTGAGGCAGGTATGGAGGTCCAGAATTTAGCTTTGGAGGAGCCTCAGCCAGTGCTCTTGTCCAATAGGTACGAGTTTCTTGCTCCCGGTGTGGACAAAGGCACAGACAGCAGGGAGGATGACCGAACTGACCACAGCACCGTGGTACAGAGTGCCATTCAAGTGGTGGGGGGAGAAAAGAGAAATGAAGTAGTAATAGGGGATAGCGTAGTTAGGGGAATAGATACTGTTCTCTGCAGCAAAGACAAGAAGTCTCGAAGACTCTGTTGCCTACCTGGTGCCAAGATTAAGGACATCTCTTCTGGGCTGGAGAGGAACTTGGAGTGGGAGGGAAAGGATCTAGTTGTCGTGGTTCACGTAGGTACCAACGATATAGGTAGGACTAGGAACGAGGTTCTGCTGAGGGACTATGAGCAGCTCGGGGCTAAATTAAAAAGCAGAACCACAAAGGTAATAATCTCTGGATTACTACCTGAGCCACGTGCAAATTGATGTAGGGTAAATAACATTAGAGAGGTAAATGCGTGGCTCAAAGATTGGTGTGGGAGAAATGGGTTCCAAACCATGGTGCACTGGCACCAGTACTGGGGAAGGAGGGAGCTGTTCCGTTGGGACGGGCTTCATTTGAACCATGCTGGGACCAGTGTCCTGGCGAATTGTATAACTAGGGTTGTAGATAGGACTTTAATTAGCAGGGGGGAGGGTTCAATTGAGGGGAAGTTCAAAAAATCAAAAAGAAACGAGAGAGCAGAGGTATAGGATGGTGAAGAGGTGAACGATATTCAAAGTGTGAAAGAGAGGGGCAGAAAATATAAGCAGAAGAATGCAACAGAAATTAGAATCAGAATGAGTAATAATGGTAAAGTGTCAAAGCTTAAGGCTCTTTATCTGAATACATGTAGCATTTGTAATGAGATAGATGAGTTGACGGCACAAATAGAAATAAATGGATATGACTTGATAACTATTACAGAGACATGGTTGCAGGGTGACCAAGACTGGGAACTCAATATTCAAGGGTATTCAACGTTCCGGAAAAATAGGCAAAAAGGAAAAGGAGGTGGGGTAGCCTTGTTAATAAAGGAAGGTATCAGTGTGTTGATGAATAATGATATAGGTGCAATAGATCGTGATGTGGAATCGGTTTGAGTGGAAATAAGGAATAGCAAGGGGAAGGAGGTGGGAGACATCTATAGGTCCCCGAAGAGTTGCCTCACTGTGGGACAAAGTATAAATCGGGAAATAATGGAGGCGTGTAAGAAGGGCACCACAATTGTCATGGGTGATTTTAATCTGCATATTGACTGGACAAATCAGATTGGCTGGGGTAACATGGAAGACGAATTTGTAGAGTGCATCAGGGATTGTTTCTTAGAACAATATGTTGCAGAATCTACCTGGGAACAGGCTATTTTAGATCTAGTAACATGTAATGAGGTGAGATTAATAAGAGATATCGTAGTTAAGGATCCTCTAGGGGGTGCAATCATAACATGGTAGAATTTCAAATTCAGTTTGAGGGCGAGCAACTCGTGTCTCAAACCAGTGTCCTCAACTTAAATGAGGGCAATTACAGAGGTATAAAGAAAGAGTTGTCTAAAGTGAGCTGGGAAAATAGACTAAGGGGAAGGTCAGTGGATGAGCAGTGGCAGATATTTAAGCTGATATTTCATAACGCTCAGCAAAAATTTATCCCGGTCAAAAAGAAGGACTCGATGAGAAGGAAGAACCACACGTGGTTAACAAAGATGGTCAAGGAGAATATCCAATCAAAAACCAAAAAATATAAAGTGGCGAAAACTAGTGGCAGGCCAGAGGATTGGGAATTTTTTAGGAACCAGCAGCGGATGATTAAAAAACTAATAAAGAGGAAGAAAATTGATTATGAAAGTAAATTGGCAAGAAATATAAAAACAAACAGTAAGATCTTCTACGGGTATTTAAAAAGAGAGAGTGGCTAAAGTGAGTGTGGGACCCTTGGAGGATGCGACTAGAGAGTTGATAATAGGGAACAGGGAAATGGCAGATAATTTAAACCAATATTTTGCATCGGTCTTCACGGTGGAGGACACTATAAACATTCCAAAGATATCAGATAAGCAAGGGGTTAATGGGAAGAAAGATCTTGTAACAGTCTCTATCATGAGAGACAAAGTATTTGACAAACTAATGGGACTAAAGGGCAGACAAGTCGCCAGGGCCTGATGGCCTACATCCAAGGCTTTTAAAGGAAGTGGCTGCAGAAATAGTGGAGGCATTGGTCAAAATATTCCAGAACTCACTGGATTCCAGGAGGGTCCCAGCAGATTGGAAAACTGCTAATGTGACACCCCTGTTCAAGAAGGGAGGGAGACTAAAAACAGGAAACTATAGGCCAGTTAGCCTAATATCTGTCGTTGCGAAAATGCCAGTGTCCATTATTAAGGAAGAAATAGCAGGGCATTTAGAAAAGCTTAACACCATCAAACAGAGTCAACATGGTTTTGTGAAAAGGAAATCATGTTTGACAAATTTGCTAGAGTTCTTTGAGGATATAACAAGCAGAGTTGATAAAAGGGAGCTGGTAGATGTAGTGTATTTGGATTTCCAGAAGACATTCGATAAGGTGTCACATAAAAGGTTAATGCACAAGATAGGAGCTCACGGTCTTGGGGGTAATGTATTACCATGGATTGAGGATTGGTCAACACATAGAAAATAGAGAGTCAGGATTAATGGGTCTTTTTCAGGTTGGAAAGACGTAACTCATGGAGTATCACAAGGATCAGTCCTAGGGCCTCAATTATTTACTATCTATATTAATGACTTGAAGGAAGGGGCAGAGTGTAATGTATCCAGATTTGTTGATGATACAAAAATAGGTGGGAGGGCATGTTGTGATGAGGACATAAGGAATCTGCAAGGGGATATAGACAGGTTGAGTGAGTGGGCAAAAAGTTGGCAGATGGAATTTAATGTAGGAAAGTGTGAGGTCATGCACTTTGGTAGGAAAAATCAAAAGGCAGACTATTATTTAAATGAAGAGAGACTCCAAAAAAGTACAGCACGGAGGGATCTGGGTGTTCTGGTGCAAAAAGTTATCAGGCAGGTGCAGCAAGTAATTAAGAAGGCAAATGAATTTTGGCCTGTATTGCTAGGGGGTTAGAGTTTAAAAATAGGGAAGTCTTGTTACAACTATACAGGGTGTTGGTGAGGCTGCACTTAGAGTGCTGTGTACAGTTTTGGTCCCCGTATTTAAGAAAGGATATACTGCTAAACAGGTTAGGCCTTTATTCATTACAGTTTAGAAGAATGAAGGTGATCTTATAGAAACGTACAAGATTCTGAGGGGGCTTGACATGGTAGATGTTGAGAAGTTGTTTCCACTAGTAGGGGAATCTCGAATTAAGGGGACACTAATTTAAAACTGAGATGCAAAGGAATTTCTTCTTTCAGAAAGTAGTGAATGTCTGGAATTCCACACCCCAGAGAGTTGTGGAGGCCAGATCACTGAAAGTATTTAAAGAGGAGGTAGGTAGATTTTTGAAATATGGGGGAGTTGAGGGCTATGAGGAGCTGGCACAAAAGAGGAGTTGAGGCCTGGGGCAGATCAGCCATGATCTTATTGAATGGTGGAGCAGGCTTGAGGGGCCGAATGGCCTACTCATGCTCCTATTTCTTATGTTCTTATGATGTTCGCAGTGTTGTACTGAGGGAGTGTTGCAGTGTTGGAGGTGCTGTCTTTCAGACAAGATGTTAAGCTGTAAAAGACCCTGCAACAGTACTTGAAGAAGAACTGGGGATTTCTCCCTGGTGTCACGAGGCGATGCCCATTTAATTTTGAAAATATGATTTTCAAACTTTCAACTGATTGGAAATTTCGCAATTTGAAATGAGACAGAATAATCTACTTAAAAATGCAAGGCCACCTTCCAAGGTGAAGGTAAAAGTGAAAAAGCAAACAGGGGAGTGTGAAGAGAAGGACCTTTCCTATAATTCAAAGACCCATTGAAACTCATCACTGTCTAAGGAAGGGATATTAAAATGCAAACTGCTGGATATTGAAATAATGGCTGTCACAGACAGACTCATGCAAAACCCCTTGGGAATGCAGACTGGGTGAAGTATAACAGGTCAGACCGCACACTGCAGAGATTGGAAGAACATTTTCAGCAGGTAAACAGATCAAAAGCTGGACTCTCTTGCTTTCTCTCTCTCTCTCACTCTTTTGGAACAAGTGTATTACCTAGTTCGAAAACTAACATGACTAGAAATCTACCAGCGAAATGAGATCTCGTAATAATTGCAATATCTTCTACATTTGACCACATCCACGAAACAAGCTAATCCAAATTAGCTGAAATGTTTAAAAATCTACACCTCAGTGACAATCAAAGGACACTTAACTGTATATTCTTTTAACTTTTTTTCATTGGGCTCTAACTTCCCTTATTTCTAATACCTGTATGTATGTGATGTCACATCTTTATTATTTTTTCTCTCGAGTTTCGTGGTTAATAAATTTGCTCTTTCTTTAACTCAAGGAAACCTTGTTTGATTGGCTCCTTATTGCTCACCACTCAAATAGTTAAATGCATTTGGATTCAGAAAAGGCATATTCTTGTGAGAAATAAACTTAAACCTTTGTTGTTACCAACTGAGGAGGCTGAATAGAGGGGAACCAGTTCACTCCTCCTCACCTGGTCATAACACCAGCCAATTTCCGCATTCCTGTTTATGGGATCTGCTGATCACAGATGCAATTTTGGCAAAGGCACACAACTTTGTGCATTTTGCCTGGGATCAGGAAAGCCAGGATGCAAGAGCTCTGGGATTTGTGCAAATCTCAGGTTTTCCACAGGTGCAGGGTGCCATCGACTGCACTCACATAGTGTTTAGATCTCCATGGCAACAAGCGGTCAACTATGTCAACCTCAAGGGCTTCCACTCGCTGAATGTTCAGCTGGTGTGCGACCGCCACAAACACATCCTATAGGTCTGCGCACGATTCCCAGTGAGTGTCCACCACTCCTATGTTCTCAGTAGGTCTCAGATCCCTGACGTCTTCCAGGTTTCACAGGGGCTGCAGGGTTGGCTCTTCAGGGACAAGGCCTACCCACAGAGGATGTGGCTAATGACGCTCATGCGATGGTCTCAGAGTGCAGCAGAGAAAGGTACAACAAGGCTCATGCTGCAACTTGCACCTTGGTGGAGCAAACCGTCGGAATGTTGCAAATGAGGTTCCGGTGCTTGAACCAGATTGGTGGAGCCCTGCAATACAGTCCACAGAGGTTGTCACGCATCATCGTCGCCTGTTACGCCCTTCACAGCCTGAAACTGCAACAGGGGGCGGAGCTGGCTGAGGAGGAGATGGACGAGCTGCACGTCTCCGCTGATGAGGAGAACGCCGACAGGGATGAGGGTGATGAGGTCATTGCGTTGTGTAGACAAGGCAGGCGTGATCGGAAGGTCCTCATAGCCGCTAAATTTGTGGAGGATGATGATGATGTGCAGTGAGGAGACTCCATAGATCCTCACATTGCATCTGTGAACGTTTGACTGCTGTCTGGCTGACGGCAGCGCACATACCCTCTGTGATAAGCCTCCTGTCATGGAGACGCAGCAGATGCCCATAGTCCCTACATTCCAGGAGGATGATGATGACATGCAGTGGGGACAATCCATAGATCCTCACATAGTTTAGTTGAATATCTGACCCCTGGCTGATGGCACCTCACTTGTGCCTTGTGAACAGGGTCATATCATAGAGATGCAGTGGGAAACTTTAACTTCTCCTGATCCTATGGCATTGTGCGAGAGCTGAACCCTTCAGGATCACACTGTCACCGGACACAGATACTGATGAGATGGGGGGAGCAGCCGCACCTCAAAAAGTGCTAACAGCACCCAGTGAAAACAACGGAACTCTGTGCTGCCGGCCCAGGACATTCTGGCAGCAATGATAAGCCCCATCGAGGTGCAGGCACGACTGATGTGTCCAGTGACTGTGAAGGTGCACCATCCGTGTGCTGGGAAGGTTGCACAAAGCACAGGGAAGAGGCCCAGGACTGAGACACCTGCCTTTATCTTGTGCAGGGACCAAGGTTTCACTTCAAACTAACACAAACACTGCTCAACATAACAGGGAGCCATAGACAGGGTGATATTGTTGGGACTTTATGTACAAGCGATTAACGCCCGTGCCCACGCAGTGAAACTACATTTTGGCCGCTACGTCTTGGTGCTCCCCTGGCATCCACAGCGGAGATGGAGGCAGTCTCCTGTCTGTGATGACCTTGGTGGGCATCCGCTGGAGGGCCCAGACCTGGAGGACTCGGGCCTGCTTTCGGGGTCCTGCTGTGTGGCAGTGGCACCCTCCTTAGCCTGTGGAGATGGAGCTGCTGGGGTCACAGGGAAAGGAGATTCGGATGGGCTGGGCACTCCAGGAGTCACCTGGGTGGATGGCCCTCGGGTGTGCACCAGCTGATCCTCCTCCCTATGGGTGCCCGAGGGCCCCTGGCTGACTCCTTGAGGACTTCTTTGTGCAACCAAGAACCAGGAGCAGCGGGAAACCAAAGGGGGAGAGGGGGAAACCTGGCAGGGAGGGAAACTGTGTGAGGGGGACAGGGGGAATGGAGGAGCGAGTGAAAAATTGGAGGAGGGGAAACTAAGGAGGGAGGGGAACTGAGGCGGGGAGATGAGTTGCAGAGGGCAACCAGAGGCAGGAGGAACTTTAATTCCACCATCTAACTTGCTGAAACGATACTGATTACTATTGAAACTGCTAACACGGATTCTCCTCACAACCAATTACTCATTAATATCTATGTGTACCTGGCAGTAAATGGTGCAAGTTCCCTAATAAGGGAAGGTAATTAGCTAGAGTCCATCAGGGACCCACTATAGGCATCTCTCTGTTAGAGAGACAAAGTGGTTACTTACCTTGAGGGGCACCATTATCAAACAAGGAGGCAGCTCTCCCCACGCTACCACAGCCAGCACATTGAACCCACGCTCTAGTCATCTTATCCACTGAAGCTAACCAAACCCCACAAATTCCTATTTTTAAATGTATTTCCATTAATTGTTCTATCTCCACCTTTTAGCCCATTTTGATCCCTTCCCCCTACCCCACCCCACTAGGGCTACCTGTCACTTGCTCATCCTGCTTTCTACCCTTAATGTCCCCATTAGCACATTCCTTAGCTAATATCACCACTGTCAACACCCCTTTGTCCTTTTGTCTATGACATCTTTTGGCAATCTCTTCTTTGCCTCCACCTATCACTGGCCCTCTATCCAGCTCTACCTGTCCCACCCCCCTCAACCAGCTTCTATTTCATCTCATTTCTATTTTTCCTTAGTTCTGATGAAAAGTCATACGGACTCGAAATGTTAACTGTCTTCCTCGCCACAAATGCTGTCAGACCTGCTGAGCTTTTCCAGCTATTTTTGTTTTTGTTTCAGATTTCCAGCATCCGCAGTATTTGGCTTTTATCCCACAAATTCCTCCACGTCTATTACCTACCTGTAACCGTCAGTAATCCTATAAGCTGCCGATGTTCCATAAGATGTAGGGGCAGAAGTAGGCCATTCGGCCCATCGCGTCTGCTCCACCATTCAATGAGATCATGGCTGATCTGATAATCCTCAGCTCCACTTTCCTGTCTTTTCCCCATAACCCTGGATTCCCTAAACAGATAAAAAATCTGTCCATCTCCGCCTTGGACATACCTAGCGACCCAGCCTCTGCAGCCCTCTGCGGTAAAGAATTCCACAGATTGACTACCCTCTGAGAGAAGAAATTCCCCCCTCATCTCCGTCACGGCGGCTAGAATCCCTCTGGGGCCAAGGCTCCCCCAAGTCCATGCCGACTTTGACAGAAAACACTGGAAAACTCAGCAGGTCGGGCAGTATCTGTGAGGAGCGCGCTTCCAACTTTGCCGGACTCTTTGTCAATCTCTCCTGAGCTGTCACCTATCCCTGGACCTTGTATTTCTCTCAAACAGTATGAAGTCCATCACATTTCTACTTCTCTGTAGCCCTGAAGAGTCAAACAGACTCTAAACATTAACTCTGTTTCTCTCTCTCTCCACAGATGCTGTCAGACCTGCTGAGTTTTTCCAGCTGTTTTTGTTTCAGATTTCCAGCATCCGCAGTGTTTTGCTTATTTGACAGAATCTCTCTCCCTCTTGACTCCTGTTTCCCCATTGAAACTACAGCTTGAGAATTTAACCTGGAGTAACCTCAGACTCCCA